>NC_141144.1:13968135-14635010 GCF_053477565.2 Lygodium microphyllum | reverse complement strand
CTTATCTACTCTAGTTCGTGGCTCAGTTAGTATGCCACTTTAGTTATTTGAGTTTGGTTTGAGACCCATATATAGGGTTCTTCTATTTCTTTGTATGAGAGTTCTTTTGGCTTACACAACTAAGAAGAGGAAAATTGTTTTCAGCCTCCACCTCTATGTGTATTTCCCCATTGTGCAAGCAAGAAAGCTACAAGTGAGACTCCTTCCTTCTCTCCCACAATCTTAACACTTAAAACCTGCATTTCGGGTTTACGAGAATTAAATAAAGCATGTAAATCATTGCAAAACCAAAATTTTCTAATGAACAGCAATTACTCACAATGCAACTAGCACACAAACAAATTTTCATCCAATAAGAACATAATTATCATCATAAACTATCAAAAATCCTTCATTTTCTTCATAAAAATGGTCATATCGTGTTTTTACGTAACCTGAGACGCCTTGAATGAATGCATAATCTGCAAACGGAGCCTTCATTGCTCTCAATCCAATTCTGTACTTCAATCTTCAACATCTCCATCAATCTTCATCACCATTTCCTTCATTATCCTTCCCCGGTTCCTTCATCAAGATGGCACACATGAACAGCCCATAGGGAAGAGAGAGGGGGAGGAGAGAGAAAGACTAGAATTTGTTCTCTTCATCCGGATAGCCATTCCTCGTGCCAAGACCGGCGATATGCTTAGCCAAGAGGGAGAAGTTGAGCCCCAATGTCGGTTGCATGGGGTAGATTCAGCCTAGAAATCGATTGGGGGGATGATGATGGTGAAAAATGCGCCTGTGTGTTGTCGCCATGCTTCCACGTTTTTCTCACGATTCTTGATCAAAAATTAAGGGGGGCTTAAAATCTCCAAAGGGAACCTAGGTTCTTTTCATTGTTCCTTTTTAGAATTGACCAATTTGTCCACCTCTTCGTATCTTGACCAATTTGTGGCCACTTCCTCGTCCGGACTCCATTTCGAGCTCTGAAAAATCCTGTGCGTCCGTCTTGGCATCCCGCACTGACTGGCAGCTCTTGACATCCTGTAGGGCAGTCAAAAAAATTATCAAAAATCCACAAGTGTCGCTCGGACGCCTTTTAAAAGCCATCTTTCACTTGGTGCTTAAAATCGTCCTAGCTTCAACCACTGCCTTCGATGTTTAATATTTTTTCCCTAAATTCCAGATGTTTTGGCAAATTTTAGGCACATCCCGGGCTCAAAACTCCGCTCTCATTGGCGACCATGGGATAGGGCAACTCGGCTTGTCAAATCCCACAACAGATCTGCACAAAACAACCAAAGGAAGCATCAAGCTAATACAAAATAGATACACATTAAAACACAGCGCAATGCTCACCCTTCCCCCTGATAAAACCAAGGCATGACATCCACAAGGAGTAGGCCTAGCATAATCTGATAGAAAGGCCCAAGCTAGTCACTAACCGGCTGCTCCAACATGGCCAAACTAGAAAGAACTATCAAAGAGATCGGCCTAAGTGGTGGTCTGAACTACCTTCCTAACTAAGGACAACATAACCAAGAGCTCCTACTAGGCGAGAACTCCTACAGCCTGATCAAGAATTATTTTCTTTTAGCACCTTTCTTCTTTGAGGTTTTTATTTTTCCACATACTCGGGCATGTAAAAAGGAGGGAGTTGAGCGTAGTGACCCAAGGAGAACAGGGCATCGGCCTCAGGTCCTGTCTCGATACCCAAGAACCTACCAAGCCCTCGCGAGGAGACACTTAATTCTTTTCTGATGCTCACTTTTATTTTCGCTCCAACCTTCCTTATTTTCTTCTTTTCCAGCAAGATGCCATCCCTAGGAAGACAAGGCATTGGCCCCGGGTCTGACTCGTCCCCAAGAACCTACCAAGCCTTCGCAAGGCAATGATCAACTGCTTATAAATGTTCCTTTCTTTTCTTTTCTATTTTTATAGGGGTTAGAACTACTTTTTACACACCTTTGTATATATTTATTTTCTTTAAAATATTCAGGGTTTTTATCCTCTCTAACATCATCATTTTCCTTCGGCAGGCTTCTCTAACTGCCTCACAACTAACAAGAACTCCTAGAACGGCTGACTAGTAGGCTAGCAGAATAGGGTCACTAGAACTGCCTTCTAAAACAGGTCTTTCAATGCCTAGCAATGCCTTTACAGGAGGCAATGACTACTTAGACCTCCCTCATACATACTTAACCTAAACTGGGACTTCATGCCTTGGATGTCGGTCCCCAACAAGAAAAGAAAATCCCCTACAAGTACACAGACACATATACATAAAAAACATGGTACTCGAAAAGGAGTGATATCACCTGGATAGGGCCACGAGAAGCTTCCACGCGACATAGGCTCCTTCCAAGCTCTTCTTTGAACCTGTCTAGCACAGGACTAAAACAAGAAACCATTAACCGCACATGTGCTAAACAAACAACTGTCCCTCTTGGCCTAATGAAATAAAATATTCAACTACAAAAACGAATCGCTTCTCTTGGCCTAACAAAATAAAACATTTAGAACCTCGCAAACCTGGCCCTCTTGGCCTAACGAGATCAAACATAATAGCACCTACACATCCTTCCCGAAATAGTATAGATATACAATAATATACTCCTTTCCAAGAAGGAAAAATAGAACTCGCAGTCCTATACTAAATGCATAAGGTTATGACCCATCCCTCCTACATATATAGCAAGAGGTGTACACATAACATGTTGTCTAATCAGCCTATGGGTCTAGGATAACAATGGTAGATGGGTCTCGGCTACTCTTTGCATCACCCATATCAACCATCGCTTGCCATATATTGCATGCTCTGATAACATTCCCCACAAGCAACCGGGTCCTATCTCATTATTGATAACAATATCCAGACTAGGACCACAGTTGAATGAAAGGTCTTCCTCATAAGCAAGATTTGCCAGCGAATCCGCAAATTGATTCCAATAACGTGGAATTAGCTGAAGAGACACTCTCTCAAACTCCTCAAGTAGGGTCATCGCAGTTCGATGATACATACAAAGGATGGGATTCCGCACTCTGTATGTCCCATCTAGCTGATTCAAGATCAACTGGGAATCCCCTTTTACTAATAATCGCCGAATACCACCTTGCTTGGCAATATGCAGTTCCATAATCAAGGCTTTATACTCCGCCATATTGTTAGTGAATCCTACCCCGAGATAAACAGCTAACTTCATCATAACTCTACGTCGGGGATCTCGGATTACTACTCCAACACTCCCCTTTCTATTAGGGCCCTTGGACACTCTATCAAAATATAATGTGTACGTCCACAATGGGTTTACATAGCTATCATCACGAACTCCTCTATTCGTAATTATGATAGTCAAAATTTAGCATGTTTGGAGGGTGAACTGAGGGCTCCATCCCACCTTCTTCATTAAACTCAACAGGGATACTTGTCAACATTCGTAAGCATTGATGGTAGAAGACTTTGATTTCCCACACAAAGGTTCCATCTTCTTGCTCAATCACTTTGTATCCTTTGCTCCACCAAATAAGTTTCCCCTGATGGTATCTCTTCTCCAGATATGGGTGCTCCAAATAAGGAATTAACCGCCCCATCAACCAGCTTTAAGCTCTTCTGTAGGTCTCAAATCAGCCCCAGCATGGACGTGCAATGCATTTCTCGATGTTAGCATACTTAGAAATAATAAGGTTTAATCTTATTAAGATTAACCTTATTTTTAAATTCTACTCCCTGCAGATTAGCTAGTAGAGCTGTAGACCTATTTTTTCCTAGTCTAACAATCTTGTAGGGGCCATCCCATCTAGGTTCCAACTTCCCTGGAAACAGCTCCCTACGTACATCATAGTACAGAAATAATTACCCTTTTCTAAAGGTATACTTCTTTGCTTCAAGGTCGTGCAACTGCTTCATCCGATGTTTAGCTACCTCCTGGTGTAATAAGCTCTGCAATTTCAGTTCATCGAGGTGGGCTATGGTCGTGAAATGTTCAAAGAGTGCATCCTCATCTCCCAAAGAGTGGTTAATTGCAAACCGTATGGTTGGCAACTCAATTTCGAGGGGTAACACACACTCTTCCCCATAAACTAATTTAAATGGAGTATGGCCAATAGCTCGCTTGAATGTTGTATTGTATGCCCATACTGTCACATACAACTTCATGTCCTAGTCTCGTTTCTTCTCAGAGACTATTTTAGACAAGATACCCACAAGCTTCTTATTAGTACTTTCAACTTGCCCGTTGGCTTGTGGATTATAGGGGGTCATTTTATTATGCTTGATTTGCCATGCTTTTGATCACCTTATTCAAAAAATGGGTTCCATGGTCCAACACTAGTTCCTTCGGTGGACCGAAACGGCAGATAATCTACTCTAAAAGAAAACTTACAGTCTCTTTTGCATTGTTCTGCCTCGTCACCCACGCTTCTGACCATTTTGTGAAATAATCAATTGCTACTATAATGTACCTCTTCTGGTGGGTAGTAGACGCCAGGGTGATAGGACCCACAAAATCAATGCTCCACTTCTCAAATAGATGGATAGCCATAATAGGCATAAGTGGACGTTTCCTATTCTCTCTACTGTCATGTCTTTGACAAGTATCACATCTCTTAACATACTCAAAGGAAACTTGGAAGATGGACGGCCACCAATATCCAGCTCTTAAAGCTTTTTGTGCCGTCATCCATCCAGTGAAGTGCCCTCCACATGCAGAGTCATGGCACTCTTCCAAGATAAAAGGAGCCTCGTCAGGCATCACACATCGGCGATAGATATCACAACACCCTGCCGATATAGTGTTCCTGCGATCAAGGAAAACTTCAAAGCCTGTTGTCTGATTTTCCTCTTTTCTGATTTTGATAAACCAGCTCCAGTCTTTCCCATTGATAAATAATGCATGATAGCAGTATACCAAGATGGGATAGAAGCTGTATCAATTTTAAATATTTCTTCAATATCACTTCCTTCAACCAAAGTCTCTTTTGGCTCCCCGAAATCCACAAGGCATTCCACAATCCCCTACAACCTCAGTGGCTTACTCTTAATCTCTTAATCGAACTCCTGCAAAGTGATTAACCACAGACGATCAGGCGGCTACAGCTTGTTCATAAGCAATCTAAGCCCTTCTGCCTTCGTATGGAAAACTACCTTCTCATAGAGGATATAGTGCCTGAAGTTTTTAGTCGCAAAGACTATCGCAAGGCACAACTTCTCCATGTGGGTGTAGATAATTTTTTATATGCCCAATTTTCGACTAGCAAAAGCTATTGGATGATACCATTTTTCCTCCCAGATTTGGGCTAAATAGCAACTGATACTATGCATGGTGGCTGCTGAAAATATATAAAATACCTCACCTCTTTTAGGTGCTTTTAAAACTGGTGCTTTTACTAGCTCCTGTTTCACATCCTGGAAAGCTACCTTACAAGGGTCGCTCCATACAAATAGACAGCTAAAGGATAATAGGTTTGTTAAATAATGGCAACGTCCTTTCTACCAAGGCATTTATAAGTTTACAATAGTACCCTATCGATGACAGAAAGCTATGTACCTCTTTCGGAGTGCGTGGTGGACTCATAGCGACTATAACCTTGATCTTTTCAGGGTCAATTGCGATTCCTACTGAACTGACTACATGGCCTAGCAATAGCCCATAAGGCACTCCAAAGACACACTTCCATGGATTAAGAGCGATACAAAATTGTCTGCAGCACTCAAAGCACTTTCTTAAAATAATCAACATCCTTTCCCTTACAGTGGCTACCCCCAGGTCATCGATAAATACTTTCAACTCATCTGGGGAGATGTCACCAAAGGTCTTGTCTACTGTTCCTTGCCATGATCTAGGTGCATTGCACAAACCAAAGGCCATCACATGGTACGCAAAAGTACTAAAGATAGTAATAAAAGTTGTTTTCAACTTGTCCTCTTCTGCAATTACCATATGGTTGTATCCCGCAAAGCAATTCATAAACGAATATATTTCCCTACCCGCTAATTGATCCAAAATGTGGTCAATAAATGGCAACGGGTAGTAATCCTTAACCGTCTGCTTATTCAGCTCTCTAAAATCTACACATAGTCGGATCTGGTTGTTTTTCTTCTTCTTGATAACAACTGGTGAACACCACTCCGTGTGCTGTACAGGGAAGATTAAACCAGCTTTTCGTAACTTCTGTAACTCCTTAAACAGCCCGTCCCTCAATTCAAAAGGCATACGCCTTACTTTCTAATGCATAGGATGACTGCCTTCTTTTACAGGAATAGTATGAACAGCCAGGCTGGGAGGAATACCTCTCAGTTCGTTATAACTCCAAGCAAAAATATCGCAGAATTCTTGAATCAAGGACACATAGTCCTCCCTTTATGTTGAACTGAGCATGGAACCCAATTTAATTGGCCGCGAATCATTCAGCGTGCCAAGGTCTAACTCAATCATGTCTGCGTCTCTTATCCTATCTTGAGGCTCTATTGGCTCATTTAGAGTTATCTAATAAATATCCTCTGTAGTGGACCCCTCTTTAGATTCATCGTTGGATGATGTCTCACTACCAGATGGATCATCTGTTGTTTCTAATTCAGTAGAGGATAAAGAAGCTCTCTCACTCTGAGGAGACTCAAGGTAAGCATCGACTATTACTCGATTAACACCTCTACCTAGAACTACTCGATCGGTGAGTATATCGACTTGACACTCTGTTCGTAAGATCCAAGGCCTACCTAGCAAAACTCGATAGTTAGGACGTCCTGCAAATCTCATCACCCTAAAGTTCAAGAAGCATTCTACACTTGCAACTGTAACATGGATCTTAGTAACGCAACCTTCTGGTTGCCTTAGACTATCATCAGCCATTCTAAGAAGGCTGGAGCTATCTTTTTGGATGCCTAGACCCAACCTCTCCATCAACTCTGAACTCATGATATTGACGGAGGACCCAGTGTCTACAATAGCATGCTCTACTAATATTCCATCCACGTATGCTGGAACCCTAGGGCAATTCTTTTTAGCATGATCAAACCAATCTTTCCCTACTCATGCTATGCCCAAAGGTTCTACAGTATACCCAATGCGCAGGATCTTCTTGAATTCCTTGCATACTCCTGGAGATAATTTAATCAACTATAAGATGTTTACATCTGGTTTGACTTCACAAAGAGAACTTGCTAAATCAAAATCATGATAGGTAGCCAAAGATCTCTTTTCACGCCAAACCATTCTCTCTTTTGGTCTCGGGACTGGCTTTGGTGCTTCTTTTTTAGCTCTTACCTTCTTTCTTGGCACTTCCTCATCCTTCTTAGGATCGACTTTTTTGTCAACAGGCCTTAGAGGTCCACCTTCCACACTAGGATTCAGGACTTGCTTCCCCTTATCCCCTTGCTTAGGGATTCCCTCGAGCGGTTTTGTATTATCTCTATCAACCTCTTTAGCCTTTTGGCCTCTTGTCATGGCTCGTAGGCTAGAGGTTTCAGCGTCATTCACGCGTACAGCCTCAATAAGGCTGACTCCATTGCCTTGTGGCAACTCCTCTACAGAGGTCTTTCACCTTTGTAGTATTTGTCTTGGTCCATCATTTTGCTGGAGGTTATTACCTTGCGCTCTTAACTGGACCTAGCTGTTTACTCCCTTGTTGGAGGGAACTAATCTTACTCCAACAAGTAGCGGCTAAATGGCCCGACTTCCCACAAATATCACACTTAACATTTGGACAGTTTCTAGGGAAATGCTGCCCACCACACCACTTACAGCTGAATCTTGAGGGACCACCCTCTTTAGGACGTCGACTCCCTATCAGATTCTGCTGCTTTTTCAAGAAATTGACGTCAACAGCTATTTTCCAATATTGTTCAGAAATCATGTCAGTGTAGTGCTTCATCATATCCTTAACTTTGCCAAGGACATTAGATGCACTCGACTCATAGCCTTGATCGTCTATCCGTCATTCCATTGGCCTAACAATTTGATTAGGCATTGGTTATTAACTCACAAGAGCAACATTAGGGTTCGAAACTTGGCCTCCAACATTTTATGGGGCCAACTGACTAGCCATAGGCATAGTCACACTGGGAGGAGCTGGCAGCAAAGGTACATTTTGAACCATGCTTCCTCTCCCATTAGGGTTATTCATAAGCATCCATGCAAGAAGTATTGCAATTGGGCAGCCGGCAGAATTGGAATGTAAGTTTGTAACTTACGAAACACTTCCTTAAGCTTCTTGGCATAGGCTTTCACATTCTCATGGGGGTCTTGGCATGTGACATTCAAAACACACAACCAGTATTGGCCACCTCTTTCAGGGGCATATTCTCCTCGAAAAGCTGCATAAAATTGGTCGATTGTAGTTATGGTTCCAGTCTCTATGCTATGATACCATACTGCAGCCCTTCCTTTTAACGTCATGTTAAAGAACATCATGAGATGTCCCTCATCTTGGATGCGGTAATTAAACATTAGTCTTTGGAATTCACAAATGTGAAACTCTCCATCTTCTTCGGCTAACCCATTAAAAATGGGCAAAGGTACTCCTAAAGCTGGCAAATCCGGCGTCCCTGCAGGAATTGCAATGGGTTGTGCCATGACGACAATCGGATTGACAATGGGAGTTTGAACTAATGGAATCACACCCCCACTTAAAGTGGGTTGACTTGGTGGAAGAGAGGAAGAACTTATGCTTCCTCCTGCAGCTAAAGGACTATGTGCAGCAGTTGGATTACTAAGACCACTACCTCTTATGCGTATCGGACTACTCCTTTGAGAAGAATAGCAACTTACAATAACTGCCGTCTAGCCCTCAGCACATTCTGCTTTTTGTATTTTGGCTTGACGGTCCTTGTCAGAGGACATAAACCAACTTTTTTTTTTGTCCCTAAAAACCCTAGATTCGACAATCACCACTTGTTGGCAGCTCCCGGTAGACGCACCATTAATGGGACCTGAAATGGGCTGGCACTGGCTATGGCACTAGCCGGACCTCATGCTCATAACACACAAACACACCCTCACGGCCTCACAGACCAAGAGCGCCTATCTACTGCTAAAGGAAAAACTGCCCTAAAGCCTAATCTATGCGTTTATAGTTTTGTAGTCCAACGTTTCCCTTTCTAAAAACTCCTCAGAGGGAGAACCCATACACATTGGCAATAAATACCACAATAATCACATACATGGGAGGCAACCTCTCGGTAGAAACACCGCGACCCCACTGCAGCTCTTCTAGATCGCAGGGATTGGCCTCTTGATGCGCTACTCAACATATAAAACAAACGAACAAACTCCACTCTTTCATTTCCGAAAGTAATCCAGGAGATACCATGTGTCCTCACTAAATAATCCCCCAAGAAACGAACGTCTATCCTACGGCTTAGGGATCCTTTCCACACTCAAATGTGGGTCATTGCCATTGAAAACAGGTGCTATGCATCCAATCCTTTTATTCCTGATACCATGGTTTACATACACATGCAAAGTGAATGTCCCTAAAGTGCTCAAACATAATTTTCGATGAGGAATGTGATGTGTAAAACCAGGCTTTCAAATGCTTCTTCACTAACGCGTTGCGGCGATGAAAGGATAGCACCGAGACATCACTCGTGCTACTATCCCTTTAATTAAAATACCACCGACTCTATGTCATGATATGCATCAAAAAATCAGCAACAATCAGCACACAAATCACACCATTCAAACATCCCAACCCCCCACATTTAGGTATTGCTTTCGTTGCACAGGTATAGAGGTTCATTTTCTCATGTTTTGATGTATAGAAAGTGATAAATCACAAACTCTGACAAGGATATAGGGCAAACTGAGGCCAAACCTCATGCTTTACCACTACCCTACATCCACAAACAATCATTATATTTTTCCTTATTTTTCCAAGACGTATTTCTATTTTTCCCCTTATTTTTTCCATTTTCTTGATTTATTTAATAATAAGATATACTATTTTCTGATTTTTCTTATTCCAATCACTTCAGCATACTAACATCCAATTTATCTTCCATATTTTCCCCATGGGAATACCTTTTACCCACCCAAAACGGAAAAACTAGCATTTTACCACTTAAAAACCGCATTTTGGTTTTACGGGAATTAAATAAAGAATATAAATCATTGCAAAACCAAAATTTTCTAATGAACAGCAACGACTCAGAATGCAACTAGCACACAAAAAAAATTCCATCCAATAAGAACATAATTATCGTCATAAACTATCAAAAATCCTTCATTTTCTTCATAAAAATGGTCATACCGTGTTTTTACGTAACCCGAAACGCCTTGAATGAATGCATAATCAGCAAACAGAGCCTCCGTTGCTCTCAATCCAATGGTGTACTTCAATGTTCAGCATCTCTATCAATCTTCATCACCATTTCCTTCATTCTCCTTCCCTGGTTCCTTCATCAAGATAGCACACATGAACAGCCCATAGGGAAGAGAGAGAGGGAAGAGAGGGAGGGAGGAGAGAGAAAGACTAGAATCTATTCTCTTCATTCGAACATCCATTCCTCGTGCAAAGACCAGCGATATGCTCAGCCAAGAGGGAGAAGTTGAGCCCCAATGTCGGTTCCATGGGGTACATTCAGCCCAGAAATCGATTGGGGGGATGATGATGGCAAAAAATGCACCTACGTGTTGTCGCCATGCTTCCATGTTTTTCTCACGATTCTTGATCAAAAATTAAGGGGGGGGTTGGGGGGGTTGGGGGGGCTTAAAATCTCCAAAGGGCACCCCTCCTTTGGTCCAAGTTTTGTCCACCTCTTCGTATCTTGACTAATTTGTGGCCACTTCCTCGTCCGAACTCCATTTCGAGCTCTGAAAAATCTTGCACGTCCATCTTGACATCCCGCACTGACTGGCAGCTCTTGACATCCCGTATGGCAGTCAGAAAAATTATCAAAAATCCACAAGTGTCGCTCGGTCGCCTTTTAAAAGCTATCTTTCACTTGGTGCTTAAAATCGTCCTAGTTGCAACCGCCACATTCGATGTTAAATATTTTTCCCCTAAATTCCAGATGTTTTGGCAAATTTTAGGCACATCCCGGACTCAAAACTCCGCTCTCACCCCGAGTCTCCTCAGAGTGAGAGAGCTCCTTTATCCTCTACTGAATTAGAGACAGCAGATGATCCATCTGGTAGTGAGACATCATCCAGTGATGAATCTAAAGAGGTATCCACTATAGAGGATATTTATCAGATAACTCTAAATGAGCCGATAGAGCCGCAAGATAGGATAAGAGACACGGATGTGATTGAGTTAGACCTTGGCACGCCAAATGACTCACGGCCAATTAAATTAGGTTCTATGCTCAGTTCAGCAGAAAGGAAGGACTATGTGTCCTCCTTGATTCAAGAATTCCACAATATCTTTGCTTGGAGTTATGACGACGAGCTGAGAGGCATTCCTCCCAGCCTGGCTGTTCATACTATCCCTATAAAAGAAGGCAGTCGTCCTATGCATCAGAAAGTAAGGCGTATGCCTTTTGAACTGAGGGATGGGATGTTTGAGGAGTTACAGAAGTTACGGAAAGCTGGTTTAATCTTCCCTGTACAGCACACAGAGTGGTGTTCACCAATTGTTATCAGGAAGAAGCAAAACAACCAGATCCGACTATGTGTAGATTTTAGAGAGCTGAATAAGCAGACGATTAAGAATTACTACCCGTTGCCATTTATTGACCAGATTTTGGATCAATTAGCTGGTAGGGAAATATATTCGTTCATGGATTGCTTTGCGGGATACAACCAGATGGCAATTGCAGAAGAGGACAAGTTGAAAAGAACTTTCATTACGATCTTTGGTACTTTTGTGTACCATGTGATGGCCTTTGGATTGTGCAATGCACCTGGATCATGGCAATGAACAGCAAACAAGACCTTTGGTGACATCTCCCCAGATGAGTTGAAAGTATTTATCAATGATCTGGGGGCAGCCACTATAAGGGAAAGGATGTTGATTATTTTAAGAAAGTGCGTTGAGCGCTGCAGAAAATTTTATATCGCTCGTAACCCACGGAAGTGTGTCTTTGGAGTGCCTTATGGGCTGTTGCTAGGCCATGTGCTCACTTCAGTAGGAATTGCAACTAACCCTGAAAAGATCAAGATTATAGTCGCTATGAGTCCACCACGCACTCTGAAAGAGGTACATAGCTTTCTGTCATCGATAGGGTACTATCGGAGGTTTATAAATGCCTTGGCAGAAAGGACATTGCCACTAACAAACTTATTATCCTTTAGCTATCTATTTGTATGGAGCGACCCTTGCAAGGTAGCTTTCGAGGATGTGAAACAAGAGCTAGTAAAAGCACCAGTTTTAAAAGTACCTAAAAGAGGCGAGGTATTTTACATATTTTCAACAGCCACCATGCATAGTATCAGCTACTGTTTAGCCCAAATCTGAGAGGAAAAGTAGTATCATCCGATAGCTTTTGCTAGTCGAAAATTGGGCATATCAAAAATTAACTATACCTACATGGAGAAGTTGTGCCTTTTGCGATGGTCTTTGGGACTAAAAAATTCAACACTACATCCTCTATGAGAAGGTAGTGTTCTATACGAAGGCGGAAGGGCTTAGATTGCTAATGAATAAGCTACAACCGCCTGATCGTCTGGTAAAGTGGTTAATTACTTTACAAAATTTGATTATGAGATTAAGAGTAAGCCACCGAGGTTGCAGGGTATTGTGGAATGCCTTGTGGATTTCGGGGAGCCGAAAGAGACTTTGGCTAAAGGAAGTGATATCAAAGAAATGTTTAAAATCGATACAGCTTCTATCCCATCTTGGTATGCTGCTATCACGCATTATCTATCAACGGGAGAGACTGGAGCTGGTTTGTCAAAATTAGAAAAGAGGAAAATCAGACAACAAGCTTTGAAGTTTTCCTTGACCATAGAAACACTATATCGGTAGGGTGTTGATGATATCTATCGCCGATGTGTGATGCCTGACGAGGTTCCTTTCATCTTGGAAGAGTGGAGCCCCAAGAGGAACACCAAGGAAAAGGGAATTCTCTTGCAAGAAAATCTATCTTGTAACATCAACAAGCTTGTTTATTATGTTTCATATGATCACAATAAAGAAAATAACACCAGGCACACAAATCTTCATGCAGCATCATGTAGATCTCCCACGGATTTGATAGAATCAACCATATTCTTCAATATCTTCACAAAATCCATCAATATAACAAAGAAAGCAAAGGAATAAACCATCTTTGAATGAAAATACATCACATAGTATTCATCTTCAATATCTTCATAGTCTTCTCTCTCAATCTCTCACATACAATCACTCTGTTTTTGTAGAATTGGCTATCTTTGACTCTCTCTCTCTCTCTCTCTCTCTCTCTCTCTATCAATAATACATCATATCCTCACTACAATCTCTCAAAATCACTCTCAATAATCCTTCTTAGGTCGTGGATACCCCTCCCAAGAGGTATGTCTGATATGAAGAGTCACCAGAGCCACTACAGTGTCCTTTCATAGCTCACCACTGTCACTTCACTTCAGTCTTTACTTGAGTCTTCAGCAGCTACTTGTTTCACTTCTTTTAGCTCTTTTGCACTTGTATTCACCTCTTTCCAAGGCTAGAAAACTTTCCTAAGCTACACTCTCATCCAACAGAACACATACAGAAGCATACAGAAGGTCTACAGAATAGCACCAAAACAGCTACATTACAGTTACAGTACAGAGACAGAAGCTCTACAGAAGATCTACAGAAGGTCATAGAAGGTTATCAAAACCACTTAACTCATACTCAAACCATTCCAAACTCCCAAAAACTATTCAATAAACTTTCACAATATCTCAACCTTCATCAATCATCAATCCATCCCTCCTTTCAGAAGACAATCAGAACAAAACAGAAGCTATACAGAAGGTATACAGAACCAATCAGAACCTATTAGAACATCTTAGAACCTCACATCTCTACTAATAAACATCATGAACTTCCAAAACACAATCAATATTATCCAAAACACTCTCAAACCACTTCCAAACCAATCAATCATCTCATAAAATCAACCATTCAGCTCTCAAAAACAACAAAAATCAGCCAAAAAACAAGTCATTTCAACACTCAACATATCCCCACACTTAATAAGGAAGCGTCCTCGTGACCCAGGAGAAAGGGAATACAAGTTCATTTAAAAGCTCAACTTTGATCTTCAATAAATCTTCAAAAACAATCCATCCAACCACAACCCCAACTTATAACCTGTATCTGATATAAAAAATACAATGAAAGGAAAACCCTGTATACATTAACACTTCTTATCAAACTAAAAATCACAACAAACTTGTAAAGGATATAAGAGGTTTCTTTGTCTTCATCAGTATCTTCAACTCTCCAACCACGACCCCATCACCACAATTCTTCAAAAATTGTGGCTCGCACGAAAGTAAATCCAATAGGCAATCACCACGATCGTATTACATAAATTAACCCACAACACAAACACTACACACAACACAACCATCTGAATGACTCCTCCAAAAAGAGAGATTTTCATCATTAAAAATCATCCACCATACATTGGAAAAGGTATCAATGAAGATGATCCCTCTTGAAAGATTGGTGATTTCGGAAACGATCCATAGACAAGGATTGATCTACAAATGTTTTTGGAGGATTCTGAAAAAACTGAAGACAGCACATCCTTTCCAACAGGACAAGGTATCTGCTAGGCAAACGCAGGGCATGAAAATACAATATATCCAGCTGCTGGGAATCAATGCTCACATTGACATTCATGCACAACTTTGGAATAGGCTTTGAATCATTATGAGAATGCCTATGCATATACGCCAGATACCAAGCAAAATGAGCAGTTAATCTCACTGAAGGATCAACAGACTGGGAATACTGCTAAGAAAAATGAATATAGTTCTGATATGCTTGACTGGCAGCTGTCCATTCTCCTGGAATTACTAGCCAGTTTATCTGAGGTCCTGTAAGAGAATCATTCGAGCTCCATCCCCTTCTTTTGGAAATATGATGATCAAACCCGTCATAGTCACTAACCAACTGAGGTGGTTGAGATATAGAACTGTTAGGAGATGGAAGTAGAATAAGGAAAAGTGGATGAAGAGAGGGGTAGGAAAAATCATAAAAGGAAGAATGATTTAAAGAAGGAGTGGCTGAAAATTGTAGGGAATCACTTAGGAGGGGTGGTAACTAATAAATAGGAAAGGTAGAAGGTACATGAATGGATGGAGAAGGACATGGTGGAGAAGGGGAAAATACTCTATCCTTGATAAAAGAACAGTATGTAAAGATGGGAATTTGAGGAAAAGATGAAGGTTGGAAAAGAAGGGGTCAGATAGTTGTGGAATTGGATTGACAAAGGGAAAGATATATATCATATCGGTGAGCCATTTGTTGGTAATACAGGAGGGTAGGAACAGAAGGTCCTAAGGTAGATCTTCTATGATAGGCATCAAAAAAGGTAGAATCAAACGGATTATGTTTTGAAAGTTAAGCTAAGAGATCCACCCTCAGTTGATTAGTGCTCTGGGCATAGGTAGGGGCTGTGTTCTGTCTTTGATTCAGGACCACAGAATCAATCATGGAATGCCAGGAATTATCAGGGCAAGTAGCCACTTTGGAGGAGTAACTCTGAACCATGTCAGCTATTCGCAACTCCAAATGGTTGACATACAAAACAGCTTGTAGAACCATGTCTCCCACATACCAAGCCATATCCACTTCATCTGGAATCAACAAGTCTCCTCGTAGATACATATAGGACATCAACATGGTATCTGTCGTGACAGAATCTTCAAACACCATCCTTACCACCTTTGTCAGCAACTCAACAGACCAAGATCCACTCCATCCATCCTCTGGAAGAGGTAAATCCATCGTGGAAAGCTTCATGTAGAAGGCCAACTTCTGTAATTGATAGTGGACAAAGAAAGAATGGTCCGGAGGAACATATTCCTAATACTGCTCAAATGTAGACCAGAGTAAATCCATTATGGATTGTAATCTTTCCACTTTATCTTGGAAGAGAGGACACAAGGTAGCCTGTCTCTGAAGAGCAGCCAAGTCCTGCTGTGAGAGAGAAGGGATCAAGGGAACATTAGGGCTTGGAGGAACAGACCGTGACTTTGCCAGTTGATCTTGCAGCTGCTTGATTTGGGAAGCTTGTGATTCCACTGTCATTAGCAGTCTGTAAGGCTAAAAGTTTGACATCCATTAGGGCCAAAAACGCTTCAAAAATGGCACTTGTAAGAAAGTGATTAAGTTGCTAATTAGTTGAGGTTTAGGAAGAATAAAACCTCTAAATTTGGTTGTCTAGATGTGATTAATGAGAGAATATTTGGTTCATTGAAGAGGTCGGCCATTAATTGTCCTCATCTTTTAATCCAGGTCAGGGGTCACCTTTTCGGCCGTTTATTGTCTTGGAACTCGAGAGATTTTGTATTTTCGAGATTTTCGTACGAACTTCGCATTTGTTTGCTCCCGCGTTTTCTTTCTATATACTATTCTCTTTTACCATTCCTTTTGTTGCACTTGCTTCCTATCACTATGAGATTCTTGCTCGGTTCATTTGCTAGAATGTCTAGCAATACTATTTCAAATAACATAGGCGCAAGCACACGTAAATACAAGCTATCTATTCAGCTAGATCTGACTTACACATCTTGGAGAAGTATACATCATCGAGTATTGATAGATGAGATTGAAGCCAATAGGTTGCGAACACAAGGAATGAAGCATATAGATTTGTGGGTGGATGGAAATATCTATCCCAGGGATCCTTCTACAGGTAAACCACCTCCTTTTTTGAATGTCCATGACTATATAAGATATGCTGGAGAAGGTTACAATGGAATGCTTGGCTACTGTATGAGGTTATACTCTGCATCTTACACATATATAGCTCAAGTGCACGAAATGAAAAAAGCACTAGAAACTACACAAACAAATATTTTAGAGTTGACAAGTCAGATTGATATTTTGAAAAATGTTAACAATTCATTGCAGGATAAGCTAACACGCTTGAGAGAAACTCCAGTAGGATTTAGAGAGAGGAAGAGACCATTAAAAAATATAACCAGCTTGTGTGTGAGAGCAAAGAAAAGGAGACTAAATCTTACAAAGAAATATGTCTCTAACATACTAGGCATAAATATCCGAGAGAATGAGGAAAGAATCAAACTTTTGAAGGAAACCATGAATAAGAAAGACATTTTGAGGATTCTTAAGTCACCAGAAAATGTGGATTTGAGAGGTCCAACTCTGAGAGAGTTAGTGAAGGATTTAAAAGGCACAGTGAAAGCAAATGAAATCGTAGAGACATGTGATACTGTGGGTATAAGTCGAAAAGGTTATCGTGCTATCTCTGGATTATGGTTTAAAAATCTTAAACGCAATACGGTAACTATAATTGGATTGCCCCGAGCCCTTGCAGTTTCAACTGCAAGAATTTCCATGAATCGCAAGATTCCACATGTTTTTGGAGATTACATTCACATCGAAAGGTCTATGTCCTATGAAAAACAAAAAAAACAGGTAATTTTTTATTACAATGAGTTTAACAACATATGGGTTGATCTAAAAAAGGTGCAAATTGCAATGGTTCACATGTATAAAATCACAGTAGAAGAAAGTTATGGTGTTCTAAAGTTTGCCTTGAAGTTGGATGAAGCACAGATTCAAAAGGGACAGAAGATGGAAAGAATTAGCATTTGCCTCATGAACATGGCATTGGACCATGGCAATGGCGAGGGCAAAGCTCCATTGCATAAGATCCAATCCGAGATGGAGATTTGGTGGATTGGTGCAGCCCAGGTACCAATTGAAAATCATCAAACGTTGAAATGGTTGTTCAACCATACAGGTATTCCAAATATCATTAAGTCTCAAAGTGAAGGCGAAATGTTGGTAGTTGATGGGGTTGGTAAATTTAATGTGGAATGGCATATGAGTGCTGATTTGAAAACTATCAAATGTATGCTTGGAATATGTAATGGTGCAAATGCAAAATATCCTTGCATTTATTGCATGGAAAGTATTGGATCCAAAGATTGGAGTAGTTTGCGACCAGTAAGAAGAGCCCCAAATAGAGACTCTATAGATTTGAGTAAATTTAAAAACATAGAAGACATCTGGGATCCCATTCTTTCCATCTCTCTTAAGAATGTTCATATTTGTACTTTGCATGCAGAGATTAGAATAATTGATAAGCTTCTCAGGTTGCATCTTGACTACGCATATTCCATTAAGCCATTATCTTTATCAGATGAGTGTATTGATAAATGCGAGGCATTGCTATCGAAAATGGGATTTCATGGGGGCCAAGTTCACTTGAGAAAGGATCCAATACTTTCAGGAAAAACAAGAGATATCTTGGCCGATGTCTCTATGGGAGGCTCAAAAGCTAGACGATTCTTAGGAAACCATTCAGGAAGGCAGGTGAATGCGGCTTAGGAGTGTTGGAGAGAGCTATGTGAGATCACAACAAATGTTGCAAGCACGCCGAGGCTTGCGTTTCTTAGAATGGAGGTCTGGATACACCTTGATGTTTTTGTGAAACTCCTCAGGCAACATAAGACAACATATACATATGCGGAAGAGTTCAAAAGATCAATCACAAAGCTTGTTCAGGCGATAAAAGAGGCATGGGGAGAAAAAGATATCACTTTTTATCTGGTAAAGTAATAATTATTTAATATGGGCTTATTTTGATAGGTTTTTCAATTGGTATAAAATTTGTGTTACTTTGTATTACAGCATATTCTTCATATTCATGGACCTTTCTTTGTGGAGGAGCATGGCCCCTTAGCAACTTATAGCAACCAAGGCATGGAAAAATCCCACTATCAAGCACGCACAAGTTATTTTCGAAGCACAAGGCATGGGGGAGGAGTTACAAAAAGCAATGCTTTGGAGGAGCTATTCAACTGGTTTTTTCGACGACAACTTCAAAGAATGCAAATAAAAGACGGCAATGACACATGAGCAATCGCACTTTTATATATAAGAAAGAATATATACAAAGCTAGTTTTCCAAAACTCTCACATTCTCTTCCTCCTCAGGAATCTTTCCTCTATAACGTAGAAATTTTTTTCTCTTGTAGCCAGCTATAGATTTTACATCAGTTCGGTCTGCAGCTAAGGCGTAGGATGAAAACGCCAAAAAGTATCCTGCTCTAGAAGCAGAGTAACCTGGACCGTAGCCAAAAATCCTAATTGCTACAGTCTTTTCCAAAAACATTACTTTGTGGGCATTATATTGTAATCCTGAGAAACCTAGAAGCCTTGTAAGAGCTTTAATACAAAGTATGGGCCATGCTGCATCCTCTGAGAAACTACTATGAAGTACAAAAAAGGAATCAGGGTCAATCCTAGCCAAGTAGTGGCCGAGTGCAATGTCTTTGAATGTGTTACTAGCAGCTCTCGATCCTTTGCCACGCCCCAAGAAGTTATCTGTATCAGCAATCTCCAACTGCAAATAAAACCCATACTGAATGAGCATGAAATGTAAACCTACCAATGTGTAAAAGCAAATTCAAAATTATCTTACCACTTGATTTTCATCGTACTCCAATTTAAATGGATTCCATAAATTAATTGATGATGCTGTCTCATTGGTGTTAGTCAATTCTTTAACATATTCAGACTCCTCTCTTCCAAAATTAGAAATCCCGAGTTCAAACTTTGAATGCGATCGAAGTCCTCATCAGTAATACTCAACTCTTTCTCAGCTTCTTTGGCCTTTTCAAAACAAAGAGAGAGGGCCTCACCAGCATCAATAAACTCATCATCTAGAGTTTCTTTATCAAGTTTCAGAATCTCTTCCTTTGATTCATTTTCTGTGTCAATTATCCCATTTGCAGCATCAGAAGCCTCTGCAATAATTGCAAGATAATAATCTTCCCTGAGATTAAAAAGTTTTTGAATATCTGACAGTAAAATGTAGTCCTTGTCCTTGAAAGGTATACATGGTAGGGAAGGAAAAATATGGTGAGAACTCTCATCAGGTTGAGAGTTTGTATCTCCTTGGCTCTCCTCAATGATAGTCTCAGCTTTGAAGTGAGCAACATCCAAATTCTCAGCAATAGAAGCCTCAAAATCTGTATCTACGACCTCCTCTGTTTCCTTTTCATCTACCAGATCATCTAACATGCAAAAGCTGGCAGACTTTGCTCCTTCCAACTGTTGCTTCTCAGCTTTCACAGGGTATTTGACAAGGGTGAAAACAATAAAAGCAGTAGATTTTCTCATCATCTTGCAGTTTTTGGAATGAGTGCAGCAAAATATGTCTCTTGAATAAAACCTCTCCAAAGAGTGGGTCCTGCACTTTTTAGTAAATACTGACTTTTCATTTCCTGTTGACCCAATGGGAACATGGACATATTCAATTGTACCAACTTCAACAGAAGGACCTGCAAGATTTTCAAACTCCAAAAAGTCCTCCACAATATATTTTTCATAAGATTTCAGAACTTTGTCAAGTTTCCAATCAGGATTAAACACATTTTTCACAACTCCATAGAATGAGAGATCCATTCCATTCTGAAGCATAAAATCAAGTAGCCTCTCTGATGGAGTGATATCAGTGAGCTCTGATACTCCTTGACCTCTCACTACCGACGTTCGCTTCCCTGGAGATGTACTTGGCCTTCTCACACTGGTGGCAGAGGATGGAGAGGAAAAAGAATGCACAGGCTCATCACATGTTGATGCCCTTGAGCCTTTTGAAAGCCTTCTTCTTTTACCAGTTCCTGAAGAAACGTTGGATCCTAGGAATTCTATGGGTTCAGACATGTTTACAACTTCTGCCGATATGGCGCGATAAGAGAGAAACGATTCAGACGGATAGGCCCCCTCGCGCCGTATCGGTGATTCCAGTAAGAAGCGCGAGAGCCACAACGGTGGTCACACACTTGGGCAGAATGAGCTTGAGACGAGAGCTGAAAGAAGACTCTGCAGAACCTCCAAAACGACGCGAAGAGAGGAAAGCGAAGAAGGCAAACAGTCACCCTCGCGCCGTATTAGCAATACAAACAGAGCTCCTGAAAAACCGAAAAAAAACGTACGGATAAGGAACACACCCTTATGTAGGCGCGGAATTATGCCACCTGGCAGTATCCGTTGGTTTCCGACACGTGGCAGTAGCCGTTGGCCAACACGTGGCTGATAACCACGTGGCAAACAAGTGGATCGGTCGTTACTTGACACGTAGCATACGGACCATAAATGCAGATACGTGGCACAATCAGCGTCGGACACGTGTCCGACACGTGTCATGATTGACGTGGGTATATAAGTGGTAATTTTTCCTACGTGTACACTTTTCATTTCTCGAGCTCTTCCCGCCTTGCTTGCCGATACGGTGCGATACAAGACTTGCGTCTTCTTCGTTTCTTATCTCTCGCGTTGTATCGGTGGTCTTTCGGCTCAGTCCTTTATTCGCTAGTAAAAAAGAGGTGTGCCGATATGGAGCGAGGGCGTCCGAACGCTGTTCTCATTTCCTCCATATTGCGCCGTATCAGCAGTTTGGTCTCACCAATACGGAGCAGGTCTATTAACATTCCGCTTTTGTCATTGCCAATACGAAGCGAGGGTGTCCATACGCTGTGTTCGTTTGCTCCATATCGCGCTGTATCAGCATTTTAGTCTCACCCTTGTGTCATTGCCAATACGGAGCAAGGGCGTCCATACGCAGTCTTGGTTTCCTCCATATCGCATCGTATCGGCATTCTAGTCTCCAATACGGAGCGAGGGCATTGTTCCATTCTGCTCATTTTGTTCATATCGCGCCGTATCGGATTGCTCAGTTCGTTCCTTTTCGCGCCAATTAGCCTGTTTGATTTACTATTTCAGTTATTGTCCTTCTGGTTGTTATTTTTGCTTTTCTGGATGGCAAGGACAAAGCAAACTGCAAGAAGAGTGTATATGGATGGGAAGGACAGTGGGGGTAGAAGAAAGTTAAAATTTGATGAATCTGAGGAGGAGCCCTCTTCCAAGTTTACTGAAGCTGGTCCATCACAGGCCCCAGAGCATTTTACAACAGAAATCCCCCCTACACCAGGTGTTGGCCTTACATCTTCTATAAATGTTTCTTCTCCTGAAGTTGAGGAAGCAAAGGGTGATTCTTGCCCTGTGAAAGATTCATTCCCTACAATGGCACCTGAGGCTACATCTGCTGAAGCCACTGAACCTCCCAAGCCACAAAAGAGAAAGAGGAAGTCCAGGTTCTTCTATATGCAGAGATGTTTCAGTGAGATCAGGAAAGCCCAGAGAGCTACACAGCATGTCATTCCAAAAGCTGCTTTTATAAGGGTCGTTAAAGAGATCTCTGATAGATTGTCTAAATAAGAAGTGGCAAATAAGAAGTCTCTGGTCTAAATAAGAAGTGGCAACTCTCAGCCATTCTTGCCTTGCAAGAGGCCGCAGAAGATTTTGTTACTGATTTCATGAACGACGCTTACATTGCTGCCGCCCATGCTCATAGGATCACCCTTATGAATAAAGATTTCAGCATCATCAGTAGAGTCAGGTATAGGTTTGACAAAGTGCTGAGGCCCTTGCCTTCCAATGATCAAAAAGCCTTTGAAATCCTTAACATTCCCCCAAAATTGTCCAGGAAAGAGAAAAAACTAAATGTTGAGGATGTTACTCACCTTTACCCTACAAGGGGTGCCACCCAGCAGGAGGCTTTCTTGAGTGAAAAAAATCAGGAGGTGCTTGAAACTGAAGACAATGTTTACAAGAGGAAAGCCGCATCACTTGCTCCCATCAATAGTGAGAGGATGGGCAAAGTGTATGGGCAGATTCTTGTGAATGTTTCTGCGGAACCTGAGGAGGAATATCTTAGTATATCTCCCGAGGACAAGCCCATGTTGGAAAAAAGGGATGTCCAACTATCTGACTCCGTGGTTTTTTGTTGCATAAGGTAAGGTTTATATTTTTTTTTTTGCATAAGTTAAGTCTTATAGGTTCAAGTATATTTTGGATGAAATTTGTATTGAATAGCTTTTGCTATTGTCTGCAGGGCATTGGTCTCCTCTCTCACTCTCGATATCCGAAGAACCATATACATTGTTGATCCACTTCTCTCTGTGGAACTTTTTGCAAAATCTGGTTCTAATATTTCACCATTTTTTCGTAGCTTCGATAGTGTGACAAATTACCACATCTTTTTCCCTTATGTAGAAAGGTATTTTTCTTTTTCTGTAGAGGAAAATTTATATTCATTTGCTTTCACCCTTCTACTCACCTCTTTTATGAATTTGCAGAGGGCATTGGAATCTCATCTACATTAATTGTCTTTCAAGGAAAATTATCTTTATGAATTCTCTCAGCGGTGTTCATGGTCAAGCACGAATGTATGTTGAAAGAAAATTACTTACTTTGATTTTATTTATAAAGAATATTTTGAACTTACAAAGCTTCCTTTTGCAGTGCTGGTAGACTCGTTTCTACATTTTTGGATACAACATACGAGGATCTTGCTGATCCTCAAAGGCCTTATACTTTTCTTCTACAAGAAGTTCCATTGCAAAGCGATGCGCATTCTTGTGGATGGAGAGTTATCTCAAACATTTGCAGAACAGTGGATTCAAAGTTGTTACAAATAGAAGGAGTGAATGTAAGTTAATTTCATTTGATGTTTGTGTAACCCTTATCATGATTTCTTTTCACTAACTTATAACATTTATTCTTACAGTGTAGAGACTATCCTGAATCATATGTCTGGTGGATAAGGGAGAGATGCATCGAGCTGATTCTGGACAAGGCAATCACACCATATGATCCTGACTCCCCTCTTCCTCCCAAAACTTCAATGGCCAAGGGCACAAGCAAGGGAAAGGTCAAGGGAAAGGGTAAGGACAATGGCAATGGTAAAGGCAAGGGCAAAGGCAATGGGACCACTGCTGCAGAGTCTAAGAAAAAAGGAATGCCAATGCTCTCTCCTCTTAAATTTGATCCATCCCCTCTTAAGCCCCAAGAAAAGAGACTACCTGTAAAGGTGAAATTTTTTCAACAATCAAAGAAAGGCCCTGTGAGAAAAAATATCTTTGAAGAAATCGATAAAGAATGAAAATAGCAAACATAAGCATACACGAGCCTTATTATTTTGGCTTTGTACATTTTTATGCAATTTTTGTACCTCATTGTGTAATGAAAATTTTCACTTGTAAATCGAATGTAATGTACATTTTATTTATACACATTCGAAAGGCAACTTGCTTCATGATAGCTTATGAGTTCCCATTAAAAAATATCTTAAGGACAGTCTATTAAGATAAATTCCTGCCAAGTTTTCATTCTCAAGGCTCAAAACTCACAATTGTGGGAGACAAACAACTCGTACAAAAGAAAGAGCGCTCGGCTCTTTTACCAATTGTTACACCATTCACTTTGAACTTATATCTAGGGGATGTATTGTCTAGCAATTCCAAGGTATCCCTCACATCTTTCAGACTCCAATTGGAAGTAACATTCACCTTCTTTACTTCTTCATGCGGCAAAACGTGCACCGCAAGTTTATATGGTGTGTAATCTGTATCGGAATCCAAGGGAACCCAAATACCCAATCTTAGTTTGTATCTCCTGTAATCAAAGCCCAAAGCAAGAGTTTGGGGAGGGATACTGTAAGCCAAAGCCAAGGATTGAGGGCATGCACTGCACCTTAAGATATCACCCTTATGATTGCACTCTCTAGATTTCCAATGCGTCCCTATAGTGTTGTCCAAATCCTCTTCCGAAAAGTTTCTACTTAGCCAGGATACCTTCGTTCTTTGTAAATTTGTTGTTTTGAAGCAAGCCACGAAGATATGGAGGGGTACAAACCATGATAAACGTATTCTTCTTGAGATCCTTCCAGCTGTCATGGACTTTTTAATATCCTGAGATATTTTGAATTTGAAACTCTGCACTGTTACCTTATCAGGAATCTCCCAGTTTAGAGATGAAAGACTTGGCAATGGCAAATCTTCGATATTCCCATACCTATCCGCTTTAGAGGGAACCACATACTGTGCATAATATATAAAAACCTTGCATTCACTATAAAAAGACACAGTTTGATTGGCATAAATAATGTCTGCCAATACCTTATGAATGGCATGGAAAGTCCCACTTAGGCTTTCCACAGGTTGCCATTCAATACTTGTTGACGGAAAGATATCTACAATGACGAACCATTTGTTAGAACTTGCATAAATGAAAAAGAATTATATACATTATTCAACTTATAACTTACAATGTGTTTGTTGGGAAACACGTTCGTTTGGAGGCAAGTGCATATCCTTGGCCATGTAAACATGTTTCACCTTGACAAACCAGCCTTCGGGCATAATTTTGAAGGCAATGATACGCCCCTTCCAGTGATGTTTTATATCTTCTCGTTTTCTTCTTTTCACCTTATGAGAGCCCTTGCAAGAAGGCAGCATGGTAACCCAATCGTAACCCAATCGTTTACAGCAAAGGTTTTGGGCTCAAAATTTCCATCTACTCCCTGGCTATAGACTGTGCAAGAGTGTATTAAACGAGAAGGGCGCCTGGAGGAAGCCATGAAAAGAATGAAAGCGCAGAGAAAGAAGCTCAAAGAGGGGTGAATGAACTAAAAAGTAGCGCCAAGAACCCAAATGAGTATGTATTGGGCACCAAAAACAATATTGAAAGATCTCCCGACTTTCAAAAAACTCATTATTAATTTCATCACATCTCTGTCACGTATTTTGTCAGATTTGTAAGTAAATAACGTCTTTGGGACTCCAAAACATGTCAGACTTTAGGGGTTTTGGCTAAAAAAGAAGAGAGAATCACGAAATGGACTCCACTATCTCTAAAAAAGAGGAGACAACAATACCATATTCTTGCACACGTGGCGAACTCTCTTTGGCCCTTTCCTTAATCCCGTGATTAACAAAAGTGCATTTTTTGAAGCGTTTTTGGCCCTAATGTAAAAGAGTTTGGAACTCCTACGCTTCTCTGGACATCCTCTCCTTCTCCTCTGAAATTCTAGTAACCTCTGATTGAGCCTCTAGTAACTGAATCTTCAAAGAAGATATCTCATCTCTTTGGGTTGCAACCAGTTGGGTTTGTTGCTCCATCTGCTTAAACAAATCTGCTAGGGTATCCTTAGCAGAGGCTAACCCGGATGTTGCCTTATGCAACTGGTCCTTAGACTGCATCAGCTCTTCATAAAAGGAAGCGCACATCTGTTGAACACAGGTTGTCACTGACAATTCAATGGAACTCTGAATGTCTTTACATAGGAAAGGAATTGCATCTCCCGAGACTAGACTATTCAGTGAGGGAACTGATATGTCCAAAGAACCTTCTCGATGTGCTCTAAATAAGTTATTACATGTGAGATAACCAGGGAGATCACTGCTAGAGGTAGCAGGAATGGGCACTGAAGGAAGAACTGAAGGAGCTTTATCCGCTACCCGCTTCAAGCGCCTACGCTGTATGACCAGGGGAGGCGGAGAATCATCATCCTTTATATCAATGGGTTCTGACTCATCTGAAGGTGGAGGAGGAGGTACTGGATCAGATGGAGGAGGTGAAGGCACACTCTTCTATAAACCTGAGTAGGTCAAGAAGGCAGACAAGTACGATCCATAGGTGACATTGGTAACATTGCCCCTGGTGACTTTGACGAAATGTTGATCCATCTTAGTGAGTAGGTAAGTTCTCCAATCAATAGCTACTCCTTTTAACACCATCCTTGAAGCTGTAAAAAGCTCTTTGGACAAGTAATGGGATGGCGTTTTTGCAGGCATAAACCTGTCTTGGAGAAACTGACATACCAACTTCCACACAGGATCAGTGATCATGGAAAAGGAAACTCCTAAAGAGTTGATCACCTTCTTAACATCTAGTATTTCCCTTGTCTGCTTTTGTAACAGCTTCAAAATCTCTTCGTTAGAGAAAAGCTGGCGAGTGGTAACAAAGGGTTCACCTCTGGAGGGAAGAGACAAAGCCTTCCCTAGGCCTCGAGGTGTCAAAGTCATAGAAATACCCTAGACCAGTCCCGACTTCTTGCTGTAGGAGGCCAGAAACTCATCACACATCGATGGATCCTCTGGAAGCAATGGAAAGGAGGCAAACATAAAAGCAGCGAGTCCTGCCTTCGTGAGAGGCTCAAAAGTGAGTAGGGAAGAGTAATCCCTACTACTGACTAGTGGGACATACTGGATAGGGGGAGGAGCATGAGAAGGCACCATTCAGATCGTTACACACACACCACAAACACAGACAAATAAGGAGAATGCCTGCAAAAGCAACAGACAAAAACCAAGGATAAGATAGCAACCAAAACGGTAAAACATGACTTGACCAACTATCCCCAAGCAAACCACAGTCTAGAAAAAATTCGACATGACCTCTAGACATATGCGACAAAAAGCTTCATGCTATGCAACATGCAAACATCCAAATCCCCGTATCAGGCAATAAAAGAAAAAAAACTACACACCGTATCCTTAACCGTAACAAAGAAACCGAACCAAAACATAACAACAACCCTCATATATCAAGACCACAACTTTTGATAAACAAGTTTGACCATGGAGACAACTCCGAAGACTTCGCATACCCTTCACATGAAACGAGTTCATTAAAAAGGGGAATTAAGTGCAGTGAGGGGAAATTAATTTAATAAAGGATTCTTTTTAATAAATTATTAAGAAATGGGTGAATTTTTATTAAGTGATAAACTTTATCAAGAAAATGGTGGTTCCTTCTTAAAATTTTAATTACCAATTATTAGGTTAAAGCAGTGCTTTAATTCGAATCCCGGACTTTGATACCCAGACTGGGTCTCTAAATGCAAGTTCATTTTTAAAAATTAAGGTGATGTGGAGCGCTTTTTTGCCAGCGCGTGCTTTTGTGACGGTTGGTTCATTTTAATTAAAAATATTAAAGTGCCTCTTTAGTGCACTTAGCGCGTGCTAAGTAAACGATGGGTTTATTTTTATTAAAAAAATTGTGTGTTTAGCATGAGCGCGCGTGCCATGGTGGTGTGTAGGGTTCATTGTAATAATTAACCGTGAGTTTTAGGGTAGCAGGAAAAAAAATGAAAATAAAAGGGAAAATACCTGGTAGTGGTGTATGTAAATGCAAAGAATGCGCTCTCTTCAATCCAAAAATATCTGGATTTTTTGTTCTAGATGTTTAGTTGGTGTTTGGATTAAAAATGGATTATTTTATTTTATTTTTGATTTTTGATTTTTTTTTGTTTGATGAATTTAGGTGGGTAATGAAGTATTTTTTTAGCTTAGAAAATAAGCCACAATTAAGTAAAAATGTGAATAGAATTTTTAGGAATTTTTTGGAAATTAATTTGGAATTTTTTAGCATTGTTAATGATTTTTTTTCTTTTTTTGGGGTATTTGAAAAAGATTTGTGAATTTTAAAATGGTCTGAAATGTTTTTTCTTGAAATTTACATGTTAGAAAAAATAGGGCAATTTGCTGCAAAAATATTGGAATTTTTCTAGATTTTTTTGTAAAATTTTCAAAATTTTAAGTGTTTTTTAATAAATTTTTTTAATTTTTCAATGTTTTGGGTGAAGGTTTGCGGGTTTTGAATTAAACATCTTGGAAAATACCTAGAAATAGGCTGGTGGCAGCTGCGTGTCAGCAACCGGCGAACAAGCTCCCGCACCCGCTCACAATCCCGCACACGAGCAATCACACTCGCACGTGTGGCTGCATCTCGAGGGTGGCTGCGGGTGGGACGGGGGTTTATGGAGGGGGTGGTTGTGGGGGAGTTGCTGCGGTCTACTGTTCAACGATGCGGCAGCGTAGGACAGGGGGCTTACAGGGGGGTAAGGGGTTCTTGTGAGTAGGACCGGGGGCTTGTGTGGGGAGTATGTAGTGGGTTGTGTGTCTGGTTGCGGGGGGGAAGGGGGGTTTAGGTGGGGGTTAGGTGTTTGTGTGTTTGTGGGGGGGGAAAGAGGGGCTTAGATGGGGCAATGTGGGGTGTGTTTGTTTGCTGGGGGGAAGGGGGGCATAGGGAGGGGGGTGTGGTTGTGTGTGTGTGATGGGGAACAGTGGGGGGAAGGGGGGCTTAGGTAGGTAATGGGGTGGGTGAGTGGTTGGAGGGCACACGTGGAGGAGGGCGACGGCGAAGGTCAACGAGCGAATGGCGGGGGCACAGGGCCACGTGGAGCGGGCGCAGGCAGGCGGGGTACACGACGAGGCAGGGCGCAGGCAAGGTCGGGCAGCAAGGGAGCACAAGGCAGCGACGGTACGGGCGCAGGCGGGCGCTAGTCGGCGGGGGCCACAGCGTGGGGCACAGGGGGCAGGCGTGGGTGTTATGGGACTGGAGGGCGACGGGGAGGATGTCGAAGGCGGCAGGTCGCAGGCTTCACGGCGACGGCTCAGGCGCTCGGCGACGACAGCGGGGCGGCACAACGGCGGGCAAGCGCTGCAGGTTAGGCGAGGGGCAGCGGGGCGTGACGGCATCTTCGGCAGGGAGGTCGACGGCGGGCAGGCGGCACCCGGCGGACTGCGGCGAGGAGGAGGAGAGAGGAGGGAGGGAGGACGGCGTGAGGGAGGAGTGAAGGAGGACAGGCAGAAGAGGAGGGAGGAGAAGAGATGGAGGGGAGAAAATGAAGGAGGGATGGAGGGGAGCACGCAGAGGGAGAGGGAGGGGAGAGACGGTTGGGGTGGGGAGGGGTCGGGGTAGGGGGGGATAGGGAAGGGTGTAGGGATGGGTAGGGGCCCGCGGGGGGGGGGGGGGGGGGGGGGGGGGGGGGGGGGGGGGGTCCAAGGGATGGGGCAGGGGGGGTCCATAGGAGGGGTGCCCAATGCGCGGGGCGGGGTAAAAAAATTTACCGTGACGGAATCGGAAGAGCGCCGAAACATCGGGGCGGGTCACGCGGACGCGACCCGGGCGCGTTGAGACCCGTAAAATCAAAAACGGGCATGTTCATGTGCGGGACGAGTCGCGCGAAAACACATAAAAATAAAGAAATATTAATATCTCCCAATCCGGACATCAAAATAAAATGCCATAAAAACAAAAAGTGGGCAAGACGACAGGGGGAAGACATGGAAAATGTGCAATGGGGGTTCTGAGGGAAAGACAGGGCGTTCACGTGCAAAAAATGTAAAAAACGAATCCAAAAACGCAATTAAAAATTAATATTCGAAGATTCGTGCATCGAAACGAGGTGAAAGAAAAAGGAATAATGCGCAGAAAGACATGCCCGACAATCCTATCACGTCAAAACATAGTTCCGACTGAGATAAGATGTGTTCACGTGGGAAAAACCCAAAAATGGGATCAAAAATTAATATTGGAAGAACCGCTAGCCGGAAGGACATGCAGGAAAAAGGAAAAATGTCCGCAAGAAGGAGGGATACAGGCTTGTCATGTCAAAACGCAGTTCTGGCAGAAGTAGGAGGGATTCACATGCAAAAAACACAAAAAATGCACCCAAAAACTCATTTAAAAATTAATAATTAAAAATCCAGAAGCCGAAAGAGGGTGGAGGAAAAAGGAAAAAGGTGGGGAAAGGCACGATGGACACGGCTGTCAAATCAAATTGGAATTTCGATGCAAACAGGGCAGGTTCTCATGGAAAAATATCAAAAAGACGCACAAAAAAGTCTTAAAAAACCGCAAAATTAATATTGGACAAACCGTGCATCAAAATAACACAGAGTAAAAAGGAAAAATGTCAGGGGAAAATTTTTTGTCAAGGCTATGACGTCAGATCACGGTTCCGAAGCAAGCAAAGCACGTTTACATGGAAAACCAGCTAATGTGCGCAAAATGCTTCAAAAATTAATAACTCGAAAACGTACACCGGAACAGGGGTAAATAAAAAGGAAAAATGGTCAGGTCAAAGGGAGGAACAGGGAGGTAAGGTTAGATTGGAAGTCCGCTGATTATAGGGTGCGTTCACATGGCAGGACCGCAAAATCAAGAAATGAAGGAAAATTGCAACAAGGGAACAGCCCCGAGGGTGGGTGGAACATGAACGAGTAGGTGGAAAGGGACCCCATTAGGGTAAAAGAAAGTCATGGCATAGAAGCATTAGCAGGTTGAGGCAAATGCAGAAGGATATGCAATGTAGACGCGTAGGGACGCGTTGATCCGAGAAAATCACAAAAAAAATATTTGTCTAACATTTTGTTGATTTTTTGTACATTTGGAGCTTTGAAATAAAGAAGAGGGTGGAAACAACCTCTTGGGAAATCCAAGAAATCACTGGATGAAAATATTTCATGGACCGGTTTACCAAGGGGGGGTGAAGAGTAAAGATCAATGGAGGAAGGTGAAGGGAAAATGTATAATGTGAAAAGGAAAGATATGAAATGGATTTGGAGCCATCCAAAGGGCATGTGAGGCTCATAATGTCATGACTTTGGAGCCTTATGACAATTCAACCAAATGGGACCCTTCTTGGAAGCATTAGTGGAAGAAAAATTAGGCACATGATTTTGTAAGATTTTTTAAAAATACTTCCACTCCGATCCAAAAAACTTTTCAACATGAAAGTTGTAGCGCGTGAGCTGAAGTTTTGGTTGGTATTTTTTTATAATTTTTTGGAGCTACGAGTCGGGAGATATGGCCAAAATGGTGGATGCCAACTTTTTCCAACTGCAGTGGAGACCACCTCCCAATTTAATACACGTCCATACTTTCTTCCCCACACTTAACACTTCCATAAAACATCATTCATTAGACCCCCAACCCTTTCCCCTCTCTTATCCTCTCTCTCAAGCTAATAAACCATTAGAATTCCCCTCCTAAATCACCCTCAAATCATCCTTAGTTGTAGTAGTAATGTATGAACTCTCATTACTCTCTCTCTATTATTGCTAGATATTATCTTATTTTATGAAGATTCTCTATATTTTTTTATAGGAGAGCTCTTGGACTCAAGCTATGGGGGGGAGAATGGAGACAACTCACCTATGATGGAGCTTGATTAAGTACAAATTGGTCAACAAAACACCTAGATGGAGCTTCCACATTGGTGGAACCGCCTTAATGCAGCTTTGGTGGTGTTAATTCCTATTACATCTTAACCTCCTCCCTAAACACCCTCAAGGCCTATATAAAGAGGCCTTCTCCTTTGTAATTTGTAAGAAGAGAGAGAGCAAAGAGGCCTCCTTCAACCCTATTGAGCCTTCCCCATTCTCCCTCATGAGCTTATGGAATTCCTTCTCTTACTATAGCTTATGTATGCTCTACAATGTAATAAGCCCATGATATTGGTGTTCATATTGTGTATATTGGTTATGTCTCGAGGGTTCTCCATCTCTTAAGTTTATTGATTCATCTATTTTTTCGTAGTTCTCTCACTCTCACTCACTCTCTCTCTCTCTCTCCCTCTCTTAGTTTTCATCTCTTCTCCCTTACAATCTCCTCTCCCTCTTGCATAGCGTCCTAGTCCGCTCTTCCATGACTAGGTGGTGCCCTTATCTCATTCACTTTGTGGCAGAAGGGAGTTTGGCATAGTATAGAGGCTGCCATACCGAATTTCCTTCGTCATAAATCGGTGCCCCCGCTGAGGACATTCTCATCCATGCGGGAGGATACAACACATGGTGGTGCATCCTCTACAACAAGTACTCCAAGTGGCTCTTCTCCAACGCCTTCACCAACTCTTTTTGAAGCTGGTCGAAGTCCACGACTCCCACAATGGTCTCCCAAGGAAGCCCAAGAAAGGAAGTATGCCTATCGGATGACGGCACGTATGTGGGTAAAAGGTGTTCACCTTAAAAATTCCATTCTCTCACAACGGAAAAAATCATGTTGCCATCAATTGCTAGATTCTCATAATTGTGGTGAGTGTTTTGCAAACAAAGTAAAGGCCCTTCAGGGAGGTCCTCATCTCCAAGTCATCAAATCCCTCTCTCTCTCTGGCCTAATCCACATCAAAGGAGGACAACTATGCATGAACGGTGTGGAGTTTTGTAGAAGTGAAAAGTATGAAGACTACCTTCAACTGTTGTTAGCTCGAAGGTTAGGTGTGGTTGAAAAGGTGGCCATCACACCTTATGAAATATATATCGCCGAGGATGGACACCCTAAGGCAAGAACCATCACTGGTGAGCAAATTCTCCATATAGCAAAGTTGGTGGGATCCAAAAAGAAACATTCTGGGAAAAATCCTTCATAATTCAAGAAAGTGCATTCCCTCTACTCCCTTAAGTAGTTTCTACTCATGAATAATAATAATGGCCCGAATTTCTACACCTTCCACTCTATATAAAACATCCAAGTTAATGTATGCATCAGTAGGAAGATTTTCTTCCAACAGCGTCTTGTCATGTACTTTGGGGCTGAAAGATTAAGGGAAATTCTTGTATCACCAGAACCTATAATCTTCCCAATGCTAGACTACAATGCATCCTTCAATGTACATGTCTTTATCCTATTATAATAGTTTCTCATGAATCACAACGAGTTGTATGGACCTATCCGTCCACTTGCTATGCAAACTGTGCATATTATAGCCAGCACAAAGCTTAGATTCCAAGGCATTATTAGAAGCATACTGGGGCCTAGACGTCTTGCTGAAATCAATGCATCTATAAACCCATTCATCCTTTCCCTCATAAAATACAACTTAAGTCTAGACGTGTTCATCTTTGTACTCTACTAAGGCAACATGGCATTTCCAAGCTTCTTTGGGCGCAATGGAGAAAATGCAGTGGATTTTTTGGACAACCTTGAGATGGCCTTCCTTGTCTCTGGGAGGGATGATGAAGCATTAAAGTTGAGGGCTTTTCCTTTGGTGCTCAAGGAAGAAGCTAGAATGTGGTTCCAAACTCTAAATCCGGCCCAAAGAGCTGAATGGGAAGGATTGAAGGTAGCTTTCTTGCAGAAATTTCAACAAACTAACTCAGCTGAAGAGTTATGGCAACGGCTTTTGGCCCTCCATCAAAGTGATCCTTATGGTTATGCAACTTATGAGGAAGGGTTTTTGAAGCTTTGGGGGCAGTGGTCAGACTCACTGAACCCTGGAGAGAGAGCTCCAAACTGCCTTCAAAAGGATCGATTTATTTCAGGTTTGTATCCCTTGCTCAGGGAGAAGGTAAAGGTGAAATTTCCAAACACTTTTGAAGATGCTTTGAGAATCACTAGGGAAAAGAATCGAAAGATTCTGTACCAAGCCCAAGCTAGCCAAACAGGTTTGGGAAACAACATCACAACTATGGAGGCCTCTCAAGTTTCCCCAAATGTATCTAATGCACCAGGCCTTGTTAGAGGTCAAGAAGACATGATCCAACAAATAAACAATCTTACTAATCAACTAGAGGGTTTGAGAGTGAATCTTGTGCAAGGTGCAAGAAGACCTATCGAGGGGAATGGTGGGAATCGACCACAAATGCGGCTACAAGCAAGGGAGATGTTGTGTTACAACTGTGGAGAAAATGGACATGGCATGTACAATTGTCCTCACCCTAGAAGATATGATCACCTTGCCAGAGGTCCTCGACAACAAGTAAGCCCTCCTCGTGCTAGGACTCAAGAGCAAGAGCAGTCACGACCTGCAATTTTACAACCACCTTATGTTCAAGCTGAAACCCCTGTTGTTCAACCAAATGTTAATGTCATAAAAATAGAGGAGGTGGTCAGGGATAGAAGGCTCCAAGAAGAAATAGCAAGAGGTAAGATGAAGGTAGATGTAGTAGAGACCATGCCTATCAAGCGGGTACGTGTCCAGACTGAGGCAAGCAAGGAAGCAACCAATGAGGCAAGTACATCACGAGCACCTAGAGATGAAGGGAAGAAGAGAAAGACTCAAACTAGGTCTAAAATTGATATCTCTGACTTCCCTTTGGGTTCTCGGACACAACCTTATGATCTGGTAGTAGACGTGAGCTCTCAAGGGCCAAAAATTACTTGGCCACAACTACTTCATGCCTCTCCAAAGCTACGATGACAATGGTCAAAAATGGTAAGCACAAGGGCAAGGCAAGGTAAAATGGTTAGTGCAATCAAGGCATATGGACTCAAAGATATAGTGCCTATAGTGGAGGCTCAAATTAAAGGTCAACGGATTTGAAAAACATACATCGATAGTGGAGCAGAGGTTTGTGTCATGACAGAAAAACTTATGCATCAATTAGGTTTAGAAGTAATGGAATCCTCAACCTTCAGGGCAAAGATGGCCAACAATGATGCGGTCACATGTGTGGGTGTAGTGAAAGCTTTGAGAGTTTCTGTTTTTGGAATCACTGCAGCAGTGGATGTTTATGTGATGCCAGTAAAGGTGGAAGGATATCCCCTCATCCTAGGGAGACCTTGGCTTATGGGCATCGGAGCTAGGCAAGATTGGGCAACAGGAGATCTGGAGTTGAGGCCACGTAAGGTGGGTGGCCACAATCAAAAGGTGGTTTACAACTTGAAGAGTGGGTGTCAAGAGAACCTTGAACTAGAAACGTCTGCCGATGAGTGGAGCTCAAGTGGATGTTCCTCATCAGTAGAAGAGGAAGAGAGTTCAAGTGGAGAGAGTGATAGCACTCTCAAAGTTATGGGCGTCACCTTAAAGGAACCTACCTTATCAGAAGACAACCCAAGAATCCAAGGAGAAGATGTGTGGGATGCTAGCCTAGAGAAGATGATATCCAAGGATATAAAGGATGAAGAAAGGGAGGGTTATGTGAATGTTCTCAAGAAGCATGCATCATTGTTTATTTCTAATTATACTCACATTACAGGTGTCACTGCAGTGAAGCATCACATCCAACTCAAAGAAGGAAGCAAACCTATAGTGCAAAGATTGAGAAGACTGGGAGTTGTGCAACAGGATGCACTGTTGATGGAGGTGAAGAGACTCTTGAATGCAGGATTCATATACCCAGTGGAAGATTCAGAATGGGTCTCCCCAGTAGTAGTGAGGCCAAAGAAAAATGGTAAGTGGCAAGTATGCATAGATTACAAGCCACTAAATGCTGCAACAAAGAGGGACCACTTCCCTCTCCCATTTCAGGATGAAATCTTGAATGAAGTAGCGGGACATGAGCGGTATACGGTGTGTGATGGCTACTCCGGCTACTTCCAAATTCGTATTGCAGAGGAGGATCAAAAGAAGACCACTTTCATCACACCATGGGGCTGTTTTGCCTTTCGGGTCATGCCCTTTGGTCTCACAAATGCCCCAGCAACCTTTCAACGATTCATGAATATGGTTTTCCAACCTTACTTTGGTAAGTCCATAAGGGTTTTCATAGATGACTTTTGTATTTACAGCTCAAGGAACATACATCTACGCAAGGTTGATGAAGGATTTACTCGCTTAGCTAGGTTGGGTGGACAACTAAATAAGGATAAATGTCACATTGGGGAAAGCAAGGTTACACTACTAGGGCATGTAGTGTCAATTGAAGGAATTGAGGTAGATCCAAATAAGGTAGAAACATTGCTAGCTCTACCTTCCCCAACCTCCATCAAACAATTGCTCTCCTTCTTACAAAAGCTAAGATATTTGGGTAGATTTATACACTTACTCTCTCAGGCCATATACCCCCTGCAGCAACTGACATGCCAAGAAACACTTGTATGGAGTGAACAAAGTGAAGGACATTTTAAGGAGATAAAGAAAATGTTGGGGTCACTTCCTATAATCCTCCAACCTTGTTGGGAAGAAACATTCTTTGTAAACCCTAGTGTGGGAGAAGAGGCCATTGGTGTTGCTCTCCTACAAAAAGATCCAAAAACATCCTTCATGAGGCCTGTGTATTTTGCCAGCCACCTCATGAAAGCCTCAGAGAAGGCTTATACCTCCATTGAACAACTAGTGTTGGCCCTCATGTTTGCAGTAACCAAATTTCGGCCATATTTACTTCCAAAGAGGTTTGTGATCATCACTGTGGAGGATATGTTTCCCTATGCACTACAACATATGGAAATCTCTGACAAAATAGCAAAGTGGGTGGTCCGACTTCAAGAGTTTGACTATACAATGCAGGTTGAAAAAACAACTCGGGCATGCTTGGCTAATATTTTGACAAATAGGTGCTATGAGAAAAATCTCATGGTGAAAAGAAAGAACCTTCCACCACCCCCATCCATAAAAACTCTTGTAGATGCTTATAGCCTCTACTTTGATGGTGCATACAAGAGAACTAAGGATAAGGCAGCCGCAGGCATCGTTGTTTTCTCTCCTTTAGGAGAGAAAATATATGGTGAAGGAATCATCTTGGAAGGTGTCCACTCTAACAATGAGGAAGAATATCAAGCTTTAGTTCATGGTCTTTGTTGGTGTCTTAGTAATTCAATCAAGAGATTGAATGCTTTTGGAGACTCCATGCTATTGGTAAGGCAGATGCAAGGTACATGGGCATGCAAAAATACAAACCTCTCTAGTAAAATGAGAGAGGCCAAATCTCTTATGAGAAGATTTAGGGAGGCACAAGTACATCATGTGCCAAGAGACCAGAACAAAGATGCCGACCATCTAGCATCATCAAAGCTGAATGAGTCAATGGTGGGAGCAATGGCTATCAAACCCCCACTTCGACAAGGCAAGGAAGACTTAGAAGATATTCTACATCTCTTAGAACAAGGAGAAGCTCCCAAACACCTGACTAAGGGAGAAAGACAGTGGCTAGCTCGGAAGGCTACAAGATATCGCATAGTAAATGACAGTTTGTATTGTCTTGGTAAGGATGGTGTGCTTAGGAAAGTGCCGTCAAAATGGGAAATTGAAGAAATCTTAAAAGCTTGCCATGATGATGTGTGTGGAGGCCACTTTGCACACGACATCACAAGTAGAAAGGTTCTACAAGCCGGCTTTACTTGGCCCAGTCTACACCGAGATGTCAAATATTGGTGTCAAACATGTGAAGAATGTCAGAAATCAGGACCACGACAGCTCATAGCAGAACCCCAAACCCCAATCAAGGTCTATGGACCCTTTGAGAAGTGGGGAATTGATGCCATAGGGCCTCTACTACGCACTCCATCAGGAAAAGAGTATATTATCATGGGGGTAGATTACATGACTAGATGGGCCGAGGCTATGCCAACTAGAAGAATCACTGCTAAGGAAGTGAGTAAATTCATCTTTGACCACATTTGTTGTAGGTTTGGTACCCCTCTTGAAATACTATCAGATAGAGGACCAGGGTTTAGAGCTAATGTGGTGGGTGAACTCATGCAAAAGCTAAATATTAAACGACGACACTCTACCCCTTACTACCCTCAATGCAATGGATTGGTCGAAAAGGTAAATGGAATGATTTGTAAAATCATCAGCAAACAGGTACATTCAAGGCCCCGGGATTGGGACAAGCACCTTAGTGGAGCTCTATGGGCTTACAGAACCTCCTTCAAAACCATGTTAGGGTTCACACCTTTTCATCTAGTTTATGGACAAGAGGCTCTTTTGCCTATTGAGGTAAAATTAGCTAGCCTTCGAGTATTAGGTGGCACAGTAGGCTCTCAAAAGGAGAAGTTACATCAAAGATTACTGGACCTAGAGAGGCTACAATTGGATCGTGAAGAAGCCATCAACCACTACTCCCAGGAAGCTGAGAAGCGTAGAGAAAATTTCAACAAGAAGCTAATAGATAAAAACATCAAGGAGGGATCTTTAGTGCTTCGATATGACAATCGCTTTGATAAAAGAAAGGATGGCAAGTTTCTCTACCGGTGGGAGGGACCGTTTTGGGTCACAAAAAAATTCAACAATGCCTCCTACAAACTTCAAGACATTGAGGGAAAAGTTCACAAGACCAGTGTAAATGGATGGCGCTTAAAACCCTATCACATCAAGGTGGGGTTAGCTCAAGATACCAAAGAGTGTCTAGAGGCATAAATACCTCTAGCCAGGTTGGGGGGGGCTATATGATCCGAGAAAATCACAAAAAAATATTTGTCTAACATTTTGTTGATTTTTTGTACATTTGGAGCTTTGAAATAAAGAAGAGGGTGGGAACAACCTCTTGGGAAATCCAAGAAATCACTGGATGAAAATATTTCATGGACCGGTTTACCAAGGGGGGTGAAGAGTAAAGATCAATGGAGGAAGGTGAAGGGAAAATGTATAATGTGAAAAGGAAAGATATGAAATGGATTTGGAGCCATCCAAAGGGCATGTTAGGCTCATAATGTCATGACTTTGGAGCCTTATGACAATTCAACCAAATGGGACCCTTCTTGGAAGCATTAGTGGAAGAAAAATCAGGCACGTGATTTTGTAAGATTTTTTAAAAATACTTCCACTCCGATCCAAAAAACTTTTCAACATGAAAGTTGTAGCGCGTGAGCTGAAGTTTTGGTTGGTATTTTTTTATAATTTTTTAGAGCTACAAGTCGGGAGATATGGCCAAAATGGTGGATGCCAACTTTTTCCAACTGCAGTGGAGACCACCTCCCAATTTAATACACATCCATACTTTCTTCCCCACACTTAACACTTCCATAAAACATCATTCATTAGACCCCCAACCCTTTCCCCTCTCTTATCCTCTCTCTCAAGCTAATAAACCATTAGAATTCCCCTCCTAAATCACCCTCAAATCATCCTTAGTTGTAGTAGTAATGTATGAACTCTCATTACTCTCTCTCTATTATTGCTAGATATTATCTTATTTTATGAAGATTCTCTATATTTTTTTATAGGAGAGCTCTTGGACTCAAGCTATGGGGGGGAGAATGGAGACAACTCACCTATGATGGAGCTTGATTAAGTACAAATTGGTCAACAAAACACCTAGATGGAGCTTCCACATTGGTGGAACCGCCTTAATGCAGCTTTGGTGGTGTTAATTCCTATTACATCTTAACCTCCTCCCTAAACACCCTCAAGGCCTATATAAAGAGGCCTTCTCCTTTGTAATTTATAAGAAGAGAGAGAGCAAAGAGGCCTCCTTCAACCCTATTGAGCCTTCCCCATTCTCCCTCATGAGCTTATGGAATTCCTTCTCTTACTATAGCTTATGTATGCTCTACAATGTAATAAGCCCATGATATTGGTGTCCATATTGTGTATATTGGTTATGTCCCGAGGGTTCTCCATCTCTTAAGTTTATTGATTCATCTATTTTTTTGTAGTTCTCTCACTCTCACTCACTCTCTCTCTCTCTCTCCCTCTCTTAGTTTTCATCTCTTCTCCCTTACAATCTCCTCTCCCTCTTGCATAGCGTCCTAGTCCGCTCTTCCATGACTAGGTGGTGCCCTTATCTCATTCACTTTGTGGCAGAAGGGAGTTTGGCATAGTATAGAGGCTGCCATACCGAATTTCCTTCGTCAGCATCCCCACACTTAAAACCTTAACGGATAGAGTTAACCAAGCAACAGGGACCTAGGACCACATAACAGACCATCCACTAATGTCCCCACACTTAAAACATGAACGTCACTGAGAAACAGAAGGTGTAGGGCTAGAATACTTGGCCTAGATTGTTGAGGATCAAGGTTGCGGCACGTCCTGTGTTGTTGTCGGCTGCAGGAGGTACCAAGGCATCTTCTCGGCACACATCCGTCATGGCAGGGACCACGCGGCAGCACCGAGGGAGGTAGCTGGTTGAAGGAATCGCAGGAAATTCGTCGATGATGAGGAATATTGCACTCAACTCACAGCACTCAAATGGAATAAAAGAACTGTCACTCGCCCCAGGACTGATATCACTCGAGGAAGAATGATTGAAACCCATATCTCGTACCCGGTTTAGGAATCGACAAGGGGGATGGTACAAAGGGAGTATGCCAGGGTGCATAGTTGATGGTGCATTAGTGCGTCCAACCCATCTGGCATAGGTGCAAGCAGGAAGGCAAGGGAGCCTTATAGGACAGTGTACAGAACATGGTGACGTGTCTTGGGATAATGGTAGAGACCCATCCCGTGGGTGCATAGGAAAACGGGAACATACCTGACTCCAAAGGTCGTAACGTCCCTCAATCTCACCTCTCGCTAATTGATTAAAGAAACTCCAGTCACACTCAACCCACCCTCTGTCTTACACTCTGTTGAAAGATACAGGAGGGTAGCCCTTTCCTAAAACCCATTGATGTAATCCTCACGGTCACTTGTGCAAAGGTTGTATGCCTTGTGCGCATTTGATGATGCAACTATGCATCCCGCCCTGTGCTGGCATACGGTGCGAGAAGGAAGGCCAGGGAGCCTTATGGTGCAGTGCACAGAAACAAATCGTGCTTTGTGCATTGAGAGGCCCATCCCGTGCATGCAATACTTCATTCACACTTCTCACCTCTCATTTGATTTGAAGGGAAAAGACTGGTCACTTGTCCCACCCTCTATCTCACACTCTGTTGATAGTTACAGAGGGCAACCCATACTCACTTCCCCATCCGGTTAGGATGAAAGCTCGCCTTACTCGATTGTTTGTCGATGAAGATTGCGTCTTCAGTTGTTGAAGAGGCATACCCAGGGAGGTAGCCATCAAATCGAACGTTGTGTTGGATAGGACATGTCGTCTGCTAGAGGACACGTAGACACTTTGCAGAAAGACCCAGGACACAGCGTACCAAGGGAGGCAGCTTCGGAACTGGATCCTGGAAATTTCAATTGATGAATCCACTTTCTGGACTGCTAGGTGTTGCCACCTTTTCCATAGCCAGCTTCTCGCCCAAGGGTGTTAAACACCTTTTCTTGGAACGAGGCCTGCTATGACAAGGAATTGCTTCCTTTTCTCCCATAACATTGTTTTTTTCGTTTTCTTTTTTTTTTCTCCTACTCCCGAGGGTGTTTCCACCTTTTCTCAAAGAATAGGCCGGCATGACAGGGACCTAAGTCCTTTTCTCCCATGACCGATATGTATATATTTTTTTCTTTTTTTTTGTTTTTTGTTTCGAATTAAGCAAGGAAATGGTAGAATACCATTTGTCAGAACCCACCGCGCCACCATCTCGCTGGTGAAAAATAGAAGATAAGAGATCAAGGCTAGAAGGTGGGGTTGAGGGGACAGAGGGTTGCGTCCATCTCATCAGGAGTGGCTGAAAAACAGCTATCAGAAGTAGAATCATAAGAGTTACAGGGCCACACCAACGAGGGAAAGGATGAGGTGACCGTGATTGTCAAGATCCCCAAGGAGGAAAGTACTTCTTCAGGCGATATCCATTGATCAGGAAGGGATCATCAGAGGCATCAACGGTCTACACTTGGACAGAGCCATTAGGGTTGACGACAAGTACCTTATATGGGCCCATCCACCATTGTTGGATCTTGCTAGGAAACTTGCCAAATCGTGAATCATAGGCTAGGACCAAATCACCTTCTTTGAACTCCTTGTGCTTGATGAAGATGTCATGGTAAGCCTTACGTCGAGCTTGCGTGGCTTCCATGCACTGTAGAGCCATCCTGCGAGTTTCGTCCAAACATTCCAGGTGCAGGAGACGGCATTGTAGTGAATCATTGTCCCCCAAACGCTCTTTGATAGCCACTCTCAAAGAGGGTAATTCCAGTTCAATAGGAAAAATAGCTTCTATACCATACACCAGCTGGAAGGGTGTCTGTCATGTTGCTGCTTTATGGGAGGTTCTGTACGCCCAGAGGGCCTCTGTAAGTCGATCATCCCAATCACGACAATGTGCGGCAATCGTTCTTATCAGAATCGAGCAGAGGATGCGATTCATGACTTCGACTTAGTCGTTGGCTCTGGGGTAGTAAGGAGTGGACTTGCGATGGTGGATCTTATACAGCTTTGTCAACTCTTCCATGACTTTATTAATGAAATGAGTGCCTCTATCACTTACCAGCTCTAGGGGACTGCCAAAATGGGTGATGATATTCTCGTACATGAACAGGGCTATGTTGTTACCATCGTACCGCTTTAGGGCTTTAGCTTCACACCACTTTGTGACATAATCCGTACATAAGAGGATGTATCTGTTCTGTTTCCTTCTAGTGGGAGGATTGATCGGGCCTACGAAGTCGATGCCCCACTTCTCAAATGGCTTCAAAGGAAGGATAGGTTGCAGTGGCATGGCACTTGTCTTCATGGGTTTCCCCATTCTTTGACAAGCATCACATCTTTTACAGTAATCATAGGCATCCTTGTGAATGGTAGGCCACCAATATCCTGCTAGCAGAGCCTTCCTAGCTGTGGCTTCTCTTGCAAAGTGGCCTCCACATGGCTCATCATGGCAAGCCTTCAGAACAATCCCAATCTCATCTCTTGCAACACATCTTCTGAGCACTTCATCTTTGCCTTTCTTGTACAGTGTACCGCCTAGCAGGGTATAGGGGGCTAATTCCAACATAAGCTTCTTCCTTTCCCGACTAGAAATACCAGGAGGGTATTGCTGGGTTGCCAGCAGATTGGAAATGTCTGCATACCAAGGAGTTACAGTTTCTACCAAGAATAGGGAAGCATCAGGGAGATCTGGATCATCCTGCTCCTCGTCCGCAGTCTGCGGGATACGCGACAGATGATCAGCCAGAACATGGGAACGACCAGGTTTAGTAATCACCTCAAAGTCAAACTCTTGGAATAGAAGGAGCCATCTCATCATTCGTCCTTTCACATCCGCTTTGTTCATAAGGAAGGACAGGGCCTCATGATCCACATAAAATTTAAAGTGGGTAGATAGGAGGTAATGGCGGAACTTCTCTAGGGCAAACACCATTGCCAAGCACTCTAGCTCTGTCACTGTATAGTTCCGTTCCCTATCAGTGACTTTTCGGCTTGCATAATAGATCGGTTGATCCAACTTCGAGGAGCCCTTCTGGCAGAGAACTGCGCCTAAGCCTTCAATTGATGCATCAGTGTGTACATGGAACTGCTTTGTCCAATCAGGAGGTTGCAGAATGGGTGCCTCAATCAGACACTGCTTCAGAGTGTTGAAGGCTTTGTCACATTTGTCTGTCTAAACAAACTCTGCATCTTTCCTCAGAAGCTTGTGCAAGGAGGTTGCCTTTGTTGCAAAATGGGCGATGAACCTTCTGTAGTAACCCACATGGCCTAGGAATCCCCTCAACTGTTTGAGGTTGGTGGGTGCTGTCAGAGCTGAGATCTTTTTTATCTTTGCAGGGTCTGTTGATATCCCTTGTGCAGAGACAATGTGGCCCAACAGAACTCCGGAAAAGACCCCAAAGATGCATTTGTCGGGGTTGAGGGAAATCCCATACTCCCGGCATCGGTCAAAGCATTGTCCCAGGTGTCCCCAGTGTGCCCGGATCAAACTAGACACAGAAGTCGTCCAAATATACCTCAATAAAGTCGTGCAGATGATTTTTGAATGCAGCCATCATGACTTGCTAGAAAGTAGCAAGGGCATTGCAGAGCCCAAACGACATCACTCAGTAAGCGTAGGTCCCCCATTCTGTGGTGAAGGTTGTTTTGGATTGGTCTTCTTCTGCGATTTGGACTTGGTTGTATCCACTGAATCCATCCAGAAGGGAATAAAGCTCATGTCCTGCCACTGTGTCCAACAGTTGGTCTGTGAAAGGGATCGAAAAGTGATCCTTCTTCGTCTTCGAATTGAGCTTTCGGAAGTCAACACATATACGAAGCTTGCCATTCTTCTTGGGTACCACCACGATGGGTGAAACCCATTCACTATTTGCTACTGGATAGATGAACTTGGCTTCCAGAAGCTTCAGCAGCTTTGCTTTCACCAATGTGGAATAATTCAGGTTCATTCGCCTCTGTCGTTGCCATACTGGCTTGGCATCAGGCTCCAAATCAATATGATGCTGACATATTGTGGGATCAATCCCCTTTAGGTCTTTGTAGGACCACGCAAACACGTCCAAATTCTCTTTCAACAAATTGTACAAAGTTGACAACTCCTCTTCTGGTAGGCTACTACCCACCTTCAAGTGGCGTTTAGTGCCATCTGCATCCACAAAGGTTAACTGCGTTTCACCTTCTACTTCACGGATGAAGGTCCCGCGGACTGCTTCTGGATACAGATTCGACTCCTTCAAGGGAGTGGTGTCCTCATCTGATGTCCCACTAGACCCAACTTCTTCTTTTGGTGGAGACTTAGGTTGCTCCTTGAGATGTTGAAATGGGATTAGAGCCATTTCGGGTTTGGTTTCACAATTAATTACCTCTTGGCTTGAAGACTCATCTTCTGATGACACGTCCAAGAATGTCACATAACAGGAACCCTCTGATTTCTGTTGGAATCATGAGACTGGTGCTTGTTGGCACGGTGCATCATCATCATCTTTCCTTGGCAAGGATGGTTGAGGACGGCAAGAGCCACTGCTGAAAGATGGCTTGTTCTTCTTTACACATTTCTAAAAAGATTTTGCACATGAGAAGATCCATTTACCAAACCAAATGGTGCCATCACCATTCTGTCCCACAGCATGAGCTCGTCTGCTTCTGATGCCTTTGGAACTTCTTCTTCATATATAACCTCTTCAGGTGGGATAGACTCTTCTGTCTCGCTTTCATAACCTTCTTCTTCCATATCACCTCCTTCCTCTTCTGTCTCTGTCTCTGTGTCTGTCTCTGGCTCTGTAGGAGCTCTATAAGAGAAGAACAGGTTCTCTGTTTCATCTTGTGCCTCTGTCTTTGGCTTTGCTATGGCCATGTAATAGGGAGAGCAGTACATCCATGCTTCTATCTCACTGCCAGAAGTGATTTCAGAAATCATTCCTGGTTCAGGCAGGAAGTATTCACCCATTGACAATGGCTTTGCATCTTTTGGGAGTTGGCTTACAGTATCTACTGTTAAGGAACGTGCCATTGTTTTCTTAGGAAGGATCTGTTTGACAGCATCTTTGTCTGCTGATGTTCTATCTGTAGCCTCATTAGGAGAGTCAGAAGATAATTCCAAGGAGGTGGATCCATGCCCTTTTTGAGCACCATATAGCTTCAGCACCACTTTGTTAGGTCCTCTACCCAAGGTCAAGGTTCCTTTGAACCAATCCGTCCTTGCTCTGGCTTCAAAAAGCCATGGTCTGGCCAGTAACAGAGGGTAGGATGTACCATAAGAGTTTGGCTTCACCACCAGATAGGTTAGCCAATAATCTCTTCCAGCTACTGTAGTCTTCACATATGGGAGAATGCCCAAAGGCTTGATTCTGCTCTGATCGGCCAGTCTGATGAGCCATTGGGTGGGTTGCACACCTTGTAGACCTAGATCCTTCATTGTCACATCCGTCATAATGTTCACTGATGACCCTCCATCAATAAATCAGTGCATTGGCAATGAAGCAGCCTTCTATCCACACACCAGTCTCTGGGGTACCCGGATCTAGGAAGGCGTTAGCCACGTCCACTTCTTTTACAGGCCCTGGAGTTTTGTTGGACTTTGTTGCTGTTGAGGGAGCAATCCTTAAGCCACGTCTTCTTGTCAGTATACTTTTGAACTTTTTTCGGCAACTAGGAGACAACATCAATAATTGTCGGAATGTGATGTTTGGTTTAAAGGTATCTAGATCTCTGACCAGATCATATTCCTTAATAGGATCCACTGGCTTCTCTAACCGGTTAGGAAATGGGGCAACACCCATTTTCATTTTCCTTGTTTCTTCCAATAGGGGCATCATGGAAACTTCTTCTGCCACTTGTGGCACCTCCTCCTCTTCTATCTCCTGGACCGCTGGTCATGTCTCAGGAACTGTCTCTGTGACTCTTTGTGGCACTATGGTGCTCTGTACGGCACTGTCAGGCTCTGGTCTGTTATGTTCTTCTAGTGGAAGATTGAACTTCACTGTTCTGGCAGGAGGATTATTTTCTTTCTGGATAGGTGGTTCCTTCTTCTTTGCACGCGTGATGGCAGCAACTTCCAATTCCACTAAATTGGAGGTAGGCTCTTGGGCCTTGGCCGGACTATCAGTAGCACTGTTTTTCACTGGGGCTGGTCTTGGACAGTCTTTTGCAGTGTGGCCTTCTCCTTTGCATCGATTGCATAAGGGCTTGTAATCTACTAATCTTCTGGGATTTGGACAATTTGGTGAAATGTGTCCCTTTTCTCTGCATCTGTAACACTCTACTTCTGATCTCTGACCACCGCCAAACTGTCTTCCTTTGTAACTTTGGGATGGAAATCTTCTGGGTCCGAAATTAGGACCAAACTCTCTAGGCTTGGGTCCAATATCCTGTGTTTTCATTTTGGATTCCAGCAAGTTGAATCTTGCGTCTTCTTCCTTCATTCTCCTATCATGCATCTCCTTTAGAGAGCAAATATCCTCTGTATGGTTCTTTCGCAAACAGTAGGAACAGAAGGCTCCAGGGATGGTTGGTTTTCATGTACATTCAGTGGCTAAATGGCCTGCTTGATGACATTTATCACACCAAGTATTTGACCGCATCACATCTCTTCCTGCTCCTGCAACATTGGATATGCTAGCGGTATTCACTTTCAGTGTCCATAGTAGCTGCTCTGTAATCACATCCATCAACTCCTTTTTGATATTTGCAACAGAGTTAGATAAGTAATCCTTCAAGCTTTCTCCTCCTGAGGTACTGGCAGTAGGGTTTTGAGGAGTCTTTGTAATCACTGCATAAACAGGTTGGGCTGGTACAGAGGGATCTCTGTTCTGGTTCTGATTCAGAGCGCCTGTTTGAACTGTTGGTTGTTGGCTCCACTTGGTAGGGTTCCATTGTTGCTGCTGATTTGGCATTGAGGAAATTGGTTGGGACCATTGTTGTTGTGGTTGAACCATCATTTGAGGCATGGATTGTGGCCACTGTGGATTTGGTGCATTGTACTATGATACTGGGGGCATCTGTTGGTAGGGGTAGGGGACTGTCCCTGGGACTGCATTTGGTGGGTACATCATTCCTGGCATCAGAGGAGGTAGGACTCCTCTTCCTGGATTCATCACCAATCTAGCTTCCACTTCATCGTACAGTCTTGCACCTTCTGTTGCAACTTGCAATGTGGCTGGTCTTTACAGCTCCACAAACTTACGGACTTCTGGTTGTAATCCTCTGAGAAACACCCCCTTCTGAATGCCATCATCTAAATTATGGTTAGTCCATCTCTTCAGGATGGATTCCATTCGTGAGACATAAGCTTCTACTCTTTCTCCAGAGGACTGACTTAGGTTCATAAATTCCTCTCGTATCTGCTCTTCAAAACCTTCACGCCTGAATTTAGTGAGAAAGGCCAACTTCAGGTCGTCCCATGTGCCAAAAGTTCCTGCTGCTTGTCTCTCATACCACTGAAACGCCGCGCCCTTGAAAGTGGTGGGGAATATTGCTAACCAATGCTCAGGGGTTCTGACATTATTAGCCACACATGCTACCATAAACTCTGCTACATGAAGATCGGGGTCTTCATTGTACTCTCCCTTAAAAACTGGCAATGAAACTACATTCGCTGGCCTGTCATCAATATTTCCAGGACAGATCTGGCTTGGAAGTGGACCTCCAGCAGGAGGAGGAAGGGCTTGATGTGCCATTGGGACTTCTGTAAAGAGTTCCGCAAGGGCGTCAAAGGCGGCTGCTCTGCTGCGAGCTCGTTCTCGGCTCTGATTTTTACTTTCTCTCTTCTCACGTACCTCTGGACTCGTTCTAACGCTTGCCTCTTTGTTGCGTCATTCATCGGGGTTGGCTCCACTATGTTGTTAGTGCTCCACAGAGGGTTAACAGAAGACTTCAGTTTTTGGAGGATTGTCTTGCCAACATTTCTTCTACTTCTTCCTTTTCAACGTCTCTGAATTTTGCTTTCATGCCACTGCACAGAGGAAGGTATTCGGTTCTGAAGGTGTCAAAATGCATACGTCTGAGCATTGTGGTGGTGCCATCATCATAGTAATGCCAGCTTTTGATGGTTTCAACAGTGTATGTTGTAAAGAACACTCTGTCTACCAACTTCCAGTGGGTTGCCAATTGAACAAACAGAAGATTATCAGTGCACCAAGCATCCCATGTATCTTGCTGTTGAGCATCTACGAACAAATTCCAACTCTTTTCCTTCTTGTCTTTGTGAACCTCTACAGACCAAGACTCCTGAAGCTTCTTCACAATATCCCACTTGATGATGTTTGAAAACTTCTCAATGAATGTCAAATCTTCCATGGATGGTCATTCTCTCTGTTTATGCTCTTCAGTTTGTTCCCAAACAGTTTGCCATCAAGATGCAAGTTTCTGATGCTTCAACAGAAAGAGGAAACTGTCCACCACATAGAGCATGCATCATGATGGTGATGTGTTTCCGCCATTGTGGGATGAAATTCTTGTGGAAATTGGCTTTGATTATGAGAAATTCCAACTCTTCAGTGGAAGAAGGAACTTTACAAACATCCATTGAATTCTTCTCCTCTTGGCAATGCCAATTCCTTCATTTTTAGTATCTTCTGGTGCTTGTTGATGGCAAGTTTCTCCAGCTGCGCACCAAAAACATGGAGCCCCAAGAGGAACACCAAGGAAAAGGAAATTCTCTTGCAAGAAAATCTATCTTGTAACATCAACAAGCTTATTTATTATGTTTCATATGATCACAATGAAGAAAAGAACACCAGGCACAACAAATCTTCATGCAGCATCATGTAGATCTCCCACGGATTTGATAGAATCAACCATATTCTTCAATATCTTCACAAAATCCATCAATATAACAAAGAAAGCAAAGGAATAAACCATCTTTGAATGAAAATACATCACATAGTATTCATCTTCAATATCTTCATAGTCTTCTCTCTCAATCTCTCACATACAATCACTCTGTTTTTGTAGAATTTGCTATCTTTGACTCTCTCTCTCTCTCTCTCTATCAATAATACATCATATCCTCACTACAATCTCTCAAAATCACTCTCAATAATCCTTCTTAGGTCGTGGATACCCCTCCCAAGAGGTATGTCTGATATGAAGAGTCACCAGAGCCACTACAGTGTCCTTTCATAGCTCACCACTGTCACTTCACTTTAGTCTTTACTTGAGTCTTCAGCAGCTACTTGTTTCACTTCTTTTAGCTCTTTTTCACTTGTATTCACCTCTTTCCAAGGCTAGAAAACTTTCCTAAGCTACACTCTCATCCAACAGAACACATACAGAAGCATACAGAAGGTCTACAGAACAACACCAGAACAGCTACAGTATAGTTACAGTACAGAGACAGAAGCTCTACAGAAGATCTACAGAAGGTCACAGAAGGTTATCAAAACCACTTAACTCGTACTCAAACCATTCCAAACTCTCAAAAACTATTCAATAAACTTTCACAATATCTCAACCTTCATCAATCATCAATCCATCCCTCCTTTCAGAAGACAATCAAAACAAAACAGAAGCTATACAGAAGGTATACAAAACTAATCAGAACATCTCAGAACCCCACATCTCTACTAATAAACATCATGAACTTCCAAAACACAATCAATATCATCCAAAATACTCTCAAACCACTTCCAAACCAATCAATCATCTCATAAAATCAACCATTCAGCTCTCAAAAACAACAAAAATCAGCCAAAAAACAAGTCATTTCAACACTCAACAAAGAGTGCCATGACTCTACGTGTGGAGGGCACTTCGCTGGACGGTCGACGGCACAGAAAGCTTTAAGAGCTGGATATTGTTGGCCATCCATCTTCCAAGATTTCTTTGAGTATGTTAAGAGATGTGATACCTGTCAAAGACATGACAGCAGAGAGAATAGGAAATGCCCACTTACGCCTATCATGGCTATCCTTCCATTTGAGAAGTGGGGCATTGATTTTGTGGGTCCTATCACCCCGTCGTCTACTACCCACCAGAAGAGGTACATTATAGTAGCAATTGATTATTTCACAAAATGGTCAGAAGCGCGGGAAACGAGGCAGGACAATGCAAAAGAGAATGCAATTTTTCTTTTAGAGCAGATTATCGACCGTTTCAGTCCACCAAAGGAAGTAGTGTCGGACCATGGAACCCATTTTTTGAATAAGGTGATCAAAAGCCTGACTGAAGCTTGGCAAATCAAGCATAATAAAATGACCCCCTATAATCCGCAAGCCAATGGGCAAGTCGAAAGTACTAATAAGTATCTTGTGGGTATCTTGTCTAAAATAGTCTCTGAGAAGAAACGAGACTGGGACAGGAAGTTGTATGTGACAGTATGGGCATACAATACAACGTTCAAGCAAGCTACTGGCCATACTCTATTTAAATTAGTTTATGGGGAAGAGTGTGTGTTACCCCTCGAAATCGAGTTGCCAACCATACGCTTTGCGATTAACCATTCTTTGGGAGACGAGGATGCACTCTTTGAACGTTTCACCACCATAGCCCACCTGGATGAGCTGAAATTGTAGAGCTTATTACACCAGGAGGTAGGTAAACGTCGGATGAAGCAGTTGCACCACCTTAAAGCAAAGAAGTATACCTTTAAAAAAGGGAAATTAGTTCTGTATTATGATGCACATAGGGAGCTATTTCCAGGAAAGCTGGAACCTAGATGGGATGGCCCCTACAAGATTGTTAGGATAGGGAAAAATAGGTCTACGGCTCTACTAGCTGATCTGCAGGGAGTAGAATTTAAAAATAAGGTTAATATTAATAAGATTAAACCTTATTATTTCTAAGTATCCTAACATGGAAAAATGCATTGCAGGTCCATGTTGGGGCTGATTTGAGACCTGCAAAAGAGCTTAAAGCTGGTTGATGGGGCGGTTAATTCCTTATTTGGAGCACCCATATTTGGAGTAGAGATACCATCATGGGAAACTTATCTGGTGGAGCAAAGGATACAAAGTGATTGAGCAAGAAGACGGAACCTTTGTGTGGGAGATCAAAGTCTTCTACCATCACTGCTTGCAGATGTTGACAAGTATCCCTGTTGAGTTTAATGAAGAAGGTGGGATGGAGCCGTTAGTTCACCCTCTAAACAAGCTAAATTTTGACTATCATAATTACGAATAGAGGAGTTCGTGATGGCAGGCTGTGTAAACCCATTGTGGACGTACACATTATATTTTGACGGAGCATCTAGGGGCCCTAATAAAAAAGGGAGTGTTGGAGTAGTAATCCGATATCCCCGATGTAGAGTTACGATGAAGTTAGCTGCTTATCTAGGGGTAGGATTCACTAACAATATGGCGGAGTATAAAGCCTTGATTATGGGACTGCATATTGCCAAGCAAGGTGGTATTTGACGATTGTTAGTAAAAGGCGATTCCTAGTTGATCTTGAATCAGCTAGATGGGACATACACAGTGCACAATCCCATCCTTTGTATGTATCATCGAACTGCAATGACCCTACTTGAGGAGTTTGAGAGAGTGTCTTTTCAGCTGATTCCACGTTACTGGAATCAGTTTGTGGATTCATTGGCAAATCTTGCTTATCAAGAATACCTTTTCTTCAAGTATGGTCCTAGTTTGGATATTGTTATCAATAATGAGACAGGACCCGCTCGCTTGTGGGGAATGTTATCAGAGCATGCAATATATGGCAGGCGATGGTTGATCGAGGTGATGCAAAGAGTAGTCGAGACCCATCTACCGTTGTTATCCTAGATCCATAGGCTGATTAGACAGTATGTTATGCATACGCCTCTTGCTATATATGCAGGAGGGATGGGTCATAATCTTATGCATTTAGCTTAGGGCTACGAGCCCTCTTTTTCCTCCTTGGAAAGGAGCATATTATTGTATATTTGTATTATTTCGGGGAGGGATGTGTAGGTGCTATGCCATTTTATCTCGTTAGGCCAAGAGTACCAGTTTTGCGAGGTTTTAAATGCTTTATTTCATTAGGCCAAGGGGCCAGTTGTCTGTTTAGTACGGGTGCGGTTAATGGTTTCTTGTTTTAGTTCTGTGCTAGACAGGTTCAAAGAAGAGCTTGGAAGGAGCCTATGTCGCGCGGAGACTTCTCGTGGCCCTATCCAGGTGATATCTCTCATTTACGAGTACCGTGTCTTTTATGCTATATGTGTTTGTGTACTTGTAGGGGACTTTCTTTTCTTGTTGGGGACCGGCGTCCAAGGCATGAAATCCTAGATTTAGGTTAGGTCTGTCTGAGGGAGGGCTGAGTAGTCGTTGCCTCCTATAAAGACATTGCCAGGCGTCGAAAGACCAACTCGTGACCCTGTTCTGCTAGCCTGCTAGGCACCCGTTCTAGGAGTTCTTGTTAGTTGTGAGGCAGTTAGAGAAGCCTGTCAAAGGGAAAATGATGATGATAGAGAGGAAAAAAAACCCTGAATATCTTAAAGACAATAAATATATACAAAGGTGTGTAAAAAGGGGTTCTAGCTCCCATAAAAATAGGAAAGAAAAGAAAGGAAATTTTATAAGCAATTGATCATCGCCTTGCGAAGGCCTGGTAGGTTCTTGGGGATGAGTCAGACCCGGGGCCGATACCTTGTCTTCCTAGGGGTGGCGTCTTGCTGGAAAAGAAGAAAGTAAGGAAGGTTGGAGGGAAAATAAAAGTGAGCGTCAGAAAAGGATTAAGTGTCGCCTTGCGAGGGCTTGGTAGGTTCCTAGGTACCGAGACAGGATCTGAGGCCGATGCCCTGTTCTCCTTGGGTCACTATGCTCAGCTCCCTCCTTTTTACATGCCCAAGCATGGAAACAAAAAAAACTTAAAAGAAGAAATGTGCTAAAAGATAATATTTCTTGATTAGGCTATAGGAGTCCTCGCCTAATAGGAGCTTTTGGGGTGTGTTGTCCTTAGTTAGGTAGGTAGTTCAAACCACCACTTAGGGCGACCTCTTAGATAGTTCTTTCTAGTTTGTCCGTGTTGGAGCAGTTAGTTAGTGACTAGCTTTGGACCTTCTATCAGATTATGCTAGGCCTACTCCTTGTGGATTTCATGCCTTGGTTTTGTCAGGGGGTAGGGTGAGCATTGTGCGGTGTTTTAATATGTATCTATTTTGTATTAGCTTGATGCTTCCTTTGGTTGTTCTGTGCAGATCTGTTGTGGGATTCGACGGGCTGAGTCGCCCTATGGTCGCCAATGAAAGCAGAGTTTTGAGCACGTAATGTGCCTAAAATTTTCCAAAAAATCCAAAATTTAGGGAAAAAATATTTAACATTGAAGGCGGCGGGCTGCAGCTAGGACGATTTTAAGCACCAAGTGAAAGACGGTTTTTAAAGGCGCCCGAGAGACACTTGTGGATTTTTGATAATTTTTTCGGCTGTTGTGTCGGATGCCAGGAGCTGCCAGTCAGTGCGGGATGTCAAGACGGATGTGCAGGATTTTTCAGAGGCTGAAACGGAGCTCGGATGAGGAAGAGGCCAAAAATTGGCCAAGATTTGAAAAGGTGGACATTGAGAGGACCAAAGGGGGGTGCCCTTTGGGAATTTTAACCTCCCCCCCCCCCCCCCCCCTTCATTTTTAATGAAGCATGGCGTGAAGATGGCACCGAAAAATGCGCCCTCCCCCTCATAGATCATGCATGGAGGCTGTGAGCAACCCATCCAACAGACATTGGGCCTCAACTTCTCCCTCTTGGCTGACTCTATCGCCGGTCTTCGCGCAAGAAATGGCTGTCTGGATGAAGAGATCAGAGTCTAGTATTTCTCTCTCCTCCCTCTCTCTCTTCCCTATGGGTTATTCATGTGTACCATCTTGAAGGAGGAATGGGGAGGGAGAATGAAGGAAATAGTGATGGAGATTGATGGAGATGCTGAAGATTGAGGTGCAGCATTGGATTGAGAGCAATGGAGGCTCCGTCTGCTGGTTATGCAGTCATTCAAGGCGTTTCGGGTTATGTAAAACCACGGTATGACCATTTTTATGAAGGAAATGAAGGATTTTTGATAGTTTATGATGATAATTATGTTTTTATTGGATGAAAATTTGTTTGTGTGCTGGTTGCATTATGAGTAATTGACGTCTATCAGAAAATATTGATTTTGCAATGATTTACATGCTTTATTTAATTCTTGTAAACCTGAAATGCAGTTTTTTAAGTGGTAAAATGGTAGTTTTTCCATTTCGAGTGGGTAAAAGATGTTCCCATGGGGGAAAAATGGAAGATAAATTGAACGTTAGTATGCTGAAGTGATTAGAACAAGAAAAACTAGAAAGTATCATATTTTATTGCCAAATAAATCAAGAAAATGGGAAAAATAAAAATACGTCTTGGAAAAATAAGGAAAAATATAATGATTGTTTGTGGATGTATGGTAGTGGCAAAGCATGAGGTTTGGCCTCATTTTTCCCTATCTCTTTGTCAAAGTTTGTGATTTATTGCTTTTTATACATCAAAACATGACAAAATGAACCTCTACACCTATGCAACGAAAGCGATACCTAAATGTAGGGGGTTGGGAGGTTTGAATGGTGTGATTTGCATGCTGATTGTTGCTGATTTTCTGATGTATATCATGACATAGAGTTCGGTGTGTTTTAATTAAGAGGATAGTAGCACGAGTGTTGTCTTGGTGCTATCCTTACATCGCCGCAACAAGTTAGGGAATAAGCATTTGAAAGCCTGGTTGTGTACAACTCGGTTCTCATTGGAAAATTATGTTTGAGCACTTTAGAATCATTCACTTTGCATGTGCATGTAAACCATGGTATCGGAATAAAAAAACTGGATGCATAGCACCTATTTTCAATGATGATGACCCACGCTGCTTCAGTGTGGAAAGGCATCCTAAGCCGTAGGATAGACGTTAGTTTCTTGGGGGATCAGTTGGTAAGGACACATGGTATCTCCTGGAGTATTTTCAAAATGAAAGAGTGGAGTTTGTTCGTTTTTTTTATATGTTGAGCAGCACATCAAGGGGCTAATCCCTGCGATGTAGGAGAGCTGCAGTGAGGCCTCGGTGTTTCTACCGAGAGGTTGCCTCCTATGTATGTGATTATCATGGTATTTATTGCCAATGTGTATGGGTTCTCCCTCTGTGGAGTTTATAGAAAGGTAAACGTTGGACTACAAAACTGTAAAACTATAAACGCATAGATTAGGTTTTAGGGCAGTTCAGCAGTAGATTGACGCTCCTGGCCCGCGAGGCCGTGAGGGTGTGTTTATCTGTCATGAGCATGAGGTCTGGCTAGTGCCATAGCCAGTTCCGGCCCATTTGAGGTCCCATCAGTGACTCCCGTGCTCGCAACTCCAACTATTGCTTCCACATTAGAGGGTCATTCATGATTTCTTCTTTTGAATTCTTTTTCTTTGAGGCCATGATGGAAATATGATTCGCAGAAGAAGAAGAACATGATAGTAATACCAATTGGCAAGGGTATAAGACTCTCGATGATGATGATGATGAATATTATGGGATTCAATGATGTAGACCTCGCGGATGGTTCTTCGTGCCTCGTGGAGAGCAACACTTCTCTCTCTCTAGTAGATAGAATAGGGATGAGAGTAGAGGTATGACTTTTAACCGGATTGATAAAATATGATAAAGTTCTTCAATGTCTTCTCTTCTCAGATTAGAGTGGAAGAGGATGAGAGACCTTCAGGGTATCCCTTTCCTTGGGTTGAATGGAATGGTGTCTCTTCATCTCGTAGAATAGAGTCTCCTCCTCAAATGATCAGCGTCTCATCCTTGTCTCAAGATTGCTCTTGTCCCTCTTCCTGGTCATCCCCAAGTCCTCAATTTATAGTTTTTTAGGGGGGTAAAAGAGAGGTCGCTTACTTTTTTTTAGTATTTTTCGATGACATCATCAATGACAAAGAGAGAATGCTTTGTTTTAGCATTTTTTATGACATCATTGATTGACGTCAGAGAGGAAGCTCCATTTTTGTAGCGTGAAGATAAAAATTTACGAATCTATGGGTGAGTACCGCATGGTGTGTCGTCGGGCGGCCGTCACTATAAGGCTTACGACTAAGGTGGCAACCAAGGCATAGACCTTGGCATCTTGGCCTTGGCATACTTGGAAATGGGCTATAAGGCTTCATTGGTGTCATTGGCTGCATGCAAGAAGCTCCCACTAGCTTGTAGGAAAAACTTCTCGAAAGGTCACCCATCCCGGCAATGTCGTCACCCAAGTGCGCTTAACTACCAAGTGGCTATCCACTAGGCTAGTTCTTTTTTGTTGTTCTATACTGTAAACATAGTTTTAATAAGCTAGTCTTGGGAGGGTCTCCCAAGTCTTTCTTCTATGAACTGGCATATAATACCTCATTAATAATAATTATTATCTTCATAATGAGATTCAGTTTCATATTGTGCAACACAAATCAATTTTCTTTATAATGTATATGCACATTAAAATAAACTAAGTAATGGGGACATTACATTTGGACTAAGGCAGTACTACTATTGTACACTTGATAAATTAGTCCCCATGTATTGCTCTTGATTATCACATTACTACAGAGGATATAAGGTCTAGAAAATCTTCCTCATATGCTTATTTTCATATCTTTGATTGTAAGGCTTTTCTACCATTGTACCCAAGGACGAGCACAATAAGCTGAGTCCTAAGTCTAGGAAATGCATATTTCTTGTTTATGGGGATGCAAGTGAGATGGGATATCACCTGTGGGATCCACAAGCTCGGAAGGTTATCCATAACCATGATGTTATTTTCCATGAGGAGAAAATGCATAAGTAGCATGAGCCTATTGTTGAGGTATGTAGGGTGATATTTCAAGAGGAACCTCCTACTACTATGCAGCTAGTTGGAGAGCCTATAGCAATAGTTGATATACCTGTGGCCCAAGTTTTTGATACTCCACAAGATGTACAAGCCTCACAGCCAGTCTACTAGAGATAGACAACAAATGGTACATTTTGAGCACTCTATGGATTATGTTATGGTGATAGATGCTGGTGAGTCTCTTATTTATGATGAAGCTATGTGGAGAGGTAATAGTAACTCTTGGGAGAGCATCATGTAGTCAAAGTATGACGACACTATTAAAAAATTGCATGTGGATTTTGGTTCCTTTGCCTAGTGGCAAGCATGTTGAAGAGTACCCCTAGATGCCCCAAGCCAAGATATAAGGCTAGCTTGGTTGCTAAGGGCTTCAATTAGGAACATGGTGTGGATTTTGATGAAGTCTTTTCTCTTGTTGTGAAGATGACTAGCATACGCTTAGTACTGGCTTTGGTTTCTCAGCTTAAGTTAGATATTTCTAAGGCAAATGTCAAGACAATTTTTCTTCATGGGGAGTTGCATGATGAGATTTACATGGAGGATCCTAAGGGCTTTGTAGAACAACCTGATAGGGACCACCTAGTGTGCAGATTGAGAAAGAGCCTTTATGGTCTTAAGCAAGGACCTAGGGAATGGTATTATAAGTTTGATTCCTTTATGCATTCATAAGGATATTCTTGCAGTGATATGGATCCATGTTTATACACGAAGAAGGCTCATGATGGCTACCTTATGATTTTCATCTTCTATGTGGATGATATGTTGATTACTTAGAGTGCTCATAATGAGTTCGATGCCTTGAAAGGTCCTTTGAGATGAAGAACATGGGATAGATCTCATATATCCTTGGGATGTGCATTACGTGTAATCACTCTAAGGGACTCCTCTACTTGTCACAGAAGGAGTGCATCTAAAAGGTCCTTGAGAGGTTACATATGCAAGATGTTAAGCCTATTGGCTATCTCTTACCTTGTCACATGAAGGTTAGTCTGGCCAATTTCTATAGTCTAATGAGCATAAGGCCAAGATCCCTTATGCATTTGCACTGAGTAGTTTGATGTATGCCATGATAGCCACTCATTCTAACATAGCATTTGTAGTGGGAGTTGTGCCATGTTATATTGCTACACATGGCTAAAGGCATTGGGATGCCATCAAGGGTATCATGAGGTACTTGAAAGGTACAATAGCTATTTTTATCTATTATGGTGGCTAGGATACAAGAGTCATGGGATACATTGACTTTGATTATGTAGGAACATGCCAACAATAGGAAGTCCACATCTGGCTATGTTTTCACTTTTTCTAGAGATGTTATTTCATGGATGTCTAGGATGTAAAAATGCACAACTCTATCTACTACAGAGGTAGAGACAGAGGTAGAGTATGTGTAGCCACTGAGGCTTGCAAGGAGGCTCTCTGGCTAGGTCTTCTATAAGATACCTTGGCATTACCAATGTGGTCCCTACATTGCATTCAAATTCTATGAGCACTACTCAAATGGCCAAGAATCCAGTCTTCCATGTGAAGATAAGGTGTGTTATGACTTTATTTGAGAGGTCATTGAGGACAAGTTCATTGAGCTTGTCAAGATATCAACTGACTAAAATCCTACAGATCTGGTTTCTAAAAGTTTCTCAGCAAAGCGCTTTGCCTTTCTTAGAAAGTTAATGGGCATTGAATGAGATTACATCTTTCCTCATTCTATTGTACTTATGTATACTTGTACTTTGTCAATTTTTTCTTATTTTCTCCTCACACTAGGAAAAATTCGCCTTTAAATGGGAGGTTTTTGGGGATAAAGGCACCTGTGCCTAGTCACCCATGTTTTAGTTACACTAACAATACCTACATACCCGCACACTTCTATACTACAGGTGGTGGGCACCCATCATTGTCATTTCATTCTTTATTCTTTCAACGATATTTGAATAGAGGAAAGGCCGGTCATGTTGGGGGTAAAGGCGCCTCCGCCGTGCCGCCCCGTGTATTACTACACTGACAGTACCCACCACTGCACACTGCAGGTGGCGGGCGCCCATCACGTCACTTTATTCTTTATTCTTTTAGTGATAGTTTGAATAAAGGAAGGCCCGGTCACACATTGTGACTGTTGGAGTTCCCATTTCTTGTCTCTCTCTTTCTTGCTCTTGCTCTCCCGCCATAGCTCGCGTGCAAGCTTTGATCCTTCTCACCTTTCAACTGGTATCAGAGCTTGGCATTCTCTTGCTTGAGCTCAACTCGGTGCTTCTCTACCTTCGCATCAACTCCCTTCACACATTGGAGCTCCATCCCGGCAGCCATATCCAATCTCCCCGAGCTCCCGTCACTCCCCGGCTTCCCGAGCACCTTCCCGGCCTATTGAGGCACCTTCAAGGCATTGATACTGAGGTATTTGATCATTCTTTTAGGGTTTTATTTCAGTCTACAGGTTGCAAATAGCAAGGGCAGCCATGGCTTCAAACCCTTGAAGCTTATTCCCCTCATATTGTGCCTTACACCTATCAAGGCTCAAAGAGGCTTGTCATAGGCCTTTGATAGGCCCTTCTTGAGCCCCCCATTACCCCCTTTTCAGCCCATGTGGAGCAGCAGCAAGTTCAGCACCAACAGGGCAGATTGCATCATTTTTTTTCCAGGCTGTGAGTACTCATCTACTTCAGCTCCACACTTGGCCATTGCTTCTTGCTCTCTACCTTGATCAAGAGGGCTATAGACTTCATGTTTGATGTCATTCAAGCTTTGGGCATTGGTCTTGATCATTCGGGGCTGATCTCTTCAGATTTGGGACTGTCATAAACTGTCATAATAGGCTGAAAACAGGGCAGCACCATTGGCATTAGCATTTGTTGCTTATACTCCATTCCGGTTGTGCTATTTGATGCCCGTATGCGGTCTACATGATGCCTAGTGCCTTGGGAATGTATGCACATGATTATGCCATGATTTTTGCCTGAAATATTGGCTGATTTGGGACTGTTATTTACTATTATACAGTGCTGGAAATAGGGTAGCCACACTTGGCATTGGCATTTGATGCTTATACTCTACTCCGGTTACCTTATTTGATGCCCGTATGCGGTCTACTTTCTACCCGGATGTATTGGGGATGTATGCATTTGGTTTGACCATGATTTTGGCTTGAATTCGGGGCTGAAATCTACTATTTAGAACAGTAAATACATGCTGGAATAACAGTGGGCTGAAGGTACTTTACATGCTTTGGCACTTACCTACCGATACCGGATGTATGCTTTGAGCTTTGGCATGATGTCTCTGACATTTGGGGACGACTTGGAGCATATGTATGAGATTATGGGATGCTTTTGAGCTTCGCATTAGCTCCATCTTCACTGGCATTTGGACCGACTTGGCATGCTCGTGGACCGCCTATGCCTCATGTCTCTGCTTGACAATTAGGCTTTTGCATTACATACTTTGGTTCGTGACATATGCTATTTGGTTCGTGTATGCCATACCGACATTTGGAGCTTGGATTTGGATGTATTTGAGCATTCCCGGCTTACTTGATCACTGATCTTGGTTGCTATTTGGATGTCATTGAGTTGACCAAGAGCTTATTTGGGCTTATGTATTGCTTCATGGTTAATACGACCGGTGCTTCATGTATGTCATGCTCTCTTGGATGCGCTTGATGCATTGACAGGGTCACTTATCACTGGTTCTTTCTCTTGGGTTGTTTGAGCTTCTGAGATTGCTTTGTACGCCTTTTGTGCCAATGGGAGCATTTTACATGCTTGCTTGACCTTTGACAGTTGCATGCTATTGGAGCACTTACATGTATTTGGAGCAGTTTATGTCTTGAGCAGCTACATACGCATTGAGACTTTGGGATCATACTCCGATCTTTATGGATATGCATTGATGTACTCTTGGTTCACAGGATGCTTATGAGCTGAGTCTCATATTTGGATCTTTCTCTTTGAGCAGACACTTATTTGTGTCAGGTTTTGGCAGTTACAGGAACACTTTGCCTAGAGTGTCTGGGGGTGTGCCTTTCACTGGCAGATGTTATTTTGACATGCTTCGGTGTTGAGCTCATGTTCTTTTCACTGTCATTGGCCTTGCTTATGTTCGTTTCATGCAGGCTTTGGACCTAGCATTGTTTGCTTGACATTGGATCCTATTTTGGGACAGTTTGCTCTCTAGACTGCATACCTGCAATTTATTACAGCAAGCAGTTATTGGTGGACTGAGGTGTACTTTTCATGCTAAAATATCCTGATTTGGTGTACCACACCTAGTACTAAGTGGGCAGCAACTTTTGGCACACTTTGCTTGCCCTTTGGACCCCATTTTGGTCATTTTTGGGCAATTTCTGCAGTAAAACAACAAACAATTTTGGACTGTTTGGGCATTTCCAGCCTGCATAATGGCATCATCTTCGCATGATAGTGCCATCTTTAACATTACAAAGTTGGATGGTACCAACTACTCTTATTGGAAGAGTCAAATTTGGCAGGTCTTGGTGCAGAAATCTCAGATTAAGCCACTTCGGTTGAGTGGGGAGCAGCCTGAAACTATGGACAATGACGACTGGCTTGAACTTGATGAGCTATGCAAGTCCACGATTGTATTGTCTCTCACTGAACAGGTACATTATAATGTATTTGAGGAAGCACAGAGTGCATGGGATCTATGGAATAAGATCAAGAATCTTTATGATAAGAAAAGTTTGGCGAGTCAGATGTACTGGTTGAAGCAGCTTATGGATCTGCGCATGAAGGATAATGCGACTATGTCTGCTCACTTGAGCCAGTTCCATGCTATACTGAAGAACCTGACTTCGCATGATATCACCTTTGGAGAGGAAGTAACTCCTCTTTTCTTGCTTGGGACTCTGAATGGGTCATGGGATGTTTTCCGTACTGCTCTTTGTGCCTCTAGTGCTACTCTAAAATTGGCAGATGTTGAGAGTGCTCTTCTTCAGGAAGAGGTGAATCGCAAAAACTTGGATGCCTCTCGTGGTAGTCATGCTTTGACAGTTAGAGGCAGGAATGACAGGTATGACGGTGGTAATGGCCGAGGCCGTGACTCGCAGAAGGGTCGGTCTAAATCTCGTGGCAAGTCGCGTAGTAAGTCGCGTGGGCGCAATGCAAATGTCACTTGTCATCATTGTGGGAAAAAGGGCCATATTAGACCACAGTGTCATGAGTTGCGCAATGAGAAGCGCAAGGATAAGGGGAAAGATAAAGTGCAGGAGAAGTCCTCTGATCGCAGCATAGTACCTGCGAAGTCCAGCGTCAAGATTGAGGAAATTAATGTCACGCAGACTGAGGAGTCTGATGGTGGTGATGAGTTTATACTTGCAGCTAGTTCTTCTGATGCTTCACACTTGACTAAGACATCTAGTATGTATGCACAGTGCTGGTTATTGGATTCAGGTGCGTCCTTCCATGTGACGCCTTACCATGAGTGGTTTCACTCTTACTGTACTGTATCTAGATCAGTCAGACTTGGAGATGACAGGTCTCTTGATATTGTGGGCTGTGGAGATATTCAGTTGCAGTTTTCCACTGGCAGTTCCTTTTTGCTCAGGGATGTACATCATATACATGTGCTTACGCGCAGTCTTATGTCTGCAGGATAGTTGGATGATGTAGGGTTTCATGTCTGTTTTGGGGATTCTGCCTGGAAGATTACCAAAGGCAGACTTGTGCTTACTAGAGGCGCCAAGGCTGGCAGCCTCTATCCTCTTGTTGTATCTGGGTCTTCTGTAGACCATGTTTTGGCAGTGGACTCTATCCCACATGTATCACTTTGGCATGCCCGTTTGGGGCATATGTCTTTGAAGGGAATGAAAATGTTATCTGGTTTGCAGTATCTTCCGCCTTTGGACTATGCACGTTTTGACTCGTGTGATAATTGTCTTTATGGTAAGCAGAATAGGTCTACGCATAAGAAATCGGGTAGGCCATGTATGAGTGAGCCCTTGGCTTTGGTGCATTCAGATGTTTGTGGGCCCATGCCGTGTATGTCTATGGGTGGCGCGAAGTACTTTGTTACCTTCATTGATGATTTTTCTAGGAAAGTGTGGGCTTATCCCATAAAGCAAAAGTCCGATGTCTTGGCAGTCTTTCACCGTTGGCTTGCTCTTGTTGAGAACTAGACTGGGTATAGGCTGAAATGCCTTAGGACTGACAATGGGGGAGAATATGTCTCACGTGCTTTTGAGCAGTTTTGTGATGACAGGGGTATTAAGCGTTAGTTGACTGCCCCTTACACCCCCACCCAGAATGGTTTGGCTGAGCGCATGAACAGGACTATTCAGGAGCGTGTCCGCTCTATGCTTAGCCATGCAAGCCTACCACAGAGCTTTTGGGCTAAGGCAATTAGTACGGCAATGCATGTCATAAACCGATCGCCTTCCAGTGGATTGGATTTCCAGGTTGCAGAGGAAGTTTGGGCTGGTAAGCCACCCTCTTATGCGCATCTCCGTGTCTTTGGATGTGAGGCATTCTGCCATGTGCCCAAGGACAAGAGGAGTAAATTGGATCCAAAGAGCATTAAATGCATATTCCTTGGCTATGGTGAGTCAGGAGAGATGGGCTATCGCCTATGGGATCCGCAGGCGCGGAAAATAGTACGCAGCCATGATGTCGTCTTCCATGAAGACAAGATGCACAGGCAGCCTGAGAAGGTGGTTGAGATCCGCAGAGTGATCTTTCAGGAGGAGCCTAGAGCTCCAGCACAGCCAGTAGCACAGCCTACAGCAGTTACTCCACAGGGCCAGGGTGTTGGACAGGCAGTTAGTTAGGCAGCAGAGCCTGCGGTGAGACGGTCTGCTAGAGATAGACGTCCACCTGACAGATTTCAGCCCTCTATGCATTATGTTTTGGTTACAGATGCAGGAGAGCCTTTCACTTATGATGAGGCTATGCGCAGGGGTGACAGTCACTCCTGGGAGAGGGCTATGCAGTCTGAGATAGACTCCCTGCATAAGAATGAGACTTGGGATTTGGTTGCCTTGCCTAAGGGCAAGAAGGCTTTGCCATGCAAGTGGGTGTACAAGCTAAAAAGTACCCCTGGACACCCCAAGCCGACGTACAAGGCTAGATTGGTAGCAAAGGGTTTTAAGCAGGAACATGGTGTGGACTTTGATGAGGTCTTCTCTCCTGTGGTTAAGATGACCACCCTGCGCTTGGTCTTGGCTTTGGTTGCACAGCTTGACTTAGATCTATATCAGATGGATGTCAAGACGGCTTTTCTACATGGGGACTTGCATGATGAGATCTATATGGATCAGCCTAAGGGCTTTGTAGAACCTGGCAGGGAGCACCTAGTGTGCAAGTTGAAGAAGAGCTTGTATGGCTTGAAGCAGGCACTTAGGGAATGGTATCATAAGTTTGATGCCTTTATGCAGTCACAGGGCTACAACAGGAGTGCTATGGATCCGTGTCTTTACACGAAGAAAGCCCGTGATGGCAGTTTGCTTATCTTGGTACTCTATGTTGATGATATGCTGATAGCAGGGAAAGCTCATTATGAGCTAGATGCTCTTAAATCTCAGCTGAAGAAGAGCTTTGAGATGAAGGATTTGGGACAGGCCTCACATATACTTGGGATGCACATTAAGCACGATAGGCATCAGGGGCTTTTGTATCTCTCACAGCGGGAGTACATTCATAAAGTCCTTAAGCGCTTCCGCATACAGGATGTAAAGCCTATTGGCTGTCCATTACCTTCTTATGTGAAGGTATCACAGGCCGATTTTCCGTAGATAGATGAGCAGAGGGCCGAGATGGCCAAGATCCCTTATGCTTCAGCCGTGGGCAGTTTGATGTATGCCATGATAGCCACTCGTCCAGATATTGCGCATGCAGTTGGTGTTGTGGCACGCTATATGGCTACACCTGGCAGCAGACATTGGGATGCCGTGAAGGGTATCATGAAATACCTGAAGGGCACAGCAGATATGTGTATTTGCTATGGCAGCCAGGATACAGGGGTCGTGGGGTACACTGACTCCGATTATGCAGGACATGCAGATAGTAGGAAGTCCACTTCTGGTTATGTATTCACCTATACTGGAGGGGCTGTCTCTTGGATGTCCAGGGTTCAGAAGTGTACAGCTTTGTCTACCACAGAGGCCGAGTATGTTGCAGCCACTGAGGCTTGCAAGGAGGCCATATGGTTAGGCCATCTAGTTGCTGACCTTGGGATTGATGCTACACCTACACTGCATTCGGATTCTATGAGTGCCATTCAGTTGACTAAGAATCCGGTCTTCCATGCGAAGACGAAACACATTGAGGTGAGGTATCACTTCATACGTGGTGTCGTGGAGGACAGGTCTGTTGACCTTGTCAAGATCTCCACTGACGAGAATCCTGCAGATCTGCTCACGAAGAGCCTCACTACTGAGCGCTTTGCCTTCCTCAGGAGGTTGATGGGCGTTGGATGAGATGTCGCCTTTCCTCATCCCTTGTACCTATGTACATTTGTACTGTCTTTTCTTTGTTCTTTTCTCTCTCACTAGGGCAGATTCACCTTTAAGTGGGAGGTTGTTGGGGGTAAAGGCGCCTCCGCCATGCCGCCCCGTGTATTACCACACTGACAGTACCCGCCACTGCACACTGCAGGTGGCGAGCGCCCGTCACGTCACTTTATTCTTTATTCTTTTAGTGACAGTTTGAATAAAGGAAGGCCCGGTCACACATTGTGACTGTTGGAGTTCCCATTTCTTGTCTCTCTCTTTCTTGCTCTTGCTCTCCCGCCATAGCTCGCATGCAAGCTTCGATCCTTCTCACCTTTCAGGTCACACATTATGACTGATGGAGTTCCCACATTATGTGTATCTCTCTTTCTCTTGGTTTTGCTCCTTTCACCATAGCTCTTGCTTTTATTTTGTGCTTTCATTTTGTGCTTCCACTTTAGGGCTCACTCTCTTTAGGCTATCCAAGCAGAACACCATTCCAATGAGAAGAAAACATGTTCATAAGGAAAATAGAAAAAAACACGTAAGAAAATACTCACAAATATGCAAAAATGAGTAACGAACAATCCCTGCGTCTGAATGATGGGTTGTAACAAGAAAAAATACCTGAGAAAAGGATAGGGCTGAAAGATTAAAATGTAGTTCTAGTGCAAGAAAGGCGTGTTTGCATGGAAAAGCATCCGATTCACAGAAAATTCTTCAAAATTCAATCATAAAAGAATCATTGCTTAGAATAGAGGGCAATAAAAAGGAACATTTTCAAGTTCAAAGAAACAAATAGGGATGTAAGGTCAAATTTCAATTCTAGAGAATGCAAGATGAGTTCATAGGAAAATACAATTGAAGAGCATAAAAGTGAGAAAAAATTTATAATAGATAAACCATAAGTCAGAACAAGAGACTTTAAAAGGAAAAAATATCCAACCTAAAGGGACGAATAGGAGGTAAGGTTAGATGTTAATTTCAATGAACGTATGATGTATTCACATGAAAGAATGGCAAAATAAGAGAAAGGGCTAAATAGATAAGAAAGAAAAGAATCATGGGTATGGAGTGGAACAGAACGATTGGATGGGAAAGGAACCCCAACAAGGCATAGAGAAGATATTGAGTCTGGACCTAAAATGGGCCCAACATTGGCTCTCTAAGGCACTAGTCGGGCCTCACTACTCACCTTAAGCCACCCCACACGGCCTCGCGGCTAGGAGCATCTAAGACTTTGTATTTATATGTTTTTCGTAGTGCAACGAATAATTGGCAATCAAATTCAAGCATTACTAACCATTTCAAACAAGAATTCATCATAAAACAGTAAAATCTATCTTTTTCTCATAAAATTGCTCACTATGATGTGCGGTTTTCGACGTTGGAGGCCTGTTAATACTCTTCCATGGCCACTAATTATCCATCCAGCTTTGATTCACGTGTCTCTCCACTTTCGCTTCATTGTTTGACCAAGAAGCAAAAAATTGATGGAGATCACAGCTAAGATGGTTCCCCATGAGGTTGCAAGTCCAAAATTTGATTATTCTAATCATGGAAGGGGCATTAAAAAAACGATGTTGTCCCTCCCCCCCCCTTTTTTTTTTCATGCCCCTTCATTCTCAACAAGCTTAAACTTAATTTTCAAAAAAGCTAGATCAATTTTACATGTTCACACTTCCTGCCAAGTGGATTTTTCATTTTTGAGAGGGCAAATATACTCAGAATTGAGATCCACCTAGACAGTTGGCTTGGTGATGTTGAAATCTATAAATCTGGCACCTGCCATGCACTTTTTGATTTTTGAATCATGTAGCTGCTTCCTAATGCAAAACCTTGCGGGGATTAAATGGGCCAAATGGACTCTGATTGACAAACTGAGACTTGCGTTGCCTTCCTGGCATCGAACTTCATTTGGAAAGACTCCACCTCATTGATCCATAACCGTTTCATTTTGCATGAAAAAATGGTCTTTGACGGCCTCCCGTGCTCTTTTTCACTTCAAAATTATGTCTTTAAAATCCGCTCTCATATTGCATCATGTAATAATTATATAATGATGTGTTCATGAATGTATATAGATGAGAGGTGTAGGGACTTGTCCCCACACTTAAAAACCCTAACATACTAGTTTGTCTAATCAGTACGATCCTAGCACTTGATCATAAACCAACCCTTACATCCCCACACTTAAGACATGGCATACATATATAAAAGCTAAGGTTAGAAACACTTGGCTCATTTAGATGGTTGAGGTGAACCATTGTCGATGTGTTGGGTCTGGGAGTTGTCTACAGGAGATACCACTGCTTGCCACATTATATGTCTAATATGGCAGGGACCATGTAGTAGTACCTAGGGAGATAGCATTGTTGATGAAGGGCCATTAAGTTATCGATGATGATGAATACAATATTTAGCTTAACAATCACTCATGCTGGGACACTACAAGATACTGGCCTCATATCGATGTTCAAAGCGACGAAAATGTTCATAAAAAAATTTGCCCTAGTCATTGCTAAACACATCAGTATTAGCATCTCCATAAAATCATAGCTATTGGTGTCGGTATTTGCATCGTATTATGTCACAAAACCAATGCAAATATCGACACAAATACCGATGCCAATGGTGACGGTTTGCAACGTGTATTGCAACACCAATAGCGACATGTGTAGTAAATTTGCAATGCTAATAGCGACAGTTACAGAGAACAAAAAAATTTGTGGTAGAAGTGTGCAATGGTCGTCAAAATGAGCGCAAAATGTACTTGAACTCACAAGATTGATACATACAATAAATACAAGATCGCTAATGGAAACTCATGGAATCATGGCAAGATGCAAAGGATGATAATAAAATAGTACATAATAGAAGATGCCTGCATAAATCACAGGACTAAAAAGGAAGAGGATGTGTGCTCCACGAATCCAAGCATGCGCTATAGATTCTTGCCATCCAAAATCTCGTCCCAACGCAAAGGAGCATCGAATAGAGTCTGCAAAAGAAAAACTACACATCAATCGGCCATAGATAATGCATTTTAATAAAAATAGTAACTACAGACAAGAAAGATGAGTGACTTACTAGGCCGTCACGTGCATACAGTCTATCGATCAATACAATGAGACCATGTCTCTCTGCATATCAAGTCTCTAGGCCGGTGGGATCGCGGTTTGTAATGGAGTGCTGCAAAGAAAAAAAATACAACGGTTAGAAACGTGGTTGTCAGTACAAGTGATATATTAAAAAAGATATCAAGAAGAACAAAAGAAAAACTTACAAAGTCCTCCAGATAAGTTATATGGACGCTACTCCCACAAGATGATGGACCACCCCTACATCCAGTCATGCCCTCACTACCACCCATTGATGTCGCTAATGTCCTTGAGAATCTGTAGTCTCCTTCCTGAGTCTCTGCCAGCCATCTGTGTCTAGCCACTTGGGCTTTGAGACGCCACTCTTGAGTGCCTTGCATGCATCCCGATCATCTATGTGACATATACGCATGCATACATCTAGCCTATGGAAAACCTCTCTGCTATGGTAGGTACTAAAAACTCCTCTGCTACTATGTATTCCTTGCTCCCCTCGGGTATGTTCTTCCAATTGTCCAAGACATTGTGCCGATACCCCTCTGGGGTATGTCTAAGATGTGTCCTCTCCCACCTATGACCGCGCTCTTAGGCATAACCAAGAGACCCATGTACATCTGGTGTATCGAGGGGGTGGTATCTCTCAAAGTAGCACCCACAGGGGTGCCACCTTACGGACAGCTGAGCAAAAGATGACGTCACTGGAGTAGATATCCCCGCAAGTGTAACAAATCCTACACATTACACAACTCCACCAAAACGACGAGGTAAAGACACTGTATTGGTGTCTCCACAACAACCACCTAAGCCGCCCTCTCTCAAACCTGTATGAGAGTGAGGAGTAGCATATGTATCTCAAGCCGATCGCAAGCTCACTGCATCCACATCTCTACAACATCCCCCAGAACCACTCCCTCTATCTAGGCCTAGTCTGAAGCATCAACCTCATCTACTAGAAACCAAAGCATCAGAGCATGCTGAAGTAGATCTAATGGAACAGCTTGATGGTATCTGAGACAACTCCTAGTCCACCATATCTTTGAATCAAGCCATCTGATCTGGAGACATATGTATGAATATCTCCTATAACTCCTCGTCGCTTATCCCTCGACTCATCGTGCTCTCCAAATATCATCAAAGATCACCTGCACAGATAAAAAGTGATGTTAGCATAATCAATATAAAGATTTAAGCAAAGCACGGAGATATAACTCTGAAAAGAATGATGTTACTTAAAATTTATATTCTAAAGTACCTTACAAGTGATTCATCAACGAATTGAGTAGGCAAATGCTACAAGTATGACGTAGCCTATGGTCCCATGTCAATCTCCTGGCACAACTCCACATACATTGGAAGGTCAATAGACACGTCACCACAAAAGAATGAGTCCACCTCATCTTGGCCTCATGTCTTTCCATCATCGTTACCCAATTCTGCCTCCTCTACACGCTCCAAGCCATCTTCGACCTTCACCCCTCGCAATATTGACCCCTCCATCTGCATATTGTCCTCCTCTATGCTGGGAACATTTCTTTCGTCATACACTCTCGCACTTCTGGGAGCTGAAGGCACAATATACCACCATCAAGGTTGTCGGGGGTTTGGATAGAAAATTACATATTCAAAATCACATATAAGAGAGATTCAACATTTGTGACATATCTGTGTCGTAATAAAATTGTAAAAAATAGTTCATGCACCTGTTCACAATGGGCTAGCAAAACAAACGTGTCGTGCAAATCCATCCATTTTTTTAAATCTATTTTGGGAAATCTAGATGGACCTCATCGGAACGGTTGCCCCGGCTCCTTCCAATACCACTTTGAACCACTGTACATTGAATATAATCATGGAGAAGCTACAGTAATCCACTGAGATAAAACTTTGCAATTTCCCAAAATACTCCATCTCATCTATAATGATGTTTGAATCTGTGGCTCGTCGTCGACTCTCTTGCTCAAACTTTGCCATGACACCACAATTTGTTGTGGAGCGTATTTTGTCGATGTACTCGATGCGAAAATATTGCATGTGTGACCACGCTGCACTGTATATTTTATATTGTACATTGAAATGGTTAGATTAGTTTTCACATATAAAATCTAAATACGAAATCTTATAAAATATGTGGTCACCTTTGGACTACATCCCCTCGAGAATTCCCACTCCTCAGTAGAGACCTCCACCCCTTCACGAGAGGCTGTGATCAAAGCTCCATGTAACCATCGCATAGACATAAACCGAAGCATCTCCTCCATGCCCTCAAGATATCGAATTGGTCGATGGCGCATACTACATCAAAACTTCGATCGCGCTTCTTTTCGATCTTTCCTAGCTTGCTCATACCTAGTGAGTCACGTCTCCATGGATGCATGGTGTAACATACAAAAACGGTTCACTTTCTCCTCCATTGCAACATCCATCCTTTTTTCTATCCCATTTCCAACCACCACATCTTTGGTCAGTCTATCATCATCCTTCAGCGACCATAGCATATTGTTGTCTGAATCCAATGTTGGTAGCCACTGTGAAACATGCACTAACGCCTCCGACACCAACCAACCTTTAGTCATGCTACCTTCTAGCCAAGCTCGTTGTCGCACAAAACCTTTCAGGGTTTTCATGAAGCGCTCCAAGAAGAACATCCATTGTGTATGGATAAGCCCCACAATCTCCACTTCATCTACAAGATGCACCAGGAGGTGGGTTTATATCATGAGCATGCTGGTGGGCAGGTACTTCTCAAAGAGACAGACCGTCTCCAATGCTCCCAACCTTGCAGATTCAATAGAGGATGTATTGATCTCCTTCTATGAGATCCATTGTACTAAATTTGATAGCATGTAAATTGCCCCACGTATTTTTTGAGTGAGGCATCTTGCGATCACGATCAGTAGTAACTGCCACAAATGAAGAAGCATTACAAACACTAACTAGACTTCAAATAGCAAAATACGCATGCCACTTACAATTGAGGCAAGTACAAACCTAACATATCTTATGCCAATCATGGGATTTTATCCCTGATACTTGGTTTTTTTTAGAAAAAGTGGATCTGAGAGAATACATCATTCCCGTCAGAGTGTGGATAGACCTGATAATTTTCTTTACAATGCACTATTCTTTAGTGGAAAAAACCTAAGGAGTGCGAGGTAGTTTCAAGCGACCATCAACACTCAACTGTGGCCAAAGTGCCTCCATCTTGCCTATCTCCTTCAAATCCATTCATGCCCCTGTAGTGTCTCTCTTTCTCTGAGGTGGTTCCATAGTAAGCCACCCACATTCTTAAAAAATATGCATGGGATCCAACAAGTGGTTGATCTATAAGTGGATCCAATATGGCAACTCGTAGAAAACTGAGAACCATCGCATTCCATTTCGATGTGACTCTGTGTGATAGACCATTTTCAACTCGTACCATCTTTCATGACCCTCTAGTAAGAAAGAGACGTGTCTTTGATATACCATCTTATTCATGGTTCGTGACCTTCAGGAGTCTAATTGTGGCCCACACAATGGACATGCATGATAGTCTGAGATACCAGACATGTTCCAACACCCCTATTTAGTGAATACAGACTTGAACAAGCTATGATAGATATGACCAATGAGAACAAAAGCCTACTTACCTGAGCACTCCTCCCGAATTCCCAAAAGTCATGCATGGTCCACATGAGAATGGCTCGTATATTGGCGGACCGTCAACCATCGTGCTTATCTTCCATGATGACCCCCTCCTCCCACAAAATCTTAAGCTCATCAACTAATGAATGGAGATAGACGTCCATATTCTTGACTTTGTAGTGGCCAAGAACGAGCAAGCTAAGGATTAGGTGTCCTTTCTTCGTAGAAAGCCATGGCGGGATGTTGTAGTTAACAAGGACTACATACCACACACTCTAAGAAGTTGAGCGGCCACACACTGTAAGAAGTCTGAGTTCACCTTATCAGTGATCTCTGATTGGAACTCATCGAAGTGTCATACGTGTTCTATAGACAAGCGATGCTTTCATTGGATTGCCAGCTTGCATTGAGAACAAGGACACGGGACACGCTAATTAAGATATGCTTCGTGATCTTGAACATCACGAGTATTATCGTTTTCCATTTTGTCTACATTACGAAAAACAAGTGATTTTTTTTTCATTCTCTTTTTCTTTTTTAACTTATTTGAGAAGGGATTTCTTCTCTTGTAACTCAATAAAATTAACTTCAACTAAAATGTCTTAGTTTACAACACATAACAACTTTAGATACATGCAAATTATACACATTAATAGTATAGTTAACCATAGATTCCTTGAAAATAAATATTAAATAACTTTTAGATTTTCTATCCACTATATCTACTTAAGGTTGGTTCTAATATAGGAAAGTGAGTGAGAAATGAGGGGAGTAATATGCATCAACCACTTTATTACTGAGATATAGTCTCAACTTAGGTCCCCCTAAAATAACATTGATTAAGATCTAGGATGACACACTAGGATAGTTGACATTCAATCATTCCTAATTTGACCTAATTTAGTATTTAAAAATTTTAATGGAATTCTCTTGGCTAACCAAGACCACTTTACTGTATAAAAATTCCATAGGCAATTTGAACACCCCCTTCCCTCAAAGAGTTGCTTTAGTTTTCTAACCAACATAACACAATTTATCCACCTCTCTTTGCACTCTTCATTTCATGTTCTCTCCCCCTTCTCTTTCTTTCTCTCTCTCTCTTTCTTTGTTGCCCCTCTCTTTGTTTCTCTCCACCCCATTGTGTTTTCTTACTCATTCTCCTCTCTCCCTCCCTCCCTCCCTCCCTCCCTCCCTCCCTCCCTCTCTCCCTCTCTCTCTCTCTCTCTCTCTCTCTCTCTCTCTCTCTCTCTCTCTCTCTCTCTCTCTCTCTTTGTTATCTTTCATGTTTATTCTCTCTCTCTCATTCTCTTTTCCTTTTTCTTTCTTCTTCTCCCTCTCTCATTTCCTCTCTTTCTCCCTCAATGCACCTCATTCTCTGGAAAAACAAACAAAAGAAAAAAAGAAAGAACAAGAACAAACCAAGAGGAGGCAATGTACTCACTGCAAAGGCCCGAAGATAGATTCTTTGTCTCCTCTTCGCGACAACCCATCTTCTTCCTTTGTGCACTTCCTCCTCTTCTTCGTGAATGGTGACGACAAAAAGCGCTCAGGTTTCGTCTGCTTTTTTTCCTCAGAGTATCGTTGTAGCATCACTCAGAGAGGAAGGAAGGAGAATCCATATCTCTCACCCAATTGAGAAATCGACAAGAGAAATGGTATAGAGGGAGTATGCCAACATGTATAGTGGATGGTACATCAATGCATTACAACCTATTTGGCATAGATGTAAGAAGGTAGACCAAGGAGTCTTGCACTATAATGCACAGAGTAGAGTGACATGTCCTGTGGTGATGGCAAAGGCCTGCCCCATGTATATATAGAGAAATGAAAACATACCTAGTGTGAGTGTCATAACATCCCTCAATCCTTACCTCTTAGAGTTAATTGAAGAAGGGAAAACCGATCACACTCAGCCCCTACTATGTTGATAGATACAAAGGGTAGCCCATACTTAGATCCCTATCTCGTTAGGATAAAAGCTCATATCACTTAGAAATGTTGGATGAAGAGCGACTTCGTCTTGTTGATGATGTCCAATAGTATCGATCGATGAAGTGGCATACCAACAAAGAAAACCAATAAATCAGGAACTTGAATGGCATGTAGGAGAGGTCATCTCTTGTAAGCTTGTGTCAGGACCTAAAATGAGCCGAGAACTAGCTCTAAGACTCTCGCTAGACTTCTATACTCTCCAAACAACCCCCACAGCTTTGCACCAGGAGTGTCTGGGATAATGCAAAATGATCTATCTATCAAATGTGTTTGTAGACATGAGTTTCAAACTATAGTCCAATATATTTCCCATCCCGAATCCAATCAAAGGGAGTGTCCCATACATATAGGTGACTAATACCTCATCATACACACAAATAGAGCATCCTCCAGCTGATTGTTGTGGCTCGTACGGCTCCCCTACACCCCAGAGATTTTCCCTAGGATGTGTCCTCTCGAACATAAAGAATGAACGTGACAAAATCCTCTCATGATACATATAACAATCTGGGAATATTTTAACCTCACTTAACATCTCCCCAAGATCAATATACTATCCTATAGTAAAGGAATCTCACACCCTCAACATAGGTCACAACTAGGCATACAAGTGCTATGTATGCTCCCCAGGAGTTTCTCTCTTGGTACCATGCTCAAATGCAAATGCAATGTGTATGACTCATTATGCTCAAACAATTTCAACTATAAATCAGCAATGTATCATGAAAAAATATCATTTTCATGATTCCATTTCTCTAACATTATGCTACGTTACAAAGGGACAATGTTGGATGTGCTAACCCATGCTACTATTCCTCTTCAAAATTAAATAAAGCAAATCCTATATGCCATAATATGCAATAAAATGAAAACTCATTCAAATCTTATCTCTTTCCATCCCCTTTTCCCCTACCATTTAGGTTTTGCTTTCTTGCATAAGTATAAAAGGGTTGTGTCATCATTTTTTGTATATGTAAGCAATAAATATGTACTTTTCACACATAAATGGAGGTAGATTAAAGAAAATCCTCATGTCCTACCATCATTATATATCCATATACACTCTCTTGATTCTTTATAATTTTTTGGACATGAAAACTAAAATTTTCCTATATTTTTCCTTCAAAAAGACTTTTTAATGATTGCTTCCATTTATTTGAATATAAATTACTAATTTTTCTTAATTTTTTGATTTATATGATTATTACAAATTGTGATCCATCTGCACACCAATTATTATTCCATGTGAACAACATCGAACCCATGAAATTCAATAAAAACCAGATTTTAGACATCAATAAATATGATTCAAGCAGTTTCAACCACATTCCATGATAGACATAAGAGATATGACATAATATGCAATAAATTGGTACTTGCACTAAATTTTGCACACAACATGACACGTCATAATTCAAAAATCGGAGCTACTAATGCCATCACACAGCCATGATGCTCATCTTTGTGCTTCCTTATTCTATTCCCCTCATCCTCTCAACCCATAAATAGTGATTATGACGAGAGAGAAAGAATAAAATCTAAACTTTCCATACAATCCATCAAATCTCTTACTATTTCTAGTGATATAGAGTGAAGAATTCAAGGATCTGAGCCTTAGGAGGAGGAGGCATGATTTGAACAAGCACAAAATGACATTTTTAAAGGAAAAATGGAGCACAAAAAAAATAGCACCTCCCCATTCATTGAGTTTCATGATATTTAGGCTCTCCTACGCTTAGTTAATCGATAACTTGCAAAAAAGTTGGTTCAACCCCATCGTGTTCACATTTTTTGAAAGTGGTTTCAATCCAAACAAAGGGGAAAAATAATCTCGGATTCTTAGTCTAACTAGATGAGCAGATTCCTGGCAGCATCGAAAACTATTACCCTGGCCTTTGTCACTTGCTCTCCAGCTTTCGGATCAAGTAGCCGCTTCATAACACCAAACCTTGTAGCTATTAAATGAGGGGTCAAACAAACTCTAATCAATGAACAAACACTTGCGTTGGATTCCTAACATCGAAATGCACCTAGGAAAACTCCAAGTCCTTGATCCATGAGAGCAACACATTTTTCCACCAAAAATGCCACTTTTATGGATCTTAGGCCACTTTTACGCTTTAAATTTTGCCTTAAAATTAGCTCTCATTATCGACCCTCAAAAGGTATGCTATTTTCATAATATTTCATAGCATTAAAATTAGCACAATCTCTATTCTTTATTACTTTGTACTCAGATGTGTAAAAAAAAGAAAACTAAGTGTATTGTGATCCAAGGAGAACATGACATTGACCTAAGGTCTAGTATTGGTATCCAAGAACCTACCAAGCTCTCACAAGGCAACACGATTATTCTTTTCATACTCACTTTTATTTTCACTCCAACCATACTCATTTTATTTTCGGTGAAATGCTACCCGCAAGAAGACAAGACATGACTCATCCCTAAGAACCTACCAAGCCTTCGCAAGGCGATGAACATAAGTTATTTGAAATTTTTCTTTCTTTATTTTTGTTATTTCAAGGGTTAAAACCCCTTGTTACACACGTTTGCATTATACATGTTTCATATATATTTATTATTTTTCTCATTTATTAATCAAGCTTCCTACCTCCCCAAAATACCTAACCTAATCCTAAGACTTCATGCCTTGATTGCCGGTCCCCATCAAAAGAAATAAGAATTCCCTAAAATATGCATAACACATTTTCTTACGGAAAAATAACATGGAAAGGAAAGATATCACATGGAGTAACCACAAAAGAAGTCCATGCAGCAATTAACTTCCTCTAGTGGTCCTCCAAACCTATCTAATGCAACACTAAAACAAAGAAACATTAAATGCACCCGCAATAAACATATATATAGCCCTCTTGGCCTAACGAAATAGACATTTTACTGCAAAAGAAATGTCCCTCTTGGCTTGACAAAATCATCCATAAAGCAACCTACTACTGAAAGCAAGCCCCTAGTCTCCACATAAACCCTATAACTAAAGTAGAAAACTAGACCAAAGGGGTCGGCTACTCGGCCCTACACTAAATGAATCAAATTTTTAGCTAAGCCCTCTGCATAAATAGGAAAGGAATCTTGACACAAATATGCCATTGAATGGTTTGATGTATCCATGAAAGAATAGGAAGATGTCAATCACTACATGGCTCATAACCCATACTAACCATCGGTGGCAAAAAACAAGACATGTTAGCAACAAGCAATCCCCATAGTAGCCTTAGGCTGATATCAAAAGGTAATTGTAAAATCCCCTCATGAAAATAGTTAATAAAATATTCTCAACAAAGGCATAATTAGCTAGGGAGCCTGCATCAATTCCGCTAGAAATCAACTGGCAAGTCACTGCCTCAAAGATCTCAAGGATGTCCAGGGCTGCATGATGGTACATTCTTAGAATGGGATCTCTTACACTATAGGTCCCATTCAATTGGTTTATTACTAACTACTACGAGTCACCTTTCACCAATAATCGGCGAATACCACCATGCCTAGCTAAATTTAGCCCCATAAACAAAGCCTTGTATTCCACCATGTTATTAGTAAAAGTGGTGTCTAAGTATGCTCCCATTTTTATAACCACTCGATAACAGGGATCTTTTATGATAACCTCAATACTCGTATGCTTAGCATATCCTCTAGAAGCTCCATCAAAATATAATGTGTAAACTAAGGATTTATTGGTGTAATCTACCATGACAATCAACCTACTCATACTTATGATAACCAAAGTCTAACTGAGAGAGGGGAGACAAGTAATTGCAATCTCTCCTTCCTCACTAAACTCAATGGGGATGCTAGTAAGAACCTGGTGACAATGATGGCAATAGACTCGAATGTCCCACGTGAAAGATCCACCTTGCCACTTGGTAATGTGATAACCCTTACTCTACTAGATCACTTTGCCTTGATGGTAATGTCCAACGTCAATCTCTATATATAATAGGGCTTCAATTTATTGAAGTTTACTTTAGTTTTGAACTCTACCCCTTGCAAATCTACTAGAAGAACTATAAAGCCATTCTTTCCTATATCAAAAATCTTATAAGAGCCATCCCACTTGGGTTCTAACTTGCCCACAGAATAGCTTATGACAAGTATCATAATATAGGACCAATTGACCCTTAGCAAATTTATACTTCCTAGCTTGAAAATCGTAAAGTAATTTCATCGGCCTCTTCCCTACTTCATGATGTAACAAGGCTTGTAATCTGATCTCATAAGGTGTGCAAGGGAAGTGAACCTTTCTTGCAACACTCCTCTTCACCCATAGAATGGTTTAGAGCGAACCTTATTATAGGTAACTTAATCTCCAAAGGTAAAACACACTCTTTCCCACTTACTAAAAAAAAGAAGAACAATCAAATCTGGCTATGCATAGATTTTAAGGAGTTCAACAAGCTGATAGTAAAGACAAGAAGTATGCATATGTATGTCTCTTCATTGTCTAACTCATATAAGATTTTTTTATTAACTTTGTTTATTTGTTAACTATTCAACATATTTTATACAACCACGCTCTATATTTTATCAAAAAATATGGATCTCCATTTATCTACTCAACCCAAGGTATGGAAAAATCACATTATCAAGCAAGAACAAACTACTTTAGATGCACAAGACATAGAGGTGGAAGATGCATAGCAAACAGTTTATTAGAGGTCTTTCAATAGTTCTATAAACAAATTTGGTACAAATTCAAGCTCAAAGGCAACCACATCATGTAATACATCATCTTTGGCAAGGACTATACAAGCTACCACCCAAAGAAGAAAAGAGGGATATTTAAACTCTTGTGCAAAAAAAATATTTTCATAATGGTTACAAACTAGAAAACGAGATGAAAAAAGATGGGTTTCAAGAAACCCTTGACATTTTTTAGTCTGACTCTATTATAAAAGAGTCTCTAGTTTCAAACAACTCACTAGGGCCTCTAGAGGAATCTTTTATTTTATCTCACTCAATAAGACCTCTACATTTCAAAACTCTGGTTTCCTATATCTTGGAAGGAGCTTCAAATTCTTTGCATCTCCTATATGGGAGAGAAAATAAGAGCCAAGAACTCCAAAGTATCCTACCACCCTAGGTCCACTATATCTAGCCATGAAGCTAAGAACTCTTATAGCTTCTTCCTTCTGCACCAAAATTATCTTATTTGATCCTCTATTAAAAACTTGGGATCTCAAAGCCATCATTGGCAAGCTTGGAGAGCTCCACAACTTGCTATGATAAATTGCAACCGTTTGATTATTTAAGCTTCCAATATAATGACCAAGGCCTTGACTTTTGCCAAGCTTCAATGGCCTTGAACCCTTGGCTACTGCAAGAAAGTTGTCTAGATCTTCAATTTGTATCTGCACAATAAACCACAATAGTGTAAGATGCCAATAGATAAATACTCTACAATATTTTTCAATAATGCATAACAAACTCTAATATAAACCTTAATGGATATCTTTAAATTATCTTTCATAACTTAGGATTTTCATATTCTTCAAGAATATTATCATCATAAAGATTTATTGAACTTTTTGGTTTCTCCTCTGATGGAGACTTCAATTTCTCTTCATACCCCATGTCATCAATACTAAGTCTCTACTAAACCTATGAGAACTCTTCTTCTGTAGGTAGCCCCTTCTCCTTTTCACATTCCACAACTTGATTAATACATTAATGCAAAGCTAAAGAGCGCTCTTGAGAATTCTCTCCCTCAACATCAAGACTTGCTAGCAATCCTTGTTCATAACCTATAAAGTTATTATCAATTCAGCCCCATCCTACAAGGATTGCTAATACGTAATAATCTTCTCTGAGATAAAAAAGGTGTTGAATATCATTTACCAATACATATCTCTTTTTTTGATGAGGTAAGTGGAAAACGTTGGAACAAAAACAAGTGGACCTTCAATCTCATCACTCAACTCTATCTCCTTTTCTTCCACTTTTGTGATATTCTCACTTTTAAACAAAGCAATAACTACGCATATATTGAAGATATATAAGAAATCCAACATCCTTATGGACCAAAAGACATTGATGTTGATCCTAATGAAAAGGGAAATTTGCTCCCCACTTCTTGAATTTCTCATCAAAATGAGGCTATGATGCACAAGGTGTATGGTTGTGGAAGAGAGAAAAAAATGCGTAGAAGAAAAGTTTATGTATACAACATCCTGAATTGGCTTCACAATGTGTATTTATTTATAAACGGTCACCTTAAAACTCACTCAAAAGGTAGCATGCACTAATTAGAAAAAGAAGGCTCAAAAATCTTTCCTTGCACCCAAAAAATAATGCCATAAAAGAGGTGACACAAGTTTTGCGATGACAACAATATACCCGCCACGCATTGCTCATTATACTTCAAGAAAATGTTCTTTTAAAAAGAATTTTTGAACCACAAAGTGAATTTTTTAACCACTTAGCTCCTTTCTTGCTCCGACTTCACTAGTGCAAGGCAACTTTATCATAATGCAAAACTTTCCATACCCAACACACAAGGTAAGATTTCATCACACATAAGATCCTCTAATGTTCTTGGGCCAACTAAAATACTGCTTTGAGGAGTGGTTGATGAAGTATTTTCTATCGTCCTAGGCAAAAAAGAGTTGTTATTTCTATATAGTAATGCAATTTTCCTATGCTTTAGTTAGAGCATGGTTCTATATCATTTTTCATTTACAAATTTTCTCCTTTGTTTGAGAAATAAAACCAAAAATTATTCTTCGATGTATGAAATGTGCCGAATGAAGTCCTTTGTCATGGATAGGTCACTCATTTCACAATTCATACATCAAATTTTACAATCTTTTAATTTTGAGTTTTATTGTTATTTTTTAATATTTCAAATGGTAGGAAGTAAGTCTACTGCAAGAAAGTAGAAAGTTGATCCTAAAGGCCTTGCTTCAAAAATGCATTAGTCCTCCAAGCCTTCTAAACTTCCAAGGAAATAAAAGCCAAGGAAAAAGTTTCCATAGCATGTTAGATACCTAAAGGAGATTAGAACTGTAATGAAGGCTCTCAATAATGCAATTCCAAAATTGCCCTTTTAAAGGCTTGTCAAAGAAATTTGTGACAATCATGGTCTTGATAGTTTTAGATGAACAAAGATAGCTCTCAATTGCATCCACTGGGAGGCTATAGAAGATATTTTAATTGAGTTTTTTCAAGATTCCTATATCTATGTTGCTCATGCACATAGGCTTACACTTATGGACAAAGACAATATAATTCTTAGGAGGTTGAGATATAGGTTTTCAAAGGTCCTTGAGCCAATCCCTCTTTACCGATGAGAAGACTTTCAATATTTTAAATGTGCCTCTATATAGAAAAAGGAAAGGTGATCCACGTTCTAAAGTTGAAGATGTCACCCATGAAAAAGACATAAGACAACATAAGAAAGAGGAAAAAGCCAAAGGAGAGTAGGTAGATAAATGGAGGAAGTATAGAACAAAGAAGGCAAAAGAAAAGGAACCAAAGTAGCTATCATATTTTGAAAAAGAGCTATCTCCCCTTCTTGAAAGGGCTGCTTCTAAGGGCTTCAATGACTCTTGCATTTTACATGCTTGGTGATATTAACAGAAGATTTGATATTATATTTTTTTTACTCTGATTGTGCTTGGATCCTCAAGAATAAATTGAGAGAAGTAAATAACTCTATTCTTCTTAATGGTATGAGGTTAAATATACCCAAATTTATTTTTACTTACTATAATTTTATAACCATAGGGTTTTTCATGTTTATGCTCACTATCTCCATTCCTTTTTGCTAGGTTTATAATGCATGAACTCCCCTTTGATATACAAAAAAGTTTGAGGTTCTTGATCCATCTATATCGTACTATACGAATGAGCTTGATGCAAGTGCATTTGATCATTGGTTTAATCCAATTGGCTTTGACACTTTAAAACTCCTTCTAATTCCATAAAATGAAAAGTAAGTAATTTGATATTTTGTTAGACTTTATGAGATTTTGTTTTGCTAAATTATTGAAGTGTGATTGTTTTCAATTCTCATTGGGGTTTAATTGAAATACATTATGTGAACAAGCAATGTTTTTTCAAATCAATTCTTTGAAAGGAAGCCATGGAAATGCTAAGTTGTAAGTTATATAATCCAAGGTCTCCTTGATATTTGATCTTTTTTTTGCAAGTACTCTAAATATTTTGACTTTTTTTTGCAAGTACTCTAAATTTTATTTTCTTTTTGGTATAGAGATGTAAAAAGATTGATTGAAGTGCTAAAAAAAAGGTCTCTCATGTCTTTTCTAATTTACTTGCAACAATGTAATGTAGACAAGTTGTGATAAGGTCTTGATTAATATGGTTGGAACATAATAAGAAAATTTATTCTATAAACTACCATAAACAAGTTTTATAGTTTTACTTTATATTGTTGGTTGTAGTGTCCTCCTGAGGTTGATAATCACTTTTGTGGCTACAGAGCAACTATAAATGCCAGAAGCAAGTTTATTTATCTAAATGATAATAAACTTGTAAAGGTAATGTGAAAGATACTAAAATTTAATATAGATGTTCATTACAAAGTAGTCCATTTATTTAAATGATAATAAACTTATAAAGGTAATGTGAAAGATACTAAAATTTAATTTAGATGTTCATTGCAAAGTAGTCCATTGATGATAATAATATAGTCCATTGTAAAAAATTATGATGAACTAACACTACAACAAAAGGCTCCATAGACGCACTTGTAGACGCAATATTTGAATTGTGTTTAAAAATGTCGAGCGCGTTTATTACCGCATCTACTAGTACGTCTAAAATTTCTCGTCTACAAGCGCTTATAGTGAAAACTACATGCGCATATATACCCGAATATAGATGCTCATATAGATGCACTTATAGATGCGCATATACATGCGCACACGGATGTGATTTCACCTGCAAATTAGACGCAAATATAGACGCGCAAAATAGTGTATAAAAAAAAACCAGAGAGCACATGCTCTCTGGCTTTTTTCCCCCCCATCAAATTTTGTGTGTTTGGGGAAAACACAAGAACATTACTCAAGAATATTAGCCATACTTCTCATGCAATAACAAAACATACCTTATCTATGATGAGCCCCTTCTCGTAAAAGTCCATTGCAAAGATCGTGTAGTACCAGTGTGAGAGATAAGTAATTTTACAAGGTAGCTAATACAGCAAAAAAAAAAGTGATTTTATAAGCTAGGATCCGTTGCAAGGATCCGTTACACTTAACGTGCCATTGCATTGTAGTGAGTATTTCTATCTACATGTCTATCTATTTGTCTCTCTATATGTTTCTCTCTCTCTCTCTCTCTCTCTCTCTCTCTCTCTCTCTCTCTCTCTCTCTCTCTCTCTCTCTCTCTCTCTCTCTCTCTCTCTCTCTCTCTCTCTCTCTCTTCATATTTTGCACAACAAAGTTGTGTGTCTATCAGCGCGTGTACACTGCACGCTAGACGTGCTCCTACACGCGCCAGGTCCACAAAACTCAAAAAAACCTCAAAGGAGGTGTGGTTGTTTAACGTGAGTGCATCTACAGGCACGTCTACTCTGTGGATCATATGTGCTCTTACACGCACCAGCTCCACAAAACTCAAAAAAACTTAGGAGGTTTCATGGATCTTCAACACTTGCGCATCTACGAGCGCGTCTACTATGTATATCAGACGCACTTGTAGAGGCGAATTAGCAGTGAAGCACAAAATAAAACTAGGAAAAGCAAGAAACGACTAAGATACCCAAAGCTAAGAAGGAACCAAAATACAACTCAGAGTAAATAGAGAGAGAAAGAGAGAGAGAGAAGAGAAGAAGGACTCACCTTGAATATTTATTGTGATGGGCAGCGGCACAACTACAAACTCCTTCTTCTCCTCCATCTCCTTGCTCTTTGGCTGTTCTCCTCATCGCATCAAACATACCAAAAGCTAAGAAGGTAGCAAAATACAACTCAAAGCAAAGATAGAGAGAGAAAGAGAGAAGGAGGGAGGGAGGGAGGGAGGGAGGGAGGGAGAGGGAGAGAGAGAGAGAGAGACAAGAAGAAGGACTCACCTTGAATCGGTGTTGTGATGGGCGGCGACAGGGCTACAAACTCCTTCTTCTCCTCCCTCTCCTTTCTCTTTGCCTCTTACTTCCTCCTCTCTTTACCCTTTCTTCTTTGCCTCTTCCTTTCTCCTCTCTTTGTGTCGTGCGCCTGTAAAAAAAAACCCAAAAGAAATGGAAGACGGGACTACTTTGAAAAGAATGGCACATCAGCAATATTTTTCAATTTTTTTTAAAATTTTAGTGTGCGTCTGTGCACGCATCTGAAAGCGCATCTATAAGCGTGTGTGTATATAGAGCACGAATTGCGTCTATATACACGCGCTTATAGACGCGCTTATATATGCACAGTTAAACACGCCCGACTATGCGCGTGTACCAAGCACGTCTATAACTGTTGCATGTTGTAGTGTTAAAAAAATTTATTGCAAATGTATGACAGTTTTCAAGGGATTTCTATATAAGTGAGCATGTTCAGTATATAAGAGCAAAGGTCATGAAGTACATAATGATCAATTGTATGAAATTAAAAACAGATAGTAGTGGGAACTTGGACAATAAAGGAGAGGAGGTGCATGTAATTGCAGTAGGTGAAGCTATGCCTTCAACATCTAAGGCAACCAAAGCATCAAAGAAAGGCAAAAGGACTCCTAGAAAGGATGTCCCTTCTCATAATTGTATATTCTTCTCTCTATTTGTTGATATCTATGGATAATATGTTGCAAATATTTGTTAATTAGGAAGTTAAATTAGATATACACCTAAGTGGATATAATATGATATAAAAACTTACTCATTTGTTATTAAGTTGGAACACAAATAAGCATGATATTTCAATATCTTCATTCTTTAAATCCATCCTCACTTGATGTAGCATACATGATGATGAGATGATCTAACCTTTAGGGTTGCAATAATGTTCTCATTGCATTAGGATAAATATAGACTCTATTTTTTGCCCCTTAAGGAGTTTCTCTCACCTCTCTCTCTCTCAAAAGATATTCCAAAATAATATTAGAATAAGAGATCTTCTACACTCAAGAAAATCTCGTATTTGTATTTTCAACAGATTTCACCTATTATTTTAGTCTCAAACTATAGGATAAGGTTATTTTTTCTCTAAATTCTCATAACTTAAAAAATACAATTCTATTTTCTCTAAAAATGGAGCCAATCATTAATATACGACTCTTTAATGCCCTGATGACTTTTCAACATGAAAATATATTAGAATCATTCTCATTCTTGCTTCTTAAAAGGGAGGAAGTTAAAAAACGATATAAAATGATGTACACATCGTATTTTAAGATTATTTTTTGCCTAGAGACACCTTTTTGACTCGAGAGTTTCCTTGTTAATTTTTATCATTTTTAGACAAGTATATGCCTATTTCTAGACATTTATTCATTCCCTCTCAAAGCTCTAGTTTTGTCCAAAATTTTGTGCACTCCTCCTTCCCTCTAGAATATGGTTTCTTGCATACGAATTCTTCTGAAGCAACACTCAGTGCTATCTACAACACTCTCTACCATGCTACAAGCAATCTCAAGAGTGGTTTTGATAGCATTTGCTGAAATCAAATAATCTCTATCTACAACACTCTCTACCCTGCTACAAGCAATCTCCCTCTTTAGTATTGTGCTATAAGATATCTTCCTCTTTAACACTCTATACTACAAGCAATCAGCTGATAATGGAGGTATCTTTATTTTTTATGTGATGTAATTATTCTTCATAGTTATTGTTTAATCCTTAAGTATCAATTTATAGAGAGAGAGAGAGGGAGGGAGAAGGGGGGAAGAGAGAGGATTGTGTGAGATGAACTAAGAAAATAAGTGACAGAGTGACAGAGAGTAAATTAGGATAGAAGATAAGATGATGTTATTGTTCTCCACTAGCCAAGCTTCTATATAAATGTGTTTAAATATCTTTGATCAATTCAGAGAGAGAGAGAGAGAGAGAGAGAGAGAGAGAGAGAGAGAGAGAGAGAGAGAGAGAGAATATTTTGGATAGAACAAAAGATAAGATTGAAGGTTGATTAGAGGTAGATTAAAAGCTAAGATTACATGCAGATTAGGGATTGATTAGGGTCTATCATGACTGAAATCAAGAGAAAGAGACAAGATCCAATTGGGTAAAAAAGAACACATATATAGTGAATCAAAGGGGTGTAATTGTGTGATTTGAGCCAGTCCAAAATTAGTTGCATGCTGTTGGATTGATGCTGACCTGCAACTCCCAGATATTTAGATGTTCTTGCTATTGATCAAAAAATTGGCATCGACTCCTTAGCTTACTATTAATCAAAGGGGTGTAATTGTGTAATGTTAAAATTGGTATATATTTTTCGTTATAGGATGCAGTGCATGACATACCAAGAGAAAGAGAGATATTCACTTTCAAATGCAGGATGAATATGCACCAATATTCAAAAGAACTGTAGAAAGGGATGATGCAACAAGATACATGATGCAATAAGAAAGAAATGCAAGGAAAAAAAAATGTGAACCTTTGGGTTGATGGGTGCATTTATCCACTCGATCCATTCACTCAAAGGCCACCACAATTTGAAGGGCTTACATCATTTGTAAAGTTCATTTGTGAAGGCAATGAAAGATTGTATGGATACACATGCAGACTTGTCACACAAGGATTAGCATGGGTTCATCAAGCCTTGCCAAATATGCAAACAAGATTACAAGGGAATATGCAGTCTTTGATGGAAAAGGATAGATTATTGGCTAAGAAGGATAGGGAAAACCAAAGCCTACAACAAGCAATGTCTATCATTGAAGATGCTATGCAAGCTACACACGTGTAAAATATGGAGTTACAGTCTAAAGTTATGGACTTGAAGAAGGATAATCAAAACATAAAGAGAAAGCTCACAAAAAATTTGGAGATTGGGCCCACTTTAAAAATCAAAGAAGCACGTCGGCGCATTCGATTAGTTAAACCAATTCACCAATTAACCAAAGGAAGTGGATAATCATAGACGAGACATATGCTCAATCTGCTACAATGAGAAATATGTTCCCTCATGCAGAGAATGATACTATTGCTAAAGTCCTAAGCAAGGATATGGTCAAAAATGCATTGGAAAATCGTAAATTCAGGGACATTGTAGATGGTGTCGCAAGTGAACATCTTAGGGATGTGAGCAACTTGTTTACTGCTACAAATGCTCATTGATTATGTGACAAGGTGGGAATGAGTTCTGAGTCATATAGTATGCTCTATCAACAATTGGATATATGATTTAAGCAAGTCTTCAAAACTAAGAGAGTAATGCCTCTACCAAAACCATTTCACGTGAAGAAGGCTCGACAACAACTAAATGAGAAAGTTTTAGAGCTAATTGGTGAGCCAACGCATCTAGAAAATACACATATATTGAAGTATAGTTCCAAAGAAGTTACATTTGTATTGAATGCATCCAACAACTTTGTATTGGATATATGTAGGGTTCATATTGCTATGGTCAACTACAATATGTCTATGGAAGAATGTAGAGGAAAGCTTAAGTTTGTCCTCAAACTTGATGAGAGTGAGATTATTAAGGGGCAAAAACTTAAACGTGTGAGTATAACACTTATGAATCGAGCATTGGATTCCAACATCGATGAAAACCATCCTTTATACTTCACTGTACAGTCAGAGAATGAAATATAGTGGCGTGCAACATTTGAAGTACCAAAGGAGGACCATGAAGTACTTAAAGTTTTTTTAACCTCATTAATATACCCAGTGTTATTCAACAGTAAAATAATGGAGCAATTTTACACATCGAGGGGTTTGGGGACTATCAAGTTGAATGGCATCTTCCAGGTGATTTAAAAACATTGAAGTGTATGTTTGGTTTATCAAATGCAGTGAGCAAAATTTTCGTGCATATACTGAATGCAAACTAGGAAGAAAGGGAAAGATAGAAAGAAAGAATGGCTTGCCAAGGCATGACAACAAGGTGCTCCAACATGTGATCCAAAAGTCATGAGAAATGGAATGCTAGTTCCAGTGGATCCAAACTGGTGCCCTATTTTGGAAATACCACTAACAAGGGTTCACTTTTGCACATTGCATTGTTTGGTTAGAATAATTGAGAAGCTAGTATATGAATATATATGCTTTGCATACAAGATGAAGCATATGTCAGGAGCTAATGTTACATGCAAGAAGGTAGAACAAGTCCTCTCTGAATTTGGATTGCTATCAGAAGCTAATGCTACATGCAAGAAGGTAGAACAAGTCCTCTCTGAATTTGGATTGCATGGGGGCCAAGTAGAAATAAAAAAGGGCAAGAAAAAATCGAAAAAGAGTGGAAATATCCCTTGTAAACCATGCTTTGGCAGACCAAAGGCTAGGAAGTTTATATCTCCACCTCGAGATGAGAAAGGCAATATACTTGTAAAACAACCAGAGAAGTATGAAGCATGGAAAAAGTTGCACCTTACTGTTCCGGATTGGAGCAATGTGGGAGGAACGAGGATTTCAAAGGTAGAAGTGTGGATATGCCTAGATAGATTAGCAGCGCTCTTACAAAAGTTAAGGTTTAGGCATGGTGATGCCAATACATTTAAAGAGACAGTTGCTAAATTTCATAAGTCCATGGTGGAGACATGGACTACAAATAGTATAACACATTACATGGTTAGTATTGTCACCATTACAAAAAAACATCATCGTTTCGAATTAGTTTGTGTTTCTAATCTCTCTTCTTGTGCAGCATATACTTGAAGCACATGGTCCACACTTTGCAGATCAAGGAAGTTTGGCAGTATGGTCAACTCAAGGCATGGAACGATCTCATTGGAAAGCTCGCTGTGCTTTTCAAAAGACAATTGATCATGGAGGTGGCATCAATGATTCCAATTCTATGAGGCAATTATTACAATGGTGGTATACGAGATTAGAGATACGATACGAGGAAAAGAAAAGAAGTCCAAAACCTCTCAAGCAAAATTCATAAGTAGGGCAATATATGAAGTGAGAAAAGCAAGATATGAAAACAGTGTAGCTAGACAATGCCATTCAGAATGGTTTGCAACCCAAGAGAGAGATGGCAAGAAATGGAGACCTAGATAAAGATAATACTTTTGATGCATTTAGAGTCCATGAGAGAGCATAGGTACCCAGGATATGACACATCAATACTCCTATCTTCAACATGAGATGTCTTGTAAATTTTGCTTCAAATTTCGAAGGTTTGTCACTATGTTTTTCAAAGTCAATTTTTAACTATGTTTTTTTTAATTTTAAATTTCATTTACACCACAATAAGTTTAAAAGTTTCATACTTAAGTCAAGTCTCTCCTTTCATTTTTTCCCATTAATCTTCCCTCTACCCTCCACCTTTCTATCATTCATCATCACAACCATGGCACATTCCAAGCTTCCTATCAAGAAGATGCTTGCAAGAGCAAGAGCTCAACACTCTTCCAAATCTAGTGAGCGTACTGTGAGTGACAAAGGTCCCTTGTTAGCCAAAAACAATGGCCCTACTGCAGCTAATAATGGTAGTGCTAGTGTGTCCAACAATGGTGGCCCTAGTGTGATCAATAATGACAGTTTGCCATTGTCTAGAAATGGTGGTCCACATGCTCCAGTTGTTCCACCTCCCACTACTGCTCCAACTCGTAATTCACGTCCTCCAACACATGAGAAGCGAAGATGGAGACCAAGCATAGCTGCGCTACGTGAGATAAGGAAATTCCAAAAAACTACCAACTTGATTATTCCTAAAGCACCATTCTCTAGGTTGGTGTGAGAAATACTGCAAGATCTACAGTTAGGGCATCATCACAAGTTCTTTTCAAGGAACCAAGCAAGTAATGTGGGGCAATGGTCAAGCCAAGTCTTGCTTGCTCTCCAAGAAGTAAGTGAAAGTTACTTGATTGATCTAATGGGTGACTCTCAACTTTTAGCCATTCATGCCCAACATATCACTATTAAGCCCATAGATATGGTTCTTGTTTGTAGGATCTGCAACAACAAGGATGCATTTAATCTTAATGTCAACAATATGCTTTGAGAAGCTACCTTGTAATTAGATCTATGTTTTTAGCTCAGATTTTATTGTAGATTGTAAGGAGCTTAGTTTTGGTTTATCTTTCGAGTAGACCTTCAAGTATTTGATAGCAGTGGTCTACAAAATGGAGTTAAATTTTACCTAGCTCTAGTTGTACTTTGTACAATGCACTATCTACCATGTATTTCATGGTTTCATAATGCCAAATCTAATATTTGATATTCAATTTTGCCATGATTTGCATTGTGCGTATTTCCAAGTTTCTAATTTTGAAAGTAGTTTTGTTGAGGATCAATTCAATGTGTAATCAGGCACACATCAATGATCAGTTGTACATGGGCTGATGCACTATACCTTTATTGTATTTAGCGGTTTGGCAACACTTTATCTGATATGTGATATTCCATTTGACCCATGACTTCTTTTTTGTGAATTTTTAAGTTTCCAATATTTCACGTAGTTTGCTTGACAACACATTTAATATGTGGTTGTGCACATTCGGTGTGGTGGTGAGTTTTTCTGTTATCAATGAATATAATCCAGTTAATGCATTTTCAAAAAATGATTGAACTGTCAATTTTATAAATCGAAATCTGGTGAAACTTCACCCACATGCCGGGCATCATAAAAACTCATGGATATTTAAAAATTTGCCCCATCAAAATTCTCTGGGACACCTCTTCAGAGGCTTGTATCTGATGCCCTAAATCTAGGGATTCAAGGCAAAAAAAATTTGGGTTGTTGATGTACCCTAGAGGAGTCCACGTAAAATTTCACGCCAATTGGATCACTGGTCATATTTTTCCAAAGCCTGGATACATTAATTCAAGTTTAAGGGTTTTTTGAAAGTTTTGCTATAAGTTTAAAGTTTCACCTCATTTTACACATTTCACTTTTGAGTTTTGAGTTTTCTCTCCTAGAAGACATGGCACGCACCAAGCAAGCAGCCCGGAGACATCCCCCTAGAAATCCTATGCAAAGGCCACCTCCCCCAGCTCCACCACCACCACCACCACACCAACATTGCAAGTGTCGATGGAAGCTAGGCACAATGGCTCTTTGTGAGATCCGCCATTACCAGAAGACCATGCACCTCTCCTGATACCAAAGGATGCATTCCAGAAGCCAGTGTGTGAGATTATGGATGGCATACTCATTAAGAACAGCAAGAGGCACTTCCCAAATGGAGCACGGTTGCAACAACCCGATCGCTGGACTGCCCAAGCCCTCATTGCACTACAGGAGGCTACCGAAGCTTACATCATTGACTTGTTTGGAGACTCGGTCTATGCAATAGTACATGCAAGGAGATTCACTGTCACCAATAGGGATTTGCGGATAGTGAGGTTCTTCCGATGATGGGAGGATAGTCCTCACGGAGATCAAGAATGATAGGGTGTACTACCAAAACATATATCGAATGTAGCTTCCAAAGAGATTTTGTAAAACCCTGGTTGTAATCGATCCCATGTAAAATGTTATGAATATGAATACAAATGTTTTGGTGCATCTTATTTTTGTTTATTCGCTTGTTATTTGTTTTATTTATGTCTTTGAGTTATCGTTACATACATTCGAACAAATACATATTGCGCACGAACTCGATAAAGCACTACGTATTAAATTTAGGGTACGAATCATGTTGCATATAAATCTGATAAATAAACGTAACATTCAAGTAAAAACAATAATAAACAAGGTATATGGCAAAATACATTGCACACAAATCCAACAAATATTGGTTTTCATTACTTCAAGAGAATATTATAAATTACATTACATTGGTGATGAGATATCATTTGGCACTAAGTACATCTACTCTCTCTCTTAGGCTTCTTTGAGCTAGACTCCCCATGGTCAGAGCTATTCTTGATCATAGGCAACAACACATTTTGCCCTAGTAGTTCTTGCCTAATGAAATTGGGGACTTCAACACCAGCAACCATGCCACAGGCCACATACTGTGGTGTTGCATTCTCAATCTGCTCTTGGATGCTCATAATGGTAGAGATGCCATCGACACTCATGGCATCATATCGAGCCACCTCATCAACATGTGCTAGCGCATCTTGTATATCAAAATCTATAAAATCATCAGGTGCATCATGCACCATGATACAATATAGCTCTTCTTCCCTTAGCTCCAAAAATTCTAATACATCTTGCATAAGTAAATATTCCACCCCCTCGATGATAATAGCATGGAGAGAAGCGAGGGTGGCTCATCACTTGCCGGTGTCTCAATAGGGCAAGGAGGTGGGTGCACAATGGCTAAGCTTTGTGCTACCTCTACTCTCAGATCGATTGTGATCTCTTGAGACTCCCTCTCGAAATACTCTAGCTATGGCCAGCTGTGGCCAAGTGGGTGTATCGATGTCTTCCTCACTGTCCTCTTGCACGTCAATGCACAAAACATATATGGTAAATGCTACATCGCGCTCAATGAGATCCATCATGGCATGGTCTTGGGATGAGGTGGGCACTACTCTGGCGCGGAGATGGTGCCCCACATGCATGAGGGCTCAATTTATTACCTTTTCATAGCTTGATCCAGCACTTAAACTATATAAAAAATCTATAGGGACCCATCTGAGAGCAAAGCTCGAAATAGAGCAAGTGAGAGGGTTGTTGCATCACAAAACGATGGCAGTATACTAGAGCTAGGGTCTACGGCGGAAAGCAATCTCTCTAGACTCAAGGTCGTGCAAAACCTAGGGTATATCTGGTCTCCTATGTATGCATAGCATGTGGAGCTAATCCATGCGGCAAAGGAAGGAGTGGTAGCCATGACACATAGAGAGAGAAGGAAGGAGAGCACAAGTGTAGGGAAGTAGAGAATGAAAGTGAAAATGAGTTTGGAGTTATAGCTTTTATGTATCTAGGGTTTTAAAAAAATGTTCTTTTTTAACCCTAAAGTTTCAAATTAAAAATCTTACCTTAGTTTCTTTATTTCAATACTTTAAAGTAACCATTAAAATTACTCATATAGACAAATGCTTCATTCTACATTATTATATCCTCGAATATACTTGGATTATTGAGTATATTCAAGTCCAACTACAGAAAATATAGAAAATTTTTAAGAAAATAAATCTATAATTATGCAAAGATAACATTCACTACAAGATATAGGCCTTATACTGATGTTTAAAGCGACGAAAATGCAAATAACAAAATTTTCCCCCGTCGTCACAAAAAGCGTCGTTATTGGCGATGCCATAGAACAGTCGGTATTGGCATCGTTATCAGCTTCAGGTTTGCGACGTGCATAACGACGCTAATAACGACACGAGCAGTAAAATTTGTGACGCTAATAGCGACGGTAACAGGGGGAAAAAAATTTGTGGTAGGGCAACAAGCTGCCCTGCCACATATAGCACTGTGTGCTTTATGAGAGCCATACAAAATAGTTTCTGCACTACTGTGTACAATGCGCTTGCAAACAAAAACAATGTATACTGAAATCATAAAATTGATACATGAAATAAATACATGATTGCATAAAAAGCGATTAGTATAATCATGACAGGATATCACTAATACATAGAAAATGTCTACATAGATTAGGCGACTCAAAAATAAAGGTGTGTGAGCTCCAGGGATCCAAGGGCAAGCTACGCATCCTCATCCCCCGAAAGCTCATCATGCCGCAAAGGAGCATCAAACGGACTCTGCAGAAAAAGAAACAACACATCAGTCCATCATACAATGATACATTCAAATATCTCATGGTAACTACGGACAAGAAAGATGAGTGACTTACAGGGCCACCGCGTCTATACAATCTGTCGATCAATGCAGTGAGACCGTGCCTCTCTGCATATCGAGTCTCAAGGCCAGTCAGATCACGATTTGTAATGGAGTGCTGCAAAGAAAACAAAATGCTAACTGTTAGAAACAAGATTGTCAGTACAAAGAATATTTCAAAAAAATAAACAAGCAAAACAAATGAAAAACTTATAAAGTCCTCCAAATATGTCATGTGGCCGCCACTCTCAAGATGATGGACCACTCCGGCCTTGAGTCATGCCCTCGCCGCCTCACGCTGTTGACTCCAATGTCCTGGAGAATCTGTAGCCTCCTCCCTCAGTCGGTGCCAGTCGTCTGCATCTAACCACTTGAGCTTTGCAGCCCCACTCTTGATTGCCTTGCGTGCATCGGATCGTCTATGTGATATGTATGCATGCATGCAATCCATCATCCAGCCTATCTACTGCGGCTGGCACCAAAAACTCCTTGTGTAAGGATGCTACTATGTAGTCCTTGCTCCCCTCCGGTATGTTCTTCCAATGATCCAAGACGTTGTGCTGAAAAACTTATTGGCACAACTCTCTCATGCGAGCCATCACCCTCCTCCCCTCATCATTCATGATGATGGCTTCTGACCTACTATCGACTAGATATCCATAATCCCCTGGAGTCTTCCTAAGATGGGTCCTCTCCCATCTGCTTCCACGCTCCTGGGCATATCTAGGAGACCCATGTGCATCCGATGTACTGACGGGGGTAATATCTCTCGGAGTAGCACCCACAGGGGTGCTACCTACTGACGGCTGCGCAAAAGCCAGAGTAAGTGGAGTAGACGTCCCCATAGGTGTAACAAATCTTGGAGGTGACGCAGCTCCAGCTGAACAATGAGACAGAGACACCGCATCCGTGTCTCCACAGCATCCATGAGAGTGAGGAATTGCACCTATATCCTGTGTCGACCGCGGGCTCACTGCCTCTGTATCTCTATAGCATCCTCCTGATCCCGATGCACTCTCTCACTCTGGCCCAAGTTGTGAGCGTCGAGCTCGTCTGCTTGAAGTCGAAGCATCCGATCGCGCTGAAGCAGATCTAGTAGAGCGCCCTGACGAAGACCGAGACAGCTCCTGGTCTGCCATCTCTTTGAATCTAGTGATCTGGTCTAGAGACATGCGTGCAAAGATGTCATGTAACTCCTCATTGCTCATCCCTCGACTCATCCTGAAAATGTCACCTGCACAGATAAAAAATGATGTTAGAATAATCAATTTAAATCATACAAAGCATAACAATATAAATCATTTAAAAAAAATCTCACTTAAAATGCATATCTTATGTATCCTTATAAGCCATTGGTCAACGAATTGAGTAAGTGGATGCTCCAAGTATGAAGTATCCTATGGTCCCATGTTAATCTCCTGACACAACTCCGCATACACTGGAAGGTCGATAGACGTGTCACCATAAAAGAATGAGTCCGTCTCATTCTCAAAGAATTCTTGGACTCCTGTATTTCCATCATTGTTAGCGGACGCTAGCTCCAAGCTTTCGATGGCCTCCACCCCTTGCAATATCGACCCCTCTATTTGCATATTATCTTCATCTATGCTCGGAACATCACTTTGATCATATACTCTCGCACTTCGGGGAGTTGAAGGTATAACATACCACCATCGAGGTTGTCGGGGGTTTGGATAGAAGATTACATGTTCACAAACACGTACAAGAGAGTTCAAACCATTGTGACATAAACCATGTCGTAATACAATTAACAAGCAAATGAGTCCATGCACCTGTTCACAATGGGCTGGGGGCAACACAAAGGTGTCGCACAAATCCGTCTATTTTTTTTCCGAATCTATTTTGAGAAATCAAGATGGACCTCGTCCAACTGTTGCTCCAGCTCCTCCAAGTACCACTTTGAACCACTGCACATCGAATAGTATTATGAAGAAGCTACGGTAATCCACCGTAACAATACTTTGCAAGTTTCCAAAATACTCCGTCTCATCCACAACCGGGTTTGGATCCGTTGCTCGTTGCCGGCTCTCTTGCTCGAACCTTGCCATGACATCAAAGTCCATTGTGGAGCGCATTTTGTCAATACACTCCACGTGAAAATGCTATCCGCGTGACCACGCTGCACTATATATTTTGTATTGTACATTGAAACACTCAAATTAGATGTCTTACATAAAATTTAGATACGATAGATTCTAAACCCCTCATCACCTTTGGACTACATCCCCTCGAGAACTCCCACTCCTCCATTGAGACCTCTGTCCCTTCGCGAGATGCTGCGGTCAAGGCTCCATGCAACCACCTCGTTGACATAAACCGCGGCATCTCCTCCATGCCTTCGGGATATCGAATCAGTCGATGACGTGTACTACGTCGGAATTCAGCTCGCCCTTTCTCTCGATCTTGCCTAGCGATCTGGTACTTAGCGAGCCACGTCTCCATAGAGACATGGTGCAACATACAAAAGTGATTCACCTTCTCTTCCATTGAGGCATCCATTCTTTTTTCTACCCCATTTCTAACCACCACATCTCCAGTCAGTCTATCATTGTCCTTCAATGACCATAGCATTTCATTGTCTGGTTCCACCGTTGGTAGCCATTGTGAAATATGCACTAGCGCCTCAGACACCAACCAACCTTCGGCCATGCTACCTTCTGGCCGAGCTTGTTGTTGCACAAAGCCTTTCAGGGTTTTCATGAAGCGCTCCAAGAAGAACATCCATCGCGTATGGACAGGTCCAGCAATCTCCACTTCATCCATAAGATGCACAAGAAGGTGGATTTGTATCGTAAGCATGCTGGTGGGCAGGTATTTCTCAAAGAGACAGACCGTCTCCACTGCTCCCCACCTTGTGGATTCAATAAAGGACGTCTTAATCTCCTTGTGTGAGATCCATTGCACCAAAGACGACAACCTGTAATGGCCCCACGTATTTCTGGAGTAAGACATCCTGCGATCGCGATCAGTAGTACAAACTGCCACAAATGAGAAAGCATTATGAATAATAGCTACATTCCAAATAGCAAAATGCCCACGCTAATTACAATCCATTCGTAGTACAAACTTGACATATCTTATGCCAGTCATGGGATTTTAGCCCTGATAATTGGTAGTCTTTAGAAAATGCGACCTGAGAGAACGCATCATACCCGTCGGAGTGCGGATAGACTTGATTACTTGCTTCACAATGTGCTCTTCTTTAGTGGACAAAACCCAAGGAGCGCGAGGAAGCTGCACGCAACCATCAGCACTCGACTGCAGCCAAAGCGCTTCCATCTTACCTACCTGCTTCAAATCCATTCGTGCCCCCATAGTGTCTCTCTTTCCTGTGATGTGGTCCCATAACAAGCTACCCACATTCTTGAAAATATGCATGGGATCCAACAAGTGGTTGACCTGTATAAGTGGGTCCAATATGGCAACTCGTAGAAAGCTGAGAACCGTCGCATTCCATTTGGATGTGATTCTGTGTGGACCACCAGCTTGCGGCGTTCATACGTATTGGAGGTCATCCAAGGAAACCTTCCCTGAGTTCATGATTCTCCGGCAAGAAAGCAATGTGTCCTTGATATACCATCTTCTTCATACTTCGTGACCTTCGGGAGTCTAACTGTGGCTCGCACAATGGACATGCATGATAACCTGAGGTAACCAGACATGTTTCAACACCATGACCTAGTGAATACTTGGTTGAACGAGATAAAATATAGATATTACCAGCGAGAACGAAGGCCTGCTCACCTGAGCACTCTCCCAATCCCGGAAAATCATGCATCGTCCACATGAGAATGGCTCAAATATTGGCTAATCGCCAACCATCGCGCATGCTCATATCTTGCAAGGTGACCCCCTCCTCCCACAAAATCTTAAGCTCATCGACTAATGGACGAAGATACATGTCCATATTTTTTACTTTGTAGCAGCCTGGGACGAGCAAGCTAAGGATGAGATGTCCTTTCTTCGTAGAAAGCCATGGAGGGATATTGTAGTTGACAAGGACTATAGGCCACACACTGTAACAAGTTGAGCGTAGACCGAATGGGTTCACGCCATCCATTGCAAGAGCAAGCCGAAGATTCCTTGGCTCTCAGGCAAAGCCTGGGAAGGTTGAGTCAATGTGGCTCCATGCGCGCGAATCTGCTGATATTCATTGAACTCCATCCGTGGACCTATTCTGCACATGCCACGTTGTCAAGCTCGCCATGCTGGACGTAGAAACATGTGGTTTATGTGGGGGATGAGCGGAAAGTGTCTGAGAACTTTTTGAGGGATGGTTTGCCCTTGCAAGTCCTGTCGATGCCTGTGAGCACCACACTTTGGACATGTCTCCATAGTCTCGTATTCTCCTCGAAACAGACAGCAATCGTTAATACATGCATGGATGTTATTGTAGTCCATGCCAAGCTTCCGTAAAACATGTCATGCATCATCACAAGACTCAAGCATGGTATTTGCAGGTGGTAATATATGATATTTCAATAACCTGAAAAAAATCATAAAATACCTTGAAAAAACACAAATGTTTGTAATAAGAATGTCGAAAAAAAAAATCAATGAAGCGTATGTAAGGTACCTGAACAACTCGGTCACACTCGTATCTTCCCACCCGTATTTTGCTTGTACACTTAAGAGTGCAAGCAATGTCTTCAGCCGAGATACTCAGCACCCATCATATAATGGTATGGATGCTTCCTCTCTAAGTGGATTAGAAGTCTCGACATCCATGGGAATCAATGCATCGATCATTGCCTCCATCTCAGGCTCCAAGATTGTAGGTAGGTCTGGAAGGTTGCATGTCTCCTCTGGCATTAACGGTATAGATTGGCCTTGCGAGTGGTGGATTGGCTCCTGCACTCCATCCATCGCACGCCCACGTACTCTTCTAATTGGCTGCAAAGGGTGCACTCCCCCTTGGGACGAGACATCACCTCCCTAGATAGAAAATTTGCCAGCAAGACCCAATCTTATTGTATATGGTATTCAATTAGCTTGCGAATACAATGCATGATTGATATTAACTTCAAATTACCGTTTGCTGAAAATTTGCAATCGCCTGATCAATTATCTCAAATTGAAACTCGCCAAATCGTCGTACGTGTTCTATAGACAATCGGTGTTTTCGTCTAATTGCCAACTTGCATTGAGAGCAAGGACATGGGACACGCTGATTAAGATATGCCTCGCGATCTTGAACAATAGGACCTTCTTTGTTTTCCATCTTGTCTACATTACAACAAACAATTTGTTTTTGTTATCATTCTTTTCTTTTCTTAGATTGTTATCCTCTCCTTCCATCTCTCTCTGTCAGAGAGAGAATCAAGGGAGAGAGAAAAAGGAGAGAGAAATACTACAGAGGAGAGAGAAAGACTGCAGGGAGAGAGAAAATAAGAGTGACGAGGAGAGAGAAAGAATAGATTTGGAGAGAGAAAGGCAGGAAAGATGAGGAAGCCATAGAAGCTGTGAACAAGAAGGGAGAGAAAGATTGTAATTGTATTGATATGTCCAAAAAGATATGAAAAATTACAACTTCTCTCCTTATATACCAATGTCTGTGTGACATGGCATATTATCAACATTCTAACTATTCCCAACTTCTTACAAAATTCAACAAAACAAATCAAGGTTATGTATCAAGCTGATCAAATGATACCTATGATGAGTAATGGTTTGAATCAAAAGGAATTCAATGAAATATGCTGAGATTGAAGAAAATTCATACTATTCTCTGACCTATTGATCAATCCAGTGAATTAATTGATCAATAACCTCTCATCAACAAGTGGAAAGGCCATTAGCAATAGGATTTTTGAGAGATTTCAGAGATTAGTAAAAGGAAAATACCTCCATTAAGCTTGAAAATTATGATGGATGCCAGCTTCAACCCCGTTGATGCAAAAGTTCTTCATAATCCATCATAAATCCATCATAAAGCTTGAAATCTCCATGAAATCAGTCCATACATGCTTCAATATAATGAAATCCTTGAAGAATCAATACTCTAGCCTTGCTTGAACACTTGAACCTCAAAGATTCAAGCTCCTTGATGAAAAGCCCCAAAATAATCCTTCCATTTGAGCTTCATTGACATGCACAGGCTGAAATTTCTTCAATGTCTTCAATCTTGAAGTCTATCCAGCTTGTATTCAGCTTTAGAGAAGCCTTGAAGGTCAGGGAAGTCCAAAATTTAGAGAAATTTGAGCTTCCATGTCTGTGGCTATGGCTGCCCTGCTGTGTATTAGGGTTTTGAGCAGAGGAATGGCTGATAAGAGTTCTCCTGGAGCTGAAAGTTGATGCAATCAAGTGTTCGATGAAGCCTTTGCAACCATTGATCAGTGAGCTGAGAATTTGGAGCAGCTGAGCAGGGAGGAGCAGGAAGATCAGTGCATTTTTCGGCTCAAATTTCGGGCAGATTCTGGGCTAACAATCATCAGCAATCATCAAGCATGGTATTCCTCCTGAAGCTTAGGACACAAAGAATCTTTGCCCCATGGTTTGGCAGTGAGATGTTCAGCATAGAGAGAGATATTTGTGGAGATCTTGACATCCACCATGAAAGCTTCAGCCAAAAGCTTGAAGGAGAGAGAAGAGAAGCTCTCTTTTGAAAAGTAACTATAGTTTAGTCTCTAACTAAGCCCGGTTAACCATCCTTTACCCTAGTTACCTCCATTTTTGCATGAAATTTGATGATGTCGAGCCATTTAAGCCTTTACCCACCATATCTGACCTTGGATATCTCCAGAAGTAGTCACTTGCTAACTGTAGTTGTCCTGCAGCACTCCAGTAGTCACTGTCTTGTACCATTTTTGTCTGAAATTGGTTTTTGAAATAGGAAAATGAGACTGAAATTGGGAGAAAATAATGGATCAAAGACTGAAGCTCTGATACCACTTGTCAGAGAGAGAACCAAGGGAGAGAGAAAGAGGAGAGAGAAAAACTACAGAGGAGAGAGAAAGACTGCAGGGAGAGAGAGAATAAGAGTGACGAGGAGAGAGAAAGACTAGATTTGGAGAGAGAAAGACAGGAAAGATGAGGAAGCCATAGAAGCTGTGAACAAGAAGGGAGAGAAAGATTGTAATTGTATTGATATGTCCAAAAAGATATGAAAAATTACAACTTCTCTCCTTATATACCAATGTCTATGTGACATGGCATATTATCAACATTCTAACTATTCCCAACTTCTTACACTCTCTTTTTCTATGACCTAGCATATAGTATCATAGAACACTAGTATTTAGTATCTAGTACTCAGTACCTAGCACATAATATTTTATTTTCTTCTCTCTCTCTCTCATTTCTCTTTTTCTCTCCTCTCTCTCTCTCTCATTTCCTTTTCTCTCTCTACTCTCCCTCTCATTCCTCTCCCTCCCTCTCTATTTTTCTCTCTCCTCTCTCTCTCTCATTTCCTTTTCTCTCTCCTCTCCCTCTCATTCCTCACCCTCCCTCTCTCTTTTTCTCTCTCCTCTCTCTCTCATTCCTTTTTCTCTCTCCTCTCCCTCTCTCATTTCCTTTTCTCTCTCCTCTCCCTCTCATTCCTCTCCTTCCCTCTCTCTTTTTCTCTCTCCTCTCTCTCTCATTCCTCTCCCTCCCTTGCCCTCTCTCATTCATTTTTCTCTCTCCTCTCTCTCTCATTCCTTTTTCTCTCTCCTCTCCCTCTCTCATTGGCATGGGAGGTTGGAATACACAAGGAGGGAGGTTGGAATACACAAGGCTTACGATGCAAATTAAGAACACTACAAGGTAGAGGAGTCTGTAAAAAGATAGCTATCAATTAGGTGACACTTTTTGGGTACCGGCATGGGCTAACAATATAAGCAACTTGGACCAAGACCATTTCGCAAGTGAGCTATTGCCTTATTAATGTTAAGTATCACTTTACTGGCTCCTTTACCCTAAATATACTAAAGAAATCTGGACAACCGGACTGGCATTAGGTCTAAGGATAATTATTGAAATGCAAATCATTCATTAGTTTTGAAGCCACAATAAGGTCGCATCTAACGCTACAGCATCAGCCTCAGATTTTTACAAATCCTCACCCACCAGCAAAGCACCATACAGACTGCCAAGTTGCAACTGCTATGTCAGTTCCTCAACCAATTGGCTATCTTACTTTCACCCTTACTGTCAGAGAGCTAAAACCTACATGAAGAATTCGATTACTCCAACTCAAACCTCATTACCACACAAGCTACCTTATTGAGCTGATTTCAGTGTGAACATCATTGAGATAAAACCCTTGGAACTAAGTAAACTGCCATAATGATTTACCAAGAAATATTCCAACATGTCAATTCTGATTATGCTATTCTTTAAGCAAAACATAAGAGAGAGAACTTGCAGCTAGCCGGCTTCTTAGAAAGGTGCCCTTTACAAAAACTGTCCACCTTGCACCTTACCTTAAGATTGATAATCTGTCTAGTAAAGGCTCTTATGGCCTTAGCTGGCTTTTATAAACACACGAGAAGCCAGAGGGATGCCACAGCCAAATCAATAGTGGCTCCGCCCACATCAGCCACAGCAAACCTTTCCCCTTCTCTGATGGACAGAAACTCCAGCCTGCCGTCGCTATAGGTTTAAATCCTTGTAGTGATTGCATAGATTATAGAACTCCAGCCTGCAATTTAATTATAATTTTAACCAGTACGATTGACTAATTACAATATGTATTATCGCACGCTTGGATCATAGTAAACTAATATTATCTAAATTGAAAGTACTCAGAAGTTTTAAAAAAAATTATATTCATTGTTTATTTAAAAAAATTTACAAGGATTCCACTATCTCAAGAATATGTGGAGAACCACATTGTTTACATGTCATGGATTGCTCACCACTACGAATCTTGACTTTTCTATTATCTAACTTGAAATAGAAGTTACACAGGGGCTCATTGGACATTAATTGGATTTCTTGTCTCAGAAAAGAAATGGGCCAATGGCTCTCTGCGTTGACCACAAAAGAATTACGACCATTCCATATAAGATAACCACATCTATGAGAGCTGATGTGTCTCATCTTGGGTATCTTGATCCAAGCTGATCCACTCCCCTCACAAAAGTCACCATCTTCTATATCAAAAGCAAATGCACAAAGTTTGTCTAGCGATGAAATACATGTAATAAAAATGAATATAATGGTACGTAAATGCGAATAACACAACAATTCATGTAAGCAAGATCTATGTTAATTAAATCAAGGCATTCAAAGTAGTAAAAAGATTTACCTAAATGTAAGATCAAATTGGTTGACCCTGTACTCAATCGTCTCATCAAAATGTGTTCTTTTGACTTGCCAAGATTCACCCAATAGCTGACTCATCCATTTCTCGGATGGACACATGCATTGATAAGTAATCTTTATTTTCTTCGGAACATCACATGAACCAAACAAATGTGCAAACAATGAGAATAGAATAAACTAACTAAGATGCACATCTTTGGAGCCTGTGGTGGGTTTCATAGCACTATTGATGTCAGATGTTACTTTGGAGTTACATGCTCCTGATAACTCCAAGCTACTAATCAACCATTCACCACTAGATAGTGGCAGCAAATGGGACATGCTGCAATCTCTGGGTTTCTACTACGTACAATGAATTATAAAAAAAAATATTTTGAGTTGCAAGTTGACTTGCAAAGTTATAATCATAGATCAAAGAACCTATGACTTCATGCTAAACATGTATCTTGCCGCTCCAACATTCCACATTCTGCTATTCATGCAAGTTGATGGATATAGAGCTGCCAGTAAAACAAGATTGAATTAGAACACTGCAAAGATTTTTAAAAACAACTCTGATGTAAAAAAATAAACAATGATAAAATTTCAAAACTTACTATTTTGTTTATAATTTGCAATGTAGTTCTTATCGTGTAAAGAGATTTATTTGTGCATATAAACATGTTGGATCAACACTTCTGTTTGTTGTACTTGTTTCATTAAACACTTTTTTGAACTCTAAAATTCAACCTTTCCAATGTTTGCTAGGGTTTGCAACATCCTTATACCTGACCTTGAAACTCCCTCAAGTACTTGGGTGCATCAAAATCCAATCCAACTTATAGTACTTATCACAAATCCAATTACCGCTACTATCTTTCCTATTGAGGACCTCCATTGCAATTATGTTAATGATGTTTTTCTTTCGTGAAGACATCTATGATAACCAAATAGAAAAGTTACCTATCAACATGTGTATAATTTGCAAATGTTCTCTCCAAATGAAATGAAATTTAAATGGAGCAATTTTTTAAAAAAAGCATTATACCTGTAATTCTTTTCACATATATTAGAGGAGGGCACTTCGCAGGATGGTTGACAACGCAGAAAGCTTTGAGAGCTGGATATTGGTGGCCATCCATCTTCCAAGATTCTTTTGAGTATGTAAAGAAATGTGATACATGTCAAAGACATGACAGTAGAGAAAATAGGAAACGCCCACTTACGCCTATCATGGCTATCCTTCCATTTGAGAAGTGGGGCATTAACTTTGTGGGTCCTATTACCCCGTCGTCTACTACTACCCAGAAGAGGTATATTATAGTAGCCACTCATTATTTCACAAAATGGTCAGAAGCGCGGGCGATGAGGCAGGACAATGCAAAAGAGACTGCAAATTTCCTGTTAGAGCAGATTATCTGCCGCTTTGGTCCACCGAAAGAATTAGTGTCGGACCGTGGAACTCATTTCCTAAATAAGGTGATCAAAAGCTTGACTGAGGCTTGGCAAATCAAGCACAATAAAACGACTCCTTATAATCCACAAGCGAATGGGCAAGTTGAAAGTACTAATAAGCAGCTTGTGGAGATCTTGTCTAAGATAGTCTCTGAGAAGAAACGAGACTGGGACAAGAAGTTGTATGTGGCAGTATGGGCGTATAACACCATGTTCAAGCGAGCTACCGGCCATACTCCATTCAAATTGGTTTATGGGGAAGAGTGTGTGTTACCCCTTGAAATTGAGTTGCCAACCATACGGTTTGCAATTAACCATTGTTTGGGAGATAAGGATTCCCTTTTTGAACGTTTCACGACTATAGCCCACCTGGATGAGTTGAAGTTGCGGAGCTTGTTACACCAGGAGGTAGCTAAACATCGGATGAAGCAGTTGCATGACCTTAGAGCGAAGAAATATACCTTTAAAAAAGGCCAATTAGTCCTCTATTATGATGCACGTAGGGAATTGTTTACAGGGAAGTTGGAACCCAAATGGGATGGCCCCTAGAAGATTGTTAGGTTAGGGAAGAATAGGTCTACGGCCCTATTAGCTGATCTACAGGGAGTAGAGTTTAAAAATAAGGTTAATCTTAATAAGATTAAACCTTATTATTTTTAAGTCTGCTAATATCAAAAGAAATGCATTGTAGGTCCATGCTAGGAATGATTTGAGACCTGCAAGCGAGCTTAAAGTCGGTTGATGGATCGGTTAATCCCTTATTTGGAGCACCCATATCTGGAGCAAAGATACCATCAGGGGAAACTCATCTGGTGGAGCAAAGGATATAAAGTGATTGAGCAAGAAGACGGAACCTTTGTGTGGGAGATTAAAGTCTTCTGCCATCATTGCTTACGACTATTGACGAGTATCCCTATTGATTTCAATGAAGAAGGTGAGATGGAGCCGTCCATTCATCCTCTCAACATGCTAAACTTTGATTACCATAATTACGAGTAGAGGAGTTCGTGATGGCAGGCTGTGTAAACCCATTGTGGACGTATACATTATATTTTGACGGAGCGTCCAGGGGCCCTAATAAAAAAGGGAGTGTTGGAGTAGTAATTCGAGACCCCCGACGTAGAGTTACGATAAAGTTAGCTGCTTATCTCGGGGTAGGATTCACTAACAATATGGCGGAGTATAAAGCCTTGATTATGGGACTGCATATTGCCAAACAAGGTGGTATTCGTCGGTTGTTAGTAAAAGGGGATTCCTAGTTGATCCTGAATCAGCTAAATGGGACATACACAGTGCAGAATCCCATTCTTTGTATGTATCATCGTACTGCTATGATCCTACTTGAGGAATTTGAGAGAGTGTCTTTTCAGCTAATTCCACGTTACTGGAATTAGTTTGCGGATTCACTAGCAAATCTTGCTTATGAAGAAAACCTCTTCTTTAATTGTGGTCCTAGTTTGGATATTGTTATCAATGATGAAAGAGGACCCGGTCGCTTGTGGGGAATGTTATCAGAGCATGCAATATATGGCAGACGATGGTTGATATGGGTGATGCAAAGAGTAGCCGAGACCAATCTACCGTTATTATCCTGGACCCATAGGTTAATTAGACGGCATGTTATGCGTACGCCTCTTGCTATATATGAAGGAGGGACGGGTCATAACCTTATGCATTTAGTTTAGGGCTATGAGCCTTGTGTTTTCCTCCTTGAAAGGAGCCTATTATTGTATATCTGTGTTATTTCAGGGAGGGATGTGTGGATACTATTCTGTTTGATTTCATTAGGCCAAGAGGGCCAGTTGTCTGTTTAGTGCAGGTGCGGTTAATGGTTTCTTGTTTGAGTTCTATGCTAGACAGGTTCGAAGAAGAGCTTGGAAGGAGCCTTTTGTTGCGTGGAAGCTTCTTCTGGCCCTATCCAGGTGATGTCTTTCCTTTATGAGTACTGTGTGTTTTATGCTATATGTGTTTGGGTACTTGTTAAGGGGTTTTTCGTTTCTTATTGGGGATCGGCGTCTAAGGCATGAAGTCCCAGGTTTAGGTTCAGTATGTTTGAGGGAGGTCCGAGTAGTCATTGCCTCCTGTAAAGGCATTGTCAAGCATCAAAAGACCTGTTTTAGAAGGCAGTCCTAGTGACCCTGTTCTGCTAGCCTGCTAGGCAGCCGTTCTAAGAACTCTTGTTAGTTGTGAGGCAGTTAGGGAAGCCTGCAGAAGGAAAATAAAGATAATAAAGGAAAAAGAAACCCTAAATATCTTAAGGAAAATAAAAATATACGAAGGTGTGTAAAAAGGGGTTCTAACCCCTATCAAAGAAAAGAAAAGAAAAGAAAAATTTATACACAGTTGATCATTGCCTTGCGAGGGCCTGGTAGGTTCCTGGAGACGAGTCAGACCCAGGGCCGATGCCTCGTCTTCCTAGGGTTGGCTTCTTGCTAAAAAAGGAGAAACTAAGGAAGGTTGGAGCGAAAATAAAAGTAAGCGTCAAAAAAGGATTAAGTGTCGCCTTGTGAGGGCTTGGTAGGTTCTTGGGTACCGAGACAGGACCTGAGGCCGATGCCATGTTCTCCTTGGGTCACTACGCTCAGCTCCCTCCTTTTTACATACCCGAGTATGTCAATAAAATAAAAACCCTAAAAGAAGAAATGTATTGAAAGAAAATATTTTTTGATCAGGCTACAGGAGTCCTCGCCTAGTAGGAGCTCCTAGTTGTGTTGTCCTTAGTTAGGTAGGTAGTTCAGACCACCACTTAAGGCAACCTCTTTTGATAGTTCTTTTTAGTTTGGTCATGTTGGAGCAGTCGATTAGTGACTAGCTGCGGACCTTCTATCATATTATGCTAGGCCTACTCCTTGTGGATGTCATGCCTTGGTTCTGTCAGGGGGTAGAGTGAGCATTGCGCTGCCTTTAATATGTATCTATTTTGTATCAGCTTGATGCTTCCTTCGATTGTTTTGTGCAGATCTGGTATGGGATTCGACGGGCTGAGTCGCCCTATCCCGTGGTCGCCAATGAGAGCGTAATTTTGATGCCAAGAAGTGCTTAAAAATAGCTAAAAATTACGAATATCAAGGGAAAAATATTCAACGTCGAAGGCGGCAGCTCGATCTAGGACCATTTTAAGTGTCAAAGTGCTTTAAAGGCACCCAAGCGACACTTGTTAATTTTTCATGATTTTTCAGACTGTCGTGCGGGTTGACAAGAGTTATCGGCCAATGCGGGATGCCGAGCGGGATGCCCAGGATTTTTCAGAGCTCAATTCGAAGTCCGGACGGGGAAGTGGCCAAGAACCAGACAAGATATGAAGAGGTGGACAAACTTTGGGCCAAATGTAAGTGACCTTTAGGAGGGGGCATGCAACATTTTATGCCAAAAATGGAATCATGGCATCTTGGGGAGGAGAAAAACGTGGAGAACATGGCGCTTTCTTGCGCCTGATTTTTTCGCTCCCTCTCTTGATGCTCATCATGCAGACTGCAAACAACCATACCAATTGATCATGGGCCTTCAATCCCCCCTGGATGCTAATCATTTCGTCGTGCTTCGCTCCTCCAATGGCGGTCTCTATGAAGATCTCTAATTTCAGTCTTTCTCTCCTCCCTCTCTCTCTTCTAAGGGCAGATTCATGTGGTAAAGAAGAAGAATAATAATGGATGACGTGGCTGAAAAGCAGTCCCGAGACATGGCAAATAAAAACCTGCAACCCGCAAAGAACGGTAATTCCATTTTACAAAGAAATTTGATGTTTTATGCAATTTGCTTCATGAATATTTGTTCCCATGGGATGATTATGCATTATGATGTTGTTTGCTATGAGTTTGATCAGTTTATGCTCAGAAAATCAGAAAATCATAAGTGTTGTTATTGAAATTAATGGTGTAAAACCCGTAAAACACGTGAAATATGAAAAAATTGGGTGTTTTTGATATATAAATGAAAAATATAATAAGACATACCAACTAAATTTGTGTTTTTGCTGCAAATGAACCTAAGGACCACAACCACAACTCATTTTTAATTTTTATTTATTTAATATTGTGGAAAAATACACGAAAAATAGAGAAAATGGGAAAAAATAGGAAAAAAATGGATTTTGAGTGCTGAAAATTAAGGAAAAATAAGATCCATGTTTGTGGATGAATGGGGGGTCTGAAGTATGAGATTTAGCCTCAGTTCAGCCCTACCTTTATGTTTTAGTGAGTTTTTATTACTTTTCATACAAAAAAAATATGAAAATGAACCCTAAACCGATCAATAATGCACAACCTAAATGGGTGAGGGGGTAGAGTATATAAAAGGTGTTTAAATGTTGAATGAAATGATGAAAATCTTGCTGGTTTTTATGCATACCATTTAGGTTGTTCGATAATTAAAAATTAAGAACCTCGTAGCACGAGGGTTTCTCGATGCTAGTTTCATGCAACGCCGTATACGAGCGATAGTCAAATTCATTGAAAGAATGCTTTTGCACTAAGCACAAATGCTGATTTTCTTAATTGTTTGAGCACATGGACATTCACAATTTGCATGGAGCATAAAATGATAAAAGGTATCAGACAATACCTCTTGGATGCATAACACTTGTATTCTCTAGATCATGACCAATGTTGAGTGAGTAAGGTTGCCCAAGCTGTAGGCTAGGCGGTGGGTCCTAGGGGAAAGAAAGTGAGGAGAATGGTACATTCCTGGATATGATCAATTGGTACCTTGAGTGGAAATATGTGCGATATTGTGTTTTATGTTTAGCGATGCATCGAGGGGCCAATCCCCAAGGTGTAGGAGAGTCGCTGTGAGGTAGTGGCAGTCAGCCGTGGGAGGATCTCCTATGTTTGTACTCCGTGCTATTTGGCAATGTGTTGGGACTCACTCTAAGGAGTGTTAATTGGGTTAGAGTTGGACTACGAGACATGATACAAACGCAAGATGTTTAGGAAGATGATGTATGTGGGGTTGTTGAGCGCATGATAGAGGTCCGGCTAGTGCATGAGCCAGTGCCGGCCCATTTTAGGTCCCATCACACTAAAAAATTCCTAGAGTAAAAAACAAAAGAAATATCAAGTCAAAGCATACATATAACTTACATAAGGCTTTGTCCAAATGAGTTGAAACTTAACCATGAAGCAACCAAAAAAAAAGTGGCAATATACCCGTGGCTTTCTTTGCAAAGAAGCCCAAAGATGTTGAAGAAGTTGAGTTTTTGAAAAATCATTGTTATCCACCCTCGAAGACTCTTGGAGTAAAAAAAAAAAGGAAAACTCAATATGTATGTAGCTTGCATACATTTTGTCCAAACGAGATAAAATTTAACTATGGAGCAGCAAAGAAACAAGACACCATACCTGTAACTTCATTTACAAAGAAACCGTAAGATGTTGAAGAAGAAGTTGAGTGTTCAAAAGATCATTGTTCTTGACTGTAAGAGACTCCTAGAGTAGCAAAACAAAAGAAATTACATGTCAGAGAATGCACATAACTTGCACAAGTTTTGTCCAATCGAGATAAAACTTTACCATAGAACATCCATGGAAGAGAACAATATAGATGTAAAGCTTTGTGAAGAAAATCTTAGGGCTTTGGTAGAACAAGCTCTACTCTCATAAAACATGTGAAACTCACTCTATGTTTGTGTAGAGGAAATGAAATTTCACAGGGTTACAAATAGGGCAAGCAACAATGAGACTGTAAAATTTCATCAAGAAAGAAGAAGCAGGGAAAGAGATATGATAAATTTGAGTTCCACCTAAGAAAGAGGGGGAAATTGAAAAGGGGAGAAATAAAAAGTCAAACATAAAAAATAAGAAAATGAAAATTCGAGTCACAAACTTCCAAGAAGTGCCAATATTGTATTCCCCACATTTTCCCTTATTTTATTACTGAGAGAAGAGTTGAGCCAAGATATAGGTAGAAGATTCATGTTACATGAATCTAGAATCCCAACTCTCTCATTGGTTAGGCCTACATTTGGTTATTCACTCCTTAAGGGGCAAAAAAGAGAGTCCATATTTCTCTTAATGAACCAAACATCAAGATCCACTATAGGAGCTTCGCTAAAATTATCAAGTTTTTAATCTAAAGCAACTAGACTACCACCAACATAATGGCATCTACTATAATAAAAGCTAAGGATGAAATTTTAAGTTTCAACCATATATTTACAAGCTATAAAGTCTTGATATATCTTAGATATAATTTTTCCTTCTGTCCTAGTGTCCCATCCTTCATCAACAAATTGTACGGGCCTGGTCATATGTTAGTCTCTTCATTGAAAGCATGGCTTTGCTTTTCTTATCTCAATATTTTAAAAAATTTAACAAATATATTAATAAGTATAAACAAAGTAACTTTGCTTAGCCTACTTGAGATATTAGGTTTTAATGCTCTCTATATCTCAAAAAACATTTTACATCTATAACCCTCACTAGTAGCTGGACTTGGCAAAGGCCACTCAAAGCTTGAAAATTTTGGCAAAGGAAGGAGGGATATTGATCCCCATTAGCTACACTACATGGGGACAATATAAGAATGGTCATAAAAGAATATTCCATTCTCTGTAAGCTTTGTCTTCTTTCTACCTTTGTACATTTCTTCTCCAATCGAATCATGCATAACAACAATAGCATCAATAATTGATGCCAGGAGGCATATTCCACGGTGGATTCCGTGAGGTTTTGCGGTGGATTCCGTAAACTTAGATGACCGGGGCTCATACACAAAGAGGATTCTTTGTGCGAGAAGTTGATGGGGACGCCTGTCCTTTTCGGGCGTTTCATTAATTTAGTGTGTACATGGGTGATTCCATAGCGGGTGGTTCCGCAAAATGCATATTAAATTAATAAATGTTTATGAGTTTAGAGTGCGCACTCGTAATAAATTAAGGTTAGGATTTATTTCTAACCAGTTGATTTATTTATGTAGCTGAAGACTGCTAGGTATTCACTTTTGTCGGTTTAATTGTATTATTTTACTAACGATTGTGAATGCTTCAGTTGATGTGTAGAGATAGCAGCAGTGGTGGAGGAAAGCATTGGAGTCTAGCGAGTATTCGACCTTTGGACTATATTTTGATAGGCGCCACGCCTATATTTTGTTATGTCTATTGAGACATTGATTATTGATTATTATTTTGTATGCGCCTATGTGCACGGATATGTTATTTCTATTTGGACATTGAGATTGCACTGTCCATTAGCTTTATTTTCCTATTTTTATAGAAAGTAAACTCAAAAGCTAAAAGCTTGTCATATTTTTGTAAATTGGGCTATTATTGAGCATGAAGATGGAAATATACATAAAATACATGCTTTGTGAAGCGCTCACACAAGGCATGGGGGAGATTGAACCCAATTTGTCTCTTGCTTCTTGTCGTGCATGCTTTTACATGGTTTTTTGTGCAAAAAGGTAGAGTTCATTGTTCTTGGGGACCTTCCGGGATTCACTACGTGAGCATTCTGCGTCCGATTTGTGCACCAGTGGTATCAGAGCGGAGCTGAGATCAAGAGCTTCCAATCGCTACCAATCTCGGGCGAAGGCGGAGCTCCAGGAACGATCGGGCTCTACAGTCAATCTCATCGCGAACTGTCGATACAGGCAGACTTCTGGCGATCAAGAACCCCTGTTTCTACTGTCAGATCGCGAAGGACCAGGCTCTGAGGCGGAGGACCACGCATCCATCTCCTTCATCAAGTCATGAAGAAACAGTGAGAAAATTTCATATCTTTTTTCTCTCTCAAGTTTAAGCTTGACTTAAGCTTTAGAAGAAAGCTTAACCACTTCAGAAATTCATCACGAGGTGTATGAGGGGGCCCGAAAATTCCGCGACGGCCTGAAACGCCTACCCACGTCCTAATCTACTGCGCCGTTTTTTCCACAATTACCCCTTTTCTTTATTAACCTTAAGCTATTAAGCTTAAGTCATTAAGCTTTCATCAAGTCAGATAAGGCAAACAAGTCCACAAACTTCAGGTCCTGCACCTCTGAAGTTAAGTTCTGCAAGTCGACAGTAATCAAGTTCTGCAAGTTCCCTAAGTTCTACAAGTCTGCAACTCTGTAAGTGGCTAAGTCTGCAACTCTGCAAATCAGACTAGTCAACTGGAGTCAGAATTGACTAGTGCTTAAAACTCCTAGAAGACTTGTTCCTATGCAAAAACTCTGAACTGGAAATTTGTTCGTGGCAAGGTGTTCTACCTATCTACAAGTTCGTTGAAGTACTTTCAGCAAACGGAGACGGAAATATTGCAGATTTTCTGAAAATTGAGGAAGAAATACCCAAAAATACATAGCCTTGTAGCCCCGAATTTGAGCTACGCTCATCCCGCTAACTTGATTTTGAGTGAGAAAGGTTTATTGAGTTTTACAGGATGACTATCCCACATATGGATGATCCTATGGCTGAAGACGACTTACCTTAGCCTACCATGGAACAAAAGCTGGATCTAATCATGCTACAATTGGAAGAAGAGCGAAGGGCTAGGCAAGCATTGCAAGCGCAATTGACAAAACTACAAAGAGCGTCCACTGACAAAGAAGAACCTCAAGCTGAAGATTTGATTCGCCGTACCATCGACGCCACTCTTGAAGCACAAACCATTCGTAAGGAATCCAAGATAAGTAAACGAAGTTTCAAATTTCGCACTTTCAATGGCATACGAGAAGGAAAGACTGTTTTATCATTTATTAGCCAGTTTGATGACTATTTCCATGAGGAAACTTATCCAGAAAAAGATAAAATCGTGTGTTACTAATCATCTGATAGACAGAGCATCACTATGGTGGACTGTAGTACGCAAGAGCATAGAATGTCCTGCTACTTGGGAAGATTTCAAGAAGAAGTTCATGCAGAATTTTCTTCCACCGCAATTTCATGAGAAGGCTATCAAGCAATGGGATTTACTTCAACAACGGGATCGTGAGCCTATTCACAGTATACAGAGCGTTTTTGGAATGCACTCCTACAGCTGCGCATGCTTGAAGACGTACCAAAGACGACACATAAGCGGAAGTATATGTCTGGACTTCTTGGACATTACTACGCTGAAGTGAACATGTTCAAGCCTGCTACCCTTGAAGACGCCATCTCACTAGCTCACGACACTGAAGATAAGTTACGCGGAAGAGACAGACGACCACAGCAATTCCAAGCCAATGGTAATTATGGATCTAAACAATTCAATTCCAATTTTAGAAGGTTTAATCCAGGTCGTTTTTCATCACCATCTTTCCGCAAGAATTGGGCTAAACCACCTGCATTACCATCCAATGTCAATCCAAATCCTAAGCCTATTCCACAAGCAAATCCAAATGTACCCAAACTTCCAGCCATTGCAAATAATGTAACCAAAGCCAAGCCAATAGTATGCTATAAGTGTCACCAGCCAGGGCATCTTGCAGCAAATTGTCATTCAAAGAAGCCACCAGCACATATCAACTATCTTGGAGCCATGGACGAAGACGAGCATGAGGATATGCCAGATTTTACTGAAGATGAGGATGATCCTACTACTACTTCCGACACTTTACCAGGTATGCCTACTCCACATTCATTATTGACTATGAAATGTATGGTGCATGGAAAGGAAATAACTATTTTGCATGATGACGGTAGTACTCATGACTTTATTTCAGCAAAATTGGTAAAGGAATTGAAATTACATACAGTACCTATGCATTATCGCATAAAAGCTGCATTTTTAGGCACTAGGTACAATGGCACACAAGAAGTACAAGATTTAGAGATTCAAATTGGTTCATATATTGAAAGAAGAAATTTCTTAGTTGTTCCATTACAGTCAAGCGACATTATTTTAGGAATGCCTTGGAGACACCAGCATAATCCAAATATAGATTATTCCACGCACACAATGAATATTAATTTTCAAGGAAAAACTATTACATTATATGGTATGCATGCATCTAATATTTTTCCACTGCTTTCGCATACTCAAGCAAAACGTGCATTACGCAAGAGTACTAAATCATATCTCATTTGGGTGAATGAATTGCACACAAAGGAAAATCATATGCACCCTAGGCATAAGGAATTTCTTGCATATTTTAAGGACTGTTTTGCAGAAGACCTACCACCAGGTTTACCACCTTCACGTCCAGAAGACCATAAGATTGATTTAATTCCTGGCACACAACCACCTTCCAAAGCACCATATAGGCACAATCAAATAGAGCAAAAAGAAATCCAGAGTCAAGTTGAAGAATTACTAAATAGAGGCTTAATTTGACCTAGCAGTTCTCCATTCGGTGCACCTGTACTCTTAGTCAAGAAAAAGAATAATACCTATCGTATGTGTATTGACTACCGAGCATTAAATAAGATCACTGTAAAGAATAGGTATCCTATACCTAGAGTTGATGACCTTATGGACAAACTGCAAGGATCTTCTATATTTAGTAAAATTGACCTTAAGTCTGGATATCATCAGGTGAGGCTAGATAGATCCGACATATTTAAGGCTGCATTCAGAACACAGTTTGGCCATTACGAATTCTTAGTCATGCCATTCGGATTAACTAATGCACTTGCTACTTTCAGTAGAATGATGAACCGTATCTTTCTGAAATATCAGTATTGTGTGATTGTTTTCTTTGATGATATTTTGGTGTTTAGTCAAAGTGAAAAAGAGCATTATGAGCATTTATCATTAGTTTTTCAATTACTGAAAGAAAATCAATTGTTTGCAAATCCTGAAAAGAGTGAATTCTTTAAGACAGAAATAGAATATTTAGGACATATTGTATCAAAAGAAGGAATTAAAGTTGATCCTACAAAAATTGATGCAATATTGCATTGGCCTGTTCCTAAAAATGTGCATGAATTACGCTCATTCCTTGGTCTTGCTAGTTTCTATAGGAAGTTTGTACGTAATTTTTCATTACTTGCTTTACCATTAACAAAACTTCTTAAGAAAGGAATTGTTTATCAATGGACTGAAAATCAGCAGAAATCCTTTGACTTACTGAAACGTGCATTAACTAATGCCCCTGTTCTACAATTGCCTGACTTTAATAGACCATTCTTTCTAGTTGTGACCGATGCTAGCGGATCAGGAATAGGAGCCGTGCTAATGCAAGACAATCATCCAATAGCATATTCTAGTTCTAAGTTGAAACCCTCTGAGCTCAAATATTCAACTTATGATAAAGAACTACTAGCAGTTGTACAAGCATTAAAACAGTGGAAGCATTATTTAATGGGTTCAGAATTTCATGATAAAGACCGACCAGCAAAGCATTAGACATCTACTTAGCCAACCCCAAATTTCTGACCGTCATATCAAATGGGCTTCCTTCATTCAAAGTTTTCATCCTATCATTCAATACCAACCTGGAAAAGAAAATGTAGTTGCTGATGCATTGAGTAGAAGACCTGCAATTCATAATATTTCTATCATATCTTTTGATTCTTTGATTGCTATGAAAGATACATATCACCAGGATATTACTTTTCATTCTGATTGGCAAAAATTAGTTCAAAATAATTTCATTCCTGTTGATTCATTGTCATATAATGATGGATTTATGTTTTTTGAAAAGAGACTGTGTGTTACTATTCCATTCCGATCTTTTGTTTTGAATGAAATTCATTGTCCCCTATATCAAGGTCATAGAGGTATCATATCTACATTACACATGTTAACTGAAGATTTTTATTGGTCGCATATGGATGCAGATATATCTAATTTCGTTTCTGAATGTTTGATTTGTCAAAGAATAAAGAGACATCATGGTAAACAGTATGGATTACTAATGCCTTTGTCTATTCCATCTAAACCTTGGGAACATATTTCTATGGATTTCATTACTGGTTTACCAAATACTAAATCTAACCATGACATGATTTGGACAATTGTAGATAGATTTAGTAAGCAAGCATATTTCATTTCATGTAAGAAAACTTTAACAGCATCACAAGCAGCACAGTTATTTTTGAAAACTGTTTTTACTAACCATGGATTGCCAAAAGTGATTATTTCAGATCGTGATTCTAGATTTTGTAACAATTTTTGGATTACACTGTTTGCAAATCTAGGCACAAAGATTGATTTCTCATCTGCATTTCATCCAGAAACTAATGGACAAACAGAAGCCACAAATAGCACCATTCTAGATCTTTTATGTGCACTCTGTTAGCTCCACATTGAGCTAATAGCAAATGAGGTCAATTGCTATCCCACCCCGGGGGTATGATGCCAGGAGGCATATTCCACGGTGGATTCCGTGAGGTTTTGCGGTGGATTCCATAAACTTAGATGACCGGGGCTCATACACAAAGAGGATTCTTTGTGCGAGAAGTTGATGGGGACGCCTGTCCTTTTCGGGCGTTTCATTAATTTAGTGTGTACATGGGTGATTCCATAGCGGGTGATTCCGCAAAATGCATATTAAATTAATAAACGTTTATGAGTTTAGAGTGCGCACTCGTAATAAATTAAGGTTAGGATTTATTTCTAACCAGTTGATTTATTTATGTAGCTGAAGACTGCTAGGTATTCACTTTTGTCGGTTTAATTGTATTATTTTACTAACGATTGTGAATGCTTCAGTTGATGTGTAGAGATAGCAGCAGTGGCGGAGGAAAGCATTGGAGTCTAGCGAGTATTCGACCTTTGGACTATATTTTGATAGGCGCCACGCCTATATTTTGTTATGTCTATTGAGACATTGATTATTGATTATTATTTTGTATGCGCCTATGTGCACGGATATGTTATTTCTATTTGGACATTGAGATTGGGCGTGCCAGACTCTATGGGCACCGTCCATTAGCTTTATTTTCCTATTTTTGTAGAAAGCAAACTCAAAAGCTAAAAGCTTGTCATATTTTTGTAAATTGGGCTATTATTGAGCATGAAGATGGAAATATACATAAAATACATGCTTTGTGAAGCGCTCACACAAGGCATGGGGGAGATTGAACCCAATTTGTCTCTTGCTTCTTGTCGTGCATGCTTTTACATGGTTTTTTGTGCAAAAAGGTAGAGTTCATTGTTCTTGGGGACCTTCCGAGATTCACTACGTGAGCATTCTGCGTCCGATCTACGCACCAATAATAGACTCGACCGATTGCCATTCCTCAAGATTAAAGGGATAAACATGTACAAGACAAACAAATGTTATAATGAAAAACCTTAAATCGAGTTCAAGAAAATAAAGACTTTAAAAATCAAATTCTTACAATTTCATCTATGCATTGGAAGATCTGAAGTTCTAGGTTTCAATTAGGTCTATGCATTGGAAGCATTGAAGTTCTAGATCCCAAATATGGCTCTCTATGCATAAACACATGTTGCATCAATACCTTTGTTATGCTATTCTTATTTACTCCAAGCTTGAAATCTCAGATTCTACCCTTCTAAGTAGAGATGAACAAGCTCTCATATCTTCATCTTTTATGCTATTCTTATTTACTCCAAGCTTGAAATCTCAAATTCTATCCTTCCAAGGAGAGATGAACGAGCTCTTATATCTTCGTCTTTTCCCACATTTTTCATGTTGCATGGTGATCCAATTGCCTTTGCTAATATAGTAAAAATCCATCTTCCATCAAAGGAGAGAAAAACACGAGAGGGATAAAAGAAAGGAGGGAAAAAAATGAGTGCCAAGCTTTTTACTAATTTGAATTTAGATTAAACCGATTATTATCATTAATTCAGATGTCATTAAATAAAAGTGGTTGAGAGTGTATGCCATTAATGCAAAGAATGTCATAATCACACAAATATAAGAGGCTAAAAATAGATATTGATAATATAAATTCATAATATTACTATGTATATCTATTTTTGTAAAATGATTTTTTATCTTTTTTAAAATAGAAGTTCCATTACGGAGGCTTTGCTCCTATTGATCTAGAATACACTCTCTATATCCTAAACGAAATTTTCAAGTCATCAAAACTCCCTTAATGTTTTCCCCTCTAGGATTATTTGGCAACCAACTTCAAGGATCCATTGAGATGGGTCTTAAATGAGTCCTAATTCTAGTTTTTGAGTGGTTTATTTCGAAACTTAATGCTAGACAAAAAGTTTCCAAACATTCCCAAAATGTTGCTATAGACTCAAAGTCATTATTTAATGTGACATTTGTGTTGTCAACAAAAAGGTTTAGGATCGTGTCTCTATTGTTGGGCAGTTTTATGCCCCTAATTTTTCCCTACTACATCTTATCATCAACCGGCTAACCAAGGCCATCCATTGCAATTGCAAATAAAAGGGGGCAAGGGGGCAACCTTGCCTTATGGACCTCCTCAGCCTAAATGAATCAATTAGTTCGCCATTAACCGCTATAGAGTTGTTGCATTTCCAAAGAGAATTGTCACAAATTTTACAAACTTCCTCCCTATTCCCATATCAACCAAAGACTGCAAAATAAAGCCCCATTCAAGTCTATCATACACCTTGTCGAAATCTATTTTGAGAAATACGAAGTCCTAATTGTGTTTCTCAGCAAAATCAATCCCTTCCCATAAGCTAATAATTGCATCCAAAATATATCTTCCCTTAATGAAACCTTTCTTTTCCTTCCTTATCCATGAGTGGAGATAATGTGTTAGCCTTTTAGCCAAGGCTTTGGCAAAGACTTTATAAGTTGAGTTTAAGCATGTGATAGGTCTCTAGTTACACCAATGGTATTTTTCTCCTTTTTTGTGCATTAGCTTTACCACTCCCTCATTTATGGAAAGGGGGAGGGCCCCATAGTGAACTGCCTCTTTCTAGACTACTAGCAAGGGATAAATCAAGTAGTCTTTGGATTGATCAAAGAATTCATTTGGGAGACCGTCTATTACAGGGGATTTGCCTTTAGCTAAGGAGCTATGATGTTTGAGATTTCTACTGGGGAAAGGTCCATCTCTAGTAGTGGTACTATATTTGCTAGGACTACACTCTTTCTACAATGTGAGACCCTAGCCTTGGCTATCATCTCAGCTTCAATGGGTTTTCTTGAACTACCAAAGATGTTAAAGAAATGGTCATGAAACAATAAGCAAATTTTTAGCGTGGTTGGCTGCCAAGGTCCTACCACGCTTTCTAAGTATGGGGGACCCTATCTTTAGCCTTCTTGGCTTTTAGAATTCTAAAAGTTTCTTTAGTTGTACAATCTGTTTTGTTTAACCACCAGTCGCTGCAGAAGTAGATGTGTAGACTATGGGCTTCTTCTTTTCTCAAGGATGCTTTTTTGGATAGTAGCTAGTCTTGAGATGGGTTTTCCCTTGATTGATTCTATTCTCTATGTAGGTGATTTCTTGATAAAGCAATAGTCCATTCTTCTTGATCCTATAAAACAACTACAATCAAGTTATTATTTGGTCTTTTATTATTCTCTTGAGGAGATGGGTGAAAACTTTGCTAAGCGCTAGTGTTGGACCACCATTCCCTCCATTGTGTTCTATGGAGAATCAATAGAACTTATTCAAGATGCTCTCAAGATTCTTGACAAGTTGTGGACCTGCAACATTCAATTCTTGAAAATAGATAATATTTGGTCTAATAGCTTCTTGGGTCAGCCAATTCCTAATTATTCTAGCCTGTTCGGGACAATATGACCCTTGCAATTGTAATTCAAAGTCTTTTCAAAAAGGAATATTGGAAGAATTCAGCCTTCGAGGGAAAGAGATCCTAGGTTATCAATCTATCAAAATCTTTACACAACAGACAATAGGGAGGCTAGACATCTTCAAAGGGGTTAGATCAGATCTAAATGTCAAAGATGCAATGAAGTATAAATGGTTTTGGGAGCTTGAAACAATGTTTAATGGGGAAAACCAATGATGGAGAATTGATGATTTAATGAATATTTTCATTAAAAAAAAGTTGCATTTTAATATTCCATCATAAAAGTGTAGACAATCAAGAGGTCAAGATGACTCTTGTTTCTATGGTGCCAACAATCTAATTCAGCCTTCGAGGGAAAGAGATCCTAGGTTATCAATCTATCAAAATCTTTACACAACAGACAATAGGGAGGCTAGACATCTTCAAAGGGGTTAGATCAGATCTAAATGTCAAAGATGCAATGAAGTATAAATGGTTTTGGGAGCTTGAAACAATGTTTAATGGGGAAAACCAATGATGGAGAATTGATGATTTAATGAATATTTTCATTAAAAAAAAGTTGCATTTTAATATTCCATCATAAAAGTGTAGACAATCAAGAGGTCAAGATGACTCTTGTTTCTATGGTGCCAACAATCTAATGGTTAATTGCACCAGTTTATCACATCCTTCCACCAACTCTAAGGAGTTGGGTGGAGTTTTTAGTGCTATTGTTTTCTAGTCATCAAATGCAGTGCCTTTCAATGCTTCCCCCTAGCAAGCCATGCAAATTTCACTTATGCAATGTTTAACACGTATATACAGTTCTTTTTTACAAGTTTCTTTCACCTCAAGACTTTTGGATAATTGGTAACATTTAGATTGTTGTAACCCACACAAAATCTACTACTACTATTAACGAAAGGTTTGGCAAGGGGGCACGTGCTAGCTCTATGCTTCCTTGTAGGCCATCTCTTGGGCCCCCACGTGTCATCCTACACCTTCGCCCACCACAAGCACTCCCACCTGCAAGACTACCTACCCACATATGGCCACAACCAACATTGGTGTATTGGAGAATCATGTTGTTGCAACACAGACACGTAGACAGCACAGATCTATCATTTAGGCATGCTAGCAACCCTGGAGACTAGGGACCACATTCTCACAAGCTTCCACCCAAAGCAAACTTCCCTTAGAGTTTTCTCCTCAAGATAATATCCATCCCACCCTCTTTTCGGTTTTCCCATCATGCATTCAAATGTGATTTCTTTAGTCCTCTTGGGGTCTAAAGAGTTGTTGGTGTTACCTCTCTGTGTGTGTGTGTGTGTGGGTGTGCGTGCATGTGTGTGTGTGTGTGGCAAGGAAAGAATAACAAATAACTAATGAGAGAGAGAGAGAGAGAGGTCACCGATTTGAAATATTTAGGACACTTTTCATAGCTAAGAGTGATTGAAAACACATCACAAGTAGTTGTGTTTAAAGGCATGATGATCATTAGCATTGGTGTGCTGTAGGGAGGTGATATCCCACTAAGGGCGAGCACACTTTGTTTATGGCCATGGTTCATTTTCTAGCAAGCATCTGCTTACAGCACAACTCTAAAAATTCTGCCCCTCAAAATACTATTTTCTCTACCCTTACTTCCACTCTACTATTGATTTTCCAGTCATGGGTTGAACTTGTCTTTTTGGCCCTCTTCGAGCTCACACTCTTTATTGACTCTCTCTCTCTCTCTCTCTCTCTCTCTCTCTCTCTCTCTCATGTAAATTTCACATATTCTATCATCTACAAGGAGCTATCGGTTGTTCATTAACATCACTTTAGGTAGAAGATGTTAAACATTCACCTAGAATTCTTGGAGGATTTCATTGCATACATCTCATATTTTTTCTGATCATAAATTTGTGGCTTTAATAATTTAACATTTGATATCTGCTTTTTTTTTAAATTTCTATTGTTAATTTATATTTTCCCATCAGTAATGCTAGCTTGTGTGAAAGCAGATATAAATATACATTGGCATGATACCTAAGCCCATCTATGCAGTTTAGCTATTGTTGAACTTTTTTGAGTCTGGCATTTCTGCTGGGCGGGCAACTGGTACTTCTCAATGTTAAAAGGTGAAGCAATAGCCAGTTAAGCATGACAAAAGCTTCAGGCTTCTTATAGTGGGTCTCTTCGTGCCTCAACTATCCACATGTCCACGTAAATGCATACTATGATAACCTGTATTTCAATTTGTATTATTAATAGTTCACCGTCAAGAATAATTTACATCTTGAACCTCTAAGAAAATCAATTTACACTCTTATGTTTATTCTGTTCTATTAATGTTACAAAATTTAGCATAAGAATAAAATCAAGCTCCAGATTTAGAACAGATGTAAGTGTGTGGGGACACAATCAGCAATTCTCTAAAGCTTCATACATGGTTATATAGAGAGAATTAGATTTTCCTCAACTCTGTGGGACTAGACAGGACCTATGGAGTCTACAGAGTTATTTGAAAGTTCGGCTTCTGTAATTCTATAATCACACTTACAAAGGCATGGAGCGGCAATACAAAGAGGGAGGATCCCTCCACATCATATCACTGTGAGGTGTGCACATTTGCTACCCACGTTGGATTTCTTTCAATACACACGGTGAAATTCGAATATTATTTTATCCTTGACAACGAGCTCAGAGGCAGTGGGAGACGCAACGAAGAATTACGGTACCATCACCTCTCTCTCCACCATTAACCTACCTCTCTCCCACAATGGTAGAGCGAGATCGTGAGATGGTTGGAGACCGCCGCCTATTATAATTAAATGATGGCATACTACACCTTTACAAACATCAAAAACGGGTTCAAGGAAGACACGTGCGTAAAGAAGCAGGATAAATGCAGAGTGCTTAAGAAGAAGAGAACATTTAAAAAATGAAAAAGGTCTCTTATTGCCTCCGTTGCATAGACCTTAGAGGTCTCTAGCTTGACATGGCAAAGATTGGAGAATTAGCTTGTACATATATCAAAGTACTTCTCCCGGATTATAGAAAGCAAAAGCAAGATGGTCCCTCCAAAAACTTGGATTCACGACGAGAAGCAGGCGAGCGATGAAGATGCAGCTACAGCTCAAGGCTTGTGGACGAGAAAGCCGCTAACTTGGACCTGTCTCTTGCGGTCGAAACCAAGGACGCGGACGAATGCCTTGGGGTAGGCCTTCTTGCACTCCTCGATCTCCTTGAGGACGAGGCTTGAGTCTGTGCATCCGAACATAGGCAGCTTCCACATGGTCCAGTAACGGCCATCGTAGTAGCCACTGCCGTGGAAGTGTTCTCTGTAGACAGTACCGATCTGCAAGACAAGAAACACCAGCGTTAATCCAGAAATTAAACATAATCGCTGCCGAAGAATGGCACATTTGCTAGACCGCCTGCCCTCCGTGAAGACACGACAGCAGCAGCGTTTGTCCTAACATAAATCATTATTGGTGAGAGGACAAACGGATTTCGTGGAAACCGCCTGGCTATCGTAAAGACGTCAAAACACCAGCGTTAGCAAGGCACATTATTGGTGCCGAGAAAGACCAGATTTGGCGACCGCTTGGCTTTCTTAAGATAATCCGCAACTCTCCTTAGCAGATTAGTCACTTACTATTCTGAAATACTAGATGTCATGCTCGAAAAATTGGCACACAACCCTGTATCGCCATTTCCACATTAGACCATTACGTAAGGGCCTGCAATACTTGCTCACCATGCCAAGTGAAAACCTCGCTTAACTTTCCCAATACAAATGCTTCCGGAATTGCCAGTTCTAGTGCGACTTACGTTAGAGAACTCAAGACAAGGGATCCATCCCTTCCCGGTGATGTAGTCAATTTGCTTGGCCACCTGGTTTGGGTCCAACGGTGGCAGGTACGACAAGGTCTCGTACTTCTTGTTGTCGTACGGGGTCCATACCTGCACAATCCCGACACCGAGAACGGAAAATTAAGGATTAGAGTGACGGATAGAGTAAAAGTTTCCAGGCAAGAAGGTACAATCGTCTCGGAAAGTGTCGAACAAAATAAGCACAGGTACCAGGAACCTAACAGAAGTAGAAAATGTGACTAAACAAAACTTCATGTACTTACGAGCATGGCGCTAACACGGCTGCCATTTGACACGGAGGGGAGAGAGAAGTTGTCCTTGGGGGCAAGGAGCGTGTTGGCCTTGAGGCCGGAGAAGGACTTGGAGACAGTGGCCTCGGCGGGGGCGCAGGTAGGAGCCGACACAGCAAGGGAGGAGGTGATGATGGAAGCCATGGCCGCCGACGAGATCAAAGGCAGGCAGAAGCCTACGATGCCACAAGGGAGACCCAAAGGAGCGAGTGATGCGAGAATGGTGAATGGGGGTAGGGAACCAGACCTGATAAATAGACAATTCGCCTTCCTTCACCACACAATTCCCGGATAGAGCATGTGCGGTTCATGTGGTCTGGATAAGGCGAGTGTAAATGGAACCTTTTCCGCCCCCGCCGCGCCCCCCCCCCCCACCCCACATCGTCCGAGCACAGCCCCATCCTGATGCGTTTTTCGCCCTCACTTCCCACCCCTAGCTTTTTCCGATGGACAATATTTTTATTAAAAAAAACATTCAACACAACCTTCACAAATTATAGGGTTTTCATGTGATGCGCTTGTCTCTTTCCGAAAATTTCATCACTAAAATTGCCAAGCAATTTGAAAGGATACAAGCCTGCACCTAGCATTTCTGAAAAAACAATACATAAGCATTCAATCTTCACAAATTATAGGGTTTTTGGGTGTTATTTCTAGATTTTTCATCACTATAAATGCCAACAAATTTGGAAGTTTTTGTAGCTACTAATCCTACATCTAGAGGTTAAGAAAGTTTCAAGGTATACTTGTCGATCGTACGTCTTAAACAATTGTGATTGCCCCTCTTCTTATGCATCTTACTTAATTAAAGTTTAACACTTTCTTTCATAAAATTGCTATTCATGTAATGTTACACTTAGCTTTTTCCCTTAGCGTTTTGATTGCCTTTCACATGATACTAAAGCAAAGAGTTTCGTAATGCAAAACATTTTGACATTTTGATGGGTGGTTTCAAATGCATAAAGTTTATGAACATACTACGTAGGTACAATTTTTTAGAATACTTTGAGTTGGCACCAGCTTCCCTCCCTATCAGAGCACTACTAAGATCCCGATAACACTTCACAAGGAGCTATGGTACCACTACAAAGATACTTGGCCCCAAGAGATGGAGTTTGACATCCCTCAAGGTCAACAATTTCATATGTAAAAGGTGCAACAAGTGTTGTGAGATGGCATTTGTGTGTCTAATGAAAAGTGAATATCAACACTATTTGAGTGTAAGCAAAAAGCTTTACAAAGCTCATGCAACTCTTTCTCTACTATATTCATATGAATCTTGATAAGCTCAATTCGCTTGTCCTCAAGCACCTCCCTGATAAAGTGATACTTCACCTCAATGCATTTTGTCTTTGCATGAAAAATGGCATTCCAAGCCAATTGACACTTTGATTATCATTATACAAAATAGGCACCTCTCAAGCAATGCTAAGGCCTTCCACTAGATAACTAAGCCATATAGCTTCCTTGTACGCCTTAGTTGCTATAATGTATTTGGCCTTAATGGTAGACAAGGCTATGCATACATGGTATCAATCAAGAAATTCATAAAATTTTCCCTCTTGTGAATGTAAAAATAAATCTTGTTGTAGACATCCTAGAGTCTACATTCCCGACAAAATTAGTATATGTATACCCAAGGACAAATGCATCATTTTTTCAATGAAAATGCACATAGCTCTTATGCCATTAAAATATCTCAAGATACTCTTCACTACTTCTCAATGCTCTTTGTCAAGGTTCACCATAAACCTAGTAACCAGTCCCACTACATAAACAATGTTCATAGTATACATCAAGCTACCAAGCACAAATGCATAAGGTATCTTGGCAATTTCAGTTTTTTTCCCATTTGATTTAGGGTTTTTCTCTTGGCTAGGTTTGAAAAATGGAGGCAAGGAAACATTGATAGGAAGTGATGATGGAATACAAAATCAATGGATTGAGAGAGTAAGACAAAGGAGATGTGTGTGTGTGTGTGTGTTGGGGGGGGGGGGGGGAACATAAGAAGCTTTATTGGATACTTAGTTACCCTTATTTTTCATTATCTTCACTTATATGTTACCCTACATTATGTACTAGTACAAGGGTTACTTGCCCAATGTTTGGCCATTAAAATTTACTCCAACAACTTTCCACTTAAAGACTAATGTACCTTTAAGGGTGAATAAATAGTGAAGATATTATCCAATGCCTATCAACACTCTATAATGCATCAAGTATTTTGAAGATAAGATCTTTGTAAGAAGATTTGTAAGGTTTTTGTAATACGCCGTCGCCTAAAACGCCCCCCCACCAATTCTTTAATCGATTTTTTTATAAATTACTACCACCCCCTTGTCATCACATCGACAGGAAGAGGGAGTGGAGTTGGCAAATGGGAGATGATGTCGACAGGGAGATGGAGTAGGAGATGACAAGGGAGGGGCAGCTGTAGTCAACGTGGAAAGGAGGAGAAAACGGTGTGACGTCGATAGTAGAGGAGGAAGGCAAGAAGGAGATGACGATGTCGATCAGTTGATTGCAAGCCGCCACCATGCACCACAAGGAGAGGTGGAGGGTGGGGGAGATACCACACCCCCCCTCCCCCCCCCCCCCAATAATAAACCCCCAAACGCCTATATAAACTCCCTTCAATCGTAATGAAAAGGGATAGGAAGCCTACAGGAGGCCATGGCATGTTGGGGGAAGAGAAGAAGAGGGAGAGAAAGAGGGAAGAAGAAGAAGGAGAGAGAGAGAGAGAGAGAGAGAGAGAGAGAGAGAGAGAGAGAGGAGAGGAGAAGAAGAGAAGAAGAAGAAGAAGAAGAGAGAGAGAGGGGAGAAGAAGAAGGGAAGAAGAAGAGAAAAAAAAGAGAAGATGAATAAGAAGAAGAGGGAGAGAGAGAGAGAGAGAAGAAGAAGAAGAAGAAGAAAAAGAAGAAGAAGAAGAGGGAGAGAGAGAGAGAGGAAGAGGAGGAGAGGAGAAGAAGAAGAAGAAGAAGAGAGAGAGAGAGAGAGAGAGAGAGAGAGATAGATAGAGAGAGAGAGAGAGTGTGTGTGTGTGTGTGACTCCCTAAAGGAACCCATTCCTCTTCCCCTCCTTAGAGGGTGACCACACACATTGCTTTTCTCCCCATCTTCCCGCGGGTCTAACCCCCATCTCCCCGCCAATTTAACCCCATCGCAATCGAAAGTAGTCACTCCAGCGCACTATTTCTCTGACGAGAGAAAGAGAGAGAGATTCGTAAGTTGAAGGCATGGCCCCAAAACAGAGGGAGACACGTATCAATGGTAATCCCGCATCCAATAATGAAGCCACCAGCCAGGGCATTTTGGCAAATACGAATGCAACATCATGTATGGATAATTCATATTCGAATATCTAGGTATTAATTGCCATCTTCGCTATTCATTGAGACATAGGGTATGTCACTTGGCATGCACACAAGTTCTTTTTAACAAGTAACCTAAGTTATTTTTCAATAGTTAATGAACTCAGAGGGGATTTTAGAAAAATCTCCATATCCATAGATGACCGAGTGTAGATTTGCTCATATGACACATTGAGGTTCACAGAAACCCTTGTATTCGAATACAATCATTAGGATGAAAACTACGATACCTTGAGATCCATCCGATAGCGACTATGTTTGTCAATCCTATTCAGGAATTGGGCTAGATGCAGCAACATCTCTAGGCCTCAAAGGCAAGAACTCTAGGGATTAGTGTTAACCTCAAGTCAAGATGGTGAAGCCAAGATGGCGAAAAATGGAGAAAAAGCAAAGAAAGATGAAGAAAAAGAGCAAAGACACGCAAGCGGCCCCTAAAGATGGACCGGGGCAAAAAGAGCAACCATAAAAGAAAAGGTGCCTCAAAAAACTCAAAAAATCTTTGTAAAAGAGCGCCAGGCTCCCTCCTGTGCCCATTGTAAAATATTAGACGGGTGTAGGCTAGAGGCACGGGGCTAAAAGAGGAAAATGGAAAAAGGGCCTTGCCACAATGGCCGGTCATGTAAAAAAGGGATGGGTGCCCATGGGATTTTAGGGTTTGTATATATAAAGTTCAAAAAGTGAATAAGAGATCATTCTTTGGTGTGTGGCAAAAGGAGTCTTCTTCTTCTTCTCTCCTTCTACCCTTCTTGCTTGTGTGTGCTCTTGATAGAGGGAGTGTGAGTGTGAGGGAGTGAGTGTGTGTGAGAGTGAGGGATCAAGAGGGTGAAGCTCTTCACCATCTCCTCTTCTTCTTCTTCTCTTCCCTTCTCTCTTCTTGCGCGTGCGACTATGGAGGATGGAGCTTGGAGGTGGAGGAGGCTTGAGGATGCTTGAGCTAGCATCTAGGATAGTGGAGCTACCGGTGTGTAGAAGAGAGGAGGCAACTCGTATCGGCACTAAGGTAAGCTCACTACACTCATAGGATCGACGACACATTGGCTAGGTGAGAGATAGCCATTAGAGCTCGCTTGGAATACTTGAAACAATAAGCGGTCCGTGGGTCTTGGCGGTTGAGCGAAAGTTCTCACATTTTGGTTCCGTTTGCCGGGATCACGGATTCAAGCTTGAGCACTTGCGCGCCTCACATCGAGCATCGAAGTAAGGGATTAATCCCCGAACCGGAGCTTGAGATAGGTAGGAAGTTTGGGTGTTTTTTATCTTCAAAATAAGTAAGTATTTTGGGTTATTTTGTTTGTTTGATGATTGGGAAACATGGAGAAATCAGTTCAGTATTTTGCATTTGATTCGTGTTGCATTTAGAATAGGATAGGATTAGGAAATCGCACTGAGAAGGGTAGGGTTTACTATTGCAAAACAGGGCAAAAAATCGTGCAAAAAGGGCAAAAAGCTCGCTTGCGATGCTTAAGAATGGTAAGTGAGTGATTGGGGGCATCAACACCATACCCAGGAAGGGGTATAAGAGCCAAAAGGCCAAGGAAACACTCATTTGCAATAGTTCAGTGTGAAAGAGAGAGAGAGAGAGAGAGAGAGAGAGAGAGAGAGAGAGAGAGAGAGAGAGAGAGAGAGAGCGCTACCGGTCGATTCGATTCGATCGCACCAACGACAAGCCCATCACTCCATCCAGGTATATGAATCCCTTCTCTTGCTCCCCTAGGTCGGATCTGGAAGGTTATGCGTGGTATGATTGAGTGAAGCACGAGAGACGAGCGAAATCGATTTTCCACTGTTTACGTGCGCCACGCTCGGCCCGTCCGAGTGACAACTCCTGGGCCAAGTCCTAGAATCGGCCCTCGGCCACGTGTCGAATTCGGCCCATTTGACCAAAATCCTAATCGGCCTATCCGAGTCTATAATTTGAACCGTGAACAAACTCGGCCCTCGGCCCACTTGCCTCGGCCCCTCTGATAACCTTGTCCAAGTCAACCGCTCCGCCCGTCCGAGTGACCCCTTCCGAGTGACTCAGTCCGAGTCCACCCTGTCCATGTCCCCGAATTTGGCCCTCGGCCCATGCGCCTTGGCCCATCCGAGTCACCCATTCGGACCCTGCAATTCAGACTAGTTGGACCGAGTGTAGATTTTTGCCAGATCTTCAGAAAATTGGCCTGACCCAAGCTAGGACTCAGCAGCTCAGACTATCAAAAGCCCGTAGGGCACTCAGAACTTGATTCTGGCACGCGGAATAGGCAAAGTAGAAGGGTGCTGCTGCTTAGCAGCTAGGAGTGGGCAGTTGCGAGACCTAGAGGCCCAGATGCGACCCGCTGAGCTGTAAGGCCTGATCTGACCAGAAATGAACAAGGCAACATTTTAGGGAAACCCTAAACCCTAACAAGACGGCCAAGAAGTGACCCACAAGCCTATTCGGCCCAAATACATGTAAGAAAGCAACATGGTATCCGTCGTCACAGAATCTTCAAACACCATACGAACCACTTCTGTCAGTAACTTAGGAGACCAAGCCCCACTCCAACCATCCTCTGGAAGAGGAAGATCCATTGTTGAAAGCTTCATGTAAAAGGCCAACTTTTGCAATTGATAGTGGACAAAGAAAGAATGGCCAGGAGGAACATACTCCTGGAAATGCTCAAATGTTGACCATAACAAATCCATCCGGGACTGCAATCTTTCCACTTTATCTTGGAACAAAGGACACAAGGTGGCCTATCTCTAAGGAAATGCCAAGTCCTGCGTTGAGATAGAAGGTATCATAGGAACACTGAGGCTTGGAGGAATAGACCGTGACTGTGCCAGTTGGTCTTGCAACTGGTTGATTTGGGAAGCTTGTGATTCCACTGTGTCATGAGCAATTTGTAAGGCCATTCTTCGGAAGGGCAGCCCCATTGGCCCTTCCCGCACCCAATGATGTTAAGCCGGCTGTTCCCAGGATGGAGATAAATCCTACAGGCATTCCTAGGCCGCTTGGTCCTTACATAACCCACCCACCGAGTGACGCTCTTGTCCACTATGCGAAAGAACCAAACGAGGAGGAAGCTTACATATGCCCTTATGTTTCGCAAGACGACAAGGGCAACGTTGTCCTCATAGACTATCGACCAATCCCGGTGATGTCATTGGGAAGAGGACGAGGTAAGGGCCTAGGAGGGCAGGCATAAGACCCAATTACCTGTTGGACCTATGGCCACCCAAGTCATGTCTCATCGCGCTGCCCTGAGAGGGAGCAACAAAACAGAGATAAGGCTGACCAAAGGTGCACTGAGTGTTGAATCACTCATCTTTTTGTCGATTGCCCAAGGAGGAAGCCATCACCTGGTTCAATCAATGAGCGGTCTGTCCCATTGGGGCTATTCGGTGTCGAGAACCACGACGGGGAGGCCGCGCCTATCCCGTTGCGGGTCATGACCCGTGCCCAAACAAAGCAAGCTGGCATCTCTCTGCCAAGACCTAGCAATCTGGATGCGGCCTCGATAGGGAAGAAGAGCCGTAGACGTCAGAAGAGGAAGTAGGAAGCTAAAATCACACTAAAGTTTGAGAGTGTTACAATTCTGCCGACTGGAAAGAAGGTCTCCGACGTAGAAGCAGAGATGTCAGCCCCTAAGATAGCTAAAAAGGGAAGCGCTAAGGTAGGGGAGTACCCGCAACCGAAGCGACAATTAGAGGCCATAGAGAAGGTGAGGGAATGGATAAAGGAAGCCCAAGAACACCTAAAGGGCGCTGAGCCCATCATGGAGGATGGGATCGATGACCTCTCCAGCATAAGTACGCCGACCTCACTCCCACAGCCCAAGTCAAGAGAAGCAAATGCACCACAAGAGGTGCCGTTAAGGCCAAGCCTCGATGCTGCTACAGGGCCGTGGTTCAGTCTCACGGACATTGGTCACGACAATCCAAGTTGAGAGAGAGATGAACACCCAATGATCTCCTAACCACACTAGTGACTACCCCTGTAACACTCAGTCTGGGAGATCTGCTTAGGCAACACCCCACCCTATGGCAGGACCTTAAGCAGTGGGTTGAAGGGACACAAGAGCAGGTCACGACAGACCCTTAGGACCATGAGACAGAAACGCAAATACCGAGTTCGACGCTGCACACTGTGCCTAAGCCCTTGCATGTCAATGCCTTTTGGGAAGGCTCTGAGATGCATGCAGTCTTGCTAGTTTTAGCCCTAGGCGACACAACGAGGAAGGGAATCGTAGACATGGGGGCCGCGGTTAGTGTGCTTAGCTACACAGTGCTTCAGACTTGGGGAAACCCACCTGTTGAGACTGCTAGGTTTAATGCCACACTAGCAAATGGTATGAGAGTTAAGCCATTCGGGGTGCTTAAGAATTGGCCAGTGAAGATCGCAGGTGTCCAGTTCTCCATTTACTTTATAGTCATGAAGGGAGTGGACTACGATATCCTATTAGGCCGCCCCTGGATGCGCAATGCTAGGGTCATCGAAGATTGGGGTAACGGCTTAATCTTCCTTGGCAATAGGACGGACGCAGTGAGAGTAGAGATGGACACCTGGAAGACTTCATCTGTCGACTTAGATGCCATCTCTACTATGCTCAAGGGCAATACTCAGGCCAAGAAGTCCTACGGGCCCTTGACCAGGTATATCCCATGCCCAGAGGACAAGCGGGATTGGATGCATGTCTTGGCTACAATCGACCTGCCGTTCTTTGATCATAAAGCATATGAGCAGGCCATCAAAACAATTGGTAAGGCTGACGACACACCCTCCGTGCCAGTCTGCATGATGTCAGGAAGCCTTCAAGGGGAGCCGAAGCCTCCAACCGACAAAAGGGAACTCCAAGAGATACTGGAATATCTATTGGACAAGCTAGCTAGCAATCCAGCTGCAAATCTCAAACCACTCCAGGATCTCCTAGATGAACCCAAGTGGCAATGGACTAGAGTGCATGACTTAAACCTCATGTATAATTGGGCCCTGGTGCCTGACCAATGACCAAGGATAGACCGAGTCCTAGGAGATGACGAGCAGTCTGATGAAGGACATTCGAACGATGAATATGAAGACTGCCAGTCCTTCAGCGATGAAAGTGAGGGTGAGGTAGATATTGTGGAATACGACACTGAAGGACAAGAAATAGAGCAAATACGGGCAGACTCCAAGCCGCAGAGGAGGAGTATATTTCAGAGGGAACGAGGAGTCATGAGTGCGGAATGTGACCGCGCCTGGTTGGAACACGTAGGAGCCATAGACCTTGAGCAAGCGGGACTAGCCCAGCCAGGAATGACGTTAGTATTGAGAACTGAATCACCATCTGAACTGCGCCCACCAAGAGAAACCACCTCTTCTAGCGAAGGGGGGGGGGGGATTCGACTCTGAATCAAAGGTTAGCTCAGAGAGTGATCCAAAGATCCCTAGGCCGCCCACAACCAAACGCACTAAGGGGAACCTACCGGTCCACCTGAGGCGCAGGCGATTGAGACAGGAGAAGACAAAACAACCCAGGGAGGATCGAACGGAAGAACAGCGGAAGCCGCAGGACCTCCCTAAATGATTCACGAAATTCAAAAAGGGGGATAGGGTGGTAGTGCTATTAGGTGCCAAATGTCAAGCACAAACAAGTGAACCAATCGAGGGACCAGTCAGGGTCAAGGAGGTGGACCTAGCCCAAGAGGGGGAACCACCCCGACCAGTCTTCATTGCTGATGATTTGACCAATGAAGAAGAAACGAGTCTTGTCACTCTCTTGCGAGAGTACATAGACGTGTTCACTTGGTCCTTAGGAGAGCTTAAGGGGGTGGACCCAAGTGTCGTGACCCACAACATACCCACAACGTTGGACGCAACACCGGTCAAGCAGCGACCATACCCTATGAATCCTAAACATGCTCATGCTATCAAGGAGGAGATTGATAAGCTAATGAGAGCAGGATTCATTTATGAAATTGAGCACACGGACTGGGTATCGCCCATAGTCATCGTGATGAAGAAAAATGAAAAAATCTGAGTGTGCGTCAATTACAAGAAGGTGAACGCTGCCACCAAGAGGGACAATTATCCGTTGCTGTACACGGAGCACGTGTTGGAGAGAGTGGTAGGCAAGGAAGCCTATAGTTTCCTGGATGGCTTCTCAGGATACAACCAGGTGCAAGTGCATCCTGCTGACAGGCATAAGACTGCCTTCGCCACTGAGTGGGGTGTCTTTGCATACATAGTCATGTCCTTCGGATTGAATAATGCCACTACCACTTTCCAACGCCTCATGTGCACCATCTTTAAGGACATGCTTCACAAGGAGTTAGAAGTCTTTGTCGATGACCTCTGTGTCCACTCGACATGGGTTGAACACTTAGACAAACTCCGAGCAGTCTTTAAGCGGTGTCATTTATACCGCCTCTCCTTGAACCCCTTAAAGTGCCAGTTTTGGGTGAAGCATGGATGCATTCTAGGGCAGTGGTGTCAAAGAATAGCATTGCCACTGACTTCTCGAAGGTCAGGGTCATTGTTGACCTTCCACCCCCGAGCAACTACAAAGGATTTCAATGCTTCCTAGGCCATACCGGGTACTATCGACGGTTTGTACTCAATTATGCGTTGATCGTTAGACCATTGTACAAATTGCTTATAGTCTTCGAATGGACTAAAGCATGCCAAAGGGCGTACGAAGAGTTGAAGAAGGCTCTAACCACAACACCAATCCTACGAGCCCCAGATTGGACCATCACCTTCCATGTGCATATCGACTCTTCTAAGTTTGCCGTGGGGACAGTGTTGTGCTAGCTTGGTGAACACAATTTAGACTATCCAGTAAGCTTTGCTAGCAGACAACTCACTAAGACAGAAATGAATTACTCAACGACGAAAAGAGAAGGACTAGCCATGGTATTCGCAGTGAAGAAATTCCGGCATTACCTCTTGGCCACGCCCTTCACCTTTTTTGTGGACCATCAAGCCTTGCTATATCTAGTAAACAAACCTTGTGCTATAGGATGCATAGCTCGATGACTCCTTTTGCTTTTGGAGTTTGACTCCTCTGTGGTGGTACGGAAGGGAAAGCAGCATTACATGGTTGATCATATGTCGCGCATTCCCACCGCGGAAGCTGCTGGGCAAGGTGTTATTGATGAACTCCCCGACGCCCATCTGTTTAACCTCTCCAATGAGAGAGACATGTTTAAGGCTGATCTAACACCATATTGGGTAGATGACATAGTCCAAGTGCTTGAGCATGGACTGCCTGACCGACCAATAGAAAAATCCCGGCTTATGAGATTAATCCTCAAGATCTAGCCTTATCAGCAGCTGATTGCAGGCCAACTCTACAGGCTGGGGCAAGACGTATTGTTGCGCAGGTGCGTGTGCAAATATGAGGTGCACGATGTGCTCTCAGAAGCGCATATCGACATTGCTGGAGGGCATTTTAGCGGAGACATCATAGCACAAAAAGTGTTGCAGTCTCAATTGTGGTGGCCCACGCTTTTCCGCGACGCAGCACGATTCGTCAAGCACTGTGACGAGTGCCAGCAGACGAAGGTCCCAATTCGCAAGGATCCAATGGAATTAACCCCGGTTATTGCTCGACAACCCTTCGAAAAATGGGAAATTGATTTCATTGGGCCCATCAGTCCTGCAGCATAGTATTCGCAGGCCAAGTACATCATTCTGGCCACAAATTACCTCACTAAGTGGGCAGAAGCGCGAGCCACACGAAAAAACGATGCTAGAACGATGGCTAAGTTCTTATGGGAGCAAGTAATCTCACGATTCGGTTGCCCCATCGAACTGCTTAGTGATCAAGGCATGCACTTCATCAATGAAGTGATCGCACACCTCCTATCCACCTTCCTCATCATCCATCGCAAATCCTCGCCATACTACCCTCACGCAAACAGCCAGGTCGAATCAACAAATAAGGTTCTCATCAATGTCCTAACCAAGGTCGTTTCTGCTTCACGTAGCGACTAGGACAACAAGTTGATGGCAGCTCTGTGGGCTTACCGAACCGCCTATAAAACGGCTGTCAGTCAAACCCCCTTTAGTCTGACATATGGGACAGAAGTGATTCTATCGGTAGAGTTCTTCGTCCCTAGCCTGAGAATAGTGCTTCAGGAGCGATGGGAAGGAAAGGAGACGTGGACGTAGCAACTAGTTGAGCTCGAACGTCTCTCAAAGACTCGTCTTCTTGCCACCCATGCACTGATCTGTGAACAAGCCCGACGCAAGAGCTGGTTTGACAAGCACACCAAGCAGTGCGAGTTTGAACAGGGTGACTTAGTTCTCCTCTACTCAGTTAAAGGGCATAAGCAGAAGATGAAATTTAGAGGTCTTGGACCATTCAAGGTTCGTGTAATCAACCGAATAGGCAATGTCGAACTAGAGACCTTAAACGGTGAAGAAATAGGCTTCTTCAATGGCAGTCGTGTCAAGAAGTACTACCCTCCTACGCATCCTTTGCATGAACCACCGATGTTAGAACCGCCTGTCAAGGTCCGAATAGCCACAATCACTGAAATCGACAACGAGGACGAGGAAGTTGTGGAACTCGCATACCTTCGTATCATGGTCACGGCCAAACACACATGTGCTTTCACCTCCTTGATCGACGAGAGAGCAGACTTCAACGTCCTGACCTACGATCATTGGACTCAACTTGGCCAGCCACAACTTCAACCCACCAGTGTAAAATTAAGCCCATATGGGGCTCATTCCTACGCACTACTCGGCAAGTGCAAGGCAGCCATTTCTATCGAGTCTGAGACTGTTCCAATGCTTTTCTACGTGCTGCCAAATGCTAAAAACGCAAGCACAGAGTCATTGCTGGGGAGCACCTTCAAAAAGCAGACCCACTGCAATGTCGACTACGCATCGCAGCACATCCACCTAGCAATAGGCAACGTTCGCATTGTTACAGCTTTTAGCAAAGGCTGCGCGACCTCATCCCGGGCCACCCAGCCACCAATAGAAACACCCGTAGACAATTCTAAGGAGGGGGGTGGAATGCGGCCGCCACTCCCCGAGTCTAATCACTCGCAACCCATACCAGCCCAAGCTAAGGCCCCACAATCCCACCTCCAATGGATGCCTAAACAACTGCAACAGCTGCCTAGGAGTCGACGCTCCTACCCTCAGAAGACTAGAAACTCTAAACCTAGGAGGTCCAAATGCAGCCACATGAATAGATATGTAATCAGTCAGAGATGGGTCCCCAAGGCTCTCTTGCACGCATAAGGCTACTATGAGGGCAATGCTTGGCTATGGATACCTAAGGCCCACGTGGCCAGAGGCACCACTTGCACGTCAACCTCAAGCTCGATCATCCCAAAAATCGTAAGATCTCGAAACCACGAGCCGCAGAGCTTCCCTGATATGCAACCATCGAGTTCATCCATGCATGAACCAATGCAAATCACCCAAGCCTGTCAAACCAATCAATAACCGCCAGTTCGGGCATCATTACAAGCAGGAAACGATCCGGGTTTCCAACTCCATCCTGAAAGCAATAGGCCATCACGTGAGGCCGTTGCTAACCTAGCATCTGTCCCAGCGACCCAATCGCAAGCTCCTAAAGTCCTATCACAACAACTCTCCATAGTCAAAGGCTCAAGTCCTACCAAGCCCCAACCGCCCGCAAGCCTTAGGCCCTCTTACGAGCAGAAATCCTTTCTCTCACTAGCAGCTGATTTAGCTGAGGAAACAGGGGATGATGTGGTGGATTATATTAAACAATTGGACACTACTTTTGTGTCGCTAGCTCTGAGCTATGATCGCCTCGACTTAGGCCTATTGGACGAATCCTTCGCAATCGAAGTTCAAATGATGCCTTGTTCTTGGGAAACGTTTGAATTTGCATTTGCAAAAGCCCCTACCTCTGCTGCTAAGTTGCTCAGCGGTGAGATCTCAAAAGGGCAAGCAATCAAACAGCGCCTCCTCACGTCGTATGATCAGTGAACCACCTCCGCCATCACTGACCAAGAAGTGACAGAGTTGTCAAAACTAGCTGAGACGAAATCCCAGTTCTTAAGGCATTGGTACGATCTTAGAATGCAATGGGAAGTCGAAGGATGCGGAGTAATGACCAATGTAGAGCAACGACACACTATCAAAATGGCAGAGTACGACCCCACATACGTCGCGCCGACATCATATCGAGTGTTAACCATGTTGCGAGGCCGTCCTATAGAAGACCACATCAAGGGACACCCCTACCTCGGTCGCCTGTTGACTGAAGAATAATTACACATCTCTAGCCGAGTCAACTTGGGCGACTTCCTAACTGATGTTCTCACATACATCACTCAAGTGGGGATTAAACCCTTTGACCTGGACCACAAAGCCCATCTCGAGTACAACCCCAATTTCTATACCTAGCTCCTTCACAAGTAGCCGACCATGCCAAAATACCTACACCTTCTAACCCTCATCCTAGGAAGGATTCTTCTCGGACTAAAAGGGGAAGGGGTAAGGTGAATCAGATCAGAAGTAATAAAGCAAATCAAAGCCATGAAGTATGTAGACATGCATTGGGAAAAACGGATGGGGTAGGAAAGAGGACACAAAAACTTTGAATTAAAAGGAAAAAAGTTAAAGTCTGAAAAGCGAACCTGCACTAGACTTTAATGAGTTCATTCAGAAGCATAAAGTTTTTTCTGTTTTAGCGATTACTATGTCGTAAGCACTAACGAAAATTACGGTTATGACTGGAACAAAAGATGTCACAGCAGGACCGAGCCCACCGACTCCCCTTCACAGAGGAAGAGAGAACGTGGTACAACATCAACCTGGAGAACCGCGCCTATAATCAGCTGAAATTATGGACTATCCACAATTTGGAAGAATTAGTGGCCAAAGAAGAGGCGGCTAGGAGCATCGTGGAAAGTTGCAACATTAAAAAGTACCTGGAAAGTTTCTCACGAGAACCTGAGCACACAAGCTGTGTGGAATTCCTCAGGACCTACAATCCCGATGGAGAGTGCAGCATTGTCACAATGGGGAGAGGACAAAATGCTAAGTAGGTGCTGGACCATCTAACCCCAGCCTTAGTGGAGAAGGCACTGGGGCTGGAACCGAAGGTGGAGAAGAAGCAAAAGAGAGACGTGTATGCCATGCTGGGGATGAGGAAGGAGGAGGTGCTGACGAACGATGGCATCAGTATCCAGGACATCCCCAGTGCAGAAACCAGACTACAAGTGAAGCTCGTACATGCGCTCTTCTCCAGTCCTAGCGCTATAACGCGCTAATGCACAGGATCAGCATACCAATCCTGGAAAATGTAGCGGCCCAGACCTTGCACGAAGTCGACTGAAGCGGCTACGTGTGTGAAACTATTGATCAGGCAGCCCGAGCTCTAGCATTAGTAAGCCTGCCAACAGGAGGAGAATCACCGATGTCGAAGGCCGCAGAAAGAAAAAGGGCTTCCTCCAAAGCCTCATTCATTGCATATGGGGGCATTTTAATGGCGCTTATCCAAGAGGCCGTAAAGGAAGCAGAAGAGGGGGAGGGAGAAACACCCGACCGATCACCGCCCCATCAAAACCAGGACAGGTCTAGCGGCGATAGGATGGAGATAGAGGAAGAAGGGGAAGAACAAAAGAGCAAAAAAGCAGCGCAAAAGAAGAAGAAACAAGATGAAGGCCGTAGAAAGGAGAGGGAGGACTTGGAGAAAGCGAAATGACAATCCTTCAAGGAGGTTGAGGAGAGAGAAAGGAAGAAGAAGCAGGAAGAAGGAGAGACAACGGAACAAGTAAGACAGGCTAAAAAGGCGTCTAACGGGAAGTTGAAAGGAAAAGAAAAGAAGAGCAGGAGGAAAAAGAAAAACTAGAGGAAGAATGCAAAAAGGCCGAGGAGAAAAGAAAAAGAAGAATCGCGGAGGAGGACGAGGAGTTACGAAGAAAGGAGAAGGAGGACCTGGCAGAAGCTACCCGCCAGCCAATCGAGCAGCAGTGTAGGGCAGATGACCCAGAAGCTTGGAATCAGCCCAGGGAAGAGAGGCCTAGCTCCAGCATGCAGGCCCCAGAACCCGTGCCCCCCGCAGCTCTAGAAGGAAAAGGCAAAGCACCCCTGCATCCCATCCCCACCCTCATGGCGCCCCCTGTTGAAACCACTATGCCCACCCCTAGCATCCCCACCAGCTTGGAAGTGTCCAACCTAGTGGCCTGGATGCAATACTTCATCAGCAAGGAAATGGCCCAAGGAAAAAGCATAGAGACGATGACCACGGGACCAAAAAGGCCAGCTACAGATGCTGAATCAAGGCAGGATCAAAAGCGCCCGCGCATAGAGGCCTCAACCACCCCCACCCACACAACAATGATGCCGCCAGCCAGTTACGATGAATACATCGCTGAGCTACTCTCCCAACTGGAGAGGGCCAAGGAGGAGAAAAGGACAGCTGGGCTGAGTTGATGGCAGAAAAAGAGTCAGTGGCGGCTTTCCAATTGGAAAAAACCCGCATTATCGCCATGCAGCAACGCCAAATCTTTAAACTCAAGCAAGAGCTGAAGGCCAAAGAAAATAAGGAAGAGAGTTACAAGCAACAGTTGGAGGACGAGAACTAGGAACTCGTGCAGATGCAGTAGGAGTACAAACTCCTCCTGATACAATATCAGGAACTGGAGTCGAAGTATAAGGAACTGGAGTCAAAGACCGCTACCATTGAGCAGATGATGGGGGAGTTGAATGCCAAGGAAGAGGAGAGGAGCCAAGAGAGGGAGCAGTAGCAAAAGAAGATCGAGTCTATCTCCGATCAGCTACGTCTCGGGAAGACAGAACAAGACAACATGAGCAGAGAGCTCAAGGCCCAGGAGCAGAAGCTCGCAACCCTAGCTCAAAAGCAGGGGGAGAGCATGGAAGGCATGGGCAAAAGGGCCGAGGAATGGGCTACGTAGAACAAGGCGCGGGTGAAGGCTCTGGTGCGGCGCCTCGCCTTGGTGGAGAAGGAAAAAATATTGGTAGAAAGCAAAGCGGGCACCATCCAGACAGCCTTCAGTGCCCAACAACAAACCTTCCTCAATACGCTGCTGGATACAACTCAACCAGAGGGAGCGAAGCCGTTGGAGGTGGTAAAGAAGAAATTAAGCATCGCATGCAGAGCTTTGCACGCGGGGTTGCAGATGCCACCCCAACCTGCGGGGGTAAGGCTGGGCCTGGAGGGGCAGCGAAAGTATCTACTACTGGCCGGCCTAACCCCCCAGGAGGTAGACGCCCTCGGCTTTGAGGAAAGAACACTACCAGAAAACCGGCAGGGGGAGGAAGTCGAATTCAGAATTGACATGAATAGGTTTAGAGAAGATGTAATCCCGCAGCCCCCCTCACCACACGAACAAGATCAGCAAAAACAACCGGACCCGCCCTTGGATAGACAAGCCATCCTTAAAGAGCGGCGGAAAAAGCTAGTGGAAGAGGCCAGAAAACGGCTGAAGGCCAAGCCCGTTGTGCAGTCATCCGCTCCCCTCCCACCATGCCCCAAAGACCTACCTATGCAATTCCACGCCGAACTGGTGGTCTGGGAACGACAAGAACTGGAAAAGGACCCTTTCTCCTTCAGTTTTCTTATGCCTAATAGTTTGAGAAGGGTCCTGTCGATCAAGGCAATGGAGGAGGTGATAGCGGCTGGCAACCGACTAGGCCAAAGATGGTTGGAGGACAGAGCAAAAACCCCACCTTGTGGGGCACGGAAGAGGCCGAGTTCTGGCAAGATAAGATATACGAGGTGCCACACATGGTGAGGGGCTACGAGTGCCAATCCCTTTGGAGGAGGTGAATATGTAATACCAACATGTTCGCCTAGATGGCTTTTTGTAACACCCTACCCCACGAGCAAAACAACCCCATGTTTATGGTGTATCCCCGTAGGGTAGGTGTGGATTTTGTCGCCACCCTCCATGGGAGGCACGACTTCCCCGTTATCTACAATGCCAACGCCACTTCCTTTGAAAACGCTCTACTTTTTGACCTAGGAAGCCTGCCTACCTCCATGACACGTTTTCTTGTGGAGTTCTCCTCCTGCCTAGATCTCGCATTCATAACCACTTGTAATTACCTTAGGTTCCTTAAACTCCTACTTAAGCAAGACCCGGCACCGTAAGAAAGCGGCTTGCCTCCCCTCTTTTTTGATCCTAACACTATCGATAGCTGCACCATGACCCACTTAATGATGCGAGCTAGCCTTCTACCTTCATTTTGCCTAACGCTCCTAGAGGATATGAGCGACAACCAATTCACTAGGTGCAACCACCCCTTCCTATCCACCACCTCTCTCCATGTTCGCATGAACGTGAAAGGGTACATGCAGAGCCATCAATTTTTATGCAAATCCATCTGCCCTCCCTTCCCCCCTCATTCTAACGATGAGAGCTAGCCTCGGCTATCCTGCTCCTCATGTAATACTATCCCGCAATGTGGCAAAAAAAAAGAAAAAAAAGAAAAAAAAAAGATCACTGCACCTAGGGGTCCTTAAGTTAGGCGTGTCCAGTGACCTCGGTCGGCTGGCTCCACTCCTAACCCCCTATCCCTTTTTGATCGCCCCACATCACGCTTAGGGTACATCAATGGTAGGACACACCTAGAGAAGTAACACTCCCCTATGGTTCGACCTGTCACCCTAAGCCACTAGCACCACTCCCCCTTGGCACAAATGGGGTCCTCAAGTGTGGGACATCACTCGGGTCCGCCTGCGGTTTAGACCCACTTCCCCATTTCACTAGCACGAGCACACCGCACCCACAAGCTGACGACAACTGCCCCTCTAGGTAGAGCATTGCACTTTCTTTTTCAAGTACACCAGTTCTGCCCAACCACCAACTTTTGAGGCCCTCATTCACCCATGCAATCCACTCCGCTGCTTCGACGACCATCGTTCTTGAGTTTCCACAAACCCCTAAGTCTCCATGTGGCCCTTAACCTTACATCCACGCCAAAAGTGCCATGGGACTGGCACTCGTCTAGGAGGGGGTAATGTTAACCCCAAGTCAAGATGGCAAAGCCAAGATGGCGAAAAATGGAGAAAAAGCAAAGGAAGATGATGAAAAAGAGCAAAGACACGCAAGCGGCCCCTAAAGATGGACTGGGGAAAAAGAGCAACCATAAAAGAAAAGGTGCCTCAAAAAACTCGAAAAATCTTTGTTAAAGAGCGCCAGGCTCCCTCCTATGCCCATTGTAAAATATTAGACGGGTGTAGGCTAGAGGCACGGGGCTAAAAGAGGAAAATGGAAAAAGGACCTTGCCACAATGGCCGGTCATGTAAAAAAGGGATGGGTGCCCATGGGATTTTAGGGTTTGTATATATAAAGTTCAAAAAGTGAATAAGAGATCATTCTTTGGTGTGTGGCAAAAGGAATCTTCTTCTTCTTCTCTCCTTCTACCCTTCTTGCTTGTGTGTGCTCTTGACAGAGGGAGTGTGAGAGTGTGAGGGAGTGAGTGTGTGTGAGAGTGAGGGATCAAGAGGGTGAAGCTCTTCACCATCTCTTCTTCTTCTTCTCTTCCCTTCTCTCTTCTTGCGCGCGCGACTATGGAGGATGGAGCTTGGAGGTGGAGGAGGCTTGAGGATGCTTGAGCTAGCATCTAGGATCGTGGAGCTATCGCTGTGTAGAAGAGAGGAGGCAACTCGTATTGGCACTAAGGTAAGCTCACTACACTCATAGGATCGACGGCGCGTTGGCTAGGTGAGAGATAGCCATTAGAGCTCGCTTGGAACACTTGAAACAATAAGCGGTCCGTGGGTCTTGGCGGTTGAGTGAAAGTTCCCACAATTAGGAAACCCTAAGTTGACGCTTTTGTACTTGTTGAGAAGAAGGCTGGGTTATCGATCAATGAAAGTGAATAATAAAACTTACTTCATATTCAATGTTTGAAACCCTAACATATGCCTTAGCCGAAGAAAGGAGTGTTAGGTAAATTTTACATAGAATCACTCTTTGATCCCAAGGGGGAGAGCAAATACGCGATGGAAATTTTATCATGACTATTCCTAGAATATTTGGAAAAGGATACCATTGTTTTGTTGATTGATCAAATAACATCCTAAATGTTTTTGCATTAAAGTGATTGTTGGAATGTGATTTGGATGATTATTCCAAGTTCTTGTGTTTAATGGTAAATGCATGGCAAGGGTCTCTGATGACCAGTTGCCATGGAGATAAAGGAATGCTTCCTTGGAAAATGGATATTGGGCTGATTGTGCTTGATTCTTAATTGGATTAATTAAGGAAGGATATTTTGCACAGGTGGATCATCTCCAAGATCGCACCGCAGATTACCTCGAGAGGGCGCTACTCGATTCATGGGTCAAAGATCGAGTAGTGAAAAGGCCAACCACGGAAAGTGTATCTCACTCCTAGGTCGCTTGGGGTTAGTGGAGCTTTGGACACCCCTTGCTAAGTGCGGAATGTAGCTATAGACTACCGTGAGCCCAATGTCTAGGGCGTTGGAAGATCCTATTCTAGTTACTGGATGGAAATTATGGTGCCATGTGATTTGGATTGGGTACATCTGTTGGACAGAAGGGATACATAATTCTCTTGTATAGGCAGGATACAAAGATTAACTTGAAGATAAGGAACTTAGTTGAACTTGTTTGTAAAATGATTGCTTGCTCTATATTCGTGTCTGTGCACTAAATTACGCGAACGAACCTTGTTCCCTAAAGGTTTAATTGAGGAAGCTAGTTTTAAATGCCGCATATAAATGTGGTAGGACCTAACTAGAAAACTAAAGCTATCAAAGGAAGCGGGTGGGCAGAACCCTGACGGGTTTGTCCTATAGTAGGGTGGTCCCAGAGAACTGGGAGGCTTCTCACAAGGTTTTACCATCGTTTGACTTTTAGGTATGCTTAAGCTAGAACCCGATTCATGCCATTTTAGGGGACCGGAATGGGACTATGTGCTACGGGTAGAGAGGTTGAGTAGCGCATCCCTCTCATTTCCTATTCTCTTTGAACCAAGTGGTGCGGCATGGGTCTGCTTTGGATTGGGTATCTCTACCTAAAGTAGGATGTTTGAAACTTGATGCTAGAATGCTGTCAGGAGACCTTGGCCCCTAGGAACCCAGATTGTAGGTCGATCCTAGTGGGTTCGGCCGTGAACATTCCGTTGTGAGACGGGCTCAAGAAACCCTAGGTGACAAACCCTGGAACATTCCATGGGAGTGCCAGGGGGCGACGCTTAGGTTTATTACTTGATGGACCACTAAAACATGCTTGGATAGTCGATAGGCATGCACGCTACAGTTTTCATCTTAAGAAGCTCAATCCACTTGGCTTCAAGTACCTCATGAAGTGATACTTCACCTCAATATATTTTGTCTTTGTATTAAATACAAGATATTATGACAACTATATGGCACTCTAACTATTATTGTGCAAATGGACATCTCTTTAGTAGTGCCTAATCTTCCACTGTATGCCTCAAATATTTAGCCTTAGTGGTAGACAAGGCTGCACATGGGTACAATCAAGAGGCCATGGAATTGCACCTCCTATGAATGTAAAACAAAATCCAATTGTGACTTCCTAGAGCCTACATTCCCCAAACTCAACATATACATACCCAATGACAAATGCATTCTTCATTCCAATGCACATGACTATTATGTCATTCAAGTATCTCATGATACTCTTCACTACTTCTCCATGCTTATTGCCAAGGTTTGCCATAAACCACTGGCAACCACTCCCACTACCATAATCAAAGTCTAGATGTGTAGATATCATAGTATACATAAACCAACCAACCATGGATGTATAAGGTATCTTAGCAATATTAGTTGTTTTGCTCATTTGACTTACATTTGTCCTCTTGGCTAAGTTTCAAATATAGAAGCATTGGAACATAAATAGTCTTCCCTTTGTAAAATTTTGGGAAGAGTGATAGTTTTAGTATGGTTGAGAAATAATGCTATGTCACACTGACACAAGTATTAAGATATAGAGACTTGTAACCTTATCATTATTCATGACAAGTGTAGTCCATGGGCAGACATAAAAGCTTCATCGAAGCTTCTCAATTTCATGGGGTTTTTGGTTCTTTTCATCTCTGAAGCTTATCTGCACCAAGGATCCTTCAAGATTTGATCAGGATTTAAAGTATTGAAGCTTTCTTCACTCTTTCAAGCTTCCATGGGATAAGAAATTTGGGGATTCTTGATTTCTAAGCATAAAAGAGAGTTGAACACACTCAACCCTAAAGGTTTCAAGTGATCTTGCTTCTTCATGACTAGAATTGAAGCATTATGGTATCATAGAAGACATTATGGAGCTATGGAGTGCAATATTGGAGTAATATTTTGGGGCTTTTATTCATAATGGAGTAATGTCCACTTATTATTTGCACGAGAGCTATTGGAGTCATCCATTGAAGAGTTTACATCAGTCAATGCATCCAATTGCATTACTTCTTGAAAGCATTTAACTTCAAGCCTATTTAGAGGCATTCTCTTAGTTCTTAGTCTTTCTTTTAAAGGCCTATTGTTGTGCTTCAATTCAATTGTTGGAGAGACTCAAGAATTAAGCCTTGTTGCAAATTTGAAGCTATGATCTTGCTTGAATGCTCATTCATTTCAAATTAGTAAGTGTTTTAGCCTTCAATCTCTAGAATTAGCTTAAGCATTGCTCATAGAAGTTGAATGGAGTTGAATTTTTATTCTAAGTCTAAAACTTGAATAGTGGGTATTTGCTTTGATCATTGAAAATATGTAATCCATTATGAGGGGTAAGTGATAGCATTGAGTCACTATCTACCTATATAAATCCCTATTCCCAACTCCATTTTCTACAAGTTCCATTGTATATCATTGAAAACTAAAGGTTTGATTCAAGTTCATACATTCCATGTTGATTGATTAGTACAGAATGACACTACCATGTTTCGAATTCCCACAAGGAAAAGTGGATGCCGAGTGAGATACAAGACAAAAGAGAGGTGAGCCTCCCTTGTATTTAGGATCTCAAAGGGGTGCACAACTAGGAAGAGGAAATTTGTACACCCCTCGGGGCTTGGAGCCCATGTAGGGAGCCCGTCTTGCCATTTTATCCCTCACACAAGTACATCATTGTGGAGAATTAAAAAATATGTCATCGTTGAAGATTCTGATGCCAGGAGGCATATTTCATGGTGGATTCCGTGCCACGATGGATTCTGTGAGGTTTTACGGTGGATTCCGTAAACTTTTATTATCGGGGCTCATACACAAAGTGGATTCTTTGTGCGAGAAGTTGATGGGGACGCCTATCCTTTTCGGGCGTTTCGTTAATTTAGTGTGTACATGGGTGATTCCATAGCGGGTGATTCCGCAAAATACATATTAAATTAATAAACGTTTATGAGTTTAGAGTGCGCACTCGTGATAAATTAAGGTTAGGATTGATTTCTAACCAATTGATTTATTTATGTAGCTGAAGACTGCTAGGTATTCACTTTTGTTGGTTTAATTGTATTATTTTACTAACGATTGTGAATGCTTCAATTGATGTATAGAGATAGCAGCAGTGGCGGTGGAAAGCATTGGAGGATAGCGTGTATTCGAGTTATCATCTATATTTTAATGGGTGCATACCTTAGGCATGGCGCCTATATTTTGTCACGCCTATTTATTAAGGTGCTGGATATTTATTTATTATTTTTGTATGCGCATGGGTGCACGATTTAGATATTTGTATTTGGACATTGTATTGGGTATGCCTGACTTCTTGGGCGCCCGCCCATTAGCTTTATTTCTATTTGGCACTAAAGCAAACTCAAAAGCCAAAAGCGTGCTATTTTGTAATTTGGGCTATTATTTGAGCTTGAAGATGATTAATACATAAAATACATGCTTTGTGGAGCGCTCACACAAGGCATGGGGGGAGATTGCACCCAATTGGTCTCTTGTTCATGTCGTGGATGCTTTCTACATTGAGTTTTGTGCAAAAAGTAGAGTTCTTTTGTTCTTGGGGACCTTCTAACACTCACTACACACGCTTACGGCATCCGATCTGAGCACCAGATTCAAGCCTACTTCCAGTCCCTACAGCAATTTATAGGATGTCCCTCAAACCATTACAGGTTAAACAAGTGAAAATAGGGCCTAGAGTGAGAAACATGGTATTTGAGTACCAAATTTAAGTACATAATCTTAAAGGGTGATACAAGGCTATAATTGAGTTTATAGGCCTTGTGGATGGTCATTCAAACAAGAACAAGGTTTGGATAAATTTTTCGAGATAACTTTCGAAAGCTATAACTTTTTTTGTCTCAAATCCAATTTCAAAGTTGAGTAATCCATTTGAAGAGGGAAAAGTAAGCTTCAATTTTAATTACAAAATTTGTCAATCGAAGCTCTTTAGCAAATGTTATAGGAGATTTAGTGACAGTAGGTATTGCAAGACTGCACTATTGTGACAAGGTACAAAGGCAAAAATAAGGCTCTAGAGAAGCATGCAACAGAAATCTGAGATTACCTCTTGGAAAATGATAGCCAAAGGTCTTCAGATGATGTTGCTACTTTGTCTCAGCATGAGACCCGACAATCTTCTAGACATGAGCAATTATTGGATGCCATGAATCAAACTTGATATTCCATTGATAGGCTTGTTGACCAATTTGAAAAATAGATGAAATTCCAAGCTAAGAAAATGAAAATTTAGTTAAAAGAAAGGGAACTTCAAATGAAGGAGAAAGAAAGGGAAATTTTATAACAAGACAGTGAGAAATTGTAGAGCATGCTAAGAGAGTGCATGTTGATAAGGTACCTTTCCAATGTGTAAATGTCAATGTGTAGGGTATTCTTGAAAAATCAAGGATTTCACCTTCCACTCTTGAGGTAGGAGAAACTTATCATAAGAATGATGACCCTATTGGCAACATTGGTGGGGTAGAGTCTTCTTTCTCCAAGACCACCTATACATACAACAAGACCTTAGCCTTCTTATGCTAAAAATTACTCAGGAAACAGTGGTTTTATAGGCAATCAAAATGATCAAATTCATATTGGATAGTCTATGTACAATGAGAAAGAACTTAGGGATAAGATACTGCTACCCAAATATAATGGCCAAACTTCTTCTCCATTTGAACTTGAAGAGTGCATAACCAAATTGGAATCTTACATTGACATAACCCAAATATAATAGCTTGGAGTAGCAAGAAATTAAGTTTCTTAACCTTACTATGTATGTGGAAAGCATTAGTGATGATGCTAAACTACATAAGTACATGTATAGGTTAGATCCTAATTTTTCCACTGATGTTATGGTCCAATCTTCTACCAGTTTGTTCATGACTGTTGAGTTAGCTAAAATGTACTCAAAGAAGTATCAAAGAGAGCAATCATTTCATCCATCTTAAGAATAACAAAGGATTTCTATGGGGGACAAGGACAGTTTGAGAAAAATTATGGTGGAGTTAATGTGCCAACTAGCAGTCCTAAAGTTCCTAACTATCCGTCTTTTAATGTTTTAAAGTCCCAATGCAATTTCAAACCAACAAACAGTCCTAAAGTGGACAATAAGCAAGCTAAAAATAGATCCAAAAGTTTTATAGCACAAGGCACATGAAAAATCATTCCCATAGACCTCTTCAAAGAGCATAAAGAAAAGAATTATGTTTTCAATGTGGGGAGAAATATCCAATTGACCATGTTTTGAAGTCCAAATGTAAGAATTCAAAGGCCAAGAATTATAATATGATTGTTCTTGAGAATGAAAAAGAAGAAATGAAGGATACCACTGTTGTTATGCATATTGAAAATGAAGACTTTGAATAAGATTTTGATTAAGAATAGTTTTATGACCTTTAGATAATTTTCCATTTGATCTTGGTGGTCATATCCCTTTTCATTTGGGCAGTATTGAGAGACCTACTTTTGTCACCACTACACTTTGTTCTATCTCTATGGATGCTTGGATAGGTTCTAGGAACTCCAATACACTTTGTATGAAGGATATCATTCATGGGAAAGATGTTTTTATTTTGATAAATAGTGGTAGTGTGCATAACTTTGTAAATAAGCCAGTTGTTGATAGGTTGAATTGTCTTCCCATACATTCATAGCAGCCAATTAAGGTGCAAGTAGCCATTGAAAAAGAAAAAATCAACACCTAAATGCATCCACAAGTTCACATATAATTAGTTGAAAACTATGGTATAAAGATGAACTCAATTACCTTAGAAATGGGATCCATATATGTTGTACTTGGGTGTGGTTGGCTATGACATTGGGTAAGATTACTATGAATTTTTCATTGTTGTACGTGGAATTTGTCATTGATGGACAACCTATCCATTTACAAGGAATCAATAGTAAGTCCGATTTTCAACTAATCACCATAAAAGAGCTCAAGAAGGAGTACAAAAAGCACTCTTTATATATTTGTATTACACTTGAATAAAGATGTAGTGGATTAGTCTAAGGATTCAATGGATAACTAGCATTGAAGGCTCTCCTTAAGGAGTAGAAAGATTTGTTTCAGGTGCCTACAATACTACCTCCCAAGAGAAGTAGTTGATCATCCTATTGATTTGGAGTCTTACTCAAAGACTATTAACAAGCCACCCTAGAGGCTGTCAAAATGTGTGTGAGGAGGTTGTCAAGCAAATCAATGAGCTATTAGAGATGGGTTTCATTGAACATAGTTCTTGATTGTATGCACTCGAGTAAGTTACTCATGAATATATGTGTGCATCACGTGGGTTCAAAATAATGTATTTTTATTTATACCAATTTTATGAATTTTTACATACATAAGGGTATAATATGAAGGGATTATTTACAGATTGAATAGAAAAGGGTTATGTTTTATTCAAGAAAAATTCATAGATAAGGATATCTACAAATAGGCCTTGAATGCATGTGATGTAGAGGATATACATATAGTAACTTCCCCGAGTGTATGCATCACTAATCATGCTATTAAAGAAGAATGACATATCTTTCAAAATGTGTATAGATTATAGAGATCTAAACAAGATCACAGTGAAGAACATGTACCCTTTTCCTAAAATGGATGATCTAGTAGATGAGCTCAAGGGAGCCAAGTTCTTTATGAAGATAGAATTGAGGTTAGATGACCACTAGATTTACATGAGAGTGGGTGATGAGGTGAAAATAGCCTTTAGGACTTATCATGGGCTCTACTATTTCTTGGTAATGTCATTTGGGTTAACCAACACCCCATCCACTTTCCAGAGTTTGATGAAGAAAATATTGTGACCTTTTGTCTTCAAAATTGTCCTAGTTATGAGAAAGGTATTTGATATGTTAAAAAACACCACAAACTTTTTGTTAAGGAGACATAGTGCTCTTTTATATAGATAGAGGTGGAATACTGGGGAAATATTATTAGTGAGAGAAAGATATCCAATCCAATCTTAAAAAGGTGCAATGTGTTACAAATTGGCTAACACCTACTGCAAACATTACCTCTCTTAAAGGATTTATTGGTCTATTCTCATTCTATTGTAGGTTCATTAAGCATTATGCAACTATAAAAACTCATTTGATTGACATATTGAAGAAGAAACATTTCTTTTGGGATGCCATTACAAATAAAAGCTTCAATTAGTTGAAGGAACTTCTTACTTCTACTCATATTCTTGTATATCCAGAATCTCTAAGGAGTTCCCTATACAATGTGATGCCAATGGCAAGGGCATAGGTACTATATTGTTATAGACACATAGTGCCATTGCCCATTGAGAGTTGCAAGCTTACATAGAAAGAAATGGCTATGATTGTGTATGACCAAGAGATGTTGGCTTTACTCCATCATGCAATTAACAAGTGGTACCATTATTTGCATGGTAGCTAACTCAGGGTCAAAAGCGAACATAAGGTTCTTAAGTATTTCCTTTCTACTTCAAATCTTACTCCTAAGAAATGTAGGTGAGTGGCTACATTGCAAAATTATGATTTTGATATCACTCATATGTGGGATAAGGATAACATAGTGGCTGATTCTCTTTTTAGGGTGTGAGCATGCAAAGTTTCAGTCATTACTAAGGCTCATAGTGGCTAGGTTGAAGAGCTACAAAAAGCTTACCTTTTGGATGAGGAGATCATCCATAGATTTTAGAAATTATAGCAAGGATTAATGGAGGAAGACTCTTATTTTTAGCTTAAGAATGGCCTCATCTAGTTCAATGGTAGGATTGTCATCCCCTATTCTTCTCACTTCATATTAAAAATTGTGGAGAATGAAGGGGATGCAATGGCAATGGAGAAGAAGAAGAGGAAGATGTGGGAGAGAAGAGCACACAAAATGTAGGTGATGTCCAATTGAACTGGTAGCCTTATTGCACTATCATATTATATATGAATAAAGAATGGACAGTCACAGTGTACACGAGTAGGCCCAGAGGCCTTTTACCCCAACAATCTCCCACTAAAAGGCCAATGTGGCTGGGAAGTGAAAACAAAGAAAAGAAAAGAAAAAACAAGGTGAGGAATCATGACATGTCACCCAATGCCCAACCGAAAAGCGAGTTGTGCAAGAAGTGTCAGGAACCTCTGCAGAAGAAGAGTCAAGCATCCCCGAGTCCATGACATTCGGGAGATAAGTGATCCCACAACTCCATACAATGGAGCAATCTAAGAATGCTTCTCATGAAGCAAGCACAATTCATCAGTGCCCGGCTATAAACCATCAGAGTCATGCATAGCATCAACGTGGCGCATACAAGACAGCAGAGAGCACTCAAACTCTCCAGAGTCAATCATTGAAAGAGAGCCAACATCTCGGACACTCGTCCAACGGGGTCTCAAGACTACATGTGGCCTCAACGAAGTGGAAGACTGACATACTGGCTGTCCAGTCTACAAAACTACAAGAAAATAGCTCTCATGAACCTGTAAGGGGTCTAGCAACTGACCACCAACATCCTGACCCCGACTGCTATGCATATCTATGTCATCTGGGCCAATAAGTGCTTCATTTTCTGTCATAAGGGCCTTAGCCCAAAAGCCATAAGACAACCCAGCTATAGTAAGCATAGAAGCAACCTTTGCCTGTAAGGCCAAGCACATGCCATAAGCAATCCCATAATACTGTGGGCATAAGAAATCAATGCCATACTGCTGACAAGAGGTTCGAAAGCTGGGAGAGAGAGCATGACTATCATAATCCATTTGTAAGCACCTAGGCCTGCTACCAGCAAAATCCATAAACCTGTCAAGCATAACTGTAGCATCCTCAATCTGCACCAAGGGAAAAGCCCAAACACGGTGGGTAGCATGATCAACAAAGGTCACAAAGTACGATGCTCCACCAAGTGACTGGGAAGGCATAGGTCCATATAATGCACAATGGACAAGATCTAGAGGAGCATGTCTCATACGTTTGCTATAAGCCAAGGGGGATCTGCAAGGACCAAGAGTACAATCAGGGCAAGCACCAAGATGTGTAAGTGACATAGGAGGCAACAATGAGTCTAAACGAGACAAGATCTCCATCTCTCTGTGGTGCATATGGCACAGGCGATAATGCCATAACAATGCATGTGGTATCCGGATAACTGCAACCATAGAATCTTCCACATGAGAGATATGCACTAGGTAATGAGAAGCAACTCTAGAACCTCTGGCCAAAATCAAGCAACCACGATAGATCTTCCATGACCTATCCTGAAGAGAAACAGAGTAACCTGCATCATGCAACTGACTGACAGAAATCAAGCTCTTATTGAGCATGGGAACATGTAAAACATCCCTAAGCATAAGAGAAGTCCCATTAGGCAAAGCTAGGTGTATGTCCCCTATACCAAGAATAGTATAAGTTTTCTTAAGGCCCAAAGAAATACATCTGTCAACCTCCGTGTAAGAAGAGAACCATGCTCTATGAGGGGTAGCATGACAAGATGCCAAAGAGTCCAAAATCCAATCAAATGCATAGGCCTGATCATTGAGCAAGTAAGCTATAGGGAAACAAGATGATAGGAGTACATGCTCAACTGCATCATCATGGGTAACTGCATGTACCTCACCACTAGTAAGAGTGCTAACACCTGCTACATCTGCTGTATCTCTGACTCTCTGCTCATGTCCAGTCTGTCTCTGTCTCTGCTGATCTCTAATCCATCTAAAGCAATTTCTTTGAACATGTCCAAGCTTCCCACAATGGAAGCAAACAACATTTGAAGTAGAAGAACTTGTAGAAGATGACAATGAATCCAAGTCATCGTGAATAGGGCTATCCATAGCATCCACGTAGCTCAAGCAGTCGAGGGCTATCCCAATGGAGGGAACTTGCCCATAAAGACAATCATCTGCAAGTACATTAGTGGTAGAAGCATGTTGCAAAGGCTCATGAAACCTCAACAAACGGGAGGATATAAAGGCATCAACCAAGGATTCAAAAGCTCCCACATGAAGAAGAGTCGTAGCCAACTGCAAGACATAACCAACCACAGTATGGTAAAGCATAAGACATATGTCATTAGAGCATATAGTATTCAGCCATGAAATCAGCTCATAACCATAATGGCAAACATGACTCTGCAATATATCAGACCACATAGTAGCATCTAAGTCAATGCAAGACCGGTAAGTGGCATAAGATCCTGTAATGGTGAAGCTCTAGGAGAAGCCCAAGCATCTATACAACAACATCCAAATAAGTGGCTCTATCAAGTACATGACAGTAGACAAAGTGCATAACCAGGTAAGCATCAAGAGCAACTGCTCTCTGACCTGTATGGGCAAAAGCAACCCAACTAGCATAGAAGCTAGGCAACACAAAAGCAACAAAGCCATAACTGCTAAACCCAAGCACTGTCAAGAAGTCTAGTGATCAAGGAGTAACCCGCAAAGAACCAAGCATCAATGAGCAATGAAATATCAATAACCAACTTCCAAGACAATGGAGCAAGCACCGCTCAAAACATGTATCTGCATCCAAGTAAATCCAAGATCCATAATTGGGGCATTAAGGGCCAAATAGCATCCAAGCTACATAAGTGATAAGCCAACCAAATGCAAACTACTCCACAAAATTCTCAAATGCAAGTCGATTCAAGCCTAAACATCTGCCATACTTCAGCCGAAACCCAAAAGCATCCACATCAGACATCAGTCCCATAATGGGTAGCACAGGGCATAAACCTTGTCAAGTGAAATGCCAGCTGTAAGAAAATGACAGTGAACCAAGAATTGAGCTCTACTCTTTGCTCAAGAAGCATCCGGTAGCATAAACATCAGGGTGGCATCATCCAAATACATCAGTATATCATCTCGAGTAGTCGGGAGCACCCGTAGACCATAGGCATAACCAAACTGGAGGTAAAATAACATGTCAACCAAGGTAGCATAAATCCTAACCACCAACAAAGTGTCCACATCCAAATCAAGGCTCAATAGCTCTCAAATAGCATATCCGGGCATAAACCATGATGACCAAGCATCAATACATCCAACAAGACACCCGAATGTCAACAAAGAGCATTATACATAAGTTGTCCCTGATAAAACCTTGCTGCCTAAACTATGTACAATAGTAAATCCTTGCATAAATCGAGCTATGGAAGCTCAAACCAAGTCCCAAATCATCTCAAAACATTGGGTAAACATCCCCAAATCATTTGCGCATCAAATACCAAGCTTCGGGAGCATCATATAAGCTAAGAGCATGGCATTTTCTTGCTGTAAATCAACTCAGATCTGTTATAGAAAGTTCTGTGATCATAATTTGGTAGATCTGATATTACATTGCATTCAGAGCATGCCAAAACCCCAAGTTAGACTCTTACCTTGCCTAAATTGGGTCCTGGATGCTCGAGATATAAGAAAAAATGGGAATTTTGAGCCAGATTTTAAAATAGGTGCAAAAAAAACATGAGCTGCTACTATGGGGCCTGCTAGTTATGCTGAGGATAAGGGGGCAAATGGGGGCATAGAAGGTGCCCAATGAAGCCAAGGAACACCTACAAAGAGCCTATGAGGTCCGGGAGATGAAATCTTACCTCCGAGGGAAGAAGCCATGGCTGGCATTGAAGCTCCAAGCTCTAGGTCTTCAATCTGGGTTGAAGTAATGCCGGGCCAAGCTCTACGATCAAGATTTGATCCAAAGCTCTGATACCAATTGAAGGGGATGCAATGGCAGTGGAGAAGGAGAAGAGGAAGATGCGGGAGAGAAGAGCACACACAATAGGCACTGTCCAATTGAACTGACAGTCTTATTGCACTATCATATTATATATGAATAAAGAATGGGTGGTCACAGTGTACACGGGTAGGCCCAGAGGCCTTTTACCCCAACAACAGAGAAGATGTATTCTTCACCCACAATTGGACACTTAGGTGTGTTCAAAGCCTATGATAAGATCTCCATGGGTTTTCACTAGAAAGGATTGTGTAATGATGTAAAAGATTATGCCACAAGGTGCATTCCATGTCAACATAATAATGATAACACTCATAAGCCAAGTAGTTCGTTGCAGCCCTTACCCATTCCTAAAGAAAATTGGATGGATATAACCATGGATTTTAATACTAGCTTGCCTACAACTAAGAAGGGATGGAATCATATCTATCTGGTGGTAGATAGACTCATCAAGGCAACCCATCTCATTCCCATGAAGACATAGTTTACTAAATCACATGTGGCTTGTTAGTTCATGGAATATATATTCAAGTTGTATGGATTATCCAGGTGATTGTACATGACAGGGACAGTTCATGAGTAAATTCTAAAAGGTGGAATTCAATTCCATGGATACTCAATTGGATTCCTCTATATCCTATCATCCCCACAGACCGATGGCCAAATAGAAAGAGTCAACAAGTGATTGGAGACCTACCTTAGACACTTTTGTCATGATGTGCAGCATTTGTTGGACTCTTGGCTACACTTGGCTAAGTTTGAGTTTGTCTATAATAATTCTACCCATGCTAGTATTGAAGTTTCTCTCTTTGAATCCTTATATGGCTATAAAGTGTCCCTTCTTTATAATTCTCTTTAGTGAGAGAAGATTAACCCTCATGGGAAAGAGCACATGTAGATCCTTCTTCAGGGATGTAAAGTGAATCTTACGAAAGCTCAAGAGCAAATGAAGATTTATGTTGATGAGCAAAGGTGTCCTATGGGGTTCCAAGAAGGAGAATTGGCTTTGTTGAAAGTGCAAAAGTCTCACTACTCCACTTTGAAAGATAGCTCTAGCAATATGCTCACAGGTTTTATGGGAAAAATAGGATTCTTAAGCATATAAAGGACTTGGTCTATAGATTAGAACATCCCTCTTCTACTAAGATGCACAATGTATTTTAGGTCCATTAACTCAAACCATTCTTTGGTATCTAGGTTAACACAAGGTCTAATTCAGTATGTCCTTAAAGAAGATAATAGGATAGTGTGAAAAGAAGCTTCAGTCTAGGTTCATCACTAAGTATTTGATTAAGTGGAGAGGGTTATGACTTGAAGAAGCTTCTTGGAGTCTTGCATCTATCTTAGATGAGTTTTCTTATCTTTCGAAGGCTTTATTAGCTAAAACATAGTCATGGTTTGGGCCAAATGTATTGCAAATAACATCTAGACAGTAGTTTGTTTTAGTATATATTTTGTTCTGACCTATTTTTACAAAATTCCACTTATATAGAGTGATAATATTCTTTTGAGAGCTTCATATTGATGTGTGGTATGACCCATTTGGATTACCTTTTGAATAGTTATGGCAATTTTTGTCCATAAAGGTATATTATTACAATAAGCTATCTATTGAGTGGTGAGACACCTTTCCATGAAGATTTCAAGGCTCAAAAATTTTCTTGAAGACATTTGGATACTATACATTTTAGATGCTTCTACCCTAGTCTTCATCTTACTAAATATTTCATTTTTCTTCCATATTTTGTATCATTTATATGGCTCTAAAATAGAGTAGTACTGTGTTATGCCCATATTTTCAGCCATTATAATAACTTCCCAATTTTGTTTTTGTGAGCAAAAACCTCAAGGCAAGGATGGAATGTAAGAAACTAGGAAGATCAATATTTTTAGTATGGTTGATAAATAATGCCATGTCACACTGACATAGGTATTCAGATGTAGAGACTTGTAATTTTTTCATTATTCATGAATACAATAACAGTCTTTTCGTCTCATCTCCTTCTCCAAACTTTCGTGTTTTCTCTCACCTCTTTCTTGTCTTTCTCTCTCATCATTAGTATTTATCTCATCTCTTTTCTCTCTCTTTTACACTCCTCTCTCCTTCCTAGTCCCCTTTATTACATCCGCTCTTCATATTGAAACATTCAAGTATCTTTCCAATGTATTCCTTTTGGGACACATAGAGAACTTGCTTATATTTTGTTGGCTATCGTGGTGAGCATTCATATTTATAATTTATTAGAATTCTTGGTGGTGTACTTGTTATCTTGATTGCTTTCTTAGTTTACATATGTAATGATGGTTATGGCTTCATCATCTACTTTGAAAAATGAACTAGTTGATATTGAGAAGTTGGATGTTACTAACTTTTCTTATTGGAAAGGAACATATCTATAATGTACTATTGTAAAAGAAATAGGTCACACCAATTAAATGCAAAGGTGTAAAGCATAAAGACATAGATAGGGATACTTGGGATGAGATGGATGAATATGCACACTCTACCAATATACTAACTCTCTCAAAATTTGTTTATTTAATGTAAATGACACTCAAGACATAATGGGAAATTTGAGGTCTCAAAAATGCCCTCTAAAGGAGTTTAACTAGAATGTCCCCTCAAAAAATGGGGCACTGTAAAATTTTTACAAATGAACTCGAAACGTTTCGGATATTGCATTTTTAGAAACCACTCTTCAAGAGCTTTTTGGTGAGATATATGTTGATAAGGTTTGGAAGTGAAATAATGAAGTTACATCAAAGATTTCCTTTTGCCTAGGAAATATTACCATAATAAAATCTTTTAATATAAAAAAGGAATCTCTATAGAATCTAGCCTCATCCATCTTGAAACCCCATCATGTTATATATCATCAAAAAACTTGTAAAGAGTAGGTTCTAAAAATAAGATCTTCGATAAGTTTGGAGTTCATTTGCAAAAATTTTACTATGTCCCATTTTTTGATGGAATATTTTGATCAAACTCCCTAAGAGGGTGTTTTGGAGACCTCAAATTTCCCATAATGTGGTGCATATGGAGTTTTAAAAATGCTACACAACCTTTATGAAAAGCAAATCATCATATCATAGGTTTATTGGTTGAAGAAGCTCAATGATCTATGTATGGAAGAGGAAAATTAAATGTTCAACCATTTGAATGCAATTAACACTATCTTTAGCTAGTTTTCTAATAAACATATTACATTTGAGGATTCCAATGAGATGTTTTGCTTGAGACATCACTTGAAAGTAAAGATACATTCATGACAATTATTAGCAATTCAACACTTGTTTATAGGCTTGACTAATTCAAAAGTTTAGAATAGTTTGCTTATTATTGTAGTGGTTAATATATAGAATACTACATGTGCTAAGGGATCAAGTATGGTTACTATGAGAGAGAGTTCATACAAGTGGAAAATCTCATGAAAAAGGAAACTCTAGAAGCAAGTTTCACACAATGAAACATGTGGAATGCTTTTATTGCAATAAAAGGGGTTGTATTAAAATGGATTGCATTAAGTAAATAAGTAAGCATAAAGGTAAGAAAAGGAGTAATGAGGACGGCAAAAAAGAGGAAAAACCAAAGGCAAAGATTAAGGAAGCAAATATTACATATAGCAACATTGATGTCTAATGTATTGTATATCTCTACTCTTGGTGATGGTATGTTGCATGATTGGGCCTTTGATTTAGGGCTATCCTTTCGTGCTACTCCTCATAGAGGCTGCTTTTCTATGTATGCACAAGTATAAAAGAATGTGCCCAATTGACAATTACTTTGCATGTAGTACTGTTGGGGTGGGAGATGTACATTTATCACTTGCCAATGGTTCCTCTTTTGTACTAAAATGTCCCAACCTAAAGAAAATTTTGATTAGGACTAGATTGTTAAATTACTACATTTATTATGTTTTCTTTGGCAATCACGGCTTATCGCAAGAGGGCCAAAATATGGCACTTTGAACTCTTTGCATATGTCTAATGTAAAGGATCACATTATCTAATATAAATGATCACATTGTAGCTATGATTGAGTAGCCATTTGTATCTCTTTAGCATAGCCATGACAAGATGAAATCCCTTTCTCATTTTCAACATATTCTTTTACTTTGAATTTTTAGACTTTGATATGTGTAAATAGTGCATGTATGGGAAACAAACTAAACTATGGCATAAAAAGAGTCTTGTTATTATGAATAAATTTGGACCATTGGAATTAGTGCATAGTGAGGTGTGTGGGCCTACATATATAATTACATGAGGAGAATTATCTTATTTTGTTACATTCATTGATGATGCTATAAGAAAACTATAGTCTTATCCTATCCACAAAAAGAGTGAGACATTTGATTCATTCCAAAAGTTCTTGGCTTATGTGGAAAATCTTTCAAGCAAGAATATTAAATGCTTAAGGACTAATAACAGTGGGGGGTATATTTCTCATATCTTCCAAAATTTTTGTGAGATATGAGGTATTAATAGGGATTTGACTACTCCTGAGAATCCAACTCAAAATGAGATTGTTAAAAAGATGAGTATTATCATACAAGAAAGAGTTCAAAATAAGTGGTCCCCGATGCAAGTCTTACTCATAGATTTTGGAATAAGGCTATCAAGAAAGTTGTTGACTTAATTAATTGATCACCTAGTAAGCCATTGGATGACAAATATCCTAAGGAGGTGTGGTTTGGTAAGAAACTATGTTATGACTACTTGCATGTATTTGATTATGGCGTGTATATGCCTAATTTAAAGGACAAGCAAAAAAGCTTGATCCAAATATATTTTTCTTGGATATAGAGACTTAGGAGAGATGGGGTATTGCTTATGGAATTTGAAGAACAAAAAGAATAATGTGTAGCCATAATGTAACCTTCAATAAGGAGAAGATGCATAAATAACCCATAAAGACCATTAAGGTACCCAAGGTGATATTCTAGGAAGATGGATATCCACTCTATGGCCAACATGTTACAACCAGTTCCACATGATTCAGGCTAGGATAGCTATTAAATGTTGTGGTGGGAGTTCCATAGCTAGGTGGCTAGCTCACATAGAGTAGAAGAAACAAATGGGACAACCAGATGGTAAGCTTGAGTAGATATTGAGAGGATCTACAAGAGTCTCTAGATTACCATTGAGATATACTCAATATCTTAATTATATGATGGTTATAGATTGCGGAGATCCTTCACGTTATCATGGTGCTATAAGCAGGGATGCTAGTCATAAGTCAAAGAAGGCTATGTAGTTAGAGATGGAATCTTTGGTTAAGAATTCCACTTGAGAGTTGGTTACTTCACCTAAGCAAGCTCAACATGCATAGATATTGATGATAAATTACATGGCTAGATGCATTTGTATGTCTACACTAAGAACATAGATGATCATCATTAGCTTCATATTGCCAATGAGCCTATTTATTGCGTTAGTTAGTTACATTTACTTACAACTAGCATAATTGTAACATTGACCAATAATTACTAGAGTTACTTATGCATTGGTTGGCTTAATAGTCCATTTTTCTTTACGGTGTACCTTATCTATACTTCATGTCCATTATAGTATTTGAGAAAGAAAATAAGAACACCAAGAAAACAATATGATCTCCATCTTTCTTCTTGTGTGTTTGAGTGAGCTTTATTTGTATCTATTTTATATTTGTTTAGTCTAGTGATTCAAGAAACTCCTCCCACCATAAGATTGTTGTCATTCTATCAAAGTCACAGTACTATTAGGGGCCATTTTGGAGGCCAAAGTAAAGGAGAAGAAGAGACAATTTAAGAAAATAAGCAACAAGTAAAAAGTTCTCCCAATTTCTCATTTTTAGCTTTGGATATTGCCATGGAGGCACTAAAAGCAGAGGGCATAACAAACATCTCATTATTGTGAGACTTTAGTATGCAAGGAGTTTAGCATATGTGTTATATACAAGCCCATGAGGGCTTTCTACTAGGGTTTTTTTTCCATTTGAGGTCATTTTGGGTCATGTTTTGGACTCACAAAGTTGCAAGACAATAATTTTTTGGATATGTTGCATTCTCATTGGTTGTTATGTGTGAAATTTATAAGGTTAAATATTTAATTATCGAGGTGTTTATTAGGATTAAAACACAGGGTTTATCTACATGCAGTTTGTAGATTGTATGCATTGTTAAGTAATTAGTAAAAATGATTGCTTGATTTGTTACTATGGACTTCTTATACAAGGTCACCAAAGACTGGCTTGCTATGTGGTAATCAAATTTATCATGATGTATGAAAATAGTATGAATCCCATCATTTAGAAGTTGGACAAGAACAAATACCCTTATGGAGTTCCATATGTGATGAACTTTCTTATCAAGAAAGACTTATACAATTCTATTACAAATGAAAGAAGGAGCTAGATCTAAGTGAGCACTTGATTGTAGATAAATTAAAGGTATAAAAAAATGGAATCTAAATGACAAAAAAGTGTTGCATTGGTTATCTACAATCATTGATAATAACATGTTGGGATATATTAGAAATGCAAAGAATCCATAAATAGCTTGGACTACATTTACAAATAATATGTTCTATAAATACAAAGGCAATAAATATTGAGCTTAAGCAAGACCCAAGTACTTTGAAAAAAGGAAAGATATCAATAAATGAATATGTATTTGGAGCTCTTGAGAGAACACCAAAGAACATGGGGAAAGAATTGCAAGAATGTCTATATTGTCTCATAAACAAGCATATTTTTCATCTTCTTATGAAACCACACAAGGAAAACAAACACCAAGAAAAAATATTTTCATGCAGCATCATGGAATGTATCTCCCTAGTAGCAAACTTAATGAAACACATCATATTCTTCATAGTGATGAAAAAGAATCCATATCCTCCATTTTATGAATGGAATCAATCACATAGTATTCATATCAAAGATTCCACAAAGAATCCATATCCTTCTTCTCTCATAATTTCACAATATCTCTCTCATATACAATGTTTTGGATCAAAATTTGGCTATCTCTCACCCATATCTCTCTCTCACACACTCTCCTTCAATGAGATAATAGAATACAATATAATAACACTCCATATTCCTAATTTGATCATGAAGGAACCCTCCAAGAGGTATGGTTGATTCAAAGAGATACCAAAGCCATTACAATGCCTCTTCATAGTGAACTGCTACATTGTCATTCCTAGTCTTAAGCTTTAGTCTTCAACCGCTATTATATTCACTTAATCTAGATAATATGAGCTTGTATTCTCCTCTTTCCAAAGTAATAAAACATCCCCAAGCTAAGAACACATCAATACTAACAGATATAGACATAAATAGAAGATCACAAAAGCAATATAGAAACTCAACAGAGATACAAAAGGTCAACATAACTCAATTAAAAATAGTCCAAACAAAACCCTTATCAACATATACGTTCACAGCCACAAAGCTCAATCAGAATAAAAACAAGATCTTATAGAGGCAAATAGAACACATTAGAATCAAATTAGTCATTCAATAAAACACATCGGCCAACCAAAAACCTCAAAGAGCCACCAAAAGTTCTCCAATCTAAATAATAGTTCTTAAATCACTCTCAAAAGAGATTAAACCCATAAAATCATGCAAAAACAAGCCATTCAACTTCCAAAAAACAACAAAAAATAGCTTAAAATCCAATCAAATTAGTACATAACATGTCCTTACACTTAGAAAGGGAGTGTTCTTGTGACTTTGGAATGAGTAGAATTAAAAATTTAGACATAGCTAACTATCTGGTCTTCCAACTATACTTCAATAGGATCAACATAAACATAACAACAATCCCAATCAAATCTTCAAAATAACTTGGGTTTTATACATAAATGGAAGAAAAACACTAAACTTCTTGAATCATCTAATAAGAACCAAATATATGTGCACAAACTAGTCAAGGAGATAATATTTTTTGAAGAAAGTCGATCTTCAATAAGACAATAGAGAGACCTTCATCATGAATCATCATCAATATCTTTAGCTTGCAATTGCTCCAACACCTTCATTTTGACGAAGATAGCACACATACATCCACTCATAGACAATACATCTAGATATACACATATACACTAAAATGCACAGTAGTTTGAATGCCACAAATCCCCAAAAATGGAGAGCAAATGATATTATAATTGAAACACAAGCTACATATGAGAATCTCTTTGTTGACTTGCAAGGATGCAAACACTTCTTTTTGAATTGCATGCTCAACTTAGGTCTCTCCTCTATAAAGTAAATAGGGGCATTTTTAAAGGAATTGTAAGCATTACATCCTCTCGATAAAAATGACATATTGGATAGGCAATGCTTATGCAAAATAGTAAAGTATGTTCATTTGGACAAGTAGCAAACATCCTCATTAGGATTGATGGCTAAGGACAAGATAGAGTTTTTGATTATTTATGTATGATTGATGGTGTATAAATACCCAAAAAAAAGTAACCAGTTGCAAAGAGATTTCTTGATTGAGCTTGCAGTCAAGCAAACTGAAGATATGAATTTGAATAGGTTGATGAAATCTCCTAGGACCTAGGAATGACATACCAATTAAAATTTGTCACAACTCTATAGAAACAGAATTTGTATCCTTTTTCATTAATTTGTCTATATAATGATTTATTAAATTTATTTCCTTTGCACTAATTAGATATAAAGAAAAGTGCATTGGAGCTGGCCACTGATGAGTGGTCACAGGTTATGGTGGACCCACACGGTGGGTTAGAGAAAAGATAGTTCACACTTCCACCTATATGACCCGATTGGGCGCCTGTGACTAGAACTCACGCATATCAGGGTTAGACTCGCACACAGAAAGGATTGATGCCTTGAAGTGTGGGCTAGATCCACCAGAACAAACAATTACAATCAACAAGATGGCATGATCATGAAATGCTTGTATAATGTGCATGTGTGGGCTGAAAGCTTGAAATGCACATTTCTTTGCATAGGAAAGTCACATGAAGATTCGGATACCATTTTTGCGATGTACACGGAAAAAGCTTTCATATGATACCCATATTGGGGGGGTCCCTAAATTCTAGGAGATCCCTAAATTTTAGGAGATCCCTAAATTTTAGGAGCCTCGAATTAGCCTAAAAATGCTAGTCCTAAAAAATAGGGATGTCATTTTAAAAATAGTAAGTTCTGTACTCTGACTGTGCTTACTAAATTTGGTTGTTTCTATTCTTGACAGTATTCAACCCAAAAAGGAAGGCCATAAAGAAGAGACAAGTGTCAAGACACTTGTCACACAAGTTTCCAAGTGTCCCACCACTTGTCACATCTCATGACATGTGGCTGGACACTTGTCTTGTGCTACTCCACTTTCCCCTTTTGTACTAGCTCTCCCCTCTCCTATAAATAAGAGCTCGTTTTTCTTCATTGATCATCATTTTTCTTTGTTGTAAACTCATGTACAGCACCCACAGATAGCCAGAAACTGGCCCCATCCATCCCCATCATCATCCCCCACTTCTCCATTATCAAATTCCTCAATATTCTCTCTTCTATCACTGTTGTTTTACAAGACAGCAAGCCTGTAAATTCATTACAGCACCTTCTTCTTGAGCTCTTTCTTCCATTTTAGCTACAAGAAGCAAGCTCTATCCATGTACTGCTGATCAACGATGGAGAAAGGCTGAATTCCCCTTTTTCTTCTCTCATACTGTAAAGAAATCAGTTCTTATCATTGCATAATAGATCTTGCATGTGTGTTTGTACATCTTTGCATGATCTTGTGAGAGTGAGAATTACTTCTTCTCACTCTCAGGTTGATTGTAACTGAGCTCTTCCCTAAGGGACTTGGGTTGAGCAGAAATACATTCCTTCGGGGGGGGGGGGGGGGGGGGGGGGGGGTTGCCCATCTTCAACCCTCAATCTTGTCTCCATTACTTTTACATTTTCATGGCTGTAATTTTGTGAGTAATTTTCACTTTCAGCTTTAAGTGTTCATTCTCTTTTATATTAAGTTTCGAAAACAAGCGAATATCATAATTGTTAAGCATACTACGTTGTTCGGGGCGTTTACAAAATTTGGTCATATTAATAAATTATCTAAAATTTGTTGGGAGTTAAAGGTCACCTATGCCTAGCCATCTACATTTACTTGGTACTTACTGCCTACACGCCTACACACTATAGGTGGCTGCTGCCCATTATTGTCACTTTACTTTTTATTCTTTCTATGAAAATAGAATAAGAGAAGGCATGTCACACATTGTGACTGTTGGAGTTCCCATATATTGTCTTACTCTCTCTTCCTTGAACCTCCATAGCTTTTGCTCCAAGTTTTCACATACCATCTCACTCTCTCTTCCTCAAACCTCCATTGCTCTTTCTTCTCTCTTTCTTCAATTGTGATTTCACTCTCACTCCAGCTTTCAATTGGTATTAGAGTGGGCATTCAAGGAGCTTCATCTGCATTATATTCAGCCTAAATAGAGAGCTTGACTTGAAGCTTTCATGGGAACCACACACCAAGGTATTGCACTAGGTATCATGGCTATTCCCACTTAGTTTGCCTTGGTCATTTCTAGCTTGTTGTAGCTCTAGGCTTGCTCCAACTTTGGTTATTTCCTTAGCATCCTTCTTAGAACTTGTGACTTTGATCTTGAGCATTTCTTGAAGGGCTTTTGTAATATCCACACATACAAACTCCCCCCTACAATTTTAATAAAATTAGTTTAAAATTTTTACCCCACCCCCTTATCGTCGCCCAACACGTGGCGAGGAGAAGGGGGATGTCGATGATGCCGAGGCGGGGAGGAAGAATGTGATGATGATGATGATGGAGGAGGGAGGAGGGAGGCCACGTGCCTACTATCTCCCCCCCTCTCAACCAGTCCGCTATGCCTTATGACAAGTGGTGGGTGGGAAAAGACCACCACCACTCCAGCTCTTCCACATGCCTCCCCCCCTAATAATACTTGTTACCGCATTTCCCGCAACACAGAGGAGCGAAAAATGGAAAAAAAGGAAATAGCAAAAAAGGCACAGGATGAAAGCAGAAAAATGAGAAAGAGTAAAAGGTGCACCATTAAAATGTGGAAGCGCCCCCGAATCCTTGTAAAAGAGCGCTAGGCTCGCTCCTATGCAAAGTGTATGCATTAGTTGGGAATAGGATAAATTAGAATGGTGGGAAATGGGAAAAAGGGCCTAGGCTACGGTCGGCCATGTAAAAAAGGGAAAAGGGGATGACCACCCAAAAAGGATTTAGGGAATATGATAAATTAGAATGGTGGGAAATGGGAAAAAGGGCCTAGGCTACGGCCGGCCATGTAAAAAAGGGAAAAGGGGATGACTGCCCAAAAAGGATTTAGGGCTTTGTATATAAAGTTGAAAAGCGAATGAGAAGCTCATTCTTTTGGTGTGTGGCAAAAAGAGTCTTCTTCTTCCTCTCTTCTTCTCTCCTTCTTGCTTGTGTGTGCTCTTGAGAGAGGGAGTGTGAGAGTATGAGGGAGTGAGTGTGTGTGGGAGTGAGGGATCAAGAGGGTGAAGCTCTTCACCATCTCCTCTTCTTCGCTTCTCTTCTCTTCTATTCTCTTCTCTTGTGTGCGCAGCTATGGAGGATGGAGCTTGGAGATGGAGAAGGCTTGAGGATGCTTGAGCTAGCATCAAGAATCCTAGAGCTACCGGAGTGCAAGAGAGAGGAGGGTATTTGTTCAAGCATCAAGGTAAGCTCACTACACTCGTAGGATCGACGGCGCGTTGGCTAGGTGAGAGATAGCCATTAGAGCTCGCTTGGAATGCTTGAAGCAATAAGCGGTCCGTGGGTCTTGGCGGTTGAGCGAAAGCTCCCACATTTTGGTTCCGTTGTTGGGACCAACGGATTCAAGCTTGAGCACTTGCGTGCCTCATATCGAGCATCGAAGTAGGGTATTCATCCCCCAAATAGAGCTTGAGATAGGTAGGGAGTTTGGGTGTTTTTGATCTTCAAAATAGGCAAGTAATTTGGGATATTTTCGTTGTTTGATGATTGGAAAATATGGAGAAATTAATTCAGTGTTTTGCTTTCGATTTTTGTTGCATTTAGAGTAGGTTAACAGCAGGAAATCGCACCCGAGAGGCATAGGGTTTACTGCTGTTAAACAGGGAGAAAATCGGAGAAAATAGGTGGGAAATGGAGGAAATGCTCAGTTGAATGTGTAGGAATCGCAAGGAGAGTGATCGATAACATCCGGGTAATGTCCAGTAGGCTTATAAGTTCTTGAAGGGCAAGGGAATCCTCATTTGCAACCAGCTGAGAGAGAGAGAGAGAGAGAGAGAGAGAGAGAGAGAGAGAGAGAGAGAGAGAGAGAGAGAGAGAGAGAGAGAGAGAGAGAGAGAGCTTGGGCGACCTGTTCGATCAATCAGTGCAAGGAGTGATGTTGCTATCGGCAATCCCTAGGTATATAGATCTCTTTCCCATCACTCCAGCATCATTCTTGTTGAATCTTGTAGCCTATAATAATAGATATCTTAAGATTTTGGACGAATTTATGCTCGAAAGTGCGTTCGGGTCGGCGGAATCAGACACCCGATTCAGTGTCCGATTCTCAGAATCGGATGTCTGATTTTGAGAATTGGACGTTCCCGATCGGACCAACCCGTCCGATTTTGGGACTTGGACACTCGGACCAACCCCGTCTGATCGGACGCTTAGCCCGACCATCCAATCGACGAAATTGGACTCACGAATTAGGACACATCAGCAATTGGACCACACGCCTGGTCTGATCGGACCACTTGTCTGATTTTTGAAAATCGGACACTTAACCCGTCCAATTCTGAGATTCGGACGGCTCAAACTCGGACCCACCTAGTTCGATTCCTAGAATCGGACCATTGGTAAATCAGACAACTGGTAAATCGGACGTCTGATTCTCAGAATCAGACACACCCTTAGGTTATTTTTTTTAAAAAAGGGAGAAAACATAAAAAATTGACCCCCACAATCGACTGGAAGCGCAACCCGCTCCAGGACAACATGGCGAATGCCTTATCGGCAGTTCCCGACGTAGGAGTCAAGACCAAGGGACAGGGGGACAGTGCTGGAGCACTCCCCAGCGACCTGATGCGTTGAGAATGGAAATCCAATCGGAGGACCTGTGATCGACCCCCTAGTGAACAGCAAGAAGCAGCGCAGACCCTAGAACCCGCTAGAATGGCCAGGACTTGAGCAACGAAGTTTATCAGGCCTAAGACGAGACAAGAGGACGTAAGCATATAGAGATCGATTGTCGCACTCACATTGTATTTCCGCACTTGAAGTATACTTAAGAAAGCTGAAAGCCTGATTAGGCACAAGTGCATGAGAAACGACACACTCACCGAGTGACCATAAATTGAGGTTTGTATTTAATAACCAAAGGAACTCACTCAGATAAACCACTCAAGGAACCCACCAATAGGAGAGGACCCAAGACATAGACAAACCATCGAAGTGCAGGGTAGGACCAAGCAAGGAGCGCCAACGACGAGGATCTGTCAAGTCTATTCAACATGATCGACAGCATAGTGGAGCGCGAGAACTCGACCATGATGGAAGAGAGCTCCGACCATCGGTCTAGTGAGGACCTTGAGTTGAACGTATTCCCAGATGCTATTCAGCAGTTGGTGAGCAGTTACGACGCGCACGCCCGGTACGAGCACTGCGGCAGGACAGCAGACGCAATCATTGCAGATCTAGAAGAGGAGAGAAGGCTAGCCCGCAAAGCATTGCAGGGCATAGCCGAGTACAATAGGGATCAGCAGGCTAGGAGCCAAAGGCAAACCATGGAGCTGCATGAGGTGCAGTGAGTGTTGAACTTGGCTGTCCGAAACCGAGCGGACCACGAGAGAGCACTGGAGGGAGACTTGTCGTTGAGTGAGCTCCTCATGAAACAACTGCTCGATAATACAGTAGTAGAGCAGAGTGCCACCACACTAGCGACGTTACTGCTCGCAGGATTAGGGGCGAACCAAGATTGTTGCCAAGCAACTCGATAAGTACCAATCTCAGGACGACCCATACAGCTTTGTTGAGCAGTTTGAGCAAGTCTACGAAGCCAACGGCCTCAACGACCAAACTCAACGTTCGCAAGCATTTGGGCTTTGCCTAGGCGACAAGGGTAGGACGTGGTATACAAGCCTGGATGTTGTAGAGCGAGCCAACTTCAATAATCTCAAGGATCTCTTTGTCAAGAGATTCGTCAAGCCCGGATACTCCGATAACCTGCTAGTACGCTTGATGAACATCAAGCAGAAAGAGAAGGAGGACATCCGTGACTATGTGACCCGTGTGTGGAGTCTCTTTAAGAGAATCCCTCTAGGCGAGCGATTGACTGCTGACATAGCAATTTCGATTGTATTCATCAGCGAAATTCGAGACGAGGAGTTATATAAGGCTTTGGCAGGCAATTCAAGCTTGCAGTGGGACGTGGTGGCTAGAGTGTTAGAGGAAGCCATCAGAGTCGATGACCAGCTGAAAGAGCGGAGCTCTAGGAGCTCAAATCTAGAAGAACCCAACTCGAGAAGCTCAGAGAGAACGTCAGCCTCTAATGAGTGATCAATCTCATCATCCCAAGATAAGGGGAAGGCCATCGAGACAGACCAAGGCTTGGCTAAGGTCAAGATGGAATTAGCCAAGTTACAAGACATGTTGAGACGACCAACACGCCCACACGTCCAATGCGTGTACTATGGCGAAAACCACTTACCGACCGAGTATTAAGACCCTAGGTCAAGACCTTGCGCTAATTGCGGTAGGTTCGGCCATGATGTCGCGCATTGTAGACTACCAAGAAGACTTCCATACTTGCAACCCTATGGCCAGCCTTATCTAGCGAACAAGCCACAGCCACTCTTCGGAAGGGGAGCCCCATTGGCTCTTCCCGCACCTAATGATATGAAACCAGCCGTCCCTAGAATGGACATAAATCCTACAGGCATTCCTAGACCACCTGGTCCTTACGTGACCCACCCACCGAGCGACGCTCTAGTACACTACGTGGAGGAGCCGAATGATGAAGAGACCTACATATACCCTTACATCTCGCACGACGACGAGGGCAACGCGGTCCTCATGGATTATCGACCCGTGCCGGTGATGGCGTTAGGATGAGGACGAGGTAGAGGCCTAGGAGGGCAGCCGTAGGATCCAGTCACTTGTTGGACTTCTGGTCACCCCGGTCATGTTTCATCGTGCTGCCCTGAAAGAGAGCAGCAAAACAGAGACAAGGCTGACCAAAAGTGCACAGAGTGTAGAATCACCCATCTTTTCGTAGATTGCCCAAGGCGAAAGCCATCCTCTAGCTCAGCCAACGTGCCATCTATCCCATTGGGGCTGTTCGGTGTCAAAAACCTCGGTGGGGAGGCCACGCCTATCCCATTGCAGATCATGACCCGAGCCCAAATGAAGCAGGCCTTTGCTAGGACCCAACAATCTTGACGCAACCTCCATAAGGAAGAAAAGCCGCAGGTGGAAAAAGAAGAGATTGGAAGCTAAAGTCGCACTAAAAACCGAGAGTGCTACGACTCTGCCTGCGAGAAAGAAGGTTTCAGACATAGAGGCAGAGACTTCAGCCCCTAAGACGGCCGAAAAGGGAAGTGCTAAGGTAGGGGAATACCCACATCCGAAGCGACAGTTAGAGGCCATAAAAAAGGTGAAGGAATGGGTGAAGGAGGCTCAAGAGTATCTTAAAGACGCTGAGCCCATCATAGAGGATGAGATCGATGATCTCTCCAATGTGAGCATGCCGATATCACCACCTCAACCTAATTCGGCAAAGGAAACCGCGCCACAAGCAGTGCCGCTAAGACCAAGCCTAGACGTGACAAAGCCGCGGATCAGCCGCGGCCATTGGCCCGAACAATCTAGGTTAGGGGAAGGATGAGTATCTAACGATCTCCTGACCACGCTAGTGACTACCCCTGTAACACTTAGCCTGGGAGATCTGCTTAAGTAGCATCCTACCCTATGGCAAGATCTTAAGCAGTGGGTCGAAGGATCACAAGAGCAGGTCACGGCAGGACCAGGATGCAGAAGCGCAATTGCCAAGTTTGACACTGCACTCCGTGCCTAAATCCTTGCACGTCGATGCCTTTTGGGAAGGCTCTGAGATGCATGCACTCTTGCCGGTCCTAGCCCTGGGTGACACAACAAGAAAGGGAATCGTAGACATGGGAGCTGGGGTTAGTGTGCTTAGCCACGCAGTGCTTCAGACTTGGGGAAACCCGATCGAAGCTGCTAGGTTTAATGTCACGCTAGCAAATGGTATGAGAGTGAAGCCATTCGGGGTACTGAAAAATTAGTCAGTGAAGATCGCAGGTGTCCAGTTCTCTGTCGACTTTATAGTCATGAAGGGAGTGGACTATGATGTCCTATTAGGCCGACCCTGGATGCGCAATGCTAGAGTCATCGAAGATTGGGGTAATGGCTTGATCTTTCTTGGCAATAGAACGGACGCCGTAAGAATAGAGATGGACACTTGGAAGACCTCACCAATCGACCTAGATGCCATCTCTGCTATGCTCAAGGGGAACACTCAGGTCAAGAAGCCCTATGGGCCCTTGACCAAGTATATCCCATGCCCAGAGGATGAGCGGGATTGGATGCACGTTCTCGCTACAATCGACCTGCCATTCTCAAACCATAAGGTGTACGAGCAAGCCATCAAAACGATCGGCAAGACCAACGAAGCACTCTCTACACCAGTCTGCATGATGGCAGCAAGCCGCCGGGGAAAGTCTAAGCCTGTCACCTTCCACGTACCTTCTAACAAAAGGGAACTCCAGGGGATACTGGAACACCTAACGAACCAGCTAGTTGGCAACCCAGCTGCAAATTTCAAACCACTCCAGGATCTCTTAGAGGATTCCAAGTGGCAATGGACCAGGGTGCACAATTTAAACCTCATGTATAACTGGGCCCTAGTCCCTGACCAACGACATGAGGCATACCGAGCCCTAGGAGATGACGAGCAATCAGATGACAAAGATTCCAGCGACGAATACGAAGACTGCCAATCCTTCAGTGATGAGAGCGAGGGTGAAGTAGATACCATAGAAAACGACACTGAAGGACACAAAATTGAGCAGATACAAGCAGACGCCAAGCCGTAGAAAAGGCAGGCCCTTAGAGTAGAGCGAGGAGTCATGCGCATGGAATGTGATTGCGCTTGGTTGGAATGCATAGGAGCCATAGACCTTGAGCAAGCAGGCCTAGCCAAGCCAGGAACGACATCAATACTTAGGACCAAATCGCCATCTGAACTGTGGCCACCAGGGGAGACCACCTCTTCTAGCGAAGATGGAGGGTTTGACTCTGAATTGGAAGTTACTTAGTGATCCAGAGATCCCTAGGCCACCCATGACAAGATGCACCAAGGGGGACCTACCCGTCCACCTGAGGCGCAGACGGTTAAGGCAGGAAAAGGCAAAGCAACCCAAGGATACACGATCAGAAGAACAACGAAAGCCGCAGTACCTCCCTAAACGATTCACGAAATTCAAAAAAGAGGATAGGGTAGTAGTTCTGTTAGGTGCCAAACGTCAAGGGCAGAAGAGCAAACCAATCGAAGGACCAACCAAGGTCAAGGAGATAGACCTAGCCCAGGAAGGGGAAATACCCCGACTAGTATTCATTGCCAACGACCTGACTGATGAAGAAGAAACAAGTCTTGTCGCTCTCTTGCGAGAGTATATAGACGTGTTTGCCTAGTCCTTAGAGGAGCTACAGGGGGTAGATCTGAGTGTTGTGACTCACAACATACCCATGACGTTGGACGCGATGCCGGTCAAGCAGGGGTTGTACCCTATGAATCCAAAACACGCTCATGCTGTCAAAGAGAAAATTGACAAGCTGATGAGAGTTGGATTCATTTATGAAATTGAGCACATAGATTGGGTATCACCCATAGTCATTGTGATGAAGAAGAACGGAAAAATCCGAGTGTGCATCAATTACAAGAAAGTGAACGTTGCTATGAAGAGAGACGACTATCCATTGCCATACACCGAGCACATGCTTGAGAGGGTGGCAGGCAAGGAAGCCTACGGTTTTCTGGATGGCTTCTCAGGGTACAACCAAGTGCAAGTGCCTCCTGCAGACAAGCACAAGACCGTCTTTGCCTCGGAGTGGGGCGTCTTTGCATACATAGTCATGCCCTTCGGGTTGACCAATGCCCCCGCCACTTTTCAACGTCTCATGTGCACTATCTTTAAGGACATGCTTCGCAAGGAGTTAGAAGTCTTTGTCGACGACCTGTGTGTCCATTCGACCTGGATCGAACACTTAGACAAACTCCGCGCAGTCTTTGAATGGTGTCACCTATATCGCCTCTCTTTGAACCCCTTGAAGTGTCAGTTTTGGGTAAAGCACGGATGCATCTTAGGACATGTGGTATCGAAGAACGGCATTTCCATTGACTTCTCGAAGGTCAGGGTTATTGTTGACCTTTCATCCCCAATTAATTACAAGGGAGTTCAATTCTTCTTAGGCCATACAGGATACTATCGGCGGTTTGTACTGAACTATGCGCTGATTGCCAGACCATTGTGCAAGCTGCTGATTGTCTTCGAGTGGACCGAGGCATACCAACGAGCATACAAAGAATTGAAAAAGGATCTAACAACAGCACCAATTCTACGAGCCCCAGATTGGACCATCACCTTCCACATGCACATCGATGCTTCTAAGTTTGCCATGGGGCAGTGTTGTGCCAACCTAGTGAGCACAACTTAGATTACCCAGTGAGCTTTGCTAGCAGACAACTCACTGAGACGGAGATGAACTACTCGACAACAGAAAGAGAGGGATTAGCCATGGTGTTCGCTGTGAAGAAATTCTGGCATTATCTATTGGCCACACCCTTCATCTTTTTTGTGGATCATCAAGCCCTGCTCTATTTAGTGAACAAACCTTGTGCTACAAGGCGCATAGCTCGATGGCTCCTCCTGCTCCTAGAGTTTGATTTCTCTGTGGTAGTACGAAAGGGAAAATAGCATTACATGGCTAATCACATGTCATGCATCCCCACAGGAGAAGTCGCTGGACAAGGCATCGTTGACGAGTTACCTGGCGCCCACTTATTTCACTTGTCCAGCGAGAGAGATTTATTTAAGGCTGATATAACGCCATATTGGGCGGACGACATAGTCCAAGTGCTCGAGCACGGACTACCTGAGTGACCAATAGAAAAGGCCCGACTTAGGCACTTGATCCTGAAGATCCAGCCCTACGAGCTGATTGCAGGCCAACTCTATAGGCTGGGGCAATAAGGATTGCTGTGTAGGTGCATGTGTGAGTGTGAGATGCATGATGTGCTCTCAGAGGCGCATAGCGGCATTGCGGCAGGACACTTTAGTGGAGACATGACAGCACGGAAGGTGTTACAGTCTCAACTATGGTGGCCCACACTTTTCCGCGACGCCAAGTAATTCGTCAAGCATTGTGACGAGTTCCAACGGACAAAAGTCCTGATTTGTAAAGTTCAAATGGAGTTGACCCCAATTATTGCTCGCCAATCCTTCGAAAAATGGGGAATCGACTTCATAGGGCCCATCAGTCCTGCGGGGCAATACTCACAAGCCAAGTACATCGTAGTGGCCACAGATTACCTCACGAAATGGGCAGAGGCAAGAGCCACACGAAAAAACGACGCTAGGACGACTGCCAAGTTCTTATGGGAGCAAGTGACCTCACGCTTGATGAGATTCATCACACTCACTAAACAGCCTCTTTGTATGGAGCTTGAGGGCCAAGGACATGCAGGTTTACCTATCCCATATGCACAATCGTGCCTACTGCAGTTTCCTACTTTCCTATAAAGCATTGTACTTGCTTCCTTTTCTTAATGCAATGATAGTACTCTTTTCTTTTCAGTAAAGTGTCAGTGTCATTGTCCACATACACAAGATTTTGTCTTGTGTAACAAACAGTGTTTTTTCCATTATGAGTCTACACTTCTCCTTCCATCCTCCATAGCTTCCGTCTTTGCCATGCTCTAGATCCCGCATTTCTCACATGGTATCATAGCCCAGCTGGGCATGGCATTGCTTCTCCAGCCCCTCTTGATTCCTCTCAACCTCAATCTAGCTCAATGTCAGCTCATGACTTCATCTCCCAACTCTACTCTCACTGAAGCTTCCATGGCAGCCATAGCCAGCAGTACCCTGTCAGATTGAGCTGCTTATATCTCACTCCACAGGTCAAATCTCTTGGAGCTTCCTTCTGGAAAAGTATTCCCCAACTCACAAAGCTTCCCTGTATCACATCAATCTAGGAGATTTGACCATCTGGAGCTCAGCATTGTGAAAATTCTCAATCTCTGCTCTGTGTCTGCCATAGCCAGACAGGACCTACCTTACTTGGAGCTTCAATAACTCCTCAACCAGGCCATTTCAGCTCTTGATTTCTTCTAGGGAGTTGTTCTTCTACTCAAGGCGCTTCATTCGGGAACGAGAATTGACGACATTACTGCGCCTAACCCCAGCATTGCGGAAATCGCGCAAACCTGTCCTGAACTGTGCCGAATCTGTTCGACGTGTCTGCGTGCTTCATACAGGCCACGATCTTGACGATTATGATAGGGCTTTGATAGCCCATGAAGTCAGCTTCCTAGGCATGTAAAAATTTTTGAAAATGATCAAGTATAGCTCCTGCAATGTTGTTGAGTGTTGAAATGACTTGTTTTTTGGCTGATTTTTGTTGTTTTTGAGAGCTGAATGGTTGATTTTATGGGATGATTGATTGATTTGGAAGTGGATTGAGAGTGTTTTAGATGATATTGATTGTGTTTTGGAAGATCGTGATGTTTGTTGGTGGTTTTGTGATGTTCTGATAGGTTCTGAATGGTTCTGTATACCTTCTGTTTTGTTCTGTTTTGGTCTGTTTTGTTCTGATTGTCTTCTGTAAGGAGGGATGGAGTATTGATTGATGAAGAATGAGATATTGTGAAAGCTTATTGAATGTTTTGTGAGAGTTTGGAATGGGTTGAGTATAAGTTATGTGGTTTTGATGACCTTCTGTAACCTTCTGTAGGTCTTCTGTAGAGCTTCTGCTTCTGTTATGTTTCTGTTCTGTCTCTGTACTGTAGCTGTTCTGGTACTGTTCTGTAGACTGTTCTGTAAGTGTTCTGTGGAATGTATGTGTGACTTTGAGGAAAGTTTTCTAGCCTTGGAAAGAGGTGAATACAAGTGCAAAAGAGCTGAAAGAAGTGGAAGAAGTAGCTGCTGAAGACTCAAGAGAAGACTAGAGTGAAGTGACAGTAGTGAGCTATGAAGAGACACTGTAGTGGCTCTGGTGACCTTTCATATCAGACATACCTCTTGGGAGGGGTATCCACGACCTAAGAGTGATTATTGAGAGTAATTTTGAGAGATTGTAGAGAGGATATGATGTATTATTGATGGAGTGTGTGTGAGAGAGTCAGAGATAGTCAATTCTATTGAAACAGAGTGATTGTATATGAGAGATTGAGAGAGAAGACTATGAAGATATTGAAGATGAATACTATGTGATGTATTTCCATTCAAGATGGTGTATTCCTTTGCTTTCTTTGGTCTATTGATGGATTTTGTGAAGATATTGAAGAATATGGTTGATTCTATTAAAACCGTGGGAGATCTACATGATGCTGCATGAAGATTTGTTATGCCTGGTGTTCTTTTCTTCATTGTGATCATATGAAACATGATAAACAAGCTTGTTGATGTTACAAGATAGATTTTCTTGCAAGAGAATTCCCTTTTCCTTGGTGTTCCTCTCGGGGCTCCATGTTTTTGGTGCGCAGCCGGGGAAACTTGCCATCAACAAGCACCAAAAGAGGCTGAAAATGAAGGAATTGGCATTGCCAAGAAGAGAAGAATTCAATGGATGTTTGTAAAATTCCTTCTTCCACTGAAGAGTTGGAATTTCTCATAATCAAAGCCACTTTTCACAAGAAGTTCATCCCACAATGGCGGAAACACATCACCATCATGATGCATGCTCTATGTAGTGGACAGTTTCCTCTTCCTATTGAAGCAGCAGAAACTTGCATCTTGGTGGCAAACTGTTTGGGAACAAACTGAAGAGCAGAAATAGAGAGAATGACCATCCATGGAAGATTTGGCATTCATTGAGAAGTTTCCAGACAACATCAAGTGGGAAATTGTGAAGAAGCTACAGGAGTCTTGGTCTGTAGAGATTCACAGAGACAAGAAGGAAAAGAGTTAGAATTTGTTCGTGGATGCTCAACAGCAAGATACATGGGATGCTTGGTGTACTGATAATCTTCTGTTTGTTCAATTAGCAACCCACTGGAAGTTGGTAGACAGAGTGTTTTTCACAACATACACTATTGAAACCATCAGAAGCTGGCATTACTATGATGATGGCACCACCACCATGCTCAAACGTATGCATTTTGACACCTTCAGAACCGAATACCTTCCTCTGTGCAGTGGCATGAAAGCAGAATTTAGGGACGTTGAGAGAAAAGAAGTAGAAGAAATGTTGGCAAGAGAGTCCTCCAGAGACTGAAGCCTTCTGTTAACCCTCTGTGGAGCACTAACAACATAGTGGAGTCAACCCCCTGATGAATGACGCAATAAAAAGGCAAGCGTTAGAACGAGTCCAGAGGTACGTAAGAAGAGAGAAAGCAAGAATCAGAGCCGAGAGCGAGCTCGCAGCAGAAGCCGCCTTTGACGCCCTTGCGGAACTCTTTACAGAAGTCCCAATGGCACATCAAGCCCTTCCTCCTCCTGCTGGAGGTCCACTTCCAAGCCAGATCCGTCCTGGAAATATTGATGACAGACCAGCGAATGTAGTCCCATTGCCAGTTTTTAAGGGAGAATACAATGAAGACCCCGATCTTCATGTAGCAGAGTTTATGGTAGCATGTGTGGCTAACAATGCCAGAACCCCTGAGCATTGGTTAGCAATATTCCCCGCCACTTTCAAGGGCGCGGCGTTTCAGTGGTATGAGAGACAAGCAGCAGGAACTTTTGGCACATGGGACGACCTAAAGTTGGCCTTCCTCACTAAATTCAGGCGTGAAGGTTTTGAAGAGCGGATGAGAGAGGAATTTATGAACCTAAGTCAGTCCTCTGGAGAAAGAGTGGAAGCCTATGTCTCACGAATGGAATCCATCCTAAAGAGGTGGACTAACCATAATCTAGATGATGGCATTCAGAAGGGAGTGTTTCTCAGAGGATTACAACCAGAAGTCCGTAAGTTTGTGGAGCTGCAAAGACCAGCCACCCTGCAAGCTGCAACAGAAGCTGCAAGACTGTACGATGAAGTGGAAGCTAGAATAGCAATGAATACAAGAAGAGGAGTCCTACCTCCTCTGGTGCCAGGAATGATGTACCCACCAAATGCAGTCCCAGGGACTGTTCCCTACCCCTACCAACAGATGCCCCCAGTATCACAGTACAGTGTACCAAATCCACAGTGGCCACAATCCATGCCTCAAATGATGGCTCAACCACAACAACAATGGTCCCAACCAATCTCCTAAATGCAAAATCAACAGCAACAGTGGAACCCTACCAACTGGAGTCCACAGCCAACAGTTCAAACAGGAGCTCTGAATCAGAACCAGAACAGAGACCCCTCTGTACCAACCCAACCAGTTTATGCAGTGATTACAGAGCCTCCTCAAAACCCTCCTGCCAGTACGCCCGGAGGAGAAAGCTTGAAGGATTATTTATCCAACTCAGTTGCAAACATAAAAAAGGAGTTGATGGATGTGATTACAGAGCAACTACAGACGCTGAAAGTGAACACAGCGAGCATATCCAACGTTGCAGGAGCAGGAAGAGATGTGATGCGGTCAAATACTTGGTGTGGTAAGTGTCACCAAGCAGGCCATTTAGCCACTGAATGTACACGGAAACCAACCATTCGTGGGGCCTTCTGTTCCTATTGTTTGCGGAAGAACCATACAGAGGACATTTGCTCTCTGAAGGAGATGCATGATAGGAGAAGAAAGGAAGAAGACGCAAGATTTAACTTGCTGGAATCCAAAATGACAACACAAGATATTGGACCCAAGCCTAGAGAGTTTGGTTCTAATTTCGGACCCAGAAGATTTCCTTCTCAAAGTTACAGAGGAAGACAGTCTGGCGGTGGTCAGAGATCAGAAGTGGAGTGTTACAGATGCAGAGAAAAGGGACACATCTCACCAAATTGTCCAAATCCTCGAAGGTCAGTGGATTACAAGCCCTTATGCAGTCGATGCAAAGGAGAAGGCCACACTGCAAAAGACTGTCCAAGCCCAGCCCCAGTGAAAAACAGTGCTACTGATAGTCCGTCCAAGGCCCAAGAGCCTACCTCCAATTTAGTGGAATTGGAAGTTGCTGCCATCACTCGTGCAAAGCAGAAGGAACCACCTATCCAGAAAGAAAATAATCCTCCTGCTAGAACAGTGAAGTTCAGTCTTCCACCAGAAGAACAGAACAGAACAGAGCCTAACAGTGCCGTACAGAGCCCTACAGAGCCACAGAGAGTTACAGAGACAGTTACAGAGACAGGACCAGAGGTCCAGGATACAGAAGAGGAGGAAGTGCCACAAGTGGCAGAAGAAGCTCCTGTAATGCCTCTGTTGGAAGAAAGAGGGAAAATGAAAATGGGTGTTGCCCCATTCCCTAACCGATTAGAGAAGCCAGTGGATCCTATTAAGGAATACGATCTAGTTAGAGATCTAGATACCTTTAAACCAAACCTCACATTCCGACAATTATTGATGTTGTCTCCCAGTTGCCGGAAAAGATTCAAAAGCATACTGACAAAAAGACGTGGTTTAAGGATTGCTCCCTCCACAGTGACAAAGTCTAACAAGGCTCCAGAGCCTGTAAAAGAAGTGGATGTGGCTAATGCTTTTCTAGATCCGGGTACTCCAGAGACTGGCGTATGGATAGAAGGCTGCTTCATTGCAAATGCACTGATTGATGGAGGTTCATCAGTAAACATTATGACAGATGTGACAATGAAGGATCTAGGCTTACAAGGTGTGCAACCAACCCAATGGCTCATCAGATTGGCGGATCAGAGTAGAATCAAGCCTTTGGGCATTCTTCCATATGTGAAGACTACAGTGGCTGGAAAAGATTATTGGCTGACCTATTTGGTGGTGAAGCCAAACTCTTATGGTACATCCTATCCTCTGTTACTAGGTAGACCATGGCTTTTTGAAGCCCGAGCAAGGACTGATTGGTTCAAAGGAACCTTGACCTTGGGTCGAGGACCCAACAAAGTGGTGCTGAAACTGTATGGTTCTCAAAAAGGGCATGGCTCCACCTCCTTGGAATTATCTTCTGATTCCCCTAACGAGGCTACAGATGGAACATCAGCAGACGAAGATGCTGTCAAACAGATCCTTCCTAAGAAAACAGTGGCACATTCTTTGACAGTGGATACTGTAAGCCGACTTCCAAAAGATGCAAAGCCATTATCAATGGGTGAATACTTCCTGCCTGAACCAGGAATGCCTTCTGAAATCACTTCTGACAGTGAGATAGAAGCATGGATGTACTGCTCTCCCTGTTACATGGCCACAGCAGAGACAGAGGATGGAGAGGAACCAGAGAATCTATTCTTCTGTTACAGAGCTCCTACAGAAACAGAAGCAGAAGCAGAAGCAGAAGCATCAACAGAGACAGAAGTAGAGACAGAGACAGAAGAGGATGGATATGATATGGACGAAGAAGATTATGAAAGTGAGCCAGAAGAGTCTATCCCACTTGAAGAGGATACATTTGAGGAAGAAGTTCCAGAAGTATCAGAAGCCGACGAGCTCATGCTATGGGACAGAATGGCAATGGTACCATTTGGTTTGGTAAATGAATCTTCTCATATGCGAAACCTTTATAAGAAATGGATTAAGAAGAGCAAGCCGTCTTTCAAGTGTGGCTCCTGCCGTCCTAACCTATCCTTGCCAAAGAAAGATGATGATGATGCACCGTGCCAACAAACATCAGTCCCACCAACCCAACAGGCATCAAAGGGTCCCTGTTATGTGACGTTCCTGGATGTATCATCAGAAGATGAGTCTTCAAGCCAAGAGGTAATTAATCTTGAAACCAAACCCGGAACGGCTTTAATCCCATTCCAACATCTTAATGAGCAACCTAAGTCTCCACCAAAAGAAGAAGTTGGTTCTAGTGGGACATCAGAAGAGGATATCACTCCCTTGAAGGAGTCGGATCTGTATCCAGAAGCAGTCCGCGGGACCTTCATCCGTGAAGTAGAAGGTGAAAAGCAGTTGACCTTTATGGATGCAGAAGGCACTGAACGCCACTTAAAGGTGGGTAGCAGTCTCCCAAAAGAGGAGTTGTCAACTTTGTACAACTTGTTGAAAGAGAACTTGGATGTGTTTGCATGGTCTTACAAAGACCTAAAGGGGATTGATCCCACAATATGTCAACATCATATTGACTTGGAGCCTGATGCCAAGCCAGTACGGCAACGACAGAGGCGAATGAATCCGAATTATTCCACATTGGTGAAAGCGGAGCTGCTGAAGCTTCTAGAAGCCGAGTTCATTTATCCAGTGGCAAATAGTGAATGGGTTTCACCCATCGTGGTTGTACCCAAGAAGAATGGCAAATTGCGAATATGTGTGGATTTCCGAAAGCTTAATTCCAAGACAAAGAAGGATCACTTTCCTATCCCTTTCACAGACCAACTGTTGGACACAGTGGCAGGACATGAACTTTATTCTCTCCTGGATGGATTCAGTGGATACAACCAAGTCCAAATCGCAGAAGACGACCAATCCAAAACAACCTTCACCACAGAATGGGGGACCTACGCTTACCGAGTGATGCCATTTGGGCTCTGCAATGCCCCTGCTACTTTCCAACGAGTCATGATGGCCGCATTTCAAAATCATCTGCACGACTTCATTGAAGTATATTTGGATGACTTCTGTGTCTATAGTTTGATCAGTGAACACTGGGGACACCTGGAGCAATGCTTTGACCGATGCCGGGAGTATGGGATTTCCCTCAACCCCGACAAATGCATCTTTGGGGTCTCTTCTGGAGTCTTGTTGGGCCACATTGTCTCACCACAAGGGATATCAACAGACCCTGCAAAGATCGAAAAGATCTCAGCTCTGCAAGCACCCACCAACCTCAAACAGTTGAGGGGATTCCTAGGCCATGTGGGTTACTACAGAAGGTTCATAGCCCATTTTGCGACAAAGGCAACTTCCTTGCACAAGCTCTTAAGGAAAGATGCAGAGTTTACTTGGACAGAAGAATGTGACAAAGCCTTCCACACTCTGAAGCAGTGTCTGATAGAGGCACCCATTCTGCAACCTCCTGATTGGACGAAAGAGTTCCACGTACACACTGATGCATCAATTGAAGGCTTAGGTGCTGTCCTCTGCCAAAAGGGCTCCTCGAAGCTGGATCAACCGATCTATTATGCAAGCCGAAAAGTCACTGATAGGGAACGGAACTATACAGTGACAGAGCTGGAGTGCTTGGCCATGGTGTTTGCCTTGGAAAAGTTTCGCCATTACCTCCTATCTACCCACTTTAAATTTTATGTGGATCATGAGGCCCTGTCCTTCTTGATGAACAAAGCAGACGTGAAGGGACGAATGATGAGATGGCTCCTTTTATTCCAGGAGTTCGACTTTGAGGTGATTACTAAGCCTGGTTGATGGACCTAAAAACGGGCCGGCACTGGCTCATGCACTAGCCGGACCTCGTCACTATGCGCAAGACAACCCCCTCGGCCTCGCGGCCAGGAGCGTCTATCAAAATCTCTGCCTTCCTAAACATTGCGTTTGTAATACGTTGTAGTCCAACTGATCCTAACCCAATATTGCTCCTCAGAGGGAGTCCCTTTCACATAGCCAAAAGGCTCGAATCACATACACATGGGGTTCCTCCTACGGCTGAATGCCGTCAACCCTCTGCGACTCTCCCACACCTTGGGGATTGGCCCCTCGATGCGCCGCTCAACATTTAGACATTTCGCACAAACGTCACTCAAGGTACCAAATAAACGTATCCAGGAATGTACCATTGTCCTTACTTAATTTCCCCTTTAGGATCCCACGACTAGCCTACAGCATAGGAACCTCACACTCTCAACGGTGGGTCACAGGCCTACTGAAAACAATTGCTATGCGTATCCAGGAGCTAACTCTGATACTTTTAATTTCCTCTAAATGATCATGCAAAGAGGTGGATGCCTAGTGCTCAAACATTTTAAAAACCACCAGCGTGCAAGTGCAAAACATCTCTTTCATGCTTTTCTTTCTAACCGCTTTGTGCTTCGCTGCAACACCTAGCACCGAAGTGATCTTCGTGCTACTAGGTTTTAATTTTTATCATTATTATTCCGTCCTAGTTGCAATGCATATAAAATCAGCAAATTATTCCTCATGCTCAACGGCATTTAACCATTTTTCCACAACTCTACCCTTCCCCGTTGATAGTGCATCATTGCATTCATCTCTTTCAGGGTTTCCTTGCCATTTTTATGTGGAGAAAGGAAGGAAACACACACTACAACATATAAACAAGGCTGAACTGAAGCATTACTTCATGCCCCAGCCTTGCTATACATCAACAAACATAAATCCTATTTTTCTATATTTTTCGTAGCCCCAAATGTATTTTTCCCCTATTTTTCATGGTGTTTTTATCATTTTTCCCCATTTTCTTCATTTTCTTGTATTTTTTTAAATTGCTGAAAATGAAAACCAGTTTGTGGGCTGTGGCCCTTAGTTCATTTGCAACAAAATTGAAAGATTAGTTGATGTGTATCGACGGTTTTCCCCATTTATATGCCCAAAACCCTTGTTTTTCCCCATTTTTCATACGTTTTCGGGTTTCTTGACATTATTTCGAGCCATGAAATGCATGTTTTTCATAATTTCTGGTTATAAACAGTAAGAACTCAGAAGAATCAGCAACATAATCAAATCTTAGTCCATATGAACGGCATTCCATCAATCAAAAGCATAAAACACTAAATTTTCTTTGTAATTTTTTGGTTTACCGCTTAAACGCGTGTTTCGGGTTTTGTGTCCATGGCTGTAGATTTGGAAAACAGCAACACTTCATGTCCAGCAACATCCCAAATCACCATTCTCAGCCCGTGTAGCAATCCGGTCCATGCCGGACAAGTCTCCATCATTCTTTCTTCATTGCTCCTTCCCACACATGAACTGCCTCTTAGAAGAGAGAGAGGGAGGAGAGAGAAAGACTAGAATCAGAAATTTCAAACCAGGCCATCATTCCACGGGCGAAGGGCGGCGATAGAGTCCACAGACAGAGGGGAATGAAGCCCCATAATCCATTGGGGGGGTTGTTTGCAGCAGCCATGATGCCTCTCATCCATTCATGGCGCATTTTTCGGGCGCCATCTTCTTCCACGTTTTTTCATGCCTCTTCATTCTCTCTCCACGTTTTTTGCTTCATAAGGTGCATAAATTTTTTGGGGGGGGTCCAAACTCAAAAGGCATGCTCAAATTTGGCCTCCCAAGTGTCCACCTTTTCATATCTTGACCGTTTCCTTGGCCATTTTCCTGTCCGGACTCCGAATTGAGCTCTGAAAAATCCTGGGCGTCCGGCTTAGCATCCCGCATTGGCCAGTAGCTTGTGTCAACCCGCACAACTGTCTGAAAAATTATGAAAAATCAACAAGTGTCGCTCGGGCGCCTTTAAAGCACTTTGGCGCTTAAAATCGTCCTAGATCGAGCCGCCGCCTTTGACAGTGAATATTTTTCCCTTGATATTCATAATTTTTAGCTATTTTTAAGCACTTGCCGTCTCCTAAATTCCGCTCTCATTGGCGACCACGGGATAGGGCGACTCAGCCCGTCGAATCCACGAACATATCTGCACATAAACAACCAAAGAAGCATCAAACTGATACAAAACAATTATCATCATAAAACTCAGCACAATGCTCCCCCTACCCCTGGACAGAACCAAGGCATGACATCCACAAGGAATAGGCCTAGCATCATCTAATAGAAGATCCGAAGTGAGTCACTAACCAGCTGCTCCAACACAGCCAAACTAAAAAGAACTGCCAAAGAGGTTGCCCTAAGTGGTAGTCTGAACTACTGACCAACTAAAGACAACGCAACTAGGAGCTCCTACAAGGCGAGGACTCCTATAGCCTGAGCAAAGGATATTTTCTTTCAGTATATCTCTTCTTTGAGGGTTTTGATTGGATGAACATACTTGGGCATGTAAAAAGGAGGGAGCTGAGCGTAGTGACCCAAGGAGAACAGGGCATCGGTCTCAGGACTTGTCTCGGCACCCAAGAACCTACCAAGCCCTCGCAAGGCGACACTTAATCCTTTTCTAACGCTCACTTTTATTTTCGCTCCAACCTTCCTTGTTTTGATATTATTTTTCCAGCAAGAAGCCACCCCGAGGAAGACAAGGTATCGGCCCCGGGTCTGACTCGTCCCCAGGAACCTACCAGGCCTTCGCAAGGCGATGATCAACTGCTTATATATTTTCATTTCTTTTCTTTTCATTGATAGGGGTTAGAACCCCTTTTTACACACCTTCGTATTTATATTCATCTTTTAGGATATTCAGGATTTCTTGGCATCATTATTATTATCTTCTAGCAGGCTTCTCTAACTGCCTCACTACTAACAAGAACTCCTAGAACGGCTGCCTAGCAGGTTAGCAGAACAGAGCCACTAGGACTTCCTTCTAAAACAGATCTTTCAATGTCTAACAATGTCTTTACAGGAGGCAATGACTACTCCGACCTCCCTCAAACATACGTAGCCTAAACCTGGGACTTCATGCCTTGGTCGCCGGTCCCCAACAAAAAGTATCCCCTCAACAAGTACAAATACACATATAACAGGAAAGAAAGGTACTCGTAAAGGAGAAATATCACCTGGAGTGGCCACAAGAAGCTTCCATCGCAGCAAAGGCTCCTCCAGGCTCCACCAAATTCCACGCACCACGAAACCTGTCCAGCACAACACTAAACAAAAACCCAATTAAACGCACCCGCACTAGACAGGGAAATGGCCCTCTTGGCCTAATGAAATCAGACATGACTTTGCCACAAAACTGAATCGGCCCTCTTGGCCTAATGAAATCAAACAATACTATGCAGAACATCCACCTGGAAACAACCATGATAGACATCAAAGCATACTATTCCCAGGGGAACAGAGGCTCGTAGCCCTAAACTAGGTGCATTAAATTATGACCTATCCCTCCTGCGTACATCGCAAGAGGTGTGCGCATCACATGTCGTCGAATCAGTCTGTGGGTCTGAGATAATAAAGGTAGATGAGTCTCGCTTACCCTCTGCATCACCCAAATCAACCATCGTCTGCCAAAGAGGGCATGTTCAGAAAGCATACCCCACAAACGACCAGGTCCTGTCTCACCATCAATAGATATATCGGGACAAGGGCCACAATTAAAGAAGAGGTCCTCTTCATACGCAAGATTAGCCAATGAATCGGCAAACTGATTCCAATTCCGTGGAATCAGCTGAAAAGACACTCTATCGAATTCGTCTAGCAGGGCTATGGCAGTATGATGGTACATACAAAGGATCGGGTTCCGCACCATGTACGTCCCATTGAGTTGATTTAAAACCAACTGAGAGTCCCCTTTCACCAACAACTGGCAGATACCACCCTTCTTTGCAATATTCAAACCCATAATCAGGGCTTTGTATTCTGCCATATTATTGGTAAAATTCACCCCAAGATAAGCAGCTAACTTCATGACAATGCGTCGTCGGGGGTCTCGAATGACAACTCCTACACTTCCTTTTTTGCATGCACCCCTGGACGCCCCATCAAAGTACAAGGTGTACGTCCATAAAGGGTTTACATATCCTGCCATCCTGAACTCTACTCGTAATTATGGTAATCGAAATTCAGCATATTCAACGGGTGGGCTGTAGGCTCCATCCCTCCATCATCATTGAATTCAACAGGGATGCTCGTCAAAATTTGTAGGCAGTGATGGCAGAAGACCTTGATTTCCCAAATAAATGTCCCGCCTTCTTGCTCAATCACCTTGTATCCTTTGCTCCACCAAATGAGCTTTCCCTGATGATACCTCTGTTCCAAATATGGGTGTTCTAAATAAGGGATCAGACGACCCATCAACCTTTATCACGATTTCCTTGCAGATGCTTGATCGATCTTGCCTAGACCTGCAAGGCAGTCATAGCATTAATGCAATCAGAAATAATAAGGTTTAATCTTATTAAGATTAACCTTATTTTTAAATTCTATCCCCTCAAGGTCAGCTAACAACACTGTAGTTTTATTCTTTCCTATTCTAACGATCTTATAGGGCCCATCCCATTTGGGTTCTAATTTGCCTGGAAATAATTCTCGTCGTGCGTCATAATACAGAACAAGCTGTCCTTTCTTGAAGGTGTATTTCTTGGCTTTGAGGTCGTGTAGCTTCCTCATTCGGCGCTTCACCACTTCTTGGTGCAATAAGCTCTGCAACTTAAGCTCATCTAAATGTGCCAGTGTCGTCAAGCGCTCAAAAAGTGCATCGTCATCGCTTAGAGAATGATTGATGGCAAACCGAATGGTCGGCAGCTCAATTTCTAAAGGCAAGACACACTCCTCCCCATATACTAACTTAAATGGGGTATGGCCAGTGGCTCGTTTGAAAGTCGTATTATAAGCCCACACTGCCACGTATAACTTTTTATCCCAATCCCGTTTCTTTTCCGACACAATTTTGGACAGGATGCCTACAAGCTGCTTGTTGGTGCTTTCGACTTGCCCATTGGCTTGCGGATTATATGGGGTTGTCTTGTTATGCTTGATGTTCCACAACTCTGTCAAACCTTTGATCACCTTATTCAGGAAATGAGTTCCGCGGTCCGACACTAATTCTTTCGGTGGACCAAACCGGCATATTATCTGCTCTAAAAGGAAACTAGCAGTTTCTTTAGCATCATCTTTCCTTGTTGCACGTGCTTCTGACCACTTTGTGAAGTAGTCAGTTGCGACAATGATGTACCTCTTTTGCGTAGTCGATGACGGAGTAATAGGACCCACAAAGTCTATTCCCCACTTCTCAAATGGAAGTATCGCCATAATAGGGGTGAGTGGTCGTTTCCTATTCTCTCGACTATCATGTCGTTGGCAAATATCGCATCGCTTAACATACGCAAACGCATCCTGGAAGATGGCAGGCCACCAATAACCTGCTCTTAAAGCCTTTTGTGCTGTAAGCCGTCCAGCAAAATGGCCACCGCAAGCAGAATCATGGCACTCTTCCAAAATGAATGGCACCTCGTCAGGCGTCACACATCGGCGATAGATATCATCAACCCCTTGCCGATATAATGTACCTGCGATCAAGGCAAACTTTAACGCTTGCTGCTTAATTTTCCTTTTCTCAGCCTTAGATAATTCGGATCCCGCCTCTCCTGTTGATAAATAATGCGTTATTGCAGCATACCAGGAGGGAATAGATGCCGTATCTATTTTAAATATCATCTCCATGTCACTACCTTCAGCCACAGATTCTTTCGGCTCCCCAAAGTCCACTAGACATTCCACGATGCCTTGCAACCTTGGTGGCTTACTCTTGATTTCATAATCAAATTCCTGCAAAGTGATCAACCACTTCGCTAAACGATCAGGCGGCTGTAACTTATTCATCAATAGTCGAAGTCCCTCCGCCTTCGTATAAAGTACGACTTTCTCATAGAGAATGTAATGCCTGAATTTCTTGGTCCCAAAGACCATCGCTAGACACAGCTTCTCCATGTAGGTGTAATTGATTTCGGATACCCCCAGCTTCCGACTAGCAAAAGCAATCGGGTGGTACCACTTCTCTTCCCAAATTTGGGCTAAACAGCAGCTGATACTATACATGGTGGCTGCTGAGAATATATAGAACACCTCACCTCTTTTAGGTGCTTTTAAAACGGGCGCTCTTGCTAGCTCTTGTTTCACATCCTCGAATGCTACCTTACAAGGGTCACCCCATACAAACGAACAGCTAAAGGACAATAAATTTGTAAGTGGCAACGTTCTTTCTGCTAAGGTGTTAATGAATCTACGGTAGTAACCAACCGAAGACAGAAAGCTATGAACCTCTTTCGGAGTGCGTGGTGGACCCATGGCAACTATAACTTTCACCTTCTCGGGGTCTGTCGCAATTCCTACCGAACTGACCACATGGCCTAGCAATAGCCCATAAGGTACTCCAAAAGCACACTTCCGTGGGTTTAGGGCGATGCAAAATTGTCTACAGCACTCAAAGCATTTTCTCAAAATGATCAACTGCCTTTCTCTCACGGTGGCGGCCCCTAAGTCATCAATAAACACCCTCAACTCTTCAGGGGATATGTCACCGAATGTCTTATCGGCTGTTCGTTGCCACGAACCAGGCGCATTGCATAAACCAAAAGCCATCACGTGGTAAGCAAAAGTGCCAAATACAGTGATAAAAGTTGTTTTCAACTTGTCCTCTTCTGCAATTGCCATTTGGTTGTATCCTGCAAAGCAATCCATAAACGAATATATCTCCCTACCCGCTAATTGATCCAAAATCTGGTCAATAAATGGTAATGGGTAGTAGTCCTTAACTGTCTGCTTATTCAGCTCCCTAAAGTCTACACATAAACGGATCTGATTATTCTTCTTCTTTCTAATCACAACTGGCGAACACCATTCTGTGTGTTGCACAGGAAAAATCAAACCCGCTTTTCGAAGCTTCTGTAACTCTTCAAACAGCCCGTCCCTCAATTCGAAAGGCATACGCCTTACTTTCTGCCGTACAGGACGACTGCCCTCTTTCAACGGAATTGTATGAACAGCAAGACTGGGAGGGATGCCTCTCAACTCATCATAACTCCAGGCAAAGATATCACGGAATTCCTGGATCAAGGCCACATAGTCCTCCCTTTCTGCTGTGCTGAGCATGGACCCTAATTTGATTGGCCGCGAATCATCAAGCGTACCAAGGTCTAGCTCGATAACATCTGCATCTCTTATACGATCTTGGGCCTCTATCGGCTCGTTCAAAGTGATCTGATAGATGTCCTCCATGGTGGATCCCTCTTTGGACTCATCACTCGATGATGCCTCACTAACAGATAAATCTTCTAATGTCTCCAATTCTGTAGAAGATAGAGGAGCTCTTTCACTCTGCGGGGACTCAGGATAAGCATCAACCACCACACGCTGGGCACCTCTGCCGAATATCAATCGACCGGCGGGTATATCCACTTGGCAATCCGCTTGCAAGATCCAAGGTCGTCCAAGTAATACTTGGTAACTTGGCCGCCCTGCAAAACGAATCACCCTAAAGTCCAACAGGCATTCTACATTTGCAACAGTGACATGGACCTTAGTAATGCAGCCTTCCGGCTGTCTCAAACTGTCATCTGCCATTCTGAGAATTGTGGAGGTATCTTTTTGGATCGCAAGGCCCAACCTTTCCATCAGTTCAGAACTCATAATGTTAACAGATGATCCTGTGTCGACAATGGCATAATCTACTAATATCCCATCGACATAGGCTGCAACCCTTGGGCAATGCTTCTCAGCATGCTCGAACCAGTCATCACCAACACGCGCAATACCCAAAGGTTCTACAATATACCCGGTACGTAGGATCTTTCTAAATTCCTTGCGTACTCCTGGGGAAAGCTTAATAAGCTGCAAAAGGTTCACATCTGGCTTGACTTCGCAAAGAGAGCCCGCCAAATCGAATTCATGATAGTTTGATAGAGCTCGCTTTTCACGCCAAACCATCCGCTCTTTAGGTCGCTGAACCGGCTTTATTGCCTCTTTCTTAACTTTCACCTTCTTCTTTGGTGCTTCCTTATCGGCTTTACTCTCTACGAGCTTCAAAGGTCCCCCTTCTAGGGCAGGATCCAAAACTTGCGTTCCTTTGTCGCCTTGTTTAGGGTTTCCGTCGACAGGCTTATCCATGTCGGCTTCTCTACCCTTTTTACCTCTTGTAAGGACAGCTCGTAGATTAGAGGTTTCAGCATCATTAACGCGTACAGTCTCAATCAAACTAACCCCACTACCACTTGGTAGCTCCTCCACTGTAGTCTTTGATCGTTGAAGTATTTGTTTAGGCCCATCCTCTCGCTGGGAATCATTTCCTTGGGCACGATGATTAACAGGCCCTGGTTGCCGACTACCCCGCTGGAGAGAACTGATCTTACTCCAGCAAGTAGCCGCTAGATGGCCGGATTTTCCACAAATATCGCACTTAACATTTGGGCAATTTCTTGGATAGTGCTGCCCGCCACACCATTTGCAACTAAACCTCGACGGCGCACCCTCTTCTGGGTATCTACTTCCTATCAAATTTTGTTGTTTTTTAAGGAAGTTGACATCAACGGCTATTTGTCGATACTGCTCCGTAATCATGTCGGTATAATGCTTCATCATGTCCTTAACCTCGCCAAGAACATTGGAAGAACTCGACTCATAGCCTTGGTCATTTCCATGTCGTTCAATCGGCCTAACAATTCGATTAGGCACAGGCTGTTGAGCTGCAGGCATGGTGTTAGAATTGACCGCCTGGCCTCCACTACTTGGAGCCATTTGACTGCCCGTAGGCATCGACATGCTAGGGGGAGCTGGTGATAAAGGGACATTCTGTATCATGTTCCCTCTCCCATTAGGGTTAGCCATCGCTATCCCTTGGCCACTACTGCCATTGGCTATTGCCATATTGTTTCCCAATACTAAACCCATGTTCGAATTGCCTCTAGAAGCATAGGCTGCTTGTAGTCGGGATTCCACCTCTTGTGCTCGTGTAATGGCAGTATCTATATCCCCCAAGGGGACACTACTCAACTGCAATTGGATATTAAAGTCCAAACCATGTAGGAAATATTGCAATTGGGCAGCTGCGGGGATAGGGATAGAGGTGTCCAACTTACGGAAGACCTCTTTTATCTTCTTCGCATAAGCACGAATATCCTCGTGTGGATCTTGGCGGGTCACGTTGAGTACACGCAACCAATATTGCCCACCCCTTTCAGGGGCAAACTCCCTTCGAAAAGCTCCATAAAATGCATCAATGTTCAATATGGTTCCGGCTTCTAAACCATGATACCATATAGCGGCTCTTCCTTTGAGAGTCATGTTGAAGAACATCATTAAATATCCTTCTTCTTGAATGCGACAGTTAAACATCAACTTTTGAAACTCCCTAATGTGGAGTTCCGCATCTTCCTCAACTAGCCCATTAAAAATGGGTAGCGGGTAACCTAGAGCCGGCAAATCCGTCGTTCCTGCTGGAATTGCAATAGGCTGCGCCATGACGGGGATTGGATTTGCACTAGGAATAGGGAACGGTGGGGTTACACCTCCCGCAATTGACGTGGATTGGCTTATGGCAGGAAGGGGAGCACTAGAGCTTCCACCTTCTCCTAACTTACTGCTTGTGGTCCTAAGACCACTAGATCCACTCCCTCGTAAGGGTTCAGCACCGCTACGCTTAGGGGAATATCTCCTAAAGATTTCAGCACGTCGCCTAGCTCTCTCGTCTCTTTCCTGCTTTTGGATTTCTGCTAGACGATGCTTATCAATAAATAACGGATCGATCTCAGTATCCTTTGGCATAAACTGCTAGTTGGTCCCTAGAAAACCAGGATTCGAGAACCGCCACTTTTAAGCAGCTCCCGGCAGACGCACCACTGATGGACCTAAAAACGGGCCGGCACTGGCTCATGCACTAGCCGGACCTCGTCACTATGCGCAAGACAACCCCCTCGGCCTCGCGGCCAGGAGCGTCTATCAAAATCTCTGCCTTCCTAAACATTGCGTTTGTAATACGTTGTAGTCCAACTGATCCTAACCCAATATTGCTCCTCAGAGGGAGTCCCTTTCACATAGCCAAAAGGCTCGAATCACATACACATGGGGTTCCTCCTACGGCTGAATGCCGTCAACCCTCTGCGACTCTCCCACACCTTGGGGATTGGCCCCTCGATGCGCCGCTCAACATTTAGACATTTCGCACAAACGTCACTCAAGGTACCAAATAAACGTATCCAGGAATGTACCATTGTCCTTACTTAATTTCCCCTTTAGGATCCCACGACTAGCCTACAGCATAGGAACCTCACACTCTCAACGGTGGGTCACAGGCCTACTGAAAACAATTGCTATGCGTATCCAGGAGCTAACTCTGATACTTTTAATTTCCTCTAAATGATCATGCAAAGAGGTGGATGCCTAGTGCTCAAACATTTTAAAAACCACCAGCGTGCAAGTGCAAAACATCTCTTTCATGCTTTTCTTTCTAACCGCTTTGTGCTTCGCTGCAACACCTAGCACCGAAGTGATCTTCGTGCTACTAGGTTTTAATTTTTATCATTATTATTCCGTCCTAGTTGCAATGCATATAAAATCAGCAAATTATTCCTCATGCTCAACGGCATTTAACCATTTTTCCACAACTCTACCCTTCCCCGTTGATAGTGCATCATTGCATTCATCTCTTTCAGGGTTTCCTTGCCATTTTTATGTGGAGAAAGGAAGGAAACACACACTACAACATATAAACAAGGCTGAACTGAAGCATTACTTCATGCCCCAGCCTTGCTATACATCAACAAACATAAATCCTATTTTTCTATATTTTTCGTAGCCCCAAATGTATTTTTCCCCTATTTTTCATGGTGTTTTTATCATTTTTCCCCATTTTCTTCATTTTCTTGTATTTTTTTAAATTGCTGAAAATGAAAACCAGTTTGTGGGCTGTGGCCCTTAGTTCATTTGCAACAAAATTGAAAGATTAGTTGATGTGTATCGACGGTTTTCCCCATTTATATGCCCAAAACCCTTGTTTTTCCCCATTTTTCATACGTTTTCGGGTTTCTTGACATTATTTCGAGCCATGAAATGCATGTTTTTCATAATTTCTGGTTATAAACAGTAAGAACTCAGAAGAATCAGCAACATAATCAAATCTTAGTCCATATGAACGGCATTCCATCAATCAAAAGCATAAAACACTAAATTTTCTTTGTAATTTTTTGGTTTACCGCTTAAACGCGTGTTTCGGGTTTTGTGTCCATGGCTGTAGATTTGGAAAACAGCAACACTTCATGTCCAGCAACATCCCAAATCACCATTCTCAGCCCGTGTAGCAATCCGGTCCATGCCGGACAAGTCTCCATCATTCTTTCTTCATTGCTCCTTCCCACACATGAACTGCCTCTTAGAAGAGAGAGAGGGAGGAGAGAGAAAGACTAGAATCAGAAATTTCAAACCAGGCCATCATTCCACGGGCGAAGGGCGGCGATAGAGTCCACAGACAGAGGGGAATGAAGCCCCATAATCCATTGGGGGGGTTGTTTGCAGCAGCCATGATGCCTCTCATCCATTCATGGCGCATTTTTCGGGCGCCATCTTCTTCCACGTTTTTTCATGCCTCTTCATTCTCTCTCCACGTTTTTTGCTTCATAAGGTGCATAAATTTTTTGGGGGGGGTCCAAACTCAAAAGGCATGCTCAAATTTGGCCTCCCAAGTGTCCACCTTTTCATATCTTGACCGTTTCCTTGGCCATTTTCCTGTCCGGACTCCGAATTGAGCTCTGAAAAATCCTGGGCGTCCGGCTTAGCATCCCGCATTGGCCAGTAGCTTGTGTCAACCCGCACAACTGTCTGAAAAATTATGAAAAATCAACAAGTGTCGCTCGGGCGCCTTTAAAGCACTTTGGCGCTTAAAATCGTCCTAGATCGAGCCGCCGCCTTTGACAGTGAATATTTTTCCCTTGATATTCATAATTTTTAGCTATTTTTAAGCACTTGCCGTCTCCTAAATTCCGCTCTCACTGGTCGTTCCCATGTTCTGGCTGATCATCTGTCGCGTATCCCACAAACTGCAGACGAGGAGCAGGATGATCCAGACCTCCCTGATGCTTCCCTATTCTTGGTAGAAACTGTCACTCCGTGGTATGCAGACATTGCCAATCTGCTGGCAACCCAACAGTACCCTCCTGGTATTTCTAGTCGGGAAAGGAAGAAGCTCATGCTAGAATCATCCCCCTACACCCTGCTTGGCGGTGCACTGTACAAGAAGGGCAAAGATGAAGTGCTCAGAAGATGTGTTGCAGGAGAAGAGATTGGGATCGTTCTGAAGGCTTGCCACGACGAGCCATGTGGAGGTCACTTTGCAGGAGAAGCTACAGCCAGGAAGGCTCTGCTAGCAGGATATTGGTGGCCTACCATTCATAAGGATGCCTATGATTACTGTAAAAGATGTGATGCTTGTCAAAGAATGGGAAAACCCACGAAGACAAGTGCCATGCCACTGCAACCTATCCTTCTGTTGAAGCCGTTTGAGAAGTGGGGCATTGACTTCGTAGGTCCGATCGATCCTCCTACCAGAAGGAAACAGAACAGGTACATCCTCGTATGTACGGATTATGTCACAAAGTGGTGTGAAGCTAAAGCCCTAAAGCGGGACGATGGTAATAGCGTGGCCCTGTTCATGTACGAGAATATCATCACCCGTTTTGGCAGTCCCTTAGAGCTGGTAAGTGACAGAGGCACGCACTTCCTTAACAAAGTCATGGAGGAGTTGACAGGGTTGTATAAGATCCGCCATCGCAAGTCCACTCCCTATTACCCCAGAGCCAACGGCCAAGTCGAAGTCACCAATCGCATCCTCTGCTCGATTCTGACAAGAACGATTGCCGCACATCGTCGTGATTGGGATGATCGACTTACAGAGGCCCTCTGGGCGTACAGAACCTCCCATAAAGCAGCAACAGGACAGACACCTTTCCAGCTGGTGTATGGTACAGAAGCAGTTTTTCCTGTTGAACTGGAACTACCCTCTTTGAGAGTGGCTATCAAAGAGCGTTTGGGGGATGATGATTCACAGCAACGCCGTCTCCTGCACTTGGAATGTTTGGACGAAATTCGTCGGATGGCTCTACAGTGCATGGAAGCCACGCAAGCTCGACGTAAGGCTTACCATGATAGCTTCATCAAGCACAAGGAGTTCAAAGAAGGTGATTTGGTCCTAGCCTATGATTCACGCTTTGGCAAGTTTCCTGGCAAGCTCCAACAACGGTGGATGGGCCCCTATAAGGTACTTGCAGTCAACCCTAATGGCTCTGTCCAAATACAGACCGTTGATGCCTCTGATGATCCCTTCCTGATCAATGGATATCACTTGAAGAAGTACTTTCCTCCTTGGGGATCTTGACAATTACGGACACTTGATCTTTTCCCTCGTTGGTGCGGCATTGTACTTCTTATGATGTTACTTCTGATAGCCGTTCTTCAATCACTTCTGATGAGGTGGACGCAACCCTCTGTCCCCTCCAAACCCCCTTTCAGCCTTGATTTCTTATCTTCTATTTTCCACCAGCGACAGTGGCGAGGTGGGTTCTGACAAATGGTCTCTCTACCATTCCCTTGCTCATTTTGCAGAAAAAAAGAAAAAAAGAGAAAAAAAAAAAACCAAAACATATCGGTCATGGGAGAAAAGGACTTAGGTCCCTGTCATGCCGACTTATTCTTCGAGAAAAGGTGGAAACACCCTCGAGAATAGGGGAAAATTAAAAAAAAAAAGAGAAAAAAAAACAAAGAAGAAAAAGAAAAAAACAAAACAAATCTGTTATGAGAGAAAAGGAAGCAATTCTCTGTCATAGCAGGTCTCGTTCCAAGAAAAGGTGATAAACACCCTTGGGCGGGAAGCTGGCTGTGGAAAAGGTGGTAACACCCAGTAGTCCAGAAAGTGGATTCATTAATTGATATCCCTCGGATCCAATTCCGACGCTACCTCCCTTGGTACGCTGTGTCCTGGGTCTCTTTGCAAAGTGACTATCTATCCTCTAGCAGACGACATATTCCTATCCAATACAATGTTCGATTTGATGGCTACCTCCCTGGGTACGCCTCCTCAACAACTGATGACGCGATCTTCATCGACAACCCCTTGAGTGATGTGAGCTTTCATCCTAACCGGATGGGGACGTGAGTATGGTTGCCCTCTGTATCTATCAAACAATGAGTGAGACAGGGGGTGGGATGAGAGACCAGTCTTTTTCCTTCAAATCGAATGAGAGGTAAGAAGTGTGAATGAAGTGTTGCACGCACGGGATGGGCCTCTCAAAGCACAAAGCACGATTTGTTTCTGTGCACTGCACCATAAGGCTCCCTGGCCTTCCTTCTTGCACCGTATGCCGGCACAGGGCGGGATGCACAGTTGCACCATCAAATGCGCACAAGGCATACACTTTTGCACAAGTGACTGTGAGGATTACATCAATGGGTTTCAGGAAAAGGCTGCCCTCTTGTATCTATCAACAGAGAGTGAGACAGAGGGTGGGCTGAGTGTGACAGGAGTTTCTTCAATCATTTACCGAGAGGTGAGATTGAGGGACGTTACGACACTTGGAGTCAGGTATGTTCCCGTTTCCCTATGCACCCACGGGATGGGTCTTTACCATCAACACAAACCACATCACCCTGTTCTGTACACGGCATTGTAAGGCTCCCTTGCCTTCCTCCTTGCACTTATGCCAAACGGGCGGGATGCACTAATGCACCATCAACTGTGCACCCTGGCATACTCCTTTCTACACCATTTCCCCCTTGTCGATTCCTCAACCGGGTATGAGATATGGGTTTTAATCATTCTTCTGCGAGTGATATTAGTCATGGGGCGAGTGACTGTTCCTTCATTCCAAATTGAGTGACTGTGAGTTGAGTGCAATATCCCTCATCGACAACGAATTTCCTACGATTCCTTCCATCAGCTACCTCCCTGGGTGCTGCCGCGTGGTCCCTGCCATGACGAACGTGTGCCAAGAAGATGCCTTGGTCCCTCTAGCGCCGACAACAACACTGGACGTGCCGTTGACACTCAACCTTGATTCTTGACGAAACGGGCCAAGTTTTTCTAACCCTACACTTGGGTTTCTTCGTGCCGGTCATGTTTTAAGTGTGGGGAAGTTAGTGGATGGTCTGTGGCATGGTCCTAGGTCCCTGTTGCTCGATTAACCCTATCCGTTAAGGTCTTAAGTGTGGGGACGCGTCCCTGCGCGTCTACATTGCATACTCATCTGCATATGCCTTATTTTGCTCATGCATGTATACCATGACTTGCTTTTATCCTAATGGGGTCCCTTCCCACCCACCCGGTTATGTTCCACCCACCCTTGGGGCTGTTTTCTTGCAGTTTTCCTTCATTCCCTGATTTTGCGGTCCTTCTATGTGAATGCACCCTACGTTCACTTAAATCCAAATCCAACCTTATAGCCCTGTTCCTCCCATTGAACGGTCCATTTTTCCTTTTTACCTACCCCTGTTCCGGTGCACGGCTTTTGAGTTATTAATTTTTGAAACATTTTGCGCAATTTTGTCGGTTTTCCATGTGACCGCGCTTTTCTTGCTTCGGAACCGCGATTTGACGTCATAGCCCTGACAACACTTTTCCCCTGACATTTTTTCTTTTTATTCCGCGTCATTCCGCTACCTGGTTTGTCCATTATTAATTTTCTGGTTTTCACGACTTTTTCGTGCGTATTTTTGACATCTTTCCATGTGAACCTGCCCTATTGGCATCGGAATTCCAATCTGATTTGACAGCCGTGTCCGCTGTGCCTTCCCCTACCTTTTTCCTTTTTCCTCCACCCTTTTTCGACTTTCGGATTTTTTATTAATTTTTAAATGACTTTTCGGGAGTATTTTTGGAGTTTTTCGCATATGAACCCCTCCTACTTCCGCCGGAACTGCGTTTTAACGTGATAACCCTGTGCCACTCCTTCCTGTGGACATTTTTCCTTCTTACTGCATGTCATTCCGGTGAATGGTTCGTCCGATATTAATTTTCGATCCCATTTTCGGGTTTATTTTTTGGGTTTTTCCCATGTGAACGCGTCTTATCTCAGTCGGGATTATGTTTTGACATGATAGGATTGTCGGGCACATCTAACTGCACAATTTTCCTTTTTTCTGCACCTCATTCCGATGCACGGATCTTTCGATATTAATTGTTAAATTGCGTTTTTGGTTCGTTTTTTGTGTTTTTTGCACGTGAACGCCCTTTACCCCTCCCGGAACCCCCGTCCCGTATTTTCCTTGTTTCCCCCCTGTCGTCTTGCCCATTTTTTGTTTTTATGGTATTTCGTTTTGACATCCGGATTGGGAGTTATTAATTTTTCTTTATTTTTACGTTTTTTCTCGCGCCCGTTTTGCGCGTGAACGCGCCCGTTTTCGATTTAACGCGTCTCCACGCGCCCCGGTCGTGTCCGCGTAACCCGTACCGTCATCCCAGCGTCGTTTCAATCCCGTCACGGCAAATTTTTTTACCCCGCCCCGCGCACGTGCGCGGGACGGGGATACGTCCGCCATTGCCCCTGCCCATCCACCCTTTCCCCCCGCCCATTGCCCTTACCTCCTTTTTTTTAAAAAAAAAAAACAAAAAAAGAGATGAAAAAAAATAAACAAATTTTTTACCCCACCCATGTCCCCAACGGACACCCTTCCCCCCCCCCCGAATCCCAACTGCCTTCCCCCACTCTCCCTTTCTTTCTCCCTCCTTCTCTCCTGCCCGCCATCGCCCTCTCCTCCCTTCTTCCTTCTCTCCTCCCTTCTTCTTTCTTCTCTCTCCTCTCCCTTCTCTCTCCTCCTTCTCTCCTGCCCGCCATCGCCCTCTCCTCCCTTCTTCCTTCTCTCCTCCCTCCACGACTTCCTCCTCCCCCTGTTTCTCCTGCCGCCTCCTCCTACTCCTCTTTCTCCTCCCCTCACTCCCTCCTTCCCCCAGTCCGCCACCTCCTCCACCTCTCCTACCCTTCTTCCCCTCCTTCCGCCGCCGCGCCTCCTTGCCTTCGAACGCCGCCTTGACCTCCTCGCTGCTCGTCACCCTCGGCCGCCGTTGGACGCCGCGCCTCCCCCTGCCGTCAGCTCCATCTGCAGCGCCCGTGCCACCTCTCCCGCCCACGCCAGCCTCTGCCTGGTCGTCGCTTCGCCGCCCTGTGCCGCCCACGACGCCACGTGCCGCGTTCGCTGCCGCTGTCGAAGGCGTCGCCGCCGCCACGCCGCCTCCAGACCGCCTTGGCCGCCCGTCGCCGACACGCCACCACTCCCCCTTCTCCTCCACCTCCACCTCCACCTCCTACCCCACCTCCTCCTTAGGTTAGAAACTAACCTAAGTTCAACATTAATTAACTAACCTAGGTTAACTAACTTAACTAGACTTAAGTTAACTAACTTAACTAGACTTAGGTTAACTAACTTAACTAGACTTAAGTTAACTAACTTAACTAGACTTAGGTTAACTAACTTAACTAGACTTAAGTTAACTAACTTGACTAGACTTAGGTAAACACTAACCTAACTGACTTAGGTAGACTTAACCTAACTGACTTAGGTAGTGTAGACTTAACTGATCAGCTTAACTTACCTGACTTAAGTGACTAATGTGATTAATGTGATTAATGTGACTTAATTAATCACAACATTAATTTTTCCCTTAAAAAAATTTCAAAAAATTTCTCAAAATTCCTTCTGTCTTTTGTTAATTTTTGGACCTTTGTCTGCTAGGAATTGCCTTTCCTATAATTTTAGAAAAATCCATCTTTCCTAAAATTACCCTTAAATTGCCAAAAAAATAGGAAAAATCATTTAAAAAATTGTAAAAAATTCTCACAAATTCTAAAAACCTTCTAAAAAATTCCCCTCACCTCCCTTGCTCATTTTCCATTTATTCAAATATAAAAAATTTACAACTAAAAATAAAATAAAATATAAATAAAAATAAAAATAAACCACCATACATCAAATTCCTACATCTGCTAAGGTGTTATTTGTTGTTTCATCAGTGCTTTTTGCTTTTCCTTTCCTGGGACTTTTCCGTGCGCCTTCCTGCATTTCATACACACCCTTCCAGGTATTTATTTTCTGTTATTTATTTATTTATTTTCCTCCTTAATCACAATTAATTGTTAAAATAAACCCTTTAATCCACCCATCGTTTCCACGCGCATTCGCGCTAAATACACATTTTTTTAAATTAAAATAAACCAGCCGTTCACTTCGCACGCGCTACGTGCGCTACAGAGGCACTCTAAAATTTTATTAAAATCAACCAGCCGTCACATGAGCACGCGCTGGCAAAAAAGCGCTCCACATCACCTTAATTATAATCAATGAATTGCATTTAGAGACCCAGTCGGGAATCGAAGTCCGAAAATCGACTAAAAGCACCGCTTAACCTAATAATTGGTAATTAAATTTGTAATAAGGAACCGCCGTTTTCTTATTAAGGTTTATCACCTAATAAAACTTCACCCATTTTTAATAATTGATTAAAATCAACCCTTCATTCAATTAATCCCCCCTCACTGCACTTAATCCCCTTTTCAATGAACCGTTTCGTGGGATGGGTTTACGCAGTTCTTCGTGTTGTTTTCCATGGTCCAGTCTTGGTTCTATCATAGATGTCGTATTGATAGATGTTGGATATGATATGGTTTTGGTTTCCTGTTTTCGTTACGGTTACGGTTACGGGTACGGTATGTAGTTTTTTCTTTTGTTGCCTGATACGGGGTTCAGGGTGTTTGTTTGATGCATCGCATGAAGCTTTCGGTCGCATTTGTCTCAGGGTCATGTCAAATTTTTTCTAGGATGTGGTTTGCCTGGGGTTAGTAGGTCGAGTCACGTTTTATTGGTTATTCTCTTATCCTTGGTTTTTGTCTGTTGCTTTGCAGGCATTCACCTTGATTGTCTGTGTTTGTGGTGTGTGTGTAACCATCTGAATGGCGCCTTCTCATGCTCCTCCCCCTATTCAATACGTTCCACTAGTTAGTAGGGATTACTCGTCCCTACTTACTTTTGAGCCCCTCACGAAGGCAGGACTTGCTGCTTTTGTGGCCACTCCTTTTCCATTACTTCCAGAGGATCCGTCCGTCTGTGATGAGTTCCTGGCCTCTTACAGCAAGAAGACAGGAGTAGTCCAAGGCATGTCTATGACATTGACGTCTCGAGGCTTAGGGAAGGCTTTGTCCTTACCCTCCAAAGGAGAACCTTTTGTGACCACTCGACAGCTCTTCTCTAATGAAGAGATTCTCAAACTGTTGTAGAAGCAGACAAGGGAGGTCCTTGATGTTAAGAAAGTGATAAACTCTTCAGGAGTTTCGTTTTCTATGATCACTGATCCCGTCTGGAAGACCATGTGTCAGTTCCTTCAGGACAGATTCATGCCTGCCAAAACGCCATCCCACTATTTGTCCAAAGAGCTTTTCACAGCTTCCAGGATGGTGCTAAAAGGAGTTGCCATTGATTGGAGCACCTACCTCCTTACTAAGATGGATCAGCATTTCGTTAAAGTCACGAGGGGTAATGTTACCAATGTTACCTACGGATCCTATTTGTCTGCCTTCTTGACCTATTCAGGTTTACAGAAGACTGTACCTCTACCTCCTCCATCAGATCCAGTACCTCCTCCTCCACCTTCAGAAGAGTCAGCACCTATTGACATTGAGGATGATGATTCTCCGCCTCCCCTGGTCATACAGCGCAAACGCTTGAAGAGGGTAGCGGATAAAGCCCCTGCTGTACTTCCCTCAGTGCCTATCCCTACTACTTCTAGCAGTGAACTCCCTGGGTATCTCACTTGCAATAATCTGTTCAGAGCACATAGAGAAGGATCCTTGGAGATCTCAGTTCCTTCCCTAAACAGTCTCGTTTCCGGAGATGCCATTCCTTTCCTCTGCAAGGATATTCAAAGTTCCATTGAGTTGTCAGTGACAGCCTGTGTTCAACAGCTGTACGCATCTTTCTATGAGGAGCTCATGCAGTCCAAAGACCAGTTGCATAAGGCAACATCTGAGTTAGCTTCTACTAAGGATACCCTAGCAGATCTATTCAAGCAAATGGAACAGCAAACCCAACTGGTTGCCACTCAAAGTGATGAGATTTCTTCATTAAAAACCCAGTTATTTGAGGCTCAGTCACAGGTTACTAACCTTTCAGCAGAGAAGGAGAGGATGTCCAGTGAAGCGAAAGAATTCCAAGTTCTTTTAGATAACAAGCTTTCAGCTTTACAGACGGCTAATGACACAGTGGCCAACCAAGCCTCCCAAATCCAGCAGTTGCAAGATCAGCTTGCAAAGTCCCGCTCTGTTCCTCCAAGCCCTCCTGTTTCATTAATTCCCTCTCTTTCACAGCAGGACTTGGCTGCCTTACAGAGACAGGCTACTTTGTGCCCTTTATTCCAAGACAAAGTGGAAAGATTGCAGTCCCGAATGGACTTGTTATGGTCTACCTTTGAGCAGTTTCAGGACTGTGTCTTACCAGACCATTCTTTCTTTGTCCACTACCACTTACAGAAGCTGGTCTTCTATATGAAGCTTTCCACGATGGATTTACCTTTTCCAGAGGATGGCTGGAGTGGGGCTTGGTCTGCTGAGTTGTTGACAGAGGTAGTTAGAATGGTCTTTGAAGATTCTGTTACGCCAGACACCATGCTGATGTCATACATGTATCTCCGAGGAGATTTGTTAATTCCAGATGAGGTAGATATGGCATGGTATGTGGGGGATGTGGTCTTACAGGCTGTTCTCTATGTCAATCATTTGGAGTTGCGCATAGCTGATATGTTTCACAGTTATTCCTCCAAAGTGGCTGATTGTCAGGATAATTCGTGGCATCCCATGATTGAGTCAGTGGTCCTAAATCAAAGACAAAACACAGCTCCTACCTTTGTACAGAGTACTAACCAACTGAGAATGGATCTCTTAACCTATCTTTCCAAACATAATCCATTTGATGCTACTTTCTTTGATGCCTATCAGAGACGATCTCTCTTGGGACCTTCTGTTCCTACCCTCCTTTATTACCAACAATTGGCTCACCGTTATGCTCTATATTTTTCCCTTTGTCAAACAAATTCCCCAGTAATTTTACCACTTCTTTTCCAACCTTCCAATTTCCCTCAAATTCCTATTTTCACTTACTGTTCCTTTATTGAGGATAGGGTATTTTCCCCTTCTCCACCCTGTCCTTCACCCCTCATTAATGTACCCTCTACATTTCCTATTTATCAATTAACACCTTTCCTTAGTGATTCCTTACAAATTTCTGCCACTCCTTCTTTAACCTTTTCTTCCTTTTATGATTTTTCCTATCCTTCCCTACATCCACTTTCCCTTATTCCATTACCCTCTCCTAACACTTCCATATCTCAACCACCTCAGTTGGTTAGTGACTGTGCCGGTTTTGATACTCAGATTTCCAGAAGAAGGGGATGGAGTTCGGATGATTGCCTTACAGGACCGCAGATTAATTGGCCAGTAATTCCAGGGGAATGGACAGTTTCAAGTCAAGCTTATCAAAACTATGTTCATTTTGCCCAACAATATTCACAGTCTGCAGATCCCTCAGTGAGATTAACTGCTCACTTTGCTTGGTACCTAGCGTATATGCATAGGCACTCTCATACTGATTCAAAGCCTATCCCAAAGTTGTGCATGAATGTCAATGTTAGCATTGATTCTCAACAGCTGGAGATACTGTATTTTCATGCCCTCTGTTTGCCTAGCAGATACTTAGTCCTATTGGAAAGGATGTGCTGTCTCCAATTTTTCCAAAATCCTCCTAAAAACTTTGTAGATGAATCCTTATCTATGGATCGATTCAGACAACATCAATCTTTTAAGAGGGATCATCTTCATTGATGCCTTTCCAATGTATGGTGCAAGCTTTTTAATGCCAAACTCTTCTTTTTGAAGAAGTCATTCAGATGGTTGTGTTGTGTATTAGTATTGTGAGTTCATGTATGTCAAACGAACGTGGTGGTTTCCTATTGGATCTTGTGTACGAGCTATGTTTTGGAGATTTGTAGAGATGGGGTCGTGGCTGGAGAGTTGAAGCAAATGAAGATGATGATGAAGAAGCAAACTCTTATATCCTTTACAAATTTGTGATGATTTTTAGTTTGATAAGAGGTGTTAATGTAAAAAGAGTTTTCCTTTCTTTGTATTTTTATATCAGAAACAGATTATAAGTTGGGGTCATGGTGGATGGATTCTTTGTATGAAGATATTGAAGATCAAAGTGAAGCTTTGAAATGAACTTGTATTCCCTTTTTCCTGGGTCGCGAGGACGCTTCCTTATTAAGTGTGGGGATATGTTGAGTGTTGAAATGACTTGTTTTTTGGCTGATTTTTGTTGTTTTTGAGAGCTGAATGGTTGATTTTATGGGATGATTGATTGATTTGGAAGTGGATTGAGAGTGTTTTAGATGATATTGATTGTGTTTTGGAAGATCGTGATGTTTGTTGGTGGTTTTGTGATGTTCTGATAGGTTCTGAATGGTTCTGTATACCTTCTGTTTTGTTCTGTTTTGGTCTGTTTTGTTCTGATTGTCTTCTGTAAGGAGGGATGGAGTATTGATTGATGAAGAATGAGATATTGTGAAAGCTTATTGAATGTTTTGTGAGAGTTTGGAATGGGTTGAGTATAATTTATGTGGTTTTGATGACCTTCTGTAACCTTCTGTAGGTCTTCTGTAGAGCTTCTGCTTCTGTTCTGTCTCTGTACTGTAGCTGTTCTGGTACTGTTCTGTAGACTGTTCTGTAAGTGTTCTGTGGAATGTATGTGTGACTTTGAGGAAAGTTTTCTAGCCTTGGAAAGAGGTGAATACAAGTGCAAAAGAGCTGAAAGAAGTGGAAGAAGTAGCTGCTGAAGACTCAAGAGAAGACTAGAGTGAAGTGACAGTAGTGAGCTATGAAGAGACACTGTAGTGGCTCTGGTGACCTTTCATATCAGACATACCTCTTGGGAGGGGTATCCACGACCTAAGAGTGATTATTGAGAGTAATTTTGAGAGATTGTAGAGAGGATATGATGTATTATTGATGGAGTGTGTGTGAGAGAGTCAGAGATAGTCAATTCTATTGAAACAGAGTGATTGTATATGAGAGATTGAGAGAGAAGACTATGAAGATATTGAAGATGAATACTATGTGATGTATTTCCATTCAAGATGGTGTATTCCTTTGCTTTCTTTGGTCTATTGATGGATTTTGTGAAGATATTGAAGAATATGGTTAATTCTATTAAAACCGTGGGAGATCTACATGATGTTGCATGAAGATTTGTTATGCCTGGTGTTCTTTTCTTCATTGTGATCATATGAAACATGATAAACAAGCTTGTTGATGTTACAAGATAGATTTTCTTGCAAGAGAATTCCCTTTTCCTTGGTGTTCCTCTCGGGGCTCCAAATGTTGAAAAAACCAGGCCCCTGTCTCAGAAACCCTAATTCCACCATAGCCAAAATTTCTCAAGCTTTTTTTTCTCAGTTTTTCTTTCTCCTGACACTTAGCCCAAGTCTCTGTCACTCTAATCCATTGACCCAACATCAAATCAAGGAGGGGAAGGAACTGAGAAGATTGAAGAACGACCAAACGATCCCGAACAAGAAGAATCAAGAATCAAGCTCAACATCAACACTGACATAGTGTGTTTTCACACTGTCACTAAATGTGTCTCTTGACACACTACAGTCTGCTCTTCTACTGATAAAATCTCAGAATTCTGGTGTTGATTTGCTACTAATCTTACAACCTCAACATGGGAAAAGACTCTCCAATTGCTCGATTCAAAGGAGTCGGGTTCCACACTTGGCAAACCCGCATCAAGCTCATCCTGATGAAGAAGGGTCTTTGGGCCATCACAAATGGCAAAGAGAAGAAACCTCGAGATGCGGACCTTGCAGTTACTTGGTAGAAGAATGATGACAAGGCACAAGCCATCATCAAACTAGAATTGGACGACAGCTACATCCATCATGTGGATGCCTGTGACACGTCCCATGACACTTGGGATAAATTGGATACCCTATTTGGTGCACAGTCAAAGTCGTCGTGGTCTATTAATTGAATTTTTCCGACTTGATATGAAGCCTTATACATCCTTGGCATCCCATCTGAACTACATGGAAAGCCTGCTTACTCAACTTGCAGGAATAAAGCTAAAAATGGATGAAGATGTCTGTATTGGTGTTTTATTAAAAAGTTTGCCTCCTGCGTATGATAATGTATCAACCACTCTAACCAATATGCCTGATCCTCAACTTGTTGATATTAAAGCCTCTCTGTTAGAATAAGAAAAGAAACTTAAAAGCAAAGAAGAGCCCAGCACCTCAAAGGATGAACAAATGTTATATGTAAACAACAGGTACAAAGGTAAAAAGGAACCGCTCTTCTGTGACTTCTGCAAAAGGACCGGACATACTGAAAAGTTCTGTCATGCTAGGAAGAGGTCCCAAAAGGCCTATCTTGCAGCTGTGAAAGAAGAAGAAGACCATGGACTAAAAGATGAAGAAGAAGATGAAGATGAAGACCACCAGGATCGGAAGGACAAGATTCATCAGTCCTTCTACTCTCATAACTCTGATAGACTGTTTTAAAAGCTTTGTACTTCCTTGCCCTAATGCTTCCTGCCATAAGCTTTGTAAACTCCTTATGTAACTTGGCATTACAGTCCCTGTACACTTTGTGAGGCCCCTGTTATAGCCTCTGGATGTCCATCATGTTTTGGTGCCCACACTTAGCCTTTTCTGCAACAGCCTCTGGTGTCTACCATGTTTGTGGTGTGCCCACACTTTGCAGGTGGTTCTCATTACAGCCTCTACACACTTTGTGCCTTTCTAGTTGTGATTGAGGAGGGGTGTTGAGATTCAGCAATCACACCTACTAAACAGCCTCTTTGTATGGAGCTTGAGGGCCAAGGACATGCAGGTTTACCTATCCCATATGCACAATGGTGCCTACTGCAGTTTCCTACTTTCCTATAAAGCATTGTACTTGCTTCCTTTTCTTAATGCAATGATAGTACTCTTTTCTTTTCAGTAAAGTGTCAGTGTCATTGTCCACATACACAAGATTGTGTCTTGTGTAACAAACAGTGTCTTTTCCATTATGAGTCTACACTTCTCCTTCCATCCTCCATAGCTTCCGTCTTTGCCATGCTCTAGATCCCGCATTTCTCACAGCGCTTCGGTTGCCCCATCAAATTGGTTAGCGACCAAGGCACACACTTCATCAACGAAGTGATAGCACATCTCCTATCCACCTTTCTCATCATCCATCACAAATCCTCACCATACTACCCTCAGGCTAATGGCCAGGCAGAATCAACTAACAAGATTCTTATCAACATCCTGACTAAAGTAGTCTCAGCCTCACGAAGCAACTGGGACAACAAGCTGATGGCAGCCTTATGGGCCTACCACACAGCTTATAAAACGGCTGTCGATCAAACCCCTTTAGGCTGACCTATGGAACTGAGGCAATTCTACCGTTAGAATTCTTCGTTCCTAGTCTGAGAATAGCACTTCAAGAACGATGGGAAGGGGAGCAGGCATGGATGCAACGCCTGGTCGAGCTGGAACGCCTATCAAAAACTCGTCTTCTAGCCACCCACACGTTTATCTGTGAGAAAGCCCGAAGAAAGAGCTGGTTTGACAAGCATGTCAAGCAGCGCGAGTTTGAACAGGGTGACTTAGTGCTCCTTTACTCAGTTAAAGGACATAAGCAAAAAATGAAATTCAGAGGTCTCGGACCCTTCAAGTTTCGTGCAATCAGCCGAGCCGGCAATGTCGAGCTTGAGACACTAGACAGTGAGGGAATAGGCTTCTTCAATGGCAGTTGTGTCAAGAAGTACTTCCCTCCTACGCATCCTTTGCATGAGCCACCATTGTTAGAATCGCCGGTCAAAGTACGAGTAGCTACAATCACTGAAATCAACGAAGACGATGAGGAAGCCGTAGAACCCACTTACCTCCGTGTCACAGTCACTGCCAAGCAAACATGCGCTTTCAACGCCTTGATCGACGAGGGAGTAGACTTCAATGTCTTAACCCACAATAATTGGATCCAAATTGGCAAACCACTACTTCAACCCACAACTGCCAAGTTAAACCCATATGGGGCTCAATCATACGCACTTCTCGGCAAGTGCAGAGTCGCGATTTCTATCGAGTTTGAGACTATTCCAATGCTTTTTTTCGTATTGCCAAGTGCTACAGATGTAGGCACGGAGTCACTGCTCGGGCGAACCTTCAAAGAGCAGACTCACTGCAATGTTGATTATGAATCGCAGCGCATCCACCTAGCAATCGGCAACATGCGCATTGTCACAGCTTTCAGCAAGGGCTGCGTGACACCATCACCGTTCGCAAAGCCACCAGTAGAAACATCCGTAGGCAAGACTAAGGAGGGGGGTAGTGCGCGGCTACCACTCCTTGACTTCCATAAACCACAGCCTGCAGACAGCGACCAAAGCGAAGGCCCAACAGCCTCACTTCCAATGGGTGCCTAAACAGCCGCAACAACCGCCTAGGAGTCAACGTGCCTATCCTCATATGACCCAAAACTCTAAACCTCGGAGGCCAAGATGCAATCACAGGAAGCGCCGCGTGATCAAGCAAAGATGGGTCCCTAAATCCCTCTTGCATGCGCAAGGCTACTACGAGGGAAATACCTGACTGTGGATCCCAAAGGTCCCCACGACCAAAGGCACTATTCATACACCACCCTCAAGCTTGATCAGCCCACGTCCCCCAATGCCTCAAAACCATAGGCGGCAGTGCTCTCCAGAGCCCCAGCCATCCGGCTCATCCACGCTTCGGCCCAAGAGAGTCGCACGCACCTATCGACCCAAGCAACAGCCACCATCACAGGCGGCATCACCCGACCGACTCCCCACGACAAAGCTGATTGCAGCAGCCCATCCGTTGTGGCTGACCCTAATCCACCCATATTCCAAACAGCCCAACTGCAGGCTCAAGGAAACTCCCAACTGCAACTATGTATTGCCAAGGCCTCTAGTTCTAGCAAACCCCGACCGCCTGTCGGCCTTACGCCCTCCTATGAACGAAAATCCTTTCTAGCGCTAGCCACTGACCTTGCTGAGGACACCAGGGATGACGTGGTGGAGTGCATTAAACGACTCGATGCTACCTTTGTGTCGCTAGCCCTCAGCTATGACCGCTTGGACTTGGGTCTATTAGAAGAACCCTTTGCAACGGAAGTGCGCAATATGCCTTGCTCTTGGGAGACTTTTAAATTCGCATTTGCAAAAGCTTCTCGCTCTGCTGCTGAGTTGCTCAGGAGCGAGATCTCCAAAGAGCAAGCCATTAAACAACGTCTCATCACATCCTACGATTAGCGAACTACTTTTGCTATCACTGATCAGGAAATCATCGAGTTATCCAAGCTCGCGAATACAAACTCCACGTTTTTGAAGCGTTGGTACACTCTTAGGCTGCAATGGGAAGTTGAGGGGTGCCGCATAATGACCAACGCTGAGCAGCGCCGCGCAATCAAAACAGCAGAGTACGACCCCACCTACGTCGCGCCAACCTCGTATCGAGTATTAACCACTCTTCGTGGCCAACCCATGGAAGAGCACATCAAGGGGCATCCCTACCTTGACTGGCTCTTAACAGAGGAAGAGCTCCACATTGCAAGTCGGGTCGATTCTGGTGATCTCCTAATCGATGTTCTGACATACATCACGCACGTCAGTATCCACCCATTCAAATTAGACAGGGATGCTCAGCTAGCGTATAACCCCAACTTCTATGCTTGGCTTCTGCACAAATAGACCGACGCCCTTTATGCTGAATGCCCTTGTCCTCTCAATCTCCAATCCTGGGACGGGTTCTTCTCGTTCCAAAGGGGGAGGGGGTAAGGTGGAATTTAAAAAGTAAACCGAGTAGGAAATGTCAATAAATTTTGAAATACAACGGTAAGATGTAATGGTAAAAGTCTGAAAAGAAAAGTTAAGGCTACACTCAATAAAATCTGCTATGCTTTTCTTCTTTCAGCAAGTTATTTGTCAAAAAGCACTAATAGTGGAAATGGCTGAACTTGCAAGTAGCGATCATGGCAAGCCAGGACAAAGCAGGCAAGCTCCCCTTCTCGAAGGAGGAGCAAGCAAAGTACGGCCTTACGGTGGAGACGAGAGCCTTCAACCAGTTGAAGTTTCGTCACATCTTCAACCTTGAAGACGTGGCCATTGAAGAGCCGGCAGTGCGCTAGATCATAGATCAGTGCCATCTGCAGAAATACCTAGACGCAGTGGGCCAGAGGGTGGACTACACCCAGTGCGTCGACTTCTTGCGCACCTTTAACAGAAATAGAGGCACCATCACGGTGCATGAGAATGAAGCCACCAGGCAAGTACAAATCGAGTTGACCCCGGAGTTGGTGAAAAGGGCACTAGGGCTACCAAATAAGGTGGAAAGAAAGCTAAAGAGGGACATCTATGCCATGTTATGTCAAGAATCGCGTGGTGGGGGGACATGCTCAAGATGCTGCACTGAACACACACAAAATGCACAAGAACATGTATCCGCTGGTAGATCTTCTATCAGACATACTACCAGCCCAATCTGTATCTGTGTATCCAAACACCTGTACATGTGTACCTGCCTCATAGAAAAGTCCATAATGTAATGTGGACTTCACATATCTCAATATGCATCTGACTGCATCCAAGTGTGGCTTTCTAGGTACTTGCATAAACTGACTCACAAGACCAACAGCGTAGCTCAAGTCTGGCCTTGTAATGGTCATGTAGATCAAACTCCCCACTATCCTCCTGAACATAGTAGGGTCTTCTATCTCATCCCCAACATCAGCACTCAACTTTACATTCTGCTCCAACGGAACTGAAAGTGGTTTGCATGCTGTCATACCATACTTGGACAACATATCCAAGCCATACTCTCTTTGGGACAGCCATAAACCATCATCACATCTGATCACCTCAATGCCAAGGAAGTATCTTAGCTCTCTAAATCCTTCATCTCAAACTTCTTCTTCAAAGAATCCTTGACTTTAGCAATCCCACTATCACTATCACTTCTAATAATCAAGTCATCCACATAGATGACTATGATGACCAAACCTGCATCTCCCTTTCTCACATAAAATGAGTGATCAACATTAGAAACATAAAAGCCAATATTGACAAGATACTCTCTGATCTTGTCAGACCATGCTCTAGGTGCTTGCTTGAGCCCATAGAGCGCCTTCTTCAACCTGCACACATACGTGGGATGCTCTAAATCTTCATAACCTGCTGGCTGATCCATATACACTTCTTCCTGCAAATCACCATGCAAGAAGGCATTCTTCACATCCATTTGCTGCAACCTCCAACCTTTGGATGCTGCCAAAGCAATCACACATCTGACAGTTGCCATCCTAGCAACTGTACTAAAGGTTTCATCATAATCTATGCCATATGTCTGGGCATAGCCTTTTGCAACCAGCCTAGCTTTGTACCTACTAATAGAACCATCTGCATTGTGCTTAATCTTATAAAACCACTTGTCTGATTGGCCTCTAATGCAGCCATCTCCTCATCCATTGCTGCATCCCAATGAGTATGACCAACAGCCTCCTCAAAACATGTGGGCTCAACATCCTCAACTAGTTTCACCATATAAGCATAATGGTGAGCTGCATAACCTTCAAAACCAAATCTTTTAACAGGGTATCTCACCCTGCTAGACCTGCGTACCACTGGATCACTCAATGGAGTCTTTGCATTAACGCGTGCTCTCTACACACCTGGAGTTCTCACCGAAGGAATGCCAAGCTCATCATCCAAGCTCTCTGAGCCACTGGAGTCTCCATCAAGAACTGCATCAATGCCCTTTGACACTTTATTCTTTCCTTTGTCTTTACCTGTAGTGCTACTAGATGCACCTGAAGATGTAGAGATACTCCTTAGTCTCCCAGACCAAGGACTACCAGATGATGTCTCTGGTCCACTAAGAGTTCGTGATTCTTGCTTTTCAGCCTGTGCATGAGTGTCATGATCATCATCATCATCCAATGCATCACCACTATATGCATACCAACTACTCATTTCATCAAAGATGACATCCCTGCTCACTCTAAACTTACATGTGATAGGGTTATAACAGCGATACCCTTTCTGCTCTAAAGAGTATCTAATAAAGACACACTTTTTAGCCTTTGGATCCAGTTTCTTCCGCAACTCATTTGGCACATGAACATATGTAATGCAGCCAAACACTTTCAAGTGTGAAACATCAGGCTTCTTACCTGTAAAACATTCTTCGGGAGTCATATCATGAACTGCAGCTGTGGGAGTTTTGTTCATAATATAAACAGCAGTATGAACAGCCTCAGACAAGAAATTCTTAGACATATTCTTTTCAGCCATCAAGGCACGTGCAACTTCTGCAATATGCCTGTTTTTCCTTTCTGCAACCCCATTTTGCTGTGGGGTATACCTGCATGTGAACTGTCTCTTTATCCCATGAGACCTCAGAAAATCACTGAACTCATTCGAGAGGTACTCTCCCCCTCCATCTGACCTCAAGCACTTTACTTTCAAGCCTGTTTCTCTTTCAACTGCAGCCTTGAAAGTTCTAAAGTGCTCAAATGCTTCACTCTTTTCCTTCATAAAATATACCCACAGCTTTCTAGAACAATCATCAATGAATGTGACAAAGTATGAACTGTCTCCAAGAGATACATTTTGTGTAGGTCCCCAAATGTCTGTATGCACAACATCAAGGATATTTCTGCTCACATCTCTATCATGTGAAAAGGGTTGTCTTGCACTGCTTACCAAACTGACATGCTTCGCATAGCTTATGAAATTCTGCAACTCTAAATGTAGGCAACCCTGTAACCAACCCTTTGGACTGCATTAATTTCAGTCTTTGTACATTTGCATGTCCAATGCATTTGTGCCAAATTTCAATATCTGCAACAACACTTTTTCCTTTAGCATACATAGCAGCATTCATAGAAGGAATTCTAGCATCCAGAGTAAACATACGTCCAACTCTACTTCCCTTTGCTACCAACCTGCACTTGTCATTGAAGTCTTCTACAAAGCAGCCCTTTGCATTAAACCTGATTTGCAGCCGTTGCTCTACCATTTGACCGACTGACACCAAGTTCTTTGTAATAGATGGCACATGTAATACATCTGAAAGACTCTTTGTCTTACCATCATGCAAGGACAAGGGAACTTTTCCAATGTGTGAAATTGGGTGGCATGAATCATCACTCGTCTGCACATAACCTGCATTTTGCAAATCTTGCATCTCTCCAAACCATTTTGCATGGCTGGCACCTGAATCAACATACCAAACATCTTCATGTGTTCCCTTTCCTGTAACAGCATTCAGCATATGCTGCATAACAAACAAACGTTCATTTTTGTCTTCATTCTATCGTGAAGACGATGCATAATTTCCTTGCTGCAACTTACCACTCCGAATATCATCTTTCTTAGCATAACATTGGGCTGCAATATGACATGTTTTGCCACAGTAGTGACACACAATACCAGAGTTGTTAGAACCTCTGTTCTGCCATCCACCTCTTCCTCTAAAGCTCCCCCTGCCTCTAAAGTTACCACGACCTCCTGAAACTTGCATATCGCCAAATTGCTGATTCAATCTGTTTTGCTGATTGTCACTACCACGGCCTGTACTATGGCCTCTTGAAGAGAACCTACCACGTCCCCTTCCTGAACTAGAGTAGAAAGCTTGGACCTGTTCACCACTTCTTTCAGATATCTCACTCTGCATGTTGATCTCTTCAGTTATCATAAGGGAGACCAACTCATCGAAATCTAGAAATGGCTTTCTGACATATACGGAAGTTACAAAAGACTTCCAAGCCTTTTCATTGTTAAGTCCACCCAAGGTAGACGATACCAAATCGTCATCATCGGGCATTGCATCAATCGCTGCCAATGCATCTGCAATGCTTCTTACCTTCAGTGCATACTCATTGATAGACATCTTCCCTTTCTTTAATGTATTCAACTCTTGCTTGAGTTGAATCTTTCATGCCTTTGTATTTACAGAAAACATACTTTCAAGTATGGTCCAAGCTGCATATGAATTCTCTGCATTTCTGATATGTCCCAGCATATTATTGTCAATTACTGCTGACAGCCAATACATGACCTTCTTGTCTTTTGCATTCCATTCCTTCCTGCCTTTGTCTCTTCTGCCATTGGAGGATCACTCACCTCTGGCTCCTTTTCTTCACCTGAAACAAACTCGTAGAGGCCTTTTCCAATAAGGAAGTTCGTGACACAGAACTTCCATGAAGGGTAGTTGTTCTTGTCGAGCTTCTCAATGATGGGGCTTCCACTGTTCTCTGCCATTATCACAAAATTAATACCAACAGCAAGCAAATCTTCTGCAACCCTCGACTTGTAGTGCACAACAATACACCAGATAGTCTTTTTCACTGTCTGCTCAACAATATATGCAATCTGCAACCTGTTTGCAGATAAACCTTGTGTTTACTCACTGGTAAACACCTTTGAACTTACAGATCTAAAATCTGTAACTTGCACACCCACTTTCGGTCAATACAGTCGAAGTCACAGTGTATCCTGAAATTGCTGTCTACAACCTTGTGGCTCTAAAACGGGCCCTGAAACGGCCTCAAATGCCCAAAATAACTGCGGGAAAGTCCTAAAGGGTTCATCTGCAGTGCAGAATACACAGCGCTCTTCGCGCACACCAAATCTCACTGCAATCTAAGATTTTTGCTCTGTCCTACTTCCGGTGCCTCCACAGGCACTATCCAAGAGAAAGAGTGGAAGGATGGGAGAGCTTCTTACCCGTGGCTTGCTTGCTCGAACCTTGCTTCTTCTTCTTTGCTTCAGCCTTCGAAATCAGCCTCTCTCAGTGGTGCGGCTCTGATACCATGTCAAGAATCGAGTGGCGGGGGGACATGCTCAAGATGCTGCACCGAAGACACACAAAATGTACAAGGAGAAGCTCACTCAAGAGACAAGAAGAGAGATGGAGGCCAAAACGTTTTCTTGCTGATTTCTTCTTCTTCTTCCACACTCTTTACAATGTACACAAAGTATAGATAAGATACAACATAAAAGGAAAGTGGCCTACTAAGTCAAACAATGCATAATCGACTACACTAATCGACTGGCGCTATAACTATGCCAGCCAGCTGTAAATAGGTGTAACAACCTGAATATAATAAGTAATGAGTCAGTGGCCATGTGAGAGTCATAATGACCACCGACGTGCTAAGTGTAGACGTGTGGACCCATCTAACCAGCCAGTCCATCATCAATGTCCGCATGTGTTGAGCTTGTCATCTCAACATATTGGGAATGGACAAGGTGAAAGTCCATACCAATGATGGGATTAGCTTGGCAGACATCCCAAATCCAGAAATCCAGATGCAATCAAAAATGGTGCACGCTTTGTTCTCAAGCCAGAGGTACAATAGCATAATGAGCCGAATCAACGTACCTTTGCTCGACAGCATTGTGGCACAATCACTGGACGAGGTGAACCTTAATGGGTTTGTGAGGAGAACCATAGAGGCTTCGGCTAAGGCCCTAGTAACAGGAGGAAGAGCCGCTGGAGGAGAATCCCCATCGTCCCAATCAACCCGCAAGGCATCATCCTCCAAAGCCGCGACCATAGGGTTTGGAAGCGTCCTTACGGCCATAATCCAAGAAGCACTAGGGCGAGGACGGGAAGAAGAAGACAAGAAGGGAGGTGACTAAGGAAGTGACGAGTCACCGTCACAATCCCCACCTCACACAGAAGAGTACCGTAGGTATTCAGATGAAACAGAGACTGATGAAGACGAAGAGGGAGAGTCCCAGGGCAGCCCACACAGGCACGCAGAACAACGAACAAAAGCCCTGCATGGAAAGAGGGAAGAGGAGCGCAAGAAAAAAGAAAAGGAGGATCTAGAGAGGGCTCAAAGGGAGTCAGTCAGGGATGAGGAGGAGAGAAAAAAGAAGACTGAAGAGGAGCTGAGAAGGAAGGAAGAGGAAGAAATAGCGCTGGCCACCCGTCGCTCCATTGAGGAGCAGCACAAAAGAGACGAGGAAGGCGCAGAGAGCCCACACCAAACAGAGGCACCTAGTTCCAGTACCAGTGTACCAGAAATCACACCCTTGCCCCTGGCAGAGGGAAAAGGCAAAGAACCAATGATGCCAACCCCCCCTCTTCATACCTTCCACGCCAGCCACTCTTATCATGACAACACCCACTGCCACCGCCACCCAAGGCTCCACCCCAAAATTCGATGAGAGCAACATGGTCACTTGGTTGCAATTCCTGGTGGAACGAGAGTTGGCAAGAGAAGCGGGCGTGGCCACCCCAGCATCAGGAGTCAAAAGGGTAGCCACGGCTGATATAGAGCCAAGACCGAAGCTAAAGAGGCAGAAAACAGAAGCCGCTCTCACCACCGCCACCATGTCCCATCCCCTACCTCCAACAGGCCAATATGACAAATATGTTAAGGAGCTGCTCTCGCAGCTAGAAAGGGCCAAGGAAGAAAGGAGAACAGCCGTGGAGGAGCTGGCAACAGAATGAGAATCATGAGCCGCTCTCCAGCTGGAGAAAACAAAGCAGATAACAGAATACCAAAGGTAGATCGCTGCGCTCAGGGAGGAAGCCAGCAATAAGGATGCAGAGGAATCGAAAGCCCTGAAGGAACGTGACGTTGCTTGGGAAGGAAGGAGAAAAATCTTGATGGAGCGCCTCAACGAAGAAAGGGAGACCAATGCTCACCTGCGGTGCAAGAACGACCAGCCCTTTGCAGTCAACCTGGAAGCACAAAACCAGCTTGACAAGATCAAACAGAAGGTTGCAGAGCTGGACCAATTAAGAGGAGAGCAGGTGCGAAGGATGCAGGTGAAGCTGGACCAGCTCAATGCACAGATCGCCAATGAATGCCAGGAGCAGTCCCGCCTGCACCGTGAGCTTGAGGACCAACAGCAACAACTCATGGCTATGACCCTCCATCAGGGGGATGTCAAGATTGTGGGAGAGAAGGAAGGAATCTCACTTGTAGCTTTCTTGCTTGCACAATGGGGGAATACACACAAAGGTGGAGGTTGAAAACAAATTTTCTCTTCTTAGTTGTGTAAGCCAAAAAGAACTCAAGTACATAGAAATAGAAGAACCCTATATATGGGTCTCAAACCAAACTCAATTAACTAAGGTGGCATACTAACTGAGCCACGAACTAGAGTAGATAAGGATAGCTGTCATCTAGCTATTGTTCATGGGCGGTGTACCAACCGCATCTACAGCTAACAAGTCGGTGACATAAATGCACAACGGTCACCCTGGCATATCACGAGTGGAGCTCTATATCTCAACACTCCCCCTCGAGCTCAATCCCAATTCCTGCACACTAAGCAGGTCTCTGAACTTGCGTAGCTTCTCTGTGTCCAATGCCTTCGTAAATATGTCAGCTACCTGATCCTCTGTGCTAACATAAACTAGATCAATAAGACCTAGTAAAACCCTCTCCCGCACATAGTGATAATGCACCTCAATGTGCTTTGTTCTAGCATGATAGACTGGGTTATTTGCCAAGTGTATACTACTCATGTTGTCATAATAAATAACAACTGGCCCATCTGTAGGCTGATGCATATCATAAAGTAGCTTATGCAACCAAGCTACCTCACATGCAGCCATTGCTGCACCCCTGTACTCAGCCTCTGTACTCGACAATGCAACTGTAGGCTGTTTCTTGTTGCTCCAAGTGACTGCAGCACTCCCAAAAGAGAACACATATCCATTGGTAGATCATCTATCAGAAATACTACCAGCCCAATCAACATCAGTGTATCCATGCAACTGTATCTGAACCCCAGTCTCATAAAATAGTCCATACTGCAATGTGGACTTCACATACCTGAGTATGCGTCTAGCCGCATCCAAATGCGATTTCCTTGGAGCCTGCATAAACTGACTTACCAATCCAATATCATAGCTCAAATCTGGCCTGGTAATAGTCATATAAATCAAACTTCCTACTATGCGTCTATACATAGTAGGGTCTTCGAGAAGCTCACCTGCATCTGCACTCAACTTCACATTCTGCTCCAAAGAAACTGAAATAGGCTTACAGCCTGTCATCCCATATTTGGACAGCATGTCCAATCCATAATGCCTCTGCAAGAGCCGTATCCCACTTGGTGATCTAATCACCTCAATGCCCAAGAAATAACGCAGCTCTCCCAAATCCTTCATCTCAAACTTCTGCTTCAATAGCATTTTCACATGAAGGATATCTTCATCACTGTCACCTATCATAATCAAATCATCAACATAAATGACAAGTAGCATAATACATTTCTCTGTTTTTCTCACATAAAGTGAGAAATCTGCCTTGAAAATCTGAAAGCCAATAGTGATAAGATACTGTCCTATCTTATTAGACCATGCTCTAGGTGCTTGCTTCAAGCCATACAAGGCTTTCTTCAACCTGCAAACAAACTCAGGATGAACAGCATGCACATAACTTGGTGGCTGCTCCATATATACCTCTTCTTGCAAATCACCATGCAAGAAGGCATTCTTTACATCCATCTGATGTAAAGACCATTCCTTTGATGCAGCCATAGCAATGACTGCTCTTATGGTTGCCATCCTTGCAACCGGACTGAATGTTTCTTCATAATCAATGCCATATGTTTGTGCATACCCCTTGACTACTAATCTTGCCTTGTATCTGTTCACAGAACCATCTGCATTGTGCTTCACCTTATAAACCCACTTACAACCAATTGCATTCTTACCTTTAGGCAAAGGTACCAATTCCCATGTAGCATTTGCTTCCGAGGCATCCATTTCTTCATCCATGGCTTTCTCCCATTTTTCTTTTCCCATGGCTTGCTCAAAAGAAGTCGGTTCTGGTTCCTGTATCACTTTAACCATATATGCATAGTGAATGGCTGTAAATCCATTATATTTCAGCCTATCCACAGGATACCTAGCTCTGGTAGACCTGCGCAAAGGCTCTCAAAACATCCCTGGTCTTCCTTACTCCAGGTGTAACAATAGAAGGAATACCCAACTCATCATCAATGCTCTGTTCTGAGCCACTGGATTCACCATCCACATAAGAGTGACCTGCATTCACATCAAACATGGGCTGATCTACCTTCTCTTTTCCTTTTCGTGATACCTGCATACCACTATCTGCATTGCTTTGAGAAGATTCTCCTGATCTCAATCTTCCTGTCCATGGCGAAGAATGTGAACCACTACTAGAGGACGCTCAGGTCCACTAATATCTTGTGATTGCTGCTGTGAATTCTGTGCAGCATTACCATTTTGTGCATCTACATTATCAATCACATTTACTGGTTTATACCAGCTACTCATCTCATAAAAAACAACATCTCTACTCACTGTAAACTTACGAGTAGAAGGGTTATAGCATCATACCCTTTTTGCTGGCAGAGAATAACCAATAAAGATACACTTCTTAGCTTTTGGATCCAACTTGGATCTCAACTCATCTAGCACATGAACATAGGCAATGCAACCAAAAATTTTCAAATGAGAAATATCTGGTTTCCTACCAGTATACCTCTTCTCTGGAGTCATCCCATGTATTGCTGCAGTGGGAGTCTTGTTCATTATGTAGACTGTTGTAGCAACTGCTTCAGCCCAGTAAAAATCTGGCAAGTCTTTTTCATTGTAGCAACTGCTTCAGCCCAGTAAAAATCTGGCAAGTCTTTTTCATTGAGCATGGCACGAGATACCTCTCCAATATGCCTGTTTTTCCTTTCTACAATTCCATTTTGTTGTGGGATATGACTGCATGAATATTGCTGCTTTATGTCGTGCTGCTGCAGGAACCTTGCAAACTCATTTGAGAGGTACTCTCCCCCTCCATCTGACCTTAGGCATTTTATTTGTAGGCCTATTTCTTTTTCAACCATAGCTTTAAGAGTTTTGAAATGCCCAAAAACTTCACTTTTCTTTTTCATAAAATACACCCAAACTTTTCTGCTATAGTCATCAATAAAAGTGACAAAATAATGACAGCCTCCAAGAGATGCAGCTTTAGTAGTCCACACATCAGAGTGGATTAATTCCAATGGCTTCTTACTCTCTTCAACATGTCTAGGAAATGGTTTCCTTGCCTGTTTTCCAAATTGACATGCTTCATATACCTTATGCATTTCTGCAACCTTGAATTTAGGCAATCCTGCAACAATATTTTGGGCTTGCATTGATTTAAGTCGTTGTACATTAACATGACCAATGCGTTTATGCCAGATATCAATATTTGCAACTACACTGGTTCCATGTGCAAACATTGCTGCACTCAATTCAGGCATGTCTGCATCCAACGTAAACATTCTGCCCTTCTTCTTTCCTTTTGCTATCAAGCGACCTTTATTTTTCATATCCTCAACAAAGCATCCATGAGAATTAAATCTGACCTGCAAGCCCTGCTCAACCATTTGACCAACAGAAACCAGGTTCTTGGTGATATTCGGGACATGAAATATATCCGACAAGTATTTCTTTTTCCCATCCTGCATAGACAAAGGAATATTTCCAATCTGCACAATAGGATGTACAGTATCATCACCAGTCTCCACAAATCCTGGTTTTTTCATTTTCCTTGCATCCTGCATCCATTTTGCATGACCTGTCATGTGGTTTGATGCACCCGAGTCAACATACCACACGTCATTTCTTTCTTCTGCACTTGTCACAGAATTGATCATGTGCTGCACCATAAACAAATGCTCATTTCTGTCATCACCCTGTCTACTAGAAGATGCATAATTCCCTTGTTGCAATTTTCCATTCATGATGTCATTCTGCTTTTTATAGCAGTCTTTAGCCATATGACCCATTTTACCATAGTAGTAGCATTCAACATTGCTGTTTGCATTTTGGCCTCTTTGCCATCCACCACGACCTCTTTGGCTCCCCCTGCCTCTAGAGTTACCACGTCCTCCTCCATAGGACTGGTTTTCTTGAGTTTGCTGCATATTCTGATTTCTACCACGGCCTCCAGATCGGCCTCCTCTACCTCTGCCTCTACCTCTTCTAGCATTTGAGTAGAAGATAGCTTCTTTTGAAGTTCCTCCTGAAGAAGATGCACCACCATTTCTCTGCTCCTCAGAAACTAGAAGAGCAATCAACTCCTCAAAATCAGGAAATCGTTCAAGACTGAAATGGATGTTCGGAACTGTGCATAATCCTTTCCTAGACCATTCAAGGTCATAGAAACTACATCATCATCTTCCACTGGCGACCCAATGGAAGCAAGTGCATCTGCAATCTTCTTCACCTTCATGTGGTAGTCATTGATGCTCATACTTTCTCTTTGCACATTGTGCAACTCTTGCTTGAGCTACATTTTCCTGGCTTGCGTATTTGTGCTATACATTTTTGACAAAGTATCCCATACCTCCTTTGGCGTACTTGCATCTTGAATATGCACAATCATAGAGTCTGAAATGCTGATAGACAACCAGCACATAACTTTCTTGGCTCTCTCATGGCATGCTTTAAATGCCTGCATTTGCTCTTGATTGGGAACATCAGGAAGAATTGGGTCTTCTTAATTTCCTGCAACGAATTCCCAATATCATTTTCCCATAAGGAAATTTGTCATTCTAAACTTCCATGCTTGGAAGTTGTTCTTGTCAAGCTTTTCAGTGACAATCTGTGAAAGAGAATCATACGCCATTACAGAACATTGTAAAAAATTCTTTCACTGCAAAGAACGCAGCTTCAGCCTCACAAGGGCTAATCTGCAAAACTGACGAAAGTGGTATTTGACCACACAGTCACTTCCTAGTGACGATTTTGCATCAATAGGCAACAAGGATGATTCTGTAACTCCCAATGTCTCTGCGCACATGCATGCGATGCAATTTCTACAGTAACTTTTCACCGACCTGTAGAACAGTGGTCGCACAGCATAAAATAGGGCCTTTTCCTGAGTGTGTGCAGAAAACTTCCGCCTCCAAAATAGGCCTCAAAATGGCCTCAAATAAGAAAAACAGGGTCACAACCTGAGACAATGCACTCTTGCACTTTTCGGCTATGCTACCTGCTGTAGAGACTTGCTCCCAGAACAGAAAAATGAAAGCAACACTGGTCCTCTTACCAGAACACCGCGAACTTGGTTTGCTTTCTTGAGCTCCTTACCACGAACAAGGCTCTGATACCATGTCAAGATTGTGGGAGAGAAGGAAGGAGTCTCACTTGTAGCTTTCTTGCTTGCACAATGGGGGAATACACACAAAGTTGGAGGCTGAAAACAGTTTTCCTCTTCTTAGTTGTGTAAGCCAAAAAGAACTCAAGTACATAGAAATAGAAGAACCCTATATATGGGTTTCAAACCAAACTCAACTAACTAAGGTGGCATACTAACTGAGCCATGAACTAGAGTAGATAAGGATAGCTGTCATCTAGCTATTATTCATGGGGGTGTACCAACCGCATCTACAGCTAACAAGTCGGTGACATAAATGCACAACGGTCACCTTGGCATATCACGAGTGGAGCTCGATATCTCAACAGGGGAGAGCCTGGAAGACATGGAAAAAAGAGCAAAAGAATGGGCTGATCACAATGAGGGGAGAATACGAGACTTGGCACGCTGGCTGGCCAAAGCCGAAGGAGATAGGGTGCTGGTTGAGAATCAGATAGAGGCGGCCCAGCTCTCCATGATAGCCCAGTAGCACACCTTTCTCAATACACTATCCACTCCACCAAACCGGAAGGAAACGAAGCCAATGATCAGTTGTAGAAGAAGCTAGCCATTGCACGCAGAGCCCTAACAGCAGGCCTGCATGTGCCACAGCTAGGAGGCCCGCCGCAGAGCCTGGAGGAGCAAAGAAGATATCTTGCACAGGTAGGCCTGACGGCACAGGAAATAGACGAACTCGGCTTCACAGAGGCGAAGGCGCCAGAAGATGTGCAAGCAGAAGGGGGTGAACCAGAGTTTGATCTGGGACCTCAGGAGGAGGACTATGTCTCACCACCCCCTCCTCCACAACAAGAGGAAGTGCAGCCCCCTGATAGATCTGCTGAGAGGAAAGCAGCCCAAGCTAACCGCAGGAGGGAAATGGTAGAGAAGCCAAGGACAAAGCTGAACGTTAGACTTGTTCCAAGACAACCTGCCCCTCTCCTACCATGCCCTGAGAATCACCCCGCTGAATTCCATGCAGAGTTGATTATTTGGGAACAGCAGGAATGTACCCGCGATCCCTTCGACTTGAGCTTTGAGTTTTCCGCTACATTAAACAGAGTAATGCCCATTCAACTGGTAAACGACATAATAGCCATGGGTGCAAGGCTCAAGGCCAAGTGGATAGCGGAGCGAGAGGCCAACCCAACTGCTTGGGGAGCCGAGGACCGCGAATTTTGGTAGGATAAAGTCTTCCAAGTGCCTAGATCAGTGGAAGACTATAATTGCCAACCCACCTGGAGACGACGCATTTTTGACATCAACCTTGACGCGTGGATTGCATTTTATAACACCCTTCCTTCTGAGAGAAACGATCCCACTTTCATGTCGTATCCTCGAAGGGTAGGGGTGACTTTAATCCATCCATCCATGGCAGGTTCGACTTTCCCATTATCTATAATGCCAATAGCACCTCCCATAAGGATGCCCTTCTCTTTACCCTCCCTGATTTGTACAGCTCTATAGATAGATTTCTTAGTGAGTTCACCTCCTGTCCTGACCCCGCCTTCATAACCACTTGTAATTATCTTAGACTAATTAGGGTCCTAGTCCACCAAGAGCCCGCACCTCAAGAACGCCACCTCCCACCCCTCTACTTCGATCCCAACACCATAGATAGCAGCACCATGACTCGCCTCATGATGCGCGCTACTCTTTTGCCATCCTTCTGTGTTGCACTGCTGGAAGATACGAGCGATAGCAAATTCACCCAGTGCAACCACCCCTTCCTTTCCACCACCACTCTCAAAACCCGCCTCAACCTCAAGGGCTACTTGTTGAGTCCCAGATTCCTTAACAAGGCCCCACGCCCTCCACCATCCGCTACCCGCCATTCGGATGACGAGGAGTAAAATCCCATCATGCCCTTGTATCACATGTATCCATGTATAAGCCTCTTTTTTTTAAATTAAAAAAATAAAAAAAAAGAAAAAAGAGAAGCAAGCCACAAAGCAACAAAAAAAGGGTGAACTGGAAAGAAGAGATGACAGCAAAGCATAGCAAAGCCACGGGATGCATCTACCATTAAGGAAAGATAAGCGGTGAGACCTTCACAAGATCCGCTTGCAACTCTCCTTCGCCTCATCGTGCACCGCCGTCATTGCACCTAGGGTTCTCCCTAGCCCCTTCCCCACTTCACACTTAGGGCACATCAAGGGCAGGACTTTCAGACCTGTCACCCTAAGACTTGCACCGCACCTCCAATGACACACGAACTGGGTCCTCAAGTGTGGGACATTACCAAGGGCTTACCCAAGGTTAGACCCATCTCCCAGTTCCACTGCCATAGGCACCACGCATTACACGGAGAGGTAGACACACCCCTTAGGGAGTGCACAACTTTTCTTGCAAGTTATGTTCAAGTTTCAAGAAATGGCTACTCCATTGAAGAGGATCACCCACGGCATCTTTTAGTGACCAAAACTTTTTCCATGTAACGGTGTCCAGCCATTTGCTTGCTGATGGCTACCATGATTGAACCAAGCCAAGATAGATCTGCCATTGGCATAGATCTTGGAACCTCATCTTCCGAAAATGCATGTCCAATGCCTCAAGATCTACGGATTGCTTATTGATTCCACAAGCCTGAAGAATTTCAACGCAGTACTGAAGACCTTCAACTCAAAGACGAAGACCTTCAACTCAAAGACGAAGACCTTCAACTCAAAGACAAAGATCTTCAAATCAAAGACATAGATTTTCAATGCGAAGACAAGCCATATCTTTGTCAAGACAGAGTTCGGGGGGGCTTCTCTAGAATAAATCCCTCCAATACCATCCTCCTAAGGGATTGCTTATTGCTTCAAGCGTTTCTGATGCTCGAGGGACGACCGGCTACATAACTGATGGCACAACTGTGTGAAAGATGTCGAGCATCTTCGTGGAGCCTAAAGCACACTGGAATCTCTCCTGGTCGTCATCACTAGACTCCATCACCTGTCATTCACACAACCATCTTGGAAGCAGTGTTATCCACCTACCTATTCCGCCTAGCAACCGACCTAACTAGCCACTATGTCCCACCGCAGTGCCATGGGACTGGCACTTGGCTAGGAGGGGGGTAATGTTACCATGTTTCCCGCAGCACAGAGGAGCAGAAAATGGAAAAAAAGAAAATAGTAAAAAAGGCACAGGATGAAAGCAGAAAAATGTGAAAGAGTAAAATGCGCACCATTAAAATGTGGAAGCGCCCCCGAATTCTTGTAAAAGAGCGCTAGGCTTGCTCCTGTGCAAAGTGTACGCATTAGTTAGGAATAGGATAAATTAGAATGGTGGGAAATGGGAAAAAGGGCCTAGGCTATGGCCAGCCATGTAAAAAAGGGAAAAGGGGATGACCGCCCAAAAAGGATTTAGGGCTTTGTATATAAAGTTGAAAAGTGAATGAGAAGCTCATTCTTTTGGTGTATGGCAAAAAGAGTCTTCTTCTTCCTGTCTTCTTCTCTCCTTCTTGCTTGTGTGTGCTCTTGAGAGAGGGAGTGTGAGAGTGTGAGGGAGTGAGTGTGTGTGGGAGTGAGGGATCAAGAGGGTGAAGCTCTTCACCATCTCCTCTTCTCTTCTCTTCTCTTGAGCACGCGGCTATGGAGAATGGAGCTTGGAGATGGAGGAGACTTGAGGATGCTTGAGCTACCATCAAGAATCCTAGAGCTACCGGAGTGCAAGAGAGAGGAGGGTATTCGATCAAGCATCAAGGTAAGCTCACTACACTCGTAGGATCGACGGTGCGTCGGCGAGGTGAGAGACAGCCATTAGAGCTCGCTTGGAACGCTTGAAGCAATAAGCGATCTGTGGGTCTTGGCGGTTGAGCGAAAGCTTCCACAATACCCCCCCTACCTAGGGCTGTGAATTAGGACTTCTTTCCCCTCCCCCATCGGAAGGAAAAAAAATATCACTCTAGCACACAGAGAGAGAGAGAGAGAGAGAGAGAGAGAGAGAGAGAGAGAGAGAGAGAGAGAGAGAGAGAGAGAGAGAGAGAGAGAGAAGAAGAAGAAGAAGAGGGGAAGAGAGAGAGAGGGAGAGAAAATCTTTCTCTTCCCCTCCTAAGAGGGAAAGACCACCACCACTCTAGCTCTTCCACATGCCTCCCCCCCTAATAATACCCCCCTCCCTAGGGTTGCGAATTAGGACTTCTTCCCCTTCCCCCATCGCAAGGAAAAAAATATCACTCTAGCACAAAGAGAAGAGAGAGAAAGAAGAAGAAAAAGAGGGAAAGAGAGAGAGGGAGAGAAAATCTTTCTCTTCCCCTCCTAAGAGGGTGGCCACACACATCTTTCTTCCCCTTTTCTCGCAAATCTATTTCCCATACCTCTTGCGAGATTGTCCTCCATCCCGGAAGCTAAACTTTTCCCCCGATTGGCCGTCTTCTCGAGCAAGTGGCTGTTGAAGTCTTGTGTGAGTCGCATCTAAAAGAGGAGAAGACCAATGATGGCCCCTAAGCGAAAAGTGTCACGCGCAGATGGCAACCCCACAACGAGCAATGAAGCCTCGGGCATCACTGCCAATCCAACTGCAGTACCATTCGTAAGTAATGTATTCCCAATTTGATAGTGCTTGCTTAATTTTCCGCATGCGATACATTAGGTTCCAAACTTTACCACATGAGAATAATTCGTTGAAAAGGGTAAACTTCGTCTCAACTGTTTGAAGGATTGAGTTTTCCAAATGCTTGTTTCAAGAGAAGTTAATTGCATTAGATGCTATGGGATAAATTCATAAACAACATATAAGGCTTCAAGCATTGTTGACTCCCTGTCCTTGCAATAGTAGGGGCGTTTTCATCACCTTTAAGGTATTTGCTGCAACTTGCATGCTTGACAGATGGCATGGTCAGCGATCTAGCCTAAAGGAAATTCATCCCAAAAACTCTAGGCTTTGCCCAAGCTCTTGCTAACAACACAAACTAATAGCTCATGTTTGATAGATTGGAATCTTGATGTTATGCATAGTTAGTGCAAACAACAATCATAGGGTCTAAAACTAAGATGCATTGGGGTCTGCCTGGCAAGTACTACCTTCATCAACCCAACTCAGGGATTGGGATATACAAACTACAATTCCAAGCTTCAAAGGTAAGTGGAGAGCTCTAGGGATTAGGAAACCCTAAGTCAATTTAAGGATGCTTTTGTACTTGTTGGGAAGAAGGCTAGGTTATCGATCAATGTAAGTAATTAATAGAACTTATGTCTTGTACAGTGTTTGAAACCTTAACATATGCCTTAGCCGAAAGAAGGGTGTATCAGTAAAATTTACATAGAACTACTCCTGATCCCAAGGGGGACAGCAAATACGCGATGGGAAGGTTATCACAACTATTCCTACAATGTTGGAAAAGGATATCATTGTTTTGTTGATTGATCTAACATCGTTCTATTTTGCATTAAACTGATTGTTGGGATGTGGTTTGGATGATTATTCCAAATGCTTGTGATTGATGGTAAAGTCTGTGACGACAAGTTGCCATGGGGATAAAGGAATGTTTTCTTGGAAAATGATATTGGGTTGAATGCCTTGTTTGTGCTTGATTCTTAAATGAATTAATTAAGGAAAGGATATTTTTCATGGGTGGATCATCTCCAAGATCACACCGTGGATTAAGCCAAGAGGGCATTGCTCGATTCACGGGCCGAAGGTCGAGTGGTGAAAACACCAACCATAGAAATTGTGTTTCACTCCCAGGCCACTTGGGGTCAAGTGGGGCTCTGGACACCCCTTGCCTAGTCTGGAATGGAGGTGAAGAGTGCCGTGAGCCCAACATCTGAGGCGTTGGAAGATCCTATTCTAAATAAAGGATGGAAATTATGGTGCCATGTGATTTGGATAGGGTACTTCTGTTGAACAAAAGGGATACATAATTTCTCATGTATGGGCAGGAGACAAAGACTAACATGAAGATACATTAATGAATTTGTTTGAACTTGTTTGTCAAAGGATTGCTTGCCCTGTATTCATGTCTGTGACATACATAAAAGAACCCTGTTCCCTAAACGGCTTAATTAATGAAGCTGATTTTAAATGTCACACATAAATGTGATAGGACCTAATTAGATAACTAAAGAATGCCTACTGAGGGAAGTAGGTGGGCAAAACCCCCGACGGGTCTATCCTACGGCAGGGTGGTCCTAGAGAATTGGGAGGCTTCTCATAAGGTTTTATCGTCGACCTTTAATCATTGCTAGGTTAGATCCCAATTCATGCCGTTTTAGGGGACCGGAATGGGACTATGCCCTACAGGCAGAGAGGTTGAGTGGTGCATCCCTCTCATTTCCCATTCTCTTTGAACTAAGTGCGGCATGGGTTTGCTTCGGATTGGGTATCTCTACATAAAGTAGGATGTCCAGAACCTGACGCTAGAATGTTGACAGGGACTCAAGTTTCAGGTTGATCCTAGTGGGTTTGGCCACAAACGTTCTGTTGCGAGGTGGACGGACTTGAGAAACCCTAGGCTAAAAAAACCCCGTGACATTCCAAGGGAGTGCCGGGCAGTGTCACTTAGACTGGTCTCTCAATGGACCACTAAAAACATGCTTGGACAGCCAATAGGCAGGCAAGTTATAGCTTTAAGGTTAGCCATTGACTTATAATTCAAGATAGATTTTATGTTCATTGTTTGGATAGTAAGTGTTTGTTTGTTTTATGCTCTATTGATGCTTATGGGGCCCATTTATTGTACTCAAGTAATGCATTGATACTTGGAAAATGCTTTTGGAATAATTAGAGCTTGTTTAGCTCAATTCTTGAAGGGTTCTTTACTATAATACACTATGGACATACAAGCATTCATTGTGCAAGCTTATGTATTGAATGCCTATACATGCTTCGAGGATGCCACATGTACATATTGATGCTTGGTATTGAGTCTTATGTCGAGATATGTTGTGGCAGTTTTCACTCAACCGCCAAGACCTACGGACCACTTATTGCTCAAGCGTTTCAAGCCCAATGCTAATGGATACCTCTCATATAGCCGTACACACTCTTAAGCCTGCGAGTGTAGTAAGCTCACCTCAATGCTCGATCAAGTACCCTCCTCTCTCAAACACATCAGTAGCTCCATGATCCAAGATGCAGCAAGCTCAAGTAAGCTCAATCCTTCACCTTGAAGCTCCATGCTCCATAGCTGTGTGCGTGAGATAAGAGAAGAGAAGAGAAGAGAAGAAGAAGAGAGGAGAAGTTGGAGAGCTTCTTCACCATGATCCCTCATCCTCACAAAATCACTCCTTCACACCCTTACACACTCTCTCTCAAGCTCAAGCACAAGCAAGCAAGCAAGCAAGAAGAATAACCACTTCTGCCACACACCAAGAATGAGCTTCTCTATTCACCTTTTGGCTTTTATACGTGCCCTCATCCCCTTGGACACCCATCCCTTTTTTTACATGAGCGGCCATCTTACCAAGGTCCTCTCTTCCTATCCCCTTCTACTTACATTATGCCTTCACATATGCCCGTCTACTCTTTACAACTTGCACAAGAGGCAGTCTGATGCTCTTTTACAAAAATTTGGGGGTGCTTTTACATTTTGAAATGTGACTTTGCCTTCACCTTGACTTTCAAGGTTGCCCTTGCGCTTTTGGCCTTTTCTTTTCTTATCCTTCAATTAAGCCGCCTTGCTTTGCATTTTTGAGTTTTCTTGAATTTTCTTAAATTTTATTTTGCTTCCTTTTTCTCTATCTTGCACTACCCCCTCCTAGTTGAGTGCCAATCCCATGGCACTTGTGGGACTTTGTTGATGAGGGCTGGGATGATTGAAGGGTGGTTGTGTGAGTTAATGATGGGACCTCTATGGGGATTGGACATGGGAGAGAAGCATGTCGAAATGGTTGAGGTTATGGAGATCAAGGGTGTAATGAATGGGTGATGGGGGCCTCCGGAGTCAGTGGTTAGACACAAGTTGTTGGATTCACTAGAAGATGAAAAGAGAGTGCATTACCTAAGGGTGTGCCTACCACGTCGTGCCATGCATTGTGTCCATGACAGTGGAACTGGGATCTGGGTCAAACCTCAAGTAAGCATGGGGTATTGTCCCACACTTGAGGACCCACTTCGTGTATGCAGAAAGAGCGGTGAGTGTAGCTTAGGGAGATAGGTTTTGGGAGGAGGGTGGCTCTCATCATGAGCATGGTGGCCATAATGCATATCTATGCTAGCATTCAAATCAAAAAATAGGGGTGGTAGGTAGTATTCGTGAGAGGTAAGCAATTGCTTAAGCAAAACCCTAAGTAGCCTAAGGTAGTTATAGTTGTGATAAAAGCAGAATGGGGGTAGGAAGAGAAATTGCTAAGGAAGTGGGGGATGGAGGGTCCTAGGTCATTTTCAGAGAACACAAGGGCTTCTTCCAGCTTACTAGCATTTACATGGTAGATTTTAGGGAAATTGTAGCAACCATGGATATTAGGGGTTAAAGTCCACCCCTACCTTCTTGGATATGGCATGTATACTAAGTCATTCTTTCATAGGATAGGGTGCTACAAAATGGCATCCATGCATCTACACTCCCACCCAAATTCTGCGCCTCCATTTCGGCTATGATTTGTACCCTTTTATAGTCTTGGGCACCTCCATGATCTCATCTTCCTAGTATTCATGTGTCTCTCTCCCCCACAATGTTGGATTTGTCTCTCTTTTTGTGCTCCACCGATCCCTAATCCTTCTGCCCATGCTGATCACTTCCTCCACCATTTTAGGGGATAATAACTCGACTTAGCATTTTTGTGTATCAGAAGGTGAATTCAAAGGACTTGTACTTATTCTCCCATTGGTCCCACACGACGAGTTCTAGGTTCTAGTTGATTGAAAGCATTCTTCTTTTTTTGGGATGGGAGCTTCCAGGATTGCTAGGGGTCATGCCCTTAGTCTTTGCCATGCTTTCTCGAGCAACTTCTTCCTTCTTTTCCTGACCTCTTCTTTCCTTTCAGTCATTGCATCCTTAGGTGGAACCGCTTGGATGAGCTTTAGATCTTAAAGAGGGTGGTTGGGGGACTTGTTCCTTGTCTCGTTGCCTCACTTCAAAATCTTGCCCCTCTTTTGGTAGCAGTACCTGCTACTCTTCCTCTCTCATTGAATCTTGTGGTCCCTACTCCTTCGCATACCCTAGCCATTCCATTTCTTAGACTATTAGTCCTGCCCTTAGCACGTACTCCCTTTGCTCTTGTAGGCTTAGGTTCAATTTTCTTGTGAGCTTGAACACACAGGCTGAGACTTATGGCCATGTGGGTAATTTTCAGCTTCTTCTATAAGATTTCAAAATCCTCCTCCTCTTTTGGATGCGTGACATCTAAGATTGTGCAGAGAAAGGCACGTTGTTGGGCTTCCATGCTCATCTTTGCGGCCTCTGCCCTGCTTTCTGCCAACACTCTGTTCCCTCTTGGACATCGGCTAGATGGCCTACTAGTTTTCTCACTCTCCCCTTGCTTTTGGCAGCCCATTCTTTTGCTCTTTGCTTCATTTCCTCTAGATTTTCATTATGTCTTCATGCTAGGGCCACCATCCTTAGTTCCAGCTCTCTCCACCTCTAGGTTACTTTTTTCTTTTCCTTCTCCATGTGCTTGATTTCCCTCTCTAGCCTTCATTGTTCTTCTAGCTCAGTTAGTAACCTATGCTCAAATTTTTCCATGTCTCTTTGGGCTTTTTATATGTCTACTATCTCAAATTCCTCCGTTGCCTTCTCTATCCTCTTCAACTACTTTCTCAACTCTTCATGTTGCACGAGGATGAGCTTGTAGTCCCTCTACAACCCTATGAGTTCCTATCGCTCTTCTTTGAGCCTTCCTTGCCAATTATCTTCTTTCTTTCTAGCCTTGAGTTCCTCCTCCAACTCATAGATCTCTCTTTGATAGCTTGCCATATGGCAAGTCCTTTCCAACTAGAAGACTGCCACTACTTCTCTTTCAACTTTTAGTTTAGCTATCACCATTTTCTTTTCTACATTTTCCATGTCCAATTGTGTGAGAAAATCTTTGACATATTCGTCGTAGCCCATGGACGGTAGCAGTGCTGTTAGCATAGTCATTGTAGATGTCTCTACTAAGCTTTGCCTCTTGGGGTCTTTCTTGGCTTTAGCATCTGCAGCTCCTACATGCTCTTTGTCCCTGTCATTATTGGAGCTCCTCCACTTGAATTAGGGGCTATTTCTTGCACCTTTTTCATGAGGTATTGCAGCTAGGCCATGAGGTTATTTGCATCCACTGTGCTAGTGGCACCTTGGGTGGTTGTAGGAGTTGGAGGTCATAGCACTAGAGTAGGTGGGAGTGGATATAGCAGGTCCTTGCTCTTGCCTTCTACCATCAACAGTGGCTTGATATTTGGCACTTTGGTGCTGGTGATCATGCCTTTGTCTCTTATGGTGGACTCATTGTGGCTAGCTCCTCCTCCCTCAAGGGCTATTCCACCGACATGTGGATGGCTCGAACTAAATCATCCTCTTCCTTCTTTAGTATTTCTTTCGTCTCTTCCATGCCTCTGCTCTCCTCCTTCTTTCTTCTTCAAGCCTCTTCAACTCTGCTACCTACACCCTTTGTAACTTAGCCTTTTCTTCCTTTGTCATTCTTTCCCTCGTCTCTTGATGTTGCTTTTGAGGGGTCTTCTTCTTTGGCCTCCTAGGCCCTCCTTGGCCAGATGGTACCTCTAGTTCTCTGCCCTTGCTTGATTGCTCTTGCTCCTAGGGTGGTGACCTTTTGGGTGTCTCCCTCACTTCCTCTTCACCTTCCGCCTCCCCCACAGCCTCTTGGATTATGGTGGTTAACACTCCATGAAACCCTATGATGGATGCCTTTGATGACGATTTCTTCCTTGCTATCCCCATTGTGGAAGTTGGAGACTCCTTTCCCGCTAATCTTGTCCTTGTGGCTAGTGCCTTTGCCAAAGCTTTGATTGTTTTTTGCATGTAGCCATTCCAGTTCACCTCATCTAGGGACTTGGTTGCAAGGCTCTCTAAAAGGGGCACTCCAATTCTACTCATCAAGGCATTGTACCTTTGGCTAGAGAATAGGGCGTGGATCATCTTTGCTTGCAACCTGACTTCAAGGTCCGGGATGTTGGCTAGGCTCATGCCATCATTGGTGTGGACTAGGGCTTTATCCCTCCCTAGCATGCCGTAGACGTCCCTCTTGGGTCGCCTCTCGACCTTGTTGACCAGGCCCAATGCTTTTTGCACCATTTCTGGATTCAACTCCACCTCAACCCTGCGGGTTTCTTCTCCTAGGCGTACTCTTATGGTGCCATGGTTCCTATTGCATCGAAGGTCCATAGGAACTCCATGCACATGCTGTAGTCTATAACTTGTCCAACTTTCTCCACGTACTTTTCGAGGTTGTACTGGTCAATGAGCTGCTTCACAGCTAGTTCTTCCATGACCAAGTCATCCAAGTTCAAGATGTTTCTGAACTTGAATCAGTTGAAGGCCCTAATCTCTACAGTTAGGCTATACTTTGCATATTCTTCTTCTGTGAATGGAAGCTTACCTTTGTCTTGGCCCACCATCGTAGGTTCCTCTTACAATACCACAACTTACCATTAGTTTTCTTGAGATAACTCTTTCAAAACAATAAGTAGATAATGACCATAAGCTCTAGAGAGGCGAAATGCTTAAGTACCAAATAAAGACATTGGCCTCAAGTAGTCCATGCAATCCAAAAGAAATTATGACACTTTTTCTCAATCATGAGTTGGGTTTTATTCCTTCACACATTGGTTGAGGTTCGAGACATGTTTTACTTCCCACCTTACCCCCTCACCCCCTAGGAAGGATATGAATCCTTCCTAGGATTGGACAACGAAGGGTTGAGGGCATTATGTGCCAGTTTGCGATGGTTTACTATTGCATTAGTCAGGCATAGAAATGTGGATTATATTCTAAGTGAGCATGAGGGTCCATGTCATGAGATCTAATGCCTATGTGCATGATGTAGGTCAGGACATTAGTGAAGAGGACATCATCGGAATTGATCCTACTAGCAATTTATAGCTCTTCCTTGGTAAGTACTTGATCTAAATAGGGGTGGGCCATGCTATGATCTTTTAAGGGTTGATTGCGAGTGATGGCCAATACTCTAAAGTAGGTAGGAGCCACATAAGTCAGGTCATACTCAAAGGTTTTGATGGCATGTCTCTGCTTAGCATTGGTCATAATTTGAGAGCGGATTTTTGATGCCAAAAAGTGCTTAAAAATAGCCAAAATTTACGAATATCAAGGGAAAAATATTCAACGTTGAAGGCGGCGGCTCTAGCTAGGACGATTTTAAGCACCAAGTGAAATACGACTCTTTAAAGGCGCTTGAGAGACACTTGTTGATTTTTGATAATTTTTTAGACTGCCATGCGGGTTGTCAAGAGTTGCCAGCCAATGCGGGATGTCAAGCCGGACACACAGAAATTTACAGCACTCGATTTGGACACCGGACGGGGAAATGGCCACAACAAGTAGGCAAGATTTGAAAGGGTGGACTTCTTTTTGGCCAAATGGTCATGACCTTTGGGGGGGGGGGGGGGGGGGGTTGTAGAATTTTATGCAACATAAAATCGTGGGCATTTGGAGGATGAAAAAAACATGAAGAGGAGGGCACCATCAGACGCCGAAATTTGCGCCAAAAATGTTGGAGATCATGATGCATGCATGTGAGCAACCCCCCCAAGTGATCATGGGGCTTGACTACCTTCTCCCTACTGATCATATCGCCACGTCTCGCTCATGCAATGATGGCTTGGATGAAGATCTCTGATTTTAGTCTTTCTCTCTCCTCCCTCTCTCTCCCTTAAGGGGCTGTTCTTGTGTGGAAGAAGACAATGAAGAATGATGGAGGAAAGCTTGTCCGGATGAGATCGGATTGATTCCGGATGGATGAAAAAATGAAGAGTGCTGTTCTTGAAGATGCTGAGCATTAAATGCATGCTAGAAATCAGTCCTGTAATCAAGACCAAGAAATCGAGACCTGAAAATAAGCGGTAATGCTATTTTTATAAAGAAAAATGATCTTTTTATGCTATTTGCTTTATGAAACCTTGTTCATATGGGATGAAAGTTCATTATGATATTTTTTGCCATGATTTTCAATTGTTTGCAACCTGAAAATCAGGAAATATAAGGCTACATGGCCGGAATTAGTGTTAAAATACATGAAAAACACATGTTTTAAGGGTAAAATTGGGTTTTTTGCTATATAAATGAGAAATATGATATGTCACACCAACTAAATCTGAGTTTTTGCTATCAATGAACCTAAGGGCCACAGCCCACAATCAACTTTCATTTTCAGCCATTATTTATTAAAGAAAAATGGGAAAAAATACCCAAAAAATGGGAGAAATGGGTTTAAAATTAGGGAAAAATGAAAAACGGGCTGAGGAAAATTAGGGAAATTTATATCTATGTTTGTGCAATGTATAACGATGGAAAAGCACGATGTTGGCCTCGATTTGTCCCCATTTCTATGTTCTGTGCGTATTTATCGGGTTTTTAAAAGGGAAAAATGCATAGAAACCCTATCTAACCGATCAATGATATAAAATGCTAAGAGTTGGATGAAAAGGGGCTGAAACACTGAAAGAAAAATAAAAGATTTGATTTATGCATTGCACTTGGCATATAGGAAACAGTTTAAATAAAGAGGATGGTAGCATGAGCATATGGCTCAGTGCCTCCTTTCAATGCAGTACACGTTAGTAAAATTCATGGAAAGAATGCTTTATGCAGCATGCACGATGCTGATCTTTCTTTTGTCTGAGCATTTAGCCATACACGATTTGCATTAAGCATAACAATTAAAAGGTATCAGAAAAACCTCCTGGATGCATGGCACATGTCTTCCTTAGGTTGTGGCCAACGATGAGTATGAGAGGATGTCCTAAGCTGTAGGTTAGTCGTTGGGTCCTAAGGGGAAATTGTAGTGAGAAATGGTACATCCTGGAACGTAAAATATTGGTACCTTGAGAGGAGTTTGTGCTCGTTTGTGTTATATGTTTAGCAGTGCTTCAAAGGGCCAATCCCTGCGATGTAGGAGAGCTGTAGTGGGGCTCCGTCGGTGGAGTGCCTCCTATGTGTGTGTGATGAGGCGTTATGCCTATGTACTTTGGGATCTCTCTCTGAGGAGTTTAAGGGAAATGTTGGACTATAAACTATAAACGCAATAGATTAAGCTTTAGGGTAGTTTGTCCTTTAGCATTAAATTGACGCTCCTAGTCCGCGAGGCCGTGAGGGTGTTTGTGTGTCATGAGCATGAGGTCTGGCTAGTGCTATAGCCAGTGCCGACCCATGTTAGGTCCCATCATAATTGGATTGACCTCTTGTTCCCATTGAAGACGGAGAGTATACCATTTGCGTAGAAAGAAGGAATTAGTGACGACTAGCCTTTTAGGTTCTTCTAGCCCGTGGTTTGTGGAAGAGACTTTTCTCTTGCTACTATTGGAGGTGATTAGCCCTTGTCTATGAGCTTTCTCGCAAGAAATCTCAATGGCAATCAATTCCTCAGCTCCCATAGGGACTTTAATGAACATGGACTTGGATTCTTCCCAAGTACATGGCATTGTGCATACATTAGTTGCTAACGAGTCATCTAGGAGGAGGCCTAGGTCCAAACATTTGTAGCTTTTAGTGAGATTGTTAAGGTGGCATCCAAGCATCTAATGCATGTGACTAAGTCATCCCTCATGTTTGCAGCTAGATCAAAGGCTAATATAAGAATAAATCTCCACTTGTGTAAGAAGGTTTAAGGCCTGTAGGGGGGTTGGGGTTTGACTAGTTGGGCTAGATAGTTCAGCAAGTGGCATCAGCCACTTCGACTGATCCATAGAGTGTGGGCTAGCCACTTGTGTGAGGGGCTTGGTTTGGGGCTTAGATGTTGTGCTACTTACTAGTCATGAACCCATCTGTGGGGCACTAGTAGCGTTAGGTTGGGTCAATTGAGGAACAATTGGTTGCGGTTTTGGTCAGTAGACCTATTGAAGTTTGATGGGTTTGGGCTTTGACTCAAGTGATTTTTCTGGTTTAGGTGGCTTGTCAGTCTTTGGAGACGGGTTACTAGCAGATGATTGAGGGATGTGTGTGCTACTCTTAGTCTTAGGCACCCAAATCCAGTTGTTGCCTTCATAGTAGCCTTGCACACTCAATAGGTGGTAGGTAACCATTGTGGCTTGACTGTTCATCAGGTTCTAGAGCGTTAATTACATCTCCTATGCTTAGGATGTGACATTTGGGAGTTATGGATCATTGCAGGTTGGTTGTTGGGTGGCAATGATTGGCATTTAGGTACCCATTTTAGGTGTTGTTTAGTAGACTTAGTTGCATTTCCCTAGGGTTGCGATCAGTCGGTCTTGGCATGGTGGGACAAGTCATGACCCCCCTCCTTAGGCTTTGTGCTAGATACTACTATTGTGGCACTGTGGGCTTGGGTGGAGCCACACTGCCCTTATTGAATTTTGTTACTATCCTCATAGTGTTAATGGCAATGTGAATGCACTGTGAGTCGTAGTTGATGTTGCAATGTGCCTGCTTTTTGAAAGCGCGTCCTAGTAACAACTCCTTACCTACAATTTTGGTATTAGGTAGCACATAGAAAATCATGGGTAGGCTTTCAATCACAATAGAGAGCAACACTTTGCATTTCCATAGCAAAGGGTAGGACTGCCCCCCAAAAGGGTTGAGCTTTGCATTCATGGGTTGGAGCTGGGGTGGGTGACTAATGAGAGTCCAATGCTTGTAAGTAAGGATGTTAAAGTCAGCTCCCTCATCCATGAGCACATCAAAGGTACATGTCTTTTGAACAGGGACTGTGACTCGTAGAGATAAGTAGGTTCTACTGCCTCCTCATCCATCTCCTCGATCTTTGTGATGGTGGCTACCCCTCAACCCATCCATTGTAGAAGGCGCCTATAGCATGGGCGGCTTCTACAATGGATGGTATGAGGGGTAGTACTTCTTGAGATGACTGCCATTAAAGAAGCCCATGCCCTCTCCCTCTAAAGTTTCGAGCTCGACATTGCTTGTTCAACTAATATTACAAACTTTGAAAGGCCCTAATCCCCTGAGTTTCATCTTTTTCTTATGGCCTTTCATCGAGTATAGTAATACTAGGTCCCCTTGCTCGAAGTTGTGCCATTTGATATGCTTGTCAAACCAACTCTTGCATCTTGCCTTCTCATAGATTAGTGCATGAGTAGCTAGGAGTCGTTTCTCGAATAGATGCTCCAACTCTACTAAGCATTTGGTCCATGCTCTTTTCCCTTCCCATTGCTCTTATACTGCCACTCTCAAGCTAGGGATGAAGAACTCTATTGGTAGCATCGCTTTAGTTCCATAGGTCAGCTTGAAGGGTGTCTCACCAACTATCATCTTACAGGCTGTCCTATAGGCCCATGGTGTTGCCATGAGTTTGTTATCCTAGTCACTACGTGAGGATGAGACTACCTTAGTCATGACCTTTACTAGAATCTTGTTTGTGGACTCCACTTGACCGTTAGCTTGAGAGAATTAAGGTGATGATTTTCTATGGATGATTAAGAAGGTTGAGAGCAAGTGGGCAATCATTTCATTAATGAAATGAGTGCTTTGATTGCTAACGGTTTGATGGGGCAACCAAATCATGAGATCACTTGCTCCCAAAGGAACTTAACTGTGGTTCTAGCATCATTTTTTCTCGTGGCTTGAGCTTTGGCCAATTTTGTAAGGTAGTCCATCGCCACAATGATGTATTTGGCTTGGGAGTATTGTGCTGCGGGATTGATTGGCCCAATGAAGTCAATGCCCCATTTTTCAAATGGTTGGCATGCTATAATTGGAGTCAACTCCATTTTGTCCTTATGAATAGGAACCTTAGTCCTTTGACGCTCATCACAATGCTTTATGAATCTAGCTACATTGTGAAAGAGGGTGGGCCACCATAGTTGAGATTGTAGCACCTTGCGGACCGTAGTATCTCCACTGAAGTGTCCTTCCAATAATTCCATGGTGCGCTTTTGTTAGCACATCATACATTTCATGCTCGCATACGCATCTCCGTAGCAGGCCATCTTGTCCTAACCTATAGGGTTGAATATTGAGGATAAGGCACCTCAACCTAGCCTTCTCAATAGGTCTCTCTAGTAGTCCATGATCTAGGAGTTGGACTATGTCATTAGCCCACCAGTAAGGTGTCAAGTCAACTCTGAATAAATCCCTCTCACTGGACATGCTAAAGAGGTGTGTATCAAGTAGGTCATCTATAATGCCTTGTCTAGTGGCCTCTCCTGTGGGTATACGGGGCATGTGGTCTGCCATATATTGTTGCTTACCCTTGCATATGACCACAAAAAAGTCAAAATCTAAAAATAGAAGGAGCCATCGAGCTATGCATCCAGTAGAACAAGGTTTATTCACTAGATAGAGCAAGCCTTGATGGTTTTAAAAAAAGGTAAAGGGCGTGGCCAAAAGATAATGCTGGAACTTCTGTACAACAAATACTATGGCCTCCACTGTGGAGTAGTTCATGTCTATATCTGTGAGTTGTTTGCTAGCAAAGCTCATTGGATAGTCAAGGTTATGTGTGCCAGGCTAACACAAAACGGAAAACTTTGATGCATCAATATGCATGTGGAATGTTTTGTTCCAGTCTCTAAGACTCATAAAATTGGTGTGGTAGTGAGGGTTTTTTTCACATAAGCACGTTGGCACTCCTTGGTCCACTAAAAGACAATCAACAACTTGTAGAGTGGTCTAGCAATCAATGCATAGTTCTAAATGAAGTGTCAATAGTACCTTGTGTGTGGTCCTAGGAAGCACTAAACTCCCTTATAATTGGTTGTTGTGGCAAGTTGACAATAACCCTGATCTTCAAGAAGTCAGTGGCAATCCCATTCTTGGACACCACATGCCCTAAGATGCATCTGTGTTTCACCCAGAATTAGCACTTTAGGGGTTTAAAGAGAGACTATAGAGCCTACATCATTCAAAGACTGTGCAAAGCTTATCCAGGTGCTCTTTCCAGCTGGAGTGCATGCATAGATTGTTAACAAATACTTCTAGCTCTTGCCTAAGTCCATCCTTGAAGATGGTGCACATTAGACATTGAAAGGTAGCAGGAGCATTCATCAGCCCAAACGACATGACTATGTATGCGAACATTCCCCACTCCACCATGGTAAACATGGTCTTATGCTTGTCATCAGGGTGCACTTGGACTTGGTTTCATGCTACTCTCTCAAGCATGTGCTCCGTGTAAGGAAACGGGTAATTATCTCTCTTGGTCACGACATTGACTTTCCTGTAGTTCACGCACACTCGGATTTTTTCCGTTCTTCTTCAAGACGATCACAATGGGTGACACCCAGTCCGTGTGCTCAATCTCGTAGATAAATCTTGCCTTTAATAGCCTAATAATCTCCTCCTTTTTATGGCATGAACATGCTTTGGATTCATTGAGTAAGGTCATTGCTTTATTAGCATTACATCAAGAGTCATTGGGATGTTATGTGTTACGATCCTCGGATCAACTCCTTTAAGTTTGTCCAAGGACCAGGCAAACACGTTTACATACTCTCGCAAGAGAGTGATAAGATAGACCTCCTCTTGCTCAGTCAGGTCGTCAGCTATAGACACGGATCAGGACTTCTCCCGTTCCCTAGCCAAGTCCACTTCCTTGACTTTGGCAGGTCCTTTTATCCGTTCACTATTCTGTCCTTGTCTTTTTGTGCCTAACAAGATCACTACCCTATCCCCTTTCTTGAATTTAGTGAAACACTTTGGTAGGTCTTGGGGCTTCTTTTGCTATTCAACTTCCATCCCTTTTGGTTGTCCTCCTCTTCCTTTAGTACCTACAAGGTGTGTGAATACACCCTAATCTAACTGAGCACATAAAAAATCAACTGATGGAGAGAAAATTGCTGTTGGAGGGGTTTTTGTCGAAAGGTCATATCCACCAAGGATCAAAGATAGAAGGAAGTAGAGATAGGAGATGGAAGAGAAGAAAAAGAATAGACAAGAGGTAAAAATGATAAAGACAAAGCACAATGAATCAAATCAATATGTATTGATAGAACTTGAAATCCCTTGTCTAACACTACTCAGAAGCAATCTCCAAGCATTAGATCTCCTAGATCTCCCTTGTAGACCAAGAACATGGATCAAAAAAATAGCTTCCTCTCTGCTGCTCGAAGTCCAAATCTGATGACTCCGTTGACTCCTATAGGGGGGTACCGTTTAGAGCCTCGAGCTTGACATTGCCTGTTCGACTGATTGCACAAACATTGAAAGGTCCAAGACCCCTAAACTTCATTTTTTGCTTGTGCTTCTTAACTGAGTATAGGTGCACTAAGTCGCCCTATTCGAAGTCGCGTTGCTTGACGTGCTTGTCAAATGAGCTCTTGCATCGTGCCTTCTCACATATGAGTGCATGAGTGGCTAGAAGGCGAGTCTTGGAGAGGTGTTTGAGTTCAACTAGGCATTGCCTCCATGCCTCCTTTCCTTCCCATCACTCCTGAAGTGCGATTCACAGGCTAGGCATGAAGAATTCTACAGGGAGAATTGCTTTGGTTCCATAGGTCAATCTAAAGGGGGTCTGGCCGACAGCCATTTTATAAGCTGTGCGGTAAGCCCACAAGGCTGCCATCAGCTTGTTATCCCAGTCGCTGCATGAGGCAGAGACTACCTTGGTTAGGACGTTGACAAGATTCTTATTCGTGGATTCTGCTTGGCTGTTTGCTTGAGGGTAGTATGGAGAGGATTTTCGATGGATAATTAGGAAGGTGGATAGGAGATGCGCTATCACTTCATTGATGAAGTGTGTGTCCTGGCTCACTGATGACTAGTTCGATGGGGCAATCGAATCATGAGATCACCTGCTCCCACAAGAACTTGGCAGTCTTTCAAGGATCGTTCTTTCGTGTTGCTCTCACCTCTGCCCACTTCGTTAGGTAGTCTGTGGCACAATGATGTATTTGGCCTGCGAATACTGTGCAGCGGGGCTGATGGGTCCTATGAAGTCAATTCTCCATTTTTCAAAGGGTTATCGTGTAATGATTTGGGTCAACTCTATTTGTTCCTTGCAAATCGGGACCTTTGTCTGTTGACACTCATTACAATGCTTAACAAATCGTGCTGCATAACGGAACAGCGTTGGCCACCATAGTTGAGACTGCAGCACCTTGTTGGTCGTTGTGTCTCCGCTAAAGTGTCCACCAGTAATTCCGCTATGTGCCTTTGAGAGCACGTCGTGCATCTCATACTCGCATATGCATCTGCATAGCAATCCCTCTTGCCCTAGGCCTTACAGCTGGCTTGCTATCAACTGGTAGGGTTGGATTTTGAGAATGAGTCGCCTCAATCTTGCCTTCTCTATCGGTCGTTCAAGCAATCCGTGCTCAAGCACTTGGACTATGTGATCTACCCAATATGGCGTTAGATTGGCCTTGAATAAATCTCTCACTGGAGAGGTTAAAGAGATGGGTGTCTGGGAATTCATCGGCAATGCCTTCTCCAGTGGCTTCTCCTATGGGGATGCGTGACATATGATCAGCCATGTAGTGATGTTTTCCCTTCCGAACAATAACGAAGAAGTCAAACTCCAAAAGTAGAAGGAGCCACCGAGCTATGCATCCTGTAGCGCAAGGTTTATTCACTAGATATAGCAAGGCTTGATGGTCCACAAAAAAGATAAAGGGTGTAGCCAATAGATAATGCCGAAACTTCTTCACATCAGACACCATGGCCAAGCCCTCTCTTTCTATCATTGAGTAGTTCATTTCCGTCTCAGTGAGTTGTCTGCTAGCAAAGCTCACTGGATAGTCTAGGTTGTGCTCGCTAGGTTGGCACAACACTGCCCCCACAACAAATTTAGAAGCATCGATATGCACGTGGAAGGTAATGGTCCAATCCGGGGGTCATAGAATTGGTGCTGTGGTTAGAGCCTTCTTCAACTCTTCATATGCTCGTTGGCATGCTTCAGTCCATTCAAAGATAATCAGTAGCTTGTATAAAGGTCCAGCTATTAATGCGTAATTCAACACAAACTGCCGATAGTATCTCGTATGGCCTAAGAAGCATTGGACTTCCTTGTAGTTGACTAGGGGTGGAAGGTTGACAATAACCTTAACTTTCGAGAAGTCAGTGGCAATGCCGTTCTTCGACACCACGTGGCCTAGGATGCACCCATGCTTCACCCAAAACTGGTATTTCAAGGGGTTCAAGGAGAGACAATATAGGCGACACTACTCAAAGACTGCTTGGAGTTTGTCTAAGTGTTCCATCCAAGTTGAGTGAACATAGAGGTCATCGACAAATACTTCCAGCTCTTTGTGAAGCATGTCTTTAAATATGGTGCACATGAGGTGTTGGAAGGTGGCAGGGGCATTAGTCAATCCGAAAGGCATGACTATGTAAGCAAAGATGCCCCACTCGGTGTGGCGAAGGCAGACTTATGTCTATCGGCAGGATGCACTTGCACCTGATTGTATCCTGAGAAGCCATCCAGAAAACTATAGGCCTCCTTGCCAATCACTCTTTCAAGCATGTGCTTAGTATATGAAAATGGACAATTGTCCCTTTTAGTAGCAGCGTTCAACTTCTTATAATTGACGCACACTCTAATTTTTTCATTTTTCTTCATCATGATGACTATGGGTGATACCCAGTCCATGTGCTCAATTTCGTAAATGAATCCCGCTCTCATCAGCTTATCAATCTCTTCCTTGACAGCATGAGCGTGCTTTGGATTCATTGGGTACGGTTGCTACTTCACCAGTGTTGCGTCTAGTGTCATGGGCATATTATGAGTCACTATACTCGGATCCACCCCTTTAAGCTCTTCCAAGGACCAAGCGAATACGTCTACATACTCTCGCAAGAGAGCGACAAGACTCGTTTCTTCTTCCTCAGTCAAGTTATTGGCAATGAAGGCTGGTTGGGGTGTCTCCCCTTCCTAGGCTAAGTTCACCTCCTTGACCTTGGCTAGTCCCTCGATTGGTTTGTTCATTTGCCCTTGCCATTTGGCACCCAATAGGATCACTACCCTATCTCCTTCCTTGAATTTCGTAAATCTTTTAGGGAGGTCTTGCGGTTTTCGTTGTTCGTCTGTTTGTGTGTCCCTAGGTTGCTTCGCCCTTTCCTACTTCAATCGTCTGTGCCTCAGGTGGACGGGTAGGTCCCCCTTGGTGCATCGGGTCTTGGGCAGCCTAGGTATTTCTGGGTCGCCATCTGAACTTACCTCCGACTCAGAGTCGAACTCGCTGTCTTTGCTAGAAGAGGTGGTCTCCTTTGGTGGTCGCAGTTCAGATGGTGATTCTGTCCTAAGCATTGGTGTCGCTCTCGGTTGGGCTAGGCTTGCTTGCTCAAGGTCTATGGCTCCTATGTGTTCTAACCAAGCATGATCACAATCCATGCGCATGACCCCTCACTCTATCATGAAGACACTCCTTTTTTGTGGCTTGGAGTCGGCCCTTATTTGTTCTATTTCATGTCCCTCAGGTGTCATATTCTACAGTGTCTATCTCACCCTCACTTCTGTCATTGAAGGATTGGCAGTCTTCGTACTGGTTACCAGAGTCCTCTGCATCAAACTGCTCGTCATCTCCTAGGGCTTGGTACATCTCTTGTTTTTGATCAAGGACTAGGGCCCAGTTGTACATAAGGTTTAAGTCATGCACCTTGGTCCATTGCCACTTGGATTCGCTTAAGAGATCTTGGAGTGGTTTGAAGTTTGTTGCTAGATTGTCAGCTAGCTTGTCTGTTAAGTATTCCAGAGCCTCCTGAAGTTCTCTTTTGTTGCTTGGCACTTGGAAGGTGACGGGCTTAGGTCTCCCACGAAGGGTTCCTGCCATCATGCATACTGTTGAGATATCGAGCTCCACTCGTGATACGCCAGGGTGACCGTTTTGCATTTATGTCCCCGACGTGTCAGTTGCAGATGCGGTTGGTACACCGCCCATGAATAATAGCTACATGATAGCTATCCTTATCTATTCTAGTTCGTGGCTCAGTTAGTATGCCACCTTAGTTAGTTGAGTTTGGTTTGAGACCCATATATAGGGTTCTTCCATTTCTTTGTACTTGAGTTCTTTTGGCTTACACAACTAAGAAGAAGAAAACTGTTTTCAGCCTCCACCCTTGTGTGTATTCCCCCATTGTGCAAGCAAGAAAGCTTCAAGCAAGTCTCCTTCCTTCTCTCCCACAATCTTGACATGGTATCAGAGCCTTGTTCGTGGTAAGGAGCTCAAGAAAGCAAGCCAAGCTCGCGGTGTTCTGGTAAGAGGAGCAGTGTTGCTTTCATTTTCTGTTTTGGGAGCAGATCTCTGCAGGTAGCACAGCTGGAAAGTGCAAGAGTGCATTGTCTCAGGTTGAGACGCCCTTCGCGGTGAAGCAAGAGGGCAGTATATGCTGCGGGAATGAGCTTTAGCTCTCGGCGACCCTGTTTTTTTGATTTGAGGCCATTTCGAGGCCTGTTTTGGAGGCGGAAGTTTTCTGCACGCACTCAAAAAAAGGCTCAGTTTTATGTTGTTCAGCCACTGTTCTACAGGTCGGTGAAAAGTTACTGTAGAAATTGCATCGTATGCTTGTGCGCAGAGACATTGGGAGTTTCAGAATCATCCTTGGTTCCTGTTTATGCAAAATCGTCACTAGGAAGTGACTGTGTGGTCAAATACCACTTTCGCCAGTTTCGCAGATTTGCCCTTGTGAGGGTGAAGCTGAGTTTTTGCAGTGACAGAATTTTTCGCAGTGTTCTGTAATGGCGTCTGATTCTCTTTCACAGATTGTAACTGAAAAGCTTGACAAGAACAACTTCCAGGCATGGAAGTTTAGAATGACGAATTTCCTTATGGGAAAAGGATATTGGGAATTTGTTGCAGGAAATGAAGAAGAACCAGTTCTTCCTGATGTTCCCAATCAACAGCAAATGCAGGCATTCAAAACATGGCATGAGAGAGCCAGGAAAGTTATGTATTGGCTGTCTATCAGTATTTCAGACTCTATGATTGTGCATATTCAGGATGCAAGTACGCCAAAGGAGGCATGGGATACTTTGTCAAAAATGTATAGCACAAATACGCAAGCCAGGAAAATGCAGCTCAAGCAAGAGTTGCATAATGTGCAAAGAGAAAGTATGAGCATCAACGACTACCACATGAAGGTGAAGAAGATTGCAGATGCACTTGCTTCCATTGGGTCGCCAGTGGAAGATGATGATTTAGTTTCCGTGACCTTGAATGGTCTAGGAAAGGATTATGCACAGTTCCGAACATCCATTTCCGTCCGTGAAAGATTTCCTGATTTTGAGGAGTTGATTGCTCTTCTAATTTCTGAGGAGCAGAGAAATGGTGGTGCATCTTCTTCAGGAGGAACTTCAAAAGAAGCTGTCTTCTACTCAAATGCTGGAAGAGGTAAGGCAGAGGTAGAGGAGACCGATTTGCAGGCCGTGGCAGAAATCAGAATATGCAGCAAACTCAAGAAAACCAGTCCTATGGAGGAGGACGTGGTAACTCTAGAGGCAGGGGGAGCCAAAGAGGTCGTGGTGGATGGCAAAGAGGCCAAAATGCAAATAGTAATGTTGAATGCTACTACTGTGGTAAAATGGGTCATATGGCTAAAGACTGCTATAAAAAGCAGAATGACATCATGAATGGAAAACTGCAACAAGGGAATTATGCATCTTCTAGTAGACAGGGTGATGACAGAAATGAGCACTTGTTTATGGTGCAGCACATGAACAATTCTGTGACAAGTGCAGAAGAAAGCAATGATGTATGGTATGTTGACTCAGGTGCATCAAACCACATGACAGGTCATGCAGAATGGATGGAGGATGCAAGAAAAATGGAAAAACCAGGATTTGTGGAGACTGGTGATGATACTGCACATCCTATTGTGCAGATTGGAAAAATTCCCTTGTCTATGCAGGATGGGAAAAAGAAATACCTGTCCGATGTATTTCATGTCCCGAATATCACCAAGAATCTCGTTTCTGTTGGTCAAATGGTTGAGCAGGGCTTGCAGGTCAGATTTAATCCTCATGGATGCTTTGTTGAGGATATGAAAAATAAAGGTCGCTTGATAGCAAAAGGAAAGAAGAATGGCAGAATGTTTACATTGGATGCAGACATGTCTGAATTGAGTGCAGAAATGTTTGCACATGGGACCGGTGTAGTTGCAGATATTGATATCTGGCATAAACGCATTGGTCATGTTAATGTACAGCGAATTAAATCAATGCAGGCCCAAAATATTGTTGCAGGATTGCCTAAATTCAAGGTTGCAGAAATGCATAAGGTATGTGAAGCCTGTCAGTTTGGAAAACAGGCAAGGAAACCATTTCCTAGACATGTTCAAGAGAGTAAGAAGCCATTGGAATTAATCCACTCTAATGTGTGGACTACTAAAGCTACGTCTCTTGGAGGCTGTCATTATTTTGTCACTTTTATTGATGACTATAGCAGAAAAGTTTGGGTGTATTTTATGAAAAAGAAAAGTGAAGTTTTTGGGCATTTCAAAACTCTTAAAGCTATGGCTGAAAAAGAAACAGGTCTGCAGATAAAATGCCTAAGGTCAGATGGAGGGGGAGAGTACCTCTCAAATGAGTTTGCAAGGTTCTTGCAGGAGCATGGCATAAAGCAGCAATATTCATGCAGTCATACCCCACAACAAAATGGAATTGCAGAAAGAAAAAACAGACATATTGGAGAGGTGTCTCGTGCCATGCTCAATGAAAAAGACCTGCCAGATTTTTATTGGGCTGAAGCAGTTGCTACAGCAGTCTACATAATGAACAGGACTCCCACTGCAGCAATACATGGAATGACTCCAGAGGAGAGGTATACTGGTAGGAAACCAGATATTTCTCATTTGAAAATTTTTTGTTGCATTGCCTATGTACATGTGCCAGATGAGTTGAGATCCAAGTTGGATCCAAAAGCTGAGAAGTGCATCTTTATTGGTTACTCTCTGCAGCAAAAAGGGTATAGATGCTATAACCCTTCTACTCGTAAGTTTACAGTGAGCAGAGATGTTGTTTTTGATGAGATGAGTAGCTGGTATAAACCAGTAAATGTGATTGATGATGTAGATGCACAAAATGGTAATGCTGCACAGAATTCACAGCAGCAGTCACAAAATATTAGTGGACCTGGAGCGTCCTCTAGCAGTGGTTCACATTCTTCGCCATGGACAGGCAGATTGAGATCAGGAGAATCTTCTCAAAGCAATGCAGATAGTGGTATGCAGGTATCACGAAAAGGAAAAGAGAAGGTTGATCAGCCCATGTTTGATGTGAATGCAGGTCACTCTTATGTGGATGGTGAATCCAGTGGCTCAGAACAGAGCATTGATGATGAGTTGGGTATTCCTTCTATTGTTACACCTGGAGTAAGGAAGACCAAGGATGTTTTGAGAGCTCCTGGGAGTGAACCTACTTTGCGCAGGTCTACGAGAGCTAGGTATCCTGTGGATAGGCTGAAATATGATGGATTTACAGCCATTCACTATGCATATATGGTCAAGGTGATACAGGAACCAGAACCCACTTCTTTTGAGCAAGCCATGGGAAAAGAAAAATGGGAGAAAGCCATGGATGAAGAAATGGATGCCTTGGAAGCAAATGCTACATGGGAATTGGTACCTTTGCCTAAAGGTAAGAATGCAATTGGCTGTAAGTGGGTTTATAAGGTGAAGCACAATGCTGATGGTTCTGTGAACAGATACAAGGCAAGATTAGTAGTCAAGGGGTATGCACAAACATATGGCATTGACTATGAAGAAACATTCAGTCCGGTTGCAAGGATGGCAACCGTAAGAGCAGTCGTTGCTATGGCTGCGTCAAAGGGATGGTCTTTACATCAGATGGATGTAAAGAATGCCTTCTTGCATGGTGATTTGCAAGAAGAGGTCTATATGGAGCAGCCACCAGGTTATGTGCATGACGTTCATCTTGAGTTTGTTTACAGATTGAAGAAAGCCTTGTATGGCTTGAAGCAAGCACCTAGAGCATGGTCTGACAAGATAGGACAGTATCTTATCACTATTGGCTTTCAGATTTCCAAGGCAGATTTCTCACTTTATGTGAGAAAAACAGAGAAAGGTATTATGCTACTTGTCATTTATGTTGATGATTTGATTATGACAGGTGACAGTGATGAAGATATCCTTCATGTGAAAATGCTATTGAAGCAGAAGTTTGAGATGAAGGATTTGGGAGAGCTGCGTTATTTCTTGGGCATTGAGGTGATTAGATCACCAAGTGGGATACAGCTCTTGCAGAGACAGTATGGATTGGACATGCTGTCCAAATATGGGATGACAGGCTATAAGCCTATTTCAGTTCCTTTGGACCAGAATGTGAAGCTGAGCACAGATATAGGTGAGCTTCTAGAAGACCCTACTATGTACAGACGCATAGTAGGAGGTTTGATTTATATGACTATTACCAGGCCAGATTTGAGCTATGTTGTTGGATTGGTAAGTCAATTTATGCAGGCTCCAAGGAAACCACATTTGGATGCGGCTAGACGCATACTCAGGTATGTGAAGTCCACATTGCAGTATGGACTATTTTATGAGACTGGGGTTCAGATACAGTTGCATGGATACACTGATGCTGATTGGGTTGGTAGTATTTCTGATAGACGGTCTACCAGTGGATATGTGTTCTCTTTTGGGACTGCTGCAGTCACTTGGAACAGCAAGAAACAGCCTACAGTTGCCTTGTCGAGCACAGAGGCTGAGTACAGGGGTGCAGCAATGGCTGCATGTGAGGTAGCTTGGTTGCATAAGCTACTTTATGATATGCATCAGTCTACAAATGGGCCAGCTGTCATTTATTGTGACAACATGAGTAGTATACACTTGGCAAATAACCCAGTCTATCATGCTAGAACAAAGCACATTGAGGTGCATTATCACTATGTGCGAGAGAGGGTTTTACTAGGTCTTATTGATCTAGTTTATGTCAGCACAGAGGATCAGGTAGCTGACATATTCACAAAGGCATTGGGCGCAGAGAAGCTGCGCAAGTTCAGAGACCTGCTTGGTGTGCAGGAATTGGGATTGAGCTCGAGGGGGAGTGTTGAGATATCGAGCTCCACTCGTGATACGCCAGGGTGACCGTTTTGCATTTATGTCCCCGACGTGTCAGTTGCAGATGCGGTTGGTACACCGCCCATGAATAATAGCTACATGATAGCTATCCTTATCTATTCTAGTTCGTGGCTCAGTTAGTATGCCACCTTAGTTAGTTGAGTTTGGTTTGAGACCCATATATAGGGTTCTTCTATTTCTTTGTACTTGAGTTCTTTTGGCTTACACAACTAAGAAGAGGAAAACTGTTTTCAGCCTCTACCCTTGTGTGTATTCCCCCATTGTGCAAGCAAGAAAGCTTCAAGCGAGTCTCCTTCCTTCTCTCCCACAATCTTGACACATAATGATACGGAGGGCGTGCCGTCAGACTTGCCTATCATCTTGATGGCTTGCTCATGTGCCTCATGATCCGAGAATGGCAGGTCAACTATAGCAAGGACATGCATCCAATCTCACTCATCCTCTGGGCATGGGATATACTTCGTCAAGCGCCCATAAGACTTCTTGACTTGAGCATTACCCTTGAGCATCGCGGAGATGGCATCCAAGTCGACTAGTGAGGTCTTCCACGAGTCCATCTCTACCCTCACAACTTCCGTTCTGTTGCCTAGGAAGATCAAGCCGCTACCCCGATCTTTGATAACTCTGGCATTGTGCATCCAGGGTCGGCCTAACAAGATATCATAGTCCACCCCCTTCATGAATATAAAGTTGACAGAGAACTGGACACCTGTTATTTTCACTGGCCAGTTTTTAAGCACCCTGAATGGCTTCACTCTCATGCCATTTGCTAACGTGACATTAAACCAAGCGGTCTCGACAGGTGGGTTTCCCCAAGTCTGATGTACTGCGTGGCTTAGCACACTAACCCCGACTCCTGTGTCGATGATTCCCTTTCTTGTTGTGTCGCCTAAGGCTAGGACCGGTAATACTGCATGCATCTCGGTGCCTTCCCAGAAGGCGTTAACATGCAAGGATTTTGGCATCGAGTGCAGCGTTAGACTCGGTATTTGTGTTTCTGCATCATGATTGTGTAGATCAGCGGCTTATTCTCATGACCCCTCAACCCACTGCTTCAGGTTTTGCCATAGGGTGGGATGCTGCTTAAGCAGGTCTTCTAGGCTTAACGTCACTGGGGTGGTCACTAACATAGTGAGGAGGTCATTGGCTGCTCGTTTCTCTCCTAAATCGGATTGTCCTGGCTAATGGCCATGATTGATTTGCAGGCCTGCAGCATCAAGGCTTGGCTTAAGCGGAGCTTCTTGTGGTGCGATCGCATCTCTTGACTTTGGTCGAGGGGGTGAGACCGGCGTACTTATGCTGGGGAGATCATCGATCTCGTCCTCTAGGATGGCCTCAACGTCCCTTAAGTGCTTTTTGGCCTCTTTCACCCAATCCTTCACTTTCTCTATGGCCTCGAGTTGGCGCTTCGGATGCGAGTATTACCCTACCTTGGCACTTCCCTTTTCGACCGTCTTGGGGACTGAAGTTTCTGCCTCTGCGTCCGTGACCTTCTTTCAAATAGGCAGAGTTGTAGCACTCTCAGTTTTCAGTGCAATCTTAGCTTTCGACCTCTTCTTTCTCCGCCTACAGCTCTTTTTTCCTATCGAGGCTGCATCGAGGTTGCTAGGTCCTGGTAGTGATATGCCAGCCTGCCTCGTCTGGGCCCAGGTCATGACCTGCAATGGGATAGGTGTGGCCTCCCCATCAAGGTTCGCAACACCAAATAGTCCCAATGGGGCAGATGGTACGTTGGTTGAACTTGAAGAAGGTTTTCACTTTGGGCAATCGACGAAGAGGTGGGTGATTCCGCACTCAACGCACCTTAGGTCAGCTTTGTCTCTGTTCTGCTGCTCCCTCTCAGGGCAATGCGATGAGACATGACCTCGGTGACCACAAGTCCAACAGATGATGGGATCCTGCGTCTGCCCTCCTAGGCCTCTACCTCGTCCTCTCCCTAACGCCATCACCAATCTTGGTTGATAGTCCATAAGGACTGCATTGCTCTCGTCGTTGTGAGGGACATAAGGGTATAAGTAAGTCTCTTCCTCATTTGGCTCTTCCATGTAGTGGACTGGGGCATCATTCGATGGATGGGTTACGTAGGGACGAGGTGGTCTAGGTATGCCTGTAGGGTTTATGTCCATCCTAGGAACAACCGGCTTAATGTCGTTAGGCGCAGGAAGGGCCAATGGGGTTCCTCTTCCAAAGAGTGGATGTGGCCTGTTCGCTAGGTAAGGCTGGTCATATGGTTGTGAGGTACGGAAGTCTTCTTGGCAATCTGCAATGTGCGACATCGTGACCAAACCTACCGCAGTTAGTGCAAGGTCTCGACCTAGGGTCTTGACACTCGGTTGGCAAGTGGTTTCCACCACAGTACACGCATTGGATGTGTGGGTGAGTTGGTCATCTCAACATGTCTTGCAGCTTGGCTATCTCCATCTTGACATCAGCCAAGTCTTGGTTTGTCTCGGTGGCTTTTCCCTTATGTTGGGATGATGAGGCTGGTCATTCACTAGAGGCTGACACTCTCTTTGAACTTTGCGAGTTGGTTTCTTCTGAGTTGGAGCTCCTAGAGCTCTGCTCTTTCAGCTGATCGTCAACTCTGATGGCTTCCTCAAAAACCCTAGCTAGCGCGTCTTGCTGCAAACTCAAGTTGCCTGCCAAAGCCTTATACAGTTCCTCGTTTCGGATTCCGTTGATGAATATAGTCAAAACTGCTCTTTCAGTCATGATCGTTCGCCTGTAGGGATTCTCTTGAAGAGACTCCTCACATGGGTTACATAATCGCAAATGTCCTTCTTCTATTTCTGCTTGACATTCATCAGTCGTCGTACTAGCAGGTTGTCGGAGTATCCAAACTCGGAAAATTTTTTGATGAAGAGATTCTTGAGACCATTGAAATTGCCTCGCTTTGCGGCATCAAGCTTGTATACCAAGTCCTACCCTTGTCATCTAAGCAAAACCCAATGCTTGAGAGTACTGAGTTAGGTCGCTGAGGCCATTGGCTTCGCAGACTTGCTTGAATTGCTCTACAAAGCTGTATGGATCATTGTGGGGATGGTACTTGTTGAGCTGCTTTGCAGCTATTGGGATTTTAGACTGGCTCTTAGAGCCTTGGGTTGCTCCTAATCCTGCCAGCATTGAGGTCGCCAATGTTGCGGCACTTTACTTTGCTGCGGTGTTGTCTAGCAATCGCTTCATAAGAAGCTCACTCAGTGTTAAGTCTCCTTCTAAGGCTCTCTCTTGATCCATTCGGTTTCTACCAGCTAAGTTCAGCACCCGCTGCACCTCACCCAACTCCCTGCTTTGCCTTTGGCTCCTAGCCTGCTGGTCTCTATTGTATTCGACTATGCTTTGCAATGCCTTGTGGGCTAGCTTTCTCTCTTCTTCTAAGTCTGCGATGATAGCATCTGCTATCCAGCTGCGGTACTCATACTGGGTGTGCACATCGTAGCTACTGACCAGCTACTGAATAGCCTCTAGGAAGACGCCTAAGTCGAGTTCTTTGTTAGACCTGCAATATGAGATTTCTTCTGCCATAGTCGAGTCCTCGCACTCTACCAAGCTATCGATCAGGTTGAATGGGTTTGTCAAATCCACTTCGTTGGCGCCGCTTGCTTGGTCCTACTTTGCATGTTGATGGTTTGTCTACGCCTTTGGGTTCTCTCCTATTGGTGGGCTCCTTGAGTGGTTTAGCTGAGCGAGTTCCTTGACTTATTAAATACAATCCTCATTTTATCTCCACTCAATGTGTGTGTTCTTTCTAGTGAACTTGTGCTCACTCAGGCTTTCAATTTTCCTTAAGTGTACTTTAAGTGCGGAAATTTAGGGTGAGTGCGACAAACAATCTCTAAGCGTCTTACGCACTTTTGCTTCGTCTTGGGCATGATAGGTTTTGTCGATCGATGTCTTGACGAGGTTCTAGGTCTTTAGGTCTCGCGACAGTCCACTCAAGCTGCTAACCGGCTGCGCCTTACGATTTTGTCTATTCCGCGCACCAGAATCAAGTTCTGAGTGTCAGGAGGGCTTGCGACAATTTGCGCTGTTGAGCTCTAGTCGTGTCAGGTCAAATTTCTGAAAAGTTGAGACAAATTCACACTCGGCCCAACTTGTCCATATTGCAGGCGCCAAGTGGGTGACTCAAACGGGCCGAATCACACTGGTCCAAGGGCTAAACTTTTCGCAGGTCGAGGGCCGAGTGTCGTCACTCGGACGGGTCAAGTCAGTCTTGGGCCGAGGGCCGAACTGGTAAATGGGTTCGACTTTGGGCCGAGTGCCGAGTTGGTCAAGGGGCCGAGTGCCATCACTTGGACGGGCCAAACAGACTATGGGCCGAGGGCCGATTAGGGTTTTCGGGTCGAGCCGACCGAATGGCAGAGGCCGAGGGCTGAGTCTGGGACTCGTCCCAAAAACGGCTGCTCAGATGGGCCGAACGCAGCATGACGAATGCCGATGACAACGATTTCGATCGAATCTCACGATTTAGGCAATCACTCTAAGCACAAACTTCCAGATCCTAACTAAGATACCAAGGGAAGTGATTGGTATACCTGAGGTGAGCGGTAGGCTCTCCGATGATGAGATCGAATCGAATCTTTACAGGGGCTCTCTCTCTCTCTCTCTCTCTCTCTCTCTCTCTCTCTCTCTCTCTCTCTCACTACAATGGTTGCAAATGAGCTATCCCTTGGCCTCTTGGCTCTTAAACCCCCTCCTGGGTAAGGTTTTGATGCTCCCAATCACTCACTTGCCAATATTAAGCATTCCAAGCAAGCTTTTTGCCATTTTTTGCATGATTTATGCCATGTTTTGCAACAGTAAACCCTACCCTTTCCCGATTCGATTTCCTAATCCTATCCTATCCTAAATGCAACAAGAATCGAAAGCAACAAACTAAAATGATTTCTCCATGTTTTCCAATCATCAAACAAAAAAACTAACCCAAAATACTTACTGTTTCAAAGATCAAAACACCCAAACTTCCTATCTCAAGCTTCGTTTTGGGGATAAATCCCTTACTTCGATGCTCGATATGAGGCGCGCAAGTGCTCAAGCTTGAATCCGTTGGTCTCGGCAACAGAACCAAAATGTGGGAGCTTTGGCTCAACCGCCAAGACCCACGGACCGCTTATTGTTTCAAGCATTCCAAGCCGAGCACTAATGGCTATCCCTCACCTAGCCGACGTGCCGTCGATCCTACAAGTGTAGCAAGCTTACCTTGATGCTGATATGAGTTGCCTTCTCTCTCTCACACCAGTAGCTCCATGATCCTAGATGCTAGCTCAAGCATCCTCAAGCCTCCTCCATATCCAAGCTCCATCCAGCATAGCCGCGTGCGCAAGAGAAGAGAAGAGAAGAGAAGAAGAGAAGAGGAGATGGTGAAGAGCTTCACCCTCTTGATCCCTCACTCCCAAACACTCACTCTCTCACACCCTCACACTCCCTCTCTCAAGAGCACACACAAGCAAGGAGAAGAGAAGAAGAGGAGAAGAGAAGAGTTCTTGTTAGCCACACACCAAAGAATGAGCTTCCATTCACTTTTTGAACTTTATATACAAAACCCTAAATTCCCATGGGCACCCATCCCTTTCTTTTACATGACCGGCCATTGTGGCAAGGTCCTTTCTCTATTTCCCCCTTCTCTATTTCCCCCTTGTGGCCTTATGCCTTTAGCCTACACCCATCTAATACTTTACAATTGGCATAGGAGGGTGCCTGGCGCTCTTTTACACGAAATTTTGGAGTTTTTTGAGGCGCCTTTCATTTAAAATTACGCTTTTGGCCCCAGCTTAGCTTTAGAGGCTGCCTGTGTGTCTTTGCTCTTTTTCCATCCTCTTCCTTCTTTTTCATTCATTCTTCCGCCTTTTTGACTTGGGGTTAAGGTTAACAAGCAGTCCTTCAAAATATCTTGATTAGCTTTCCAAACATTTTGAACTCGTCTGACCACCAACATAGCATCTCCTTTTGCAACTATCTTTCTGTATCCTAGCTAAATACACTGTTTTAGACTAGCATGTAAACTCACATATTCAGCTTCATTGTTACTTTGTATCTCTTTACTTTCTTGACTTTCAAAAAAGACTTCTTGATTTTCAGCATCCATAATGTCAAAACCTAGTCCTCCCTTTTTCAGCAATCTTCTATAGCTGCCATAAAAAAACAAGGTAGCATCTTTATCCTTCATCTCCTCATGAATTTGTGGATGCGGAATCAGCTTCCGTCTTATAACGGCTGCGCTTTCAATAGGTTCTTTATAAGCCAAGATATCAGCTAGGCTAGCTCTTACAGTATCCTCCTTCAAACACTCTATAACAGAAGCATCCCCATGGGGTGATGAACATTGTTTTCTTATGTTCTTCTTCCACTATTCTGATTTGGAAATATCCAGAGTACCCATCGCACACACTATAAAATTCATGACGAGCCACTTGATCCAAGATCTCATCCTGAAATGGAAGAGGATAGTAGTCCCTCTTAGTAGCTACATTAAGAGGCTTGAAATCAACACATACTCTCCACTTTCCATTCTTCTTTGGTTTGATTACAATAGGAGACACCTACTTTGCATCATCAACAAGATAGATAAATTCAGCATCAAGCAACTTCTGAATTTCAGCTTTAAGCACATTTTCATGAATTGTACCAAGTCTCCTAAGTTTTTGAGCCATTGGTTTACACCCTTCGTTCAATTTGATATGTGCACAATGCTGTTAGTACCCCTCAGTTGGTGATATTTTGTAGCAAACAGTTTTGGGTATTTCTAAAAAATGGTTGAATATTCATCTCTTTCATCATTAGTCAAGTCATTGGGCCAGCATATTCATAAGCTCAAGCAGTCCAACATTCATTTCAGGTTGGTGATCACATGTTTCCTGCATGAAGTCTATACTTCTTGTAGCAATATTTACAACTTTTTCCTCTCTTTTTGAACCCTGGATTGACAACCCAAAGAGGTCAACATCCCTAGAGAGTAGGCCAACTTCCCATTCTCTATCTTCCTCATCAAGGCTAGAATTTTCTGAATCATTGCTTTTATCACCTCCAACATCACTTTCATGTCCATTTTGAATGATGGACCCTGTTTTCATGTCAAAGATCACCCTCTTATGAACTGGTTTCTCTAGATAAAGCTCCAATTGTCCTCTATACCAGTCTTGTCTGGTTCTCATACCAATCAACCACAGTCGTCCCAAAATAAGAGGATCTGCCCCAAGTTTTGCAGGCATAACATGGAAATCTAAACATGCTCTTTGGCCTCCAATGTTGATCTCCAAGTTCTCAATGACTCCCAAATATTTCACTTTTGAGCTATTTTCCATTTTAACCTTAAATAGTGACTTTCCTATCATATTAAGATGCATTTGCAGCATTGCTTCTTCAATGATTACACAAACTTGTGCACCACCATCAACATAAACTTGATAAAATTTCCTTCCATGTATCCATGCGTCCATGACATGTATAATGTCTTTCACATTTGATATGTATACCACTCCAACATATTTTGGGTTTTTCCTTTCCTGTGATAACCAAAACATGCCATTGTCTCCTCAAAGATGAGTTCGTCTATAATAGCTGACCATATATAACATCAGACTTTTTACCTTTTAAATCCTCAATCATGTCGTAAGGAACTTGATTGACTGCCAAAGCAAAGTCCCCCATTTGAATCCTTCCTTCGTTGTCTAGCTTTCCTCTGTTGGTGTCTACAACTTGTTTCCATTTTTAATCCTTGTTGCCCTTTGAGTTTCAATTTCAGTATCCCTCTCTCTAACTCTCTTGTTAGCAAAACATCTGCATTTTCCCCATCATCAGACATGCTGGTTTCAATCAAATTCATACCCGATGTGCCTTCATTAGGTCTTCTTTCCAATTGTTGCCTAGCTGGTTCAAGTGGCCTTTGTTCCTGTTGAGGTCTAGCATCTTGCCTAGCATTCCCTTGTGGCATGGGATACATCTCCCCTCCTGTTCTTTTTGGATAAGGGCAATCAAGAGCAATATGGCCCATCTCCCTGCAATTAAAGCATTCAAAGTTTTCCCATCTATTTCTTGGAGGTCCTCTAAATCTAGGTTGCTTTTGAGGTTGCCTTGCATGCAATAGGTTCACATTCAAATTCAAATTTTTCAACTATTCCTACAGTTTATTAATCACATCATCATCTACTTTTCTATAGCCTTGTTGAGTCCCATTCTCCACTCTTGCAAATGCCCCATGAAGATTCACAACTTGTTGTCCTGCATTTCCTACAACATTGTCAACTTGATTAGGCCACAAATATGCATGCACAGCAATACCTCTTGATTGATCCAACCTCAATTGTATTTTCCTTTACTTTTCCTTGGCTATTTTGACTGCATCTTCATATGTATCAAGGTCTTTGATCATAATATTTTATCTAATTTCAAGTTTGAGCAATGAAACAAACTTGTCCTTTTTCAAAAACATCGTGGGAGGTTGCTCCATGCTCTGTGCAATTTCTATCCATTTTGCTTCAAATCTCATAGCAAATTTAGAAACTCCCTCATTTTCCCCTTGAAGCATCTTTTCCAAAGATTTCCATAAGCCCTCAAGCGTTTGCTTAGTTGCAAACCTTGTGAGTAACTCATTTTTGACTTCACTCCAATTTGCCCTGGTCTCTTCATTCAGTAAGTTCCACCATAATCTTGCAGAACCTTCAAGCAACATGCTAATCATTCAAAGCTTATTTGCATCAATGTCCCTTCAAGCTTAGTAAGCCATCCACTCCAATCTCTTGATGAATTGATTAGCATCCTCATTTTCAGTACCAAAGAAGGGTTCATATCCAAAAGCTGCCATGCCTGAGTTTGTGTATAGATTGGTTTCCAAACCTTACACTTTCCAAGTGATAAGATAATTAAAAGATCTTCAACATGGGAGATCTGCAGTGGGAGCACTAATCTATGGTAGGTGAATTGGGTAGTCGGCCTCTAACAACCCCCAAGACAACACCACAGGATAAAGACCGAGGATCTCACCTCATAAGACCCACGAGATGGCACCACTGAACACATGATCAAAAATTCCTGATCACTCACTCCTCATTGACAACTCAACACTTAAATAGTTCAAACCTTCAAGCTCACATTTTACCACTTTTAGAGAGAATCTGACGTTGAAACAACCATGGTAGAGATTCTGACAACAAGAGCTTCCAGATTTACACAACTCCTATTTTTTAGGGATGGCAACCCCACGCAACAAACCGCCCCACAAAGCGTGATTGCTTCAAGTAGTACAAAATCAATTGTAGACCCTCTATGTTCTTCTTTCCTCAAAGCACACATAAATACAAACCAAATACACAAGTAATCAAAGCTTTACATGGCAAATTTTCATGTCCATTCAACGCTTCAAGAATTTCACCACTATAGACATTCCATTACTGCATCAAAATTGAGTTTACACTAATATATCAATGGTTAATCATGATGACTTTCATGGAAAACCAAGTTGGTGTTGTAGAAGCAACTAAATTCACCTATTTTCTCATAGAGCACAGAAATTGCCTCATGAAGCATTACACATAACAGTTCATAACTTTTTAATCAGACCTCGGATCGCCAAACTTCAAAAAGGAAATTTGTAGCTCTCTTTCCAATCTATAATTCTCTTGAACAACTCAAAGCCAAATTCTTTGATCTGCTGCCCTAAAACAGCTCTACACAGTCTGCAGTCATAAATTCCTGCATGCTCTATACAACAAAGACAAATACTCTGTTCCAAAAGTACAATCTTGCATTGATGAAGAGTTGTAGGAGCTTCGAACTTTACAAACGCTGATCCATTATTTCCTTGGCTGCAAATCCTTTCAGATTTCCACTAAGTCGAACCCATACATTCAACGTCTGCCCATAATACATATTCCATGCCTCATACCCAGTTTCAGATGTAGAGACTTTTCACTTCCATTCTTCTCTGCTGACGGGCAACCTCCCTCAACAACTAACAAACATCACTCTCATCGTGAAGAAAAACAGCCCTCTGTTGTCTTTCACTCATATCCACACACCAAAATTGATCCGCAAACTCTCTGCCCCACAAAAAGCAGTAGAAGAAAACAAGACAAAAAAAGACTCCTATTACCATCATCTGAAAAGCGAGAACTCGCATCAGCCCATTGACTTCAACCCTGCCATCTTGCTCCATAACTTCAATGACTTCAGCTTCACGATCTCTTTTTTTTTTATAATTTGTGCTTCTTTTGAGCTTTAGATTTCTCCCTTCTTCAGCCTGCAAGATTCTTCTTCTCTCTCTCGCTCTCTCTCTCTCTCTCTCTCTCTCTCTCTCTCTCTCTCTCTCTCTCTCTCTCTCTCTCTCTCTCTCTCTCTCTCTCTCTCTCTCTCTCTCTCTCTCTCTCTCTCTCTCTCTCTCTCTCTCTCTCTCTCTCTCTCTCTCTCTCTCTCTCTCTCTCTCTCATGCACACACACACACTCTCTCTCTCTCTCTCACGTTGTGTTTAACGCTTCTCTTCTCTTCTTTTTTTAAAAAAACTACTCACATTTTTTCTTTTTTCCTCAATTTTTCAAGTTGCCCCTTGCTTCCCCTTAATTGCTAGATGGCAAGCATACCCCTTACCACGTAAAATTCCACTAGAGGACTTAAAATTAGAAATGAGAACACATTTTCTTCTCTTCCTACATGAACCACGTTTCTCCAAACTGAAATAACTCAACCATGTGTCGAACATGCATGATACCAATTGGGATTTCCATTATCAACCCAACTCCCACTACGAGTACGTGTTAGAAAGACAAAAATGATATTTCAGGTGTTACCCCACTTGATTTCATGAAGCATCATGTCCCCGATCGCTCATTTTCACTCACCAATGTGGCACACTGATCTTCAAAAGGGAAGATGAAGGCGTGCCAAGAAGAATCTGAAAACACAAGAAGTGTAGAAAAGTCCAAAATCATGGAGAAAGGCACACAAGAAAAAGCGCAAGTCAATACTTTTGTAAAGGAGCACAAGGTGCACCATGATTTATTTTAAGAGCATCGGGCTCTCACCCATACAATTTGTAAAGGAAGATGGGCGGTAGGAAGGAAGTTAGGAAGGTAAGAGGACAATGGGAAGAAGAGCGTCGGCCATGTAAAAAAGGGGATAAGGGGATGACCGCCCACCCAAAAGGGATTTAGGGTTTTGTTTATAAAGTTGAAAAGTGAATGAGAAGCTCATTCATGTGTGTGGCCAAAAGTAGCTCTCTTCTTCTTCTTATTCTTCTTCTTCTTCTTCTTCTTCTTACTTGCTTGAGAGAGGGAGTGTGAGACTATGAGACTGTGAGGGAGTGAGTGTGTGAGGGTGAGGGACCGTGGTGGAGAAGCTCTCCATCTTCTCTTCTCTTGCTCGCGGCAATGGAGCTTGGAGCATGGAGCTTGAGGATGGAGCTTGCTTGAAGCTTGCACTTGGATTGTGGAGCTATCGGAGTGCTCGTGAGAGGAGGTAACTCGATTGGGCATAGAGGTAAGCTCACTACACCCATAGAGATGGATAGCACGTTGGCGATGTGAGAGGTAGCCATTAGTGTTCGGCTTGGAATGCTTGAAGCAATAAGTGGTTCGTGGGTCTTGGCAGTTGATCATCTCTACATATCATTAAGTAACATGGAACATTTTAATTACTTAAGCAAGTATGCCACCGACATTGTGAGAATACATAAAAATAGCTTCTTTAATTAATATTTCAGGGATTTCATTAGCACACCTTCAAATGCAAATCTAAAGCAATCATTTTTGAAAAACATAGCAGTTTATGTTATTATCATATTTACAAACCACTTCAAGGAGCAAACCAAATTGTCACTGTTACCTTACTCATTCCAGGCCTTCCAACACTCACATTGGGCTTGTATAGGTTTCCTTCCCTACCTTAGAACCAGATCAAGATTACAATCTTAGACCAGAGCCCCATTAGTTCTCACTTACTGTAAGGGAGAACCTTCCTATACGATGATAGAACAAATGCACCTAAGCAATGGTTAGTCGCCTTAGGTACTCTATAAACTCCATGTGAAGAGTAACCAATGCCCCCTCTATTAAACCATCCACACACGCGCGCGCACACACACACACACACACACACACAGATCTTTTAAAAATTAATAAAGTAAATTTAAGTTAAAAATTTAAATATTTTAAATAAAAATTAATCATGAATTAGGATAAAATCTACAATATATTTATGGTATGCAAGTATTTAAATATTCATAAAATTAATCTAAAATAATAAATAATTATCAATCATTTAAAAAAGTAATAAATTTTTAAAAATAATTAATAAAAATAAATTTAAAATAATAATAATTTAAAAATATCAATAACTAAAAAAGATACATGGAGAAATTTTGCTAATAAATCATTGTAATGAGAAAAATTAAAAATAACTATTTTTTGAAATAATTCCATTTAATTTGAGAAAATCATAATTAAATTATAAAAATGTTAATTATTTTGTCCTAATTAAATAAATGTTACAGTATTTTGATTTACTACAAGTGCATATGAGTAGAAATAGATGCAAGAACTTATGAACGAGTGACCAAGGGTAAAAAGAGGACCAATTTGTGCACAATTGACTAGGAAAACTAGGTACGTTACAATCAACTTGATCCGGCACCAACTTGGGATAGGTACCAAGAATATTTTCATGTACTTTTTTTAGTTTGCTGCCATGGCTACCTTTTACCATTGGTTAATGAAAGAATGATCTATGACATGGCCATATTTGAGTAATTTCTTTGTATTTCTTTGTTTCATTAGGAGTAGTTTGGTAGATTCCTTTGTTTAGAATAAGAGTATTTTAGAACACACACACACACACACACACACACACACACACACACACACACACACACACACACACACACACACACACACTATATGCAAGGAAAGTTCATTTAACCACATAAGAAGAAAGATGAGCACCAAAAACTTTTCGTGCTATTCTATGTTGAAGTTAAAAATAGGATATTGGGCCAAATTCTAGAGAATTTTTTGGTTCCAAGAATCTCTCATTTTAAAGCTATAGGGGACTCCAATTTGATGGGTCAAATATTAGAACTGAAATGCTAGAGATGTGGAGAGAAAGGTCACATTTCCCCAAATTTTCCTAATCCTAGAAGATCTATGGGCTATAAGCCACTATGCAGCAAATGCAAAGGCAAAGGCCATGCTAGAAATATTGTCCTAATCTAGCTTCTATGAATGCAAGTACTTCTAATACCTTACCTAAGGTTCAAGAATCTGTATCCAACTTGGTGGAATTGGAAGTAGCTATGATTATGTATGCTAAAAAGAAAGACGAAACAATGTAAAAAGAAAATAATCTCCCATTAGTCAATGAAGTTCAAGTCACCAATAGGACCACAAAAGAGTATATTACATATGCACTTCAGTGTAACAAAGGATCCTAGAAACAATGCAAGAAGTAGACAAAGAAGTCTAGTACATAGAAGAGGACTTGGAAATTCCTCCAACTTTGGGCAAAGTAGTATTCTTAAATAAATAAGAAAAATGAAAGTGGGTATCACCCCATTCCCTACTCATTTGGAAATACCAATGAACCCAATAAAGGAGAATGATCTAATCAAGGATCTTAACACATTTCGGCCAAGCCTAACATTTTGTCTCAGTTGTTGATGTTGTCCCCCATCTACCACAAAATATTCAAAAGTATTCTAACCAAAAGATGTGGACTGAGGATAGATCCTAACACTCTAGAGACTAGTATATGGATCGAAGGATGTTACATTATAGATGCACTGATAGATGGAGGTCCTTCAATGAACACAATGAAAAATGTGATGATGAAGGACTTGGACTTACAAGGGATACATCCGATTCAATGTCTCATTTGGCTCAAAGTAGAATAGAGCCTCTAGACATTCTTCCTTATGTCAAAACCACAGTAGTAAGTAGAGATTAGTAATTGATGTATTTGATGAAGAAGCCTAATTGTTATAGGACATCTTACCCCTTGTTATTGGGAAGACCATGGTTGTTTGAAGTTAGGGTGAGAACTGATTTGTTCAAGTAAACCTTAACCCTAGGTAGATGACCAAATAAACTAGTACTGAAGTTTTATGGCCTGCAAAAAAGGAATGGATCCATCTCCTTAGAAGTCTCTTTTGACTCCTCCAAAGAAATTGTAGAAAGAATGTCAATTGAAGAAGAAGCCATAAAACAAATATTTTCAAAGAAAATAGAGGGATGGTTCCTAACAATGGGCACTATGATCCAACTTCCAAAGAAAGCAAAGTCATTGGAAATAGGAGAATACCTATTTTCCTGAGCCCTTTTAGAAGCCAAAATCATTTCTAAATTGGATAATAATGAATGTGTTTCACCTATCATATTTGTACCCAAGAAGAGTGGAAAGCTATGAATATGTGTGGACTTCCAAAATATGAATTCTAAGATGAAGAAAACCCACTTTCCTATCTCTTTCACAAACCAACTATTAGATACAATGGCATGACTTGAGTTGTCCTCCTTAGTAGATGGATTCAATGGATATAATCAAGTGTAAATTGCACAAGAATATTGGTCCAAGACAACTTCATCACTTAATGGGTGACCTATTCTTACAAAGTGATAGCCATTTGGGCTCTATACCTAGTTACCTTCCAATGAGTGATGATGGTTGCTTCACAAAACTACTTGTATGATTTTGTTAAAGTACACATAGATGACTTATGTGCTCTCCAAGCATTTGGGGACACCTGGATCAATGCTTTGATCAATGTCAAGAGTATAGAATCTCTCTTAACCTTGACAAATGCATTTTTGGAGTTCCTTCGTGAGTTTTTTTGGGCCACATAATCTCTACATAAGGGATTGTGATAGATCAAGCAAATATTTAAAAGATTGTAGCCTTAAGTGGACCAATCTTAAATAGTTGAGGGAATTTCTAGGCCGTGCAAGAAATTGCAAAAGGTTTGTTGTACATTGTGTGAAAAAGGTAGCCCTCCTACACACACTTCCCAAGAAGTATACAAAATTTATTTGGACGTCAAATTGTGAAGAAGATTTCAACACGTTGAAGCAGTGCCTAATCAAGGCACCCATCCTATAACCTTTTGATTGGGCATAGGAACTCCATGTGCATATTGACACATCAATTTAATGGTTAGGCACAATCCTATGGCAAAAAGACACCTCAAAATTTGATCGGACCATTTACTATGCAAGCCATAATGTTAATGATAGAGAGAGGATTATATAATGATAATGAGAAGTTTCGACACTATTCATTGTCAACACACTTCAAGTTCTATGTGGATCATATGGCACTATCCTTCTTGATGAATAAATGTGATGTGAAAGGTTTCATGATAAGGTGGCTACTCCTGTTCCAAGAGTTTGATTTTGAAGTGGTCACAAACTTAGTTGCTCCACATGCTAGCCAATCATCTTTCTTAGATCCCTTAGAGTAAAGAAGGTGTAGGATGATCTGAATCTTCCTGATTCTTCCTTGCTTGAAGTGAACACAACTACCCTATGTTATGTAGATATCATGACTATCTTGGCTACACAGCAATACCCTCATGGACTCTTCAACAAAGAAAAGGATAAGCTTTTGTTGGAATCGTCCCCCTACACTATGATAGTAGATGGCACACTATACAAGAAAGGAAAATATGAAGTGTTGCAAAGATGTATAATAAAAGATGAGATTGGCATGGCCTTGAAAGCTTACTATGATGAACCATGTGGTGGATATTTCATAGGAGAAGTAGCAACCAAAAAGGGTCCACTTGTAGGATACTAGTGAAGCTGACCTTACATAAAGATGCCTACAATTACTACAAGCATTGTGATGCTTGTCAATGGTGGATGGGGAAGCCTACCAAAACCAATGCCATGGCACTATAACCTATCCTTTCCTAAATCCTTTCAAGAAATAGAGCATTGGCTTCGTCAGACATAGCGACCCTCCAACTAGAAGGAAGTAGATATCTTGATGTATACAGACTATGTGACAAAGTGGTGTGAAGCCAAAGCTCTCAAGTGAGATGATGTAACTCTCGAGAATATTATCACTCACTTTGGCTGTCCCCTAGAGTTGGTAATTGATTGAGGTGTCCACTTTCTTAACAAAAGTATGGAAGAGCTAGCAAAAGTTTATAAGATTAGACACCAAAAGTCTACCCCTATTACTCTAGAGCCAAAGGCCAAATCAAAGTCACCAAGCAATTCCTTTGTTTCAATCTAAGAAGGATGATTGTTGCACATCATCACGATTGGGATAACTAACTTATAGAGGCTCTCTAGGCATATGGAACTTCCCATAAGGCCATTATAAAATAGATCCCCTTCCAACTAGTGCATGGTACAAAGGTTGTCTTTCCTATTGAGCTAGAATTATAATCTTTGTGCATGACCATTAAGGAGCTTTTAGGAGGCAAAGGGTCCCTATGTGCTACCTACTACATTTGGAATGCTTGGATGAGACATGGAGGATGGCCTTACAATGCGTGGAAGCTACACAAGCTCAATGCAAAGGTTATCATAACTTCATCAAAAACAAAAAATTGAAAGGTGATTTAATTCTAGCGTATGATTCATGCTTTCTTAAGTTTCTTGGCAAACTCCAACGATGCTAGATGGGCCTCTACAAGGTGCTTCTAGTAAACCCTAATAGCTCTATCTAAGTTTAAGCCATCAATGCCTCTGATGACCCCTTTCTGATTAACGGCTATCACCTAAATAAGTATTTCTCTCCTTAGGGATCCTAACAATCAAAGTGGCTAGTCTCTTTCTTCTTTGGGCATAGATTTCTAGTGTTTTCAATGTTGCTAATGATAGTTGTTACTCACATTTCGATAAGCTGGTATAGTTCCTTTGTCTCATGGTCTCCTACTCCTGCCATGGTTTTGTCATGTCCCCCTTCAATCTTGTAAATGTGATGCAATTGGCTCTAAACTAATGTTGATGCCATGAAAGAAAAAAAGAAAAAAAAAGAAATAATTTTAGCTATGGGAGAAAAGGACTTCAGTCCTTACCATGTCAACTTGCTCTTAAAGAAAAGGTAGAAACATCCTTGGGAGTAGGAGGAAAGAAAAAGAAAAAAAACAACTTTAAAAAACAAAAAATGAAACAAGTGTTATGGGAGAAAATGAAGAAATTCCTATCATAATAGATCCACTCTAAGAAAAGGTGGCAACACCCTTGGGATGGAAAGCTAGCTAGGAAAAAGATAGTGATGCCCTACAATCTAAACCCTCTAAACCAACAATTGATTGTCTACCTCCCTAGGGGCAATATCTCTAGGAGCAATATGGAATGTAGTTCTAAAGCCAGTCCACTATCTTTGTTGTCTCTGTTATATATCTGAATCTCCATTGTATTTCATGTGCACATTGATCATTTGGAAGTTGCTACATGTCTAAACCCTACAATGTGCAAGCTTTCTCACAAGAAAAATAGTTTTTGATGTCTCAGCTATCTCTCTGGGTACACCTCTTCATCAACAAACAATTTTCAACATCATGGAGAAGCAGATCTTCATCAACAAATAGTTGAGTGATGTGAGCTTTCATCTTAATCGGATTGAGATATAATTAATGGTTACCCTCTGTATCTATCAATATAATGTGAGATAGAGGGTGGATTAAATCACCAGTCTTTGTCCTTTAAATCAAATGAGAGGTGAGATGTTTGAATATGAACATTGCACACACATGATGTACTCATACCATATATAGGCACTAGGTGGGATGCATGTTTGTACCATCAATTTTGCATAAGGTATACAAAATTTACACAAGAAAATGTGAAGATTAAATTAATGAATGTGAGGAATCATGTTGCTCTTCTATACTCTCAATGGACCATGAGACAATGGGGGCAGAGCATAACTAGTTCCTTCATATCAAATGAGAGGTGAAGTTCTAGGTTCATTATGACAAATGGTGATAAATATGTTCTCATTTCCCTATGTACACATGGAACATGCCTCTATGAACACACACCATGACATGTCACTTCTATTTTGTGCACTACACTCCAAGGCTCCTTGGCCTTCCATATTGCACACGTGTCAATCGAGTTGGGTTACACTACTGCACCATTAATTGAGCACATTGGCATACTTCCTTTGAACTCTCAAACCCATAATTTCTAAACTAGGTGTACAAAATGGCTTCTTTTTAATAAAATTCGAGTGATGTGAGCATTTGTGATGAGTGAGTGTTCTATGATTTCAACTTGAGTGATTGGTGAGTTTGAGAGATGTGTGCTTTGTCAACAACAATGCTATCACTACATCAAGAGCTATTATTCCTCCTTGGGTGTTGCTCCCTTCCATGCTTTTCACTTGCTATTCTAGTTCATTTGACTATTTGGATTTCTCTAAAAAGTTCTACAACTCCATTGTTATCGACAATTTTAATTTGGCCAAGTATTTCTAACCCTACCCTCTATGTCTGTACAAGTATGTTTGAAATTAAGTGTGGGGATATGTGGGTAGGATTGTCTGTATGTATAATGATCCATGCTTGTCTCCTTATTAACTTGAGTTAGGTTTTTAAGTATGGGGATATGTCTTTATGTGTCTTTCTTACATTTTTTCGTGTGAATGCACTATATCACTTCCCATTAACATGAATTCTTTTCTCATTGCATGTAAAGTCATTTCCCCTCATGTCAATCATGTTACACTCCTTACTCGATGCTCTTTGAGATATTTTTCCAATTTTTTCATTTTTCTTTCCATCCCATGTGAATGCATCCATTTCTCTACAAAATCCAAATTTGACCTTATAATCTTGTTCGTCCATTAGAATCAAAGATTTTCCCTTTCCACTATCTGTCATTCTTACTTATGGATTTGCTAATATTAAATTTTGAAGGTTTTTGCATGTTTTTCTACTAATTTTGACTTTTTCCAAGGATGCAAAAACCATTGGATGCTACAAAAAATACATGTGCAATAACACATATTGCTACATTTGGATTGTAGATAGACAAAGTACCTAGGTATATTGTGCTTGGTTAGAAAGATGAGATATGGACTCATTTGATACATGCAGTTGAAGAGGATGCTTTGACTATGAGTACAAAAGAAATTTTGCTAGTACAGAGTAAATGTGATATTTTGATTGTAAATACACAAGATACAAAAGCAATGATTGATCATTAAGTTGTGAAGGTTACAAATGGAATGAAACTTGTGCAAGCCAAAGATGATGTATTGCAAAGTGATTCCCAAACACAGAATAGTGACATATATATCATGCACGACACTTCTTTATGTTTGCTCGAGATAGAGATTTTATGCTTTGATATGCATAATGACGGAGTAGACAAGGATGTATGATATTCGATGTTGGGTTAATTGTAGCTACATTTCATGTATGAAAACCAAGTAAAATAATTGCAAACGGGAAGTGTGAAGCTATAAAGCTACCTTTTGATCTTGGTGGACTTATAGCTTTCGTGGATTTGGATGTAGAGAGTGACATATTGGTTTTATGCACTTTCAATGCCTTATGATTTAGGAGTTTATGGGATAGACCTGAACCTTATGCAAAATACTTAGCACTACCTAATGAGTAATAGGGCATGGGACCAAAAATATCTAAATGCACAAAAGCCAATGGCTCACCCATACACCAAAATATAAGTAGTCAAGAGGTGGCAAATACTACAAACAAGTGAGTATTTCCATTCCTTTAAGGGACATATGCCCAAGACAACGATGCCAAAGAGATACATGAGGAAGTTTGGTCATAGCAAAAACATGATCAATAGATCGAAATACAAGCTGCCAACCTTGGCACCTCTAGCAAAAATGAGGGTGCCATGTCTAATCTTTTATGAAAAATCACCAAAAGACACACGATACCTATCATTATCCAAATATCTAGCTAAGGTAAGGCTTTTAGATAGAGTTGAGACATGATGTACATCATGCAACACAAATGGAGCACCAGTACCATACTGCAATCTCACATCACCTATGCCAACAATGTCGCATACATGATCATCACCCAGTCTATGAGACTGAACCCATAATAATTGAAAGGGAGTGACGGATCGAAGGTTGGACTCGAGAGCTATGGCAGGAGAGCAAGAGCAAGAAAGGGAGAGACTAGAAATGGGAACTCCAACAGTCACAATGTGTGACCGGGCCTTCCTTTATTCAAACTGTCACTAAAAGAATAAAGAATAAAGTGACGGTGATGGGCGCCCGCCACTTGCAGTGTGCAGTGGCAGTGACTGTCAGTGTAGCAATATACGTGTGGCTAGGCAGAGGCGCCTTTACCCCCAACAACCTCCCACTTAAAGGTGAATCTGACCCAGTGAGGAGTGAAAAGAAAAAGAAAAAAGATAGTACAACATGTACACATGTACAACAGGATGAGGAAAGACGTCATCTCATCCCACGCCCATCAACCTCCTGAGGAAGGCAAAGCGCTCTGTAGAGAGGCTTTTCATGAGCAGATCTGTAGGATTCTGGTCTGTCGAGATCTTGACAAGATCAACAGACTTGTCCTCAACGACCCCACGTATGAAGTGATACCGTACCTCAATGTGTTTCATCTTCGCATGAAAGACCGGATTCTTGGCTAATTGAATAGCACTCATAGAATCTGAATGATGTGTAGGGATAGCATCAATACCAAGGTCAACTAAACGATCCAACCAAATGGCCTCCTTGCAAGCCTCAGTGGCTGCAACATACTTGGCCTCTGTAATAGAAAGGGCCGTGCATTTCTGCACCCTGGACATCCAAGAAATAGCACCTCTAGTATAGGTGAATATATAGCCGGAAGTGGACTTCCTACTATCTGCATGTCCTGCATAATCAGAGTCAGTGTACCCCACGACTCCTATATCCTGGCTGCCATAGCATATGCACATATCTACAGTGCCCTTTAGGTACCTCATGATACCCTTCACAACATCCCAATGCTTCTTGCCAGGTGTAGCCATATAGTGTGCCACAACACCAACTGCAAAGAATATCTGGACGAGTGGCTATCATGGCATACATAAGACTACCCACTGCAGTTGCATAGGGAATCTTGGCCATCTCGGTCTTCTGCTCTTCTGTCTGCAGACAATCAGCCTGTGATACCTTCACATAAGAAGGCAATGGACAGCCAATAGGCTTTACATCTTGCATGCGGAAGCGCTCAAGGACTTTATGAATTTACTCCCTCTGTGACAACTAGAGGAGTCCCTAATGCCTGTCGCATCTAATCCGCATATCAAGTATGTGAGCGGCCTATCCCAAATCTTTCATCTCAAAGCTCTTCTTGAGCTGAGCCTTAAGAGCATCTAGCTCATCATGAGCTTTCCCTGCTATCAGGATATCATCCACATAGAGTACCAAAATCAATAAAGAACCATCAGGAGCTTTCTTTGTGTAAAGAGATGGATCCATAGCACTCCGGTTGTAGCTCTGTGATTGCATAAAGGCATCAAACTTATGATACCACTCCCTAGGTGCATGTTTCAAGCCATAAAGACTTTTCTTCAATTTGCACACTAGGTGCTCCCTGCCAGGTTCTGCAAAGCCCTTAGGTTGCTCCATATAAATCTCATCATGCAAGTCTCCATGTAAGAAAGCCGTCTTGACATCTATCTGGTATAAATCCAAGTCAAGCTGAGCAACCAAAGCCAAGACTAAGCGCAGGGTGGTCATCTTAACTACAGGAGAAAAGACCTCATCAAAGTCTACACCATGCTCCTGCTTAAAACCCTTTGCTACCAATCTAGCCTTGTATGCCGGCTTGGGGTGTCCAAGGGTACTTTTTAGCTTGTACACCCACTTGCATGGCCAAGCCTTCTTGACCATAGGCAAGGAAACCAAATCCCAAGTGTCATTCTTATGCAGGGAGTCTATCTCAGATTGCATAGCCCTCTCCTAGGAGTGACTGTCACCCCTGCACATAGCCTCATCATAAGTGAAAGGCTCTCCTACATCTGTAACCAAGACATAATGCATCGAGGGCTGAAATCTATATGGTGGACGTCTATCTCTAGTAGACCATCTCATGGCAGGCTCTGCTGCCTGCCCAACTGCTTGTCCAATGCCCTAACCATGAGCATCTACTGTAGCTGTAGGTTGTCCAACTGCCTGTGTGGGAGCTCTCAGCTCCTCCTGAAATATGACCCTGCGGATCTCAACAACTCTCTCAGGCTGCCTATGCATCTTGTCTTCATGCAAGACTACAACATGACTGCAAATGACTTTCCTCACCTGCGGATCCTAGAGATGGTAACCCATCTCGCCTGCATCCCCATAACCAAGGAAAATGCATTTGACACTCTTAGAATCCAGCTTACTTCTCTTGTCCCTGGGCACATGGCAAAATGCCTCACATCCAAAGACATGGAGATGCGCATAAGAGGGGGGTTTTCTAGTCCATACCTCCTCTGCAACCTAGAAATCCAAACCACTAGAAGATGATCTATTTATGACATGCACAGTTGTACTATCTGCCTCAACCCAAAAGCTCTGTGGTAGGCCTGCATGGCTAAGCATACTACGTACACGCTCCTAGATGATTCTATTCATCCTCTCAGCCAAACCATTTTGGGGGGATGTAGGGGGTGGTCAAATGATGCTTAATACCCCTTGCATCACATAACTACTCAAAAGCATGTGAGACATACTCACCCCCATTATCTGTCCCCTTAGGCATTTTAGCATATACCTAGATTGGTTCTCAACCAATGCAAGCCATCTCTGAAACACAGCCAAGACATCGGATTTCAACTTCATGGGATAAGCAAAAGCTTTCTATGAAAAATCATCTATGAACGTAACAAATTACTTTGCACGACAAAGAGATATATGTGGGATAGTGTTAGAAGGCAAGCATAGTAACCCACTATAAGCAAGGGAATATAAGGGTAGATGAGTGTGAATAGACCTAGGGGTAGGGGAAACCCTAACCCTAGCTTGGCAAAGGTTATATAAATAGCCTATGGGTCACTATCAAGTGTGAGAGAGTGTACCTAAGTTGTACTCTAAGCAACTTAGTAAGCAAGATTTCATTCTTGTACTTTGAGCTCTCTTCTCCCTCTTATGCATACATTCCAATGCTGCAACTCTAGTTTTCAACATGGTACTAGAGCCATCTTTGATCTCCTCAGCTTCCCTCAGCCTCAGCTATCACTAAGTGCACATGAGCCTCTATCTCCTTCATCTTATCCTTCTTTCCTCCATAGCTGCCTGCAACCTACCACCATTGGAGGACTTGGGGAGGACAAAGGAGGCCATATCAGCCTGTGCTTTCTTCTGGAGTTCTCTTCCCCACATCAAGGTGTAGCTCCTTGTCAGGTCTACCCCCGAGATTGTCCACATGTGAGGCCGGCATTGCATGATTCCTAGAAACTACCGTAGTTTCTGACAGTGCGAAATTCGTGCTGCTATACATGCAGTAGGTGATGCAATCCCAGCAGCTATATTGGGGCTTTGATAGCCCCAATAGTGGGCTATCCTCATCTACAAGGGCTCCTGGAAATTCCTCTCACAGAGAGAGATCTCTGCCAAACCCTAACTGTGTTTTTTGAGGCAGCCATAGCCAACAAGCTCCAAGCTTGACATTTTGTCATTTTTTCACTCTGAGCTTCATTAACAGTGATTCTAATCACTGAAGCAGAGTCTCTGAAACCTATTCCAGATTCTAAAGCTCTTGGGCATGCTCAATGGACATCACTAAGCATTGGGAAGCCGACTTCCAACCGGGTTCCATTCAAGCACTTCACTAAGCTTGACAATAGTGTTTTCTAGACACTAATCATGAATCATCAGGTTATTTGCTTGCTGGGCATTCACTAAAATCTAGTGAGTTTTTTATTCCTCTTCGTATATTGTTGTAAGGTTATGTGTACAATTAACACATAGACCATCATACACTAGAAGTGTATTGCATACCGTGAGTGACTTTGTCTCAAGTACACTGGTCAATGAAATCAAAAGCATGAGTGTCATTGTACTCTGCTCAGAATCATCAGCAACAAGCATTGAGATCATAGACCAACCTTGTCCAACACAAGCTTCATCCACTAAGCCATACCACAAGGAGGAGCCTGAAGTCCAGTCTAGGTTTACTTCATTAAAACCTAAAAAGACTATTAAACCTCAGAAGAAGTTTGCACATAAGAAAGGACCACCACAGTCATACTTTGAAATATTACATTTAGATGATTTTCAGCCTTTCTCTTCATTGCAACTTTGATTTCAAATTGTCTTATTTGCTTCCGCATTCAGTGGAAAGTTTGTAAGGGACTAGACACTGCCCTTGTCCTAACAAGTGGTAAGACCTTCCCAATGGCCACAACATATGCTGATGTCCGTCCTCAAATTCGAAATTTTGATGGCAAAGATTGCCACCCATGGCAGGTACTTATAAAATACAAAATGATGGAGAGAGGGTATTGGCCTCTCATTCAAGGCAGTAGAGCTGTAAACTCTGCAAATCTGGTTGATATAGAGGATGACCAACGTGCTCAAGCAATCATAATGTTACACTTAGATGAATCCCTGATTCATCATGTTGATAAACTAAACATTGCTAAAGAAAAATGGGATGAGCTTGAAAAGCTCTATGGAGCCACTGGAAAAAATACTAAAATCTTCCTTAAAATTGAATTCTTTAGCTTGGAATATCGTTCAGGAGAAGATTTGGGAAAATTCATCTATCATATGAAGGGACTTATGGCACAGCTTGCCTCTGTACAAGCTCCAATACATGAAGAAGATGCTATTGCATTCTCCTAAATGCTGTAAAACAGGTGTTTCCTACTCTTGTAACCACTCTCACCAACATTCTAGATCCTACTTTGGCAAGTACCATTCAATCCTGTTTGGATGAAGAAAAGAGGAACCACAAAGAAAGCAGCAATAGTCAGGCAACTTCAAATTCCCGTGATCAAGTATTGGTTCATACAATTCTCACTAGATGCTCTTTCTATAAGAAAAAAGGACATCTTATAAACAACTGCTGGAAGAAGTATCCCAAGAAGAAAAAATGTAACAAGTGCAAGGAGACAAGGCATATCACTAGTAAATGCCCCAAAACTCTTGATATACCCAAAGAATTGGTGGCCAACTATGCCTCCAATCCATCTGAAGATCGACTGTTTTGACTATTTAAATCATTTACCTAAATTAACCTTGTAAGCCTAATTTATAAAGGCATCCCAAGAAGGGGGGAACCTCTTACATGCTTTGTAATCCAATGCCACCCTGGCATTTGAGGGGGGGTGTTAGAAGGCAGGCATAGGAACCCACTATAAGCAAGGGAGTATAAGGGCAAATGAGTGTGAATAGCCCTAGGGGTAGGGGAAACCCTAACCCTAGCTTGGCAAAGGCTATATAAACAGCCTATGGGTCACTATCAAGTGTGGGAGAGTGTATCCAAGTTGTACTCTAAGCAACTTAGTAAGCAAGATTTCATTCTTGTACTTTGAGCTCTCTTCTCCCTCTTGTGCACACATTCCAATGCTGCAACTCTGGTTTTCAACAGATAGAACCCACAAACAAAACATGATCAAGGGAAGAAGCTGATACAATCAAGGGATAGAGACTGCCAGCCTTGGCACCTTTCGTAATCACAAGTCTACCATGAGTGATCTTCCATGTAGAGTCTCCAAAACATACATGATATCCTGCGTCATCAAGCTATCCAGTTGACATGAGATTGCGTGTCAAAGCAGGTACATGACGTACATCCTACATAACAAAACTACTGCCAGAAGGAAACTGCAGCCTAACATCACCAATGCTCACAATATCAAGAGAGCTGTCATCACCCAAGCGCACAGAACCTGAAACAATACGGTATGAATGAAACCACTCTCCGCAAGGTTTCACATGAAAGGATGCACCTAAGTCCAAGAACCAACATTGTGCATACATAGAGTGTATCTCTGTCATCTGCGAAGCACTAGAAGAAGCTGCTAGGATATAATCAGCATCATCAACATTCTCAGGCTGCATAACATTGATCTCTTCAATTTTAACACTGGACTTTGCAGGTACTATGCTGTGATCAGAAGACTTATCCTGCACTTTGTCTTTCCCCTTATCTTTGCACCTTTCACTGTGCAATTCATGGCATTATGGCCTAATATGGCCCTTTTTCCCACAATGGTGACAAGTAAACATTTGCATTCCTGCCACGGGATTTGCTACGTGACTTCCCAAGAGACTTGAACCAAGATTTCTGAGAATCTCGTCTATGGCCACTACCACTGTCATGCTTTCCATATCCATCATTCATGCCTCTAAGTGTCATAGCATGAGACACACGAGAGGCATCCAAATTCTTATGGTTAACCTCTTCCTGAGGAGAGCACTCTCAACATCAGATAATTTCAAGGTAGCAGTAGAGGCACATAATGCAGTGCGGAATAGATCCCATGAATCATTAACAGTACCAAGCAAGAAAAGAGGAGTGACATCCTCTGCAAAAGTGATATCCTGCGAAGTCAAGTTCTTGAGTATAGCATGGAACTGGCTCAAGTGAGCAGACATAGTCACATTCTCCTTCATGCGCAGATCCATAAGCTGCTTCAGCCAATACATTTGACTCGCTGGACTTTTCTTGACATAGAGATTCTTGATTTTATCCCATAGCCGCCATGCACTCTGTTCTTCCTAAAATACATTGTATTAAACTTGTTCTGTGACAGAAAATACAATGGTGGACTTGCATAACTCATCAAGCTCAAGCCATTCCTCATCTGGCATTGTTGTAGGCAGATGCCCGCTTAACCTCAAAGGTTTGATCTGCAATTTCTGCACCAACACCTACCAAATTTGGCTCTTCTAATAAGAATAATTCGTACCATCAAGCTTAGTGATGTTGAAAATAGCATGATCAATGGACGAACTCACCATAATGCAGGCAGGAAGACTGTAGACAATTCAAAACTACTTGATGTTTACTATAGAAAATGACCAAAAAATCACCAAAATCGAGGAAAAATGGCAAAGAAATGGGAATCAAAGCTGTTGCCCACCAAGTACTAGTGAAAATACATCATTTCAGAGTGTTTCAGCATGAAAAATCCATGTCAATCCATACATATATGCTTGATGTAATAAATTTCAGATTTCAGTAAAAGAGAGCTAACAGTGCCAAAATTGGATCCCAAGGCAATCAGATACTGCCAAGACCAAAGCCGGCATCATGCGGGCATAGCATAAGCATATGACGGTCGATAAGCATGAATCCAACATCCAAGTATGTCATACAAACATCTGCCAGTGAGTAGGCACACCCCCTAGGCAATGGGGCAAAGTGTTCCTGCCACTACCAAAACTTGACACAAGTAGGTGTCAGTTCACAAAGATACGGATCCAAAACTGAGACTTAGCTCATAAGCATATAGTGAACCAAGACATATGATGTATCATCCCAAAAGGTAAGAAGTCCCAAAGTCTCAAGTGTCTGTAACTGCTCAATAGCATGTAACGGCTCAATGCATAAAAGTACCACCTGCTCAATGACTGATAAGCATTCAAGAATGCTCCCACTGGCACAAAAGCTATATATATGAGCTCAAGAGCTCAATCCAAGGCAAGACACAGTGCCAATGACATAAGTCCAAGACAATACATCAATAGTACATCCAAAACATGTAGGTGGTAGAGCATCCGTATGTAGCATCCGTAAGCATGTAAGACATCAAATACATCCCAATCCAAACTCTAACAAGCCAAGTAACATCCAAAAATACTCTAGATAATCCAAAATGCATCCAAGGTGGAGCTTCAATGAGCACTCAAGCTCAACGTATGCATAGGATAATCAACCATGACATGAGCATCAAGCCGTAGACAACAGGTATGCATAAACCCAAGAAGCATCACTATTAAAGCATATACCAATGTCAATAAGTGCAAGGCTGAAATAAGATCAAGCTTCCAAAAGCATCCGGATTCAATGACATTTGTCCCTCGATGATCAATACATCATAGCATAACCCAAGATATACATCCGGAACCAATAGGCATATGTCAAAGCATGAAAGATAGCTTTAGCCCAAGAGTATTCAACATGCATTTACTGTTATAAACTGTGTATTTCCAGCCCCAAAATCAAGCCAAAATCATAGCATTACATGTAGCTTCAATCCCCCAATCAATCGGGATGCAATAGGCATCAAACTGGTTATGTAGTCATGCCCAAACAAGCATAGGCATACAAATACATGCTGTCTCAGACCTGAAATCTATTGCAGAAGATTCTGTCATCAGAATTTGGCAAATCTGACACCACCATCATGTTCAGAGCATGCCAAAACCCCAACTTAGACTTTTAGCTTGCCTGAATCGGGTTCCGAATGCCCGAGATATAACAAAAAGAGTGATTTTTGGGCCAGATTTTGAAACAGGCGCAAAAAAAACGTGAGCTAGCTGGGGGGTCTGATGTCCCACGTGTCAATAATGGGGCCCAAAGGGGGCACAAATGAGGGCCAAAGAAGGCCTACACTAAGCCTCAGCAAGCCTTGATAGGCTGGAAGCAAGATCCAGGTGAAGGAAGCTCCAAGAGGTGTGAGCTATGGCTACCCACAACTTGTTTACAGCCTATGAGACATGAGAACTGAAGTAAAACTCTGAAATAATGAAGCAATACCTCAATGTCAATGCGTGATGGTGCCTCAATAGGCCGGGAAGAAGTTTGGGAAGCCGGGGAGTGACGGGAGCTCAAGAGAATGAGCTATGGCTGCCGTGAAGGAGACCTAATGCGAGTGGGGAGTCGATGGGAAGCTGAGAATGCCATGAACCAAGCTCAAGGGTCAGGAAGCCGAGCTCTGATACCAGTTGAAAGGGAGCGATGGATCGAAGGTTGGACTTGAGAGCTATGGCAGCGGGAGAGTAAGAGCAAGAAAGGGAGAGACTAGAAATGGGAACTCCAACAGTCACAATGTCTGACGGGCCTTCCTTTATTCAAACTGTCACTAAAACAATAAAGAATAAAGTGACGGTGATGGGCGCCCGTCACCTGCAGTGTGCAGTGGCAGTGCCTGTCATTGTAGTAATACACAGGCGGCTAGGCAAAGGCGCCTTTACCCCCAACACTCCTTTTTCATTTTCAACATGGCATACACATCCCTCTTCTGCTTCTTCTCTATCTTTAGCTCCAGTTCCAATGCCTTCTCCACCAAGGCTGGGTTTAAGTGAGCTTGTACCTATTTAGCATTTTTTTCCCTTCCTACCGTGACGGTGCCGCACTCACTGTCAGGGTCGTGTGTCCTGAGAAACTCCACACACTTCATGTGGTTAGGTTCTTGCGCAAATTTCTTGAGATACTTGGTGAGGTTGCATTGCTCGATGACTCTCTTGGCTGCTTCCTTCTTGGCCACCACCCCCTCTACGTTATGAATGGTTCGGAACTTGAGCTGGTTGTAGGCGCGGCTTTCAAGAGTGATGCGGTATTGCACTCTTTCCTCCTCCATGAATGGAAGTCAGTGGGTGCGGTCTTGCTGCGACATCTTTTGTTCCTGTCATAATCCCAACTTTCCATTAGTACTTCCAAATTAACAATTCGCTGGAAAAGTCATAACCTCGTCATAATTAAAAAGAAAGACTCTATATGTTTATTGAATGAAAGCATTAAAATCCCATCCAATGTAGAATCTTCCCTTCAGACTTTAACTTTTTGCCATTTATTTCAAAGTTCTCTTGCCATTTTCCTACCTCACTCATTGTTTACGTGTTTATGCATTTTGCTTGATTTTCCTTGGTTTTAATTTGATTCACCTCACCCCCCTCCCCAGCTCGAGAAGAATCCTTCCTAGGATTGAAGGTTTTGGAGATCAAGGACATTCTGCAATGGATCTAGGAGTTACTGGCGTAGGAACCAAGTGTAAAAATTGGGGTTGTACTCTAACTGAGCTTCACAATCTAGATTAAAAGGTCAAGTGCCTACGTGTGTGATGTAAGTGAGAACATCTGTTAGAAAGTCACCGAAAGCGACACGACTAGCAATATGTAGCTCTTCCTCAGTCAGTAGGAGATCGAGGTAAGGGTGTCCTTTGACGTGCTCTTCCAGGGGTCGGCCATGAAGAGTGGTAAACACTCTATACGAGGTTGGTGTGACATAAATGGGGTCGTACTTTGCTGTTTTGATTGTGTGGTGCTGCTCAACGTTTGTCATGTCTTGGCACCCTTCTACTTCCCATTGCAACCTAAGAGTGTACCAGTGCCTCAAGGACGAGGATTCAGTCTCAGCAAGTTTGGATAATTCTGCAATTTCTTGGTCGGTGGTGGCAAAAGTCATTCACTGATCATATGACGTAATGAGGCACTCAAACGTCTCCCAAGAACAAGGCATCGTACAAACTTTGGTCGCAAAAGGTTCGGGCAATAAGCCTAATTCCAAGCGGTCGTAGCTTAGAGCTAGCTCTCTGAAAGTGGCATCTAGTCATCTAATGCAATCAACCACGTCATCCCTTTATCTTCGGCTAGATCTGAGGCCAGTGTCAAAAATGATTTTCGCTCATAGGAGGGTTTAAGACGTGCTGGTGGTCGGGGTTTGATAGCACTAGAGCCTTTGACAATGAATAGTTGTGGTTGCGGGTGTTCTTGAGGTTGCGGTTGGACCTCCTAGATTAGGGCTGGGGAAGTAGTAGCTACATCTGATGGACTGCTACCTTCAGAATGGATCATTGTAGTTAGATTGGCTCTAGCGGGTGATGGCTCACGTGATGATGTCTGTCGTTTGGGCTGACAAGCTTGTTCGACTCTCTTGGGCATGTGCGTGGATGAGCTTGATGGATGTGGGTCTGGGAAGCACTACGGCTTATGGTTTTGAGGTTCTATGGGGCTTGGGGTGATCAAGCTTGAGGGCGGTGTATGAGTGGTGCCCTTGGCCATGTGGGCTTTAGGGATCCATATCCAAGCATTCCCCTCATAGTAGCCTTGCACATGCAAGAGGGCTTTAGGGACCCACTTTTGCTTGATCATGCGTCGATTTCTGTAACTGCGCCTTGCTTTCCTAGAATTAGAGCTTCGGGTTTTATGAGGATGTTTGCGTTGACTTCTAGGTGGCAGTTGCAGCTGTTTAAGCCTCCATTGAAACCTAGGCTGTTGAGCCTTAGCTTTTGCTACCATGAGCAGCGGTTCTTGAGAGGTGGTGGCCGAGCACTACCCTTCTCCTTAGATTTGGCTGCTAATATTTCTACTGGTGGGCTGTCCAGACTATGGTGAGGTCATGCAGCCCTTGCTAAAAGCTGTAACAATGTGGACGTTGCCTATGGCAAGGTGGATGCACTGCAACTCATAAACAACGTTGCAACGAGTTTGCTTTTTGAAGGTTTGTCCTAGCAGTGACTCTGTGCCTACGTCTTTGGCGTCTGGCAACACGTAGAAGATCATTGGTACAGTCTCACACTCGATAGAAACGGTGTCCCTGCACTTGCCAAGAAGTGCGTATGAGCGGCCCCCATATGGGCTTAATTTGGCATTAGTGGGTTGTAGTGGTGGTTTTCCAAGTTGGGTCCAATGATCGTGAGTTACGACATTGAAGTCAGCTCCCTCGTCGATCAAGGCATTGAAGGCACATGTTCGCTTGGCAGTGACCGTGACGTGTAGGTATGCGAGCTCTACGGCTTCCTCATCCTCATCATCGATTTCGGTGATGGTGGCTACTCGTACTTTGATAGGCGGCTCCAACATTGGTGGCTCATGCAAAGGATGCATGGGAGGATAGTACTTCTTGACACGACTACCATTGAAGAAGCCCCCATCGATAACATTATAGGAGCCGATAGCAACATCATAAGTAGGCCATTGGCCACTTTTCTCTTATTTTTCCCTACACTCATTTGCCACTGGTCTTAATGAGTAGCTTGCCTACCATTGGTGCCTAAGCCTTGTCTTTGTGGTAATGCATGAAGTGTGGTTGCATCTCTTGCATTTATGAGTGTTGACAAGACAAGAATGCTCTCATGGTGGAGAACTTGTCGATCTCATCTTCTAAGATGGGCTTGGTATCCTGATGCTCTTGGGCTTCTCTCACCCACTCCTTAACCTTGTCGACTATTTTCAATTCGTGCTTTGGGTTAGGGTATTACCCAACCTTGGCAATCCCCTTCTCTGTGGTTTTAGGTGTGGAACACTTAGCGTGGTCGCATTGTCCATTTTTAGCATCATTTTGGCATCGACCCTTTTTTTCTTCCTTCGGTGGGTCTTCTTTTCTATCGAGGTTGCATCTAGGTTGCTAGGTCCTAGCAATGAAATGCTGGCATGTTTTGTTTGTGCCCTAGTCATGACATTCAACGAGATGGGAGTGGCCTCACCATCCATTATTTCGACTCCAAAGAGAAAGGACACCAAAGGTACGATGGCTAAGCTAGAATATGGTTTTCACCTGGGACATTCAACATATAAGTGAGAGTTTCCACACTCACAACATCTCAAATTGGCCTTTTCTCAATTAGCTTGCTCCCATTTGGAGCATTGAGATGAGATATGCCTTGGGTGGCCACAAGTTCAGCATGAGATTAGGTCATGGCTCTATCTTCCTAGGTCTCTGCCCCTTTCTTGACCTAACACCATCATTGGTATTGGTGTAAAATCCATTAAGATGGGACTAGCCTCATCGTTGTATGATACATAAGGGTTTGCATATTCCTCGTCCTCATTCAGCTCCTCCACATAATGTATTAGAGAGTCACTTGGTGGATGGGTCATGAAGGGTCCAGGTGGTTTAGGTATGCCTATAGGGTTGATGTCCATTTTGGGGACAGATGGCTTGGCATCATTAGGCACTGGGAGAGCTAATGAAGCTCCCCTTCCAAATTGCAACAGCCTATTCCCTAAGTAGTATGGCTAGTTGTAAAGCTACGTATACGGCAAACAGCTTGGTAGTCGTGATAGTGCACAACATTGTGACTGAACCTACTATGGTTGGCACAAGGTTTGGATCTAGGATCCATGCACTCGACAAGGAGATAGTTCCCTCCATGATGGACACATTATTGCACGTGAGGTTGTGCAGGTCTTCTAATCATTTCTAGAGCCTATGGCTAGCTCTAGCTTTACGTCTGTCAATTCTTGGCTAGGGTCAACACTCTTCCCTTTCTCTTGGTTACCTTGGCTAAATCTCTTGCTAGCAATGGTAGCTCTCTTTGAGGTTCTAGAGGCTATACTATCTCAGCTCATGGCTCTAGAGCTCCTCTACTTGAGTAGATCATCTACATGTATGGTTTCCTCAAAGACCTTAGTTAGCACGTCCCTTTGCAAGTTTGAGTTTCCTACCAAGGCCTTGTAGAGCTCTTCGCTACTTATTCCATTTATGAAGACGATAGAGGCCACTTGCTCACTAGGTTGCTCTATGGCTGGGATTCTCTTAAAGAGACTTTGCATGTGGGTGATGTAATCTCTAATGTCCTCCTTGTCCTTGTAACTGACATTCATTAGTCGAACAATGAGGTTGTCTGAATACCCTGCCTCAGAGAATTTATTGATGAAGAGACTCTTGAGAGAGTACTAAAAGTGTTGCATTCGGCATCATCTACAATGGTGTACCACATCCATCCTTTATCTCCAAGAAAAGACTGAAGGCTTGCACACATCAAGCAAGGTCTGTTAGGCCATTCGCCTCACACACCTGCTCAAACTACTCTATGAAGCTATATGGGTCATTGTGAGTTGCTTGGCAACTATGGATATCTTCAATTGGCTCCTTGAATTTGGTATGATTCCTAGTCCCACTAGCAACGAAGTTGCTAGGGCTGCTTTGTTCTGCTCTGCAGCAGAGCTATGTTATCTATGAGTCGCTTAGTGAGAAGCTCGCTCAATGTGACATCGGCTTTTAGTGCTCTTTCCATCTTCCCAACATCGGGTCCTATCCCATTCCAATTGGAAAGTGCTAAAATGTAATAGATCTCTCACATTTCTATTTTCTGCCTCAGTCATTGAGCTAAAATGTAATTGGGAAGCTGCTCGAGAAGCCGGGGAGTGACAGGAGCTCAAAGGAGTCAGATATGGCTGCCGCGAAGGAGACCCAATGCAAGTAGGGAGTCGATGGGATGCTGAGAATAAAGAAGGGCCCCGATCACACATTGTGACTGTTAGAGTTCCCATTTCTAATCTCTCCCTTTCTTGCTCTTGCTCTCTCACCATAGCTCTCGAGTCCGACCTTCGATCCATTACACCCTTTCAACTGGTATCAAAGCTTTGCTTTTCGAACTCTTGAGCTTGGTTTGTGGCATTCTCAGCATCCCATCGACTCTCTACTTGCATTGGGTCTCCTTCCCGGTAGCCATATCTGACTCCTTCGAGCTCCCATCACTCCCCGACTTCCCGAGCACCTTAGCCTATGCTTATGAGTTAAGTCTCAGTTTTGGATTCGTATCTTTGTGAACTGGCACCTACTTGTGTCAAGTTTTGGTAGTGGCAGGAACACTTTGCCCCGTTGACTGGGAGGTGTGCCTACTCACTGGCAGATGTTTGTATGGCATACTTGGGTGTTGGATTCATGCTTATCAACCGTCATATGCTTATGCTATGCCCGCATGATGCCGAATTTGGTCTTGGAAATATTTGATTGCCTTAGGATTCAATTTTGGCACTGTTAGCTCTCTTTTACTGAAATCTAAAATTTATTACAGCAAGCATATATGTATAGAATGACATGGATTTTTCATGCTGAAACACTCTGAAATGATGTACTTTCACTAGTACTTGGTGGGCAGCAGCTTTGGTTCCACTTTCCTTGCCATTTTCCCTCGATTTTGGTGATTTTTTGGTCATTTTCTATAGTAAACAACAAGCAGTTTTGAACTGTCTACAGTCTTCTAGCCTGCATTATGGCAAGTTCGTCCACTGATCATGCTATTTTCAACATCAATAAGCTTGATGGTACGAATTACTCTTATTGAAAGAGTCAGATTTGGCAGGTGTTGGTGCAGAAATCGCAAATCAAACCTTTGAGGTTAAGCGGGCATCCGCCTGCAACTATGCCAGATGAGGAATGGCTTGAGCTTGATGAGTTATGCAAGTCCACCATTGTATTGTTTCTCACATAATAGATTCACTACAATGTATTTGAGGAAGAACAGAGTGCATGGCAGTTGTGGGATAAAATCAATAATCTTTATGACAAGAAAAGTCCAGCGAGTCAGATGTATTGGCTAAAGCAGCTTATGAATCTGCATATGAAGAAAAATGTGACTATGCTTGCTCACTTGAGCCAGTTCCATGCTATACTCAAGAACTTGACTTCGCAAGACATCACTTTTGCAGAGGATGTTACTCCTCTTTTCTTGCTTGGTACTCTTAATGAGTCATGGGATGTATTCCGCACTGCATTATGTGCCTCTACTACTACCTTAAAATTATCTGATGTTGAGAGTGCTCTTCTGCAAGAAGAGGTTAACCGTAAGAATTTGGATGCCTCTCGTGTGTCAAGAATCGCGTGTGGGGAGACTTGCTCAAGATACTGCACCAAACACACACAGAATGCATAAGGAGAAGCTCACTCAAGAGACAAGAAGAGAGATGGGGGCCAAAACGTTTTCTTGCTGGTTTCTTCTTCTTCCTCCACACACTTTACAATGTACACAAAGTATAGATAAGATACAACATAAAGAAAAGTGGCCTACTAAGTCAAACAATGCATAATTGACTACACTAGTCGACTGGAGCTATAATTATGCCAGCTGTAAATAGGTGTAACAACCTGAATATAATAATTAATGAGTCAGTGGCCATGTGAGAGTCATAATGACCACCGACGTGCTAAGTATAGATGTGTGGACACATCTAACCAGGCGGTCCATCATTAATGTCTGCATGTGTTGAGCTTGTCATCTCAACACTCCCCCTCAAGCTCAACTGCATCTTTGCAACTCCAAGTAAGCTTCAAAACTTTTGAAGCTTCTCTGTACCTAATGCCTTCGTGAAGATGTCAGCTACCTGATCCTGTGTGCTGACATACACCAAGTCAATCTCACCTGCTAGTACCTTCTCTCTCACAAAGTGGTAGTGTACCTCAATATGTTTTGTTCTGGCATGGAACACAGGGTTCCTAGCCAACTGTATACTGCTCATGTTGTCACAATAAATGGCAACTGAACCTTCCACCTGCACATCTAAATCAGCCAATAACTTTGTAGCCATACTACCTCACATGCTGCAACAGCAGCACCTCTATACTCAGCCTCTGTACTCGACAAAGCAACTGTAGATTGCTTTTTGCTGCTCCAAGCAACTGCTGCACTACCAAGAGAGAACATGTATCCGCTGGTAGATCTTCAATCAGACATACTACCAACCCAATCTACATCTATGTATCCAAACACCTATACATCTGTACCTGCCTCATAGAAAAGTCCATAATGTAATGTGGACTTCACATATCTCAATATGCGTCTGACTGCATCCAAATGTGTCTTTCTAGGTACTTGCATAAACTGACTCACAAGACCAATAGCGTAGCTCAAGTCTGGCATTGTAATGGTCATGTAGATCAAACTCCCCACTATTCTCCTGAATATAGTAGGGTCTTCGATCTCATTCCCAACATCAACACTCAACTTTACATTTTACTCCAATAGGACTGAAAGTGGTTTGCATGCTGTCATACCATACTTGGACAACATATCCAAGCCATACTCTCTTTGGGACAGCCATATACCATCATCACATCTGATCACCTCAATGCCAAGGAAGTACCTTAGCTCACCTAAATCCTTCATCTCAAACTTCTTCTTCAAAAAGTCCTTGACTTCAGCAATCCCATGACTATGATGACCAAACCTGCATCTCCCTTTCTCACATAAAGTGAGTGATCAGCATCATAAACATAAAAGCCAATATTGATAAGGTACTCTCTGATCTTGTCAAACCATGCTCTAGGTGTTTGCTTGAGCCCATAGAGCGCCTTCTTCAACTTGCATACATACGTGGGATACTCTAAATCTTCATAACCTGCTGGCTGATCCATATACACTTCTTCTTGCAAATCACCATGCAAGAAGCAATTCTTCATATCCATTTGCTGCAGCCTCCAACCTTTGGTTGTTGCCAAACCAATCACACATCTAACAGTTGCCATCCTAGCAACTAGACTAAAGGTTTCATCATAATCTATGCCATATGTATGGGCATAGCCTTTTGCAACCAGCCTAGCTTTGTACCTACTAATAGAATAAACCCACTTACATCCAATAGCTTTCTTGCCCTTCGGCAATGAAACTAGATCCCAAGTCTTATTGGCCTCTAATGCAGCCATCTCCTCATCCATTGCTGCATCCCAATGAGTATGACCAACAGCATTCTCAAAACAAGTGGGCTCAGCATCCTCAACAACTAGTTTCACCATATAAGCATAATGGTAAGCTCCGTAACCTTCAAAACCAAATCTTTTAACAGGGTATCTGACCCTACTAGATCTGCGTACCATTGGATCACTCAATGGAGCCTTTACATTATTATGAGCTCTCCATACACCTGGTGTCCTAACAGAAGGAATACCAAGCTCATCATCTAAGCTCTCTGAGCCATTGGAGTCTCCATCAAAAACTGCATCAATGCCATCTGACACTTTATTCTTTCCTTTGTCTTTACCTGCAGTGCTACTAGATGCACCTGAAGATGTAGAGCTACTCCTTAGTCTGCCAGACCAAGGACTACCAGATGATGTCTCTGGTCCACTAAGAGTCCGTGATTCTTTCTTTTTAGCCTACACATGAGTGTCATGATCATCATCATCATCCAATGCATCACCACTAGATGCATACCAACTGCTCATTTCATCAAAGATGACATCCCTGCTCACTCTGAACTTACATGTGACAGGGTTATAACAACGATACCCTTTCTGCTCTAAAGAGTATCCAATAAAGACACATTTTTCTGCCTTTGGATCAAGCTTCTTCCGTAGCTCATCTAGCACATGAACATATGCAACATAGCCAAATACCTTCAAGTGTGATATATCAGGCTTCTTGCTAGTAAAGCATTCTTCAGGAGTCATCCCATGAACTGCAACTGTGGGAGTTCTGTTCATAATATAAACAACAGTATGAACAGCCTCAGACCAAAAATGCTTAGGCATATTCTTTTTAGCCATCAAGGCGCGAGCAACTTTTGCAATATGCCTGTTTTTCCTTTCTGCAACCCCATTTTGCTGTGGGGTATACCTACATGTGAACTGTCTCTTTATCCCATGAGACCTCAGAAAATCACTGAACTCATTCGAGAGGTACTCTCCCCCTCCATCTGACCTCAAGCACTTTACTTTCAAGCATGTTTCTCTTTCAACTACAGCCTTGAAAGTTCTGAAGTGCTCAAATGCTTCACTCTTTTCCTTCATAAAATATACCCATAGCTTTCTAGAACAATCATCAATGAATGTGACAAAGTATGAACTGTCTCCAAGAGATACATTTTGTGTAGGCCCCCAAACGTCTGTATGCACAACATCAAGGATATTTCTGCTTACATCTTTGTCATGTGAAAAGGGTTGTCTTGCCTGCTTACCAAACTGACATGCTTCGCATACCTTATGAAATTCTGTAACTCTAAATGTAGGTAAACCTGTAACCAACCCTTTGGACTGCATTAACTTTAGCCTTTGTACATTTGCATGTCCAATGCGTTTGTGCCAAATTTCAATATCTGCAACAATACCTTTTCCTTTAGCATACATAGCAGTATTCATAGTAGGAATTCCAGCATCCAGAGTAAACATACGTCCAACTCTACTTCCCTTTGCAACTAACCTGCACTTGTCATTGAAGTCTTCTACAAAGTAGCCCTTTGCATTAAATCCGACTTGAAGCCCTTGCTCTTGTCAAGATTGTGGGAGAGAAGGAAGGAGTCTCACTTGTAGCTTTCTCACTTGCACAATGGGGGAATACACACAAAGGTGGAGGTTGAAAACAGTTTTCCTCTTCTTAGTTGTGTAAGCCAAAAAGAACACAAGTACAGAGAAATAGAAGAACCCTATATATGGGTCTCAAACCAAACTCAACTAACTAAGGTGGCATAGTAACTGAGCCACAAACTGGAGTAGATAAGGATAGCTATCATCTAGCTATTATTCACGGGTGGTGTACCAACCGCATCTGCAGCTAACAAGTCAGTAATATAAATGCACAACGGTCACCCTGGCATATCACGAATGGAGCTCGATATCTCAACAGCTCTACCATCTGACCGACTGACACCAAGTTCTTTGTAATGGATGGCACATGTAATACATCTGAAAGACTCTTTGTCTTACCATCATGTAAGGACAAGGGAACTTTTCCAATGTGTGAAATTGGGTGGCATGAATCATCACCCATCTACACATAACCTGCATTTTGCAAATCTTGCATCTCTCCAAACCATTTTTCATGGCTGGTCATATGATTGGATGCACCTGAATCAATATACCAAACATCATCATGTGTTCCCTTTCCTGTAACAGCATTCAACATATGCTTCATAACAAACAGACGTTCATTTTTGTCTTCATTCTGTTCATGAAGACGATGCATAGTTTTCTTGCTGCAACTTACCATTGCGAATATTATCTTTCTTAGCATAACATTGGGCTGCAATATGACATGTTTTGCCACAATAGTGACACACAATACCAGAGTTGTTAGAGCCTCTATTCTACCATCCACATCTTCCTCTAAAGCTCCCCCTACCTCTAAAGTTACCACGACCTCCTGAAACCTGCATATCACCAAATTACTGATTCAATCTGTTTTGCTGGTTGTCACTACCACATCCTATACCACAGCATCTTGAAGAGAACCTTCCACGTCCCCTTCCTGAACTGGAGTAGAAAGCTTGGACCTATTCACCACTTCTTTCAGATGTCTCACTATGCATGTTGATCTCTTCAGTGATCATAAGGGAGACCAACTCATCGAAATCTGGAAATGGCTTTCTAACATATATGGAAGTTACAAAAGACTTCCAAGCCTTTTCATTATTAAGTCCACCCAAGGTAGATGACACCAAATCATCATCATCGAGCATTGCATCAATCGCTGCCAATGCATCTGCAATGCTCCTTACCTTCAGTGCATACTCATTGATAGACATCTTCCCTTTCTTCAATGTATTCAACTCTTGCTTGAGTTGAATCTTTCGTGCCTTTGTATTTACGGAAAACATACTTTCAAGTATGGTCCAAGCTGCATATGAATTCTCTGCATTTCTAATATGTCCCAACATAATATTGTCAATTACTGCAGACAGCTAATACGTGACCTTCTTGTCTTTTGCATTCCATTCCTTTCGTGCTTTTGTCTCTTCGCAGTTGGAGGATCACTCACCTCCGGCTCCTTTTCTTCACCTGAAACAAACTCGTAGAGGCATTTTCCAATAAGAAAGTTCGTGACACAGAACTTCCATGAAGGGTTGTTGTTCTTGTCGAGCTTCTCAATGACGGGGCTTCCACTATTCTCTGCCATTATCACAAAACTAATACCAAAAAGCAAGCAAATCTTTTGCAACCCTCGACCTGTAGTGCATAGCAATACATCAAACAGCCTTTTTCACTGTTTGCTCAACAATACATGCAATCTGCAACTTGTTTGTAGATAAACCTTATGTTTACTTCCTACAAACACCTCAAGAATTACGGATTTGCAATCTGTAACCTGTGCACCCACTTTCGGTCAAAACAATTGAAATCACAATGTACCCTAAAACTCTTGTCCGCAACCTTGCGGCTCTAAAACGGGGCCTGAAACGGCCTTAGATGCCCAAAATAACTGCGGGTAAGCTGCATAGGGCTTATCTGCAGAATACACAGCGCTCTTCGCGCACACCAAATCTCACTGCAATCTGAGATTTTTGCTCTGCCCTATTTTTGGTGCCTCCACAAGCACTATCCAAGAGAAAGAGTGGAAGAATGGGAGAGCTTCTTACTTGTGGCTTGCTTGCTCGAACCTTGCTTCTTCTCCTTCACTTCAGCCTTCAAAATCAGCCTCTCTCAGTGGCGTGGCTCTGATACCATGTCAAGAATGGCGTGGTGGGGGGACTTACTTAAGATGCTGCGCCGAACACACATAGAATGCACAAGGAGAAGCTCACTCAAGAGACAAGAAGAGAGATGGAGGCCAAAACGTTTTCTTGCTGGTTTCTTCTTTTTCTTCCACACACTTTACAATGTACACAAAGTATAGATAAGATACAACATAAAGGAAAGTGGCCTACTAAGTCAAACAATGCATAACCGACTACACTAGTTGATTGGCGCTATAACTATGCCAGTTGTAAATAGGTGTAATAACCTGAATATAATAAGTAATCAGTCAGTGGCCATGTGAGAGTCATAATGACCATCCACGTGCTAAGTGTAGACGTGTGGACCCATCTAACCAGGCAATCCATCATTAATGTTTGCATGTGTTGAGCTTGTCATCTCAACATCGTGTGTCGCATGTTATGATAGTTAGAGGCAGAAATGATGGATATGGAAAGCATGGCAGTGGTAGTGGCCGTGGACAGGATTCTCAGAAATCTCGATCCAAGTCTTGTGGCACGTAGCAAATCCCGTGGCAGGAATGAAGATGTTACTTGTCACCATTGTGGGAAAAAAGGCCATATTAGGCCACAATTCCATGAATTACGCAATGAAAGGCTCAAAGATAAGGGGAAAGACAAAGTGCGGGATAAGTCTTCTGATCGCAGCATAGTACCTGCAAAGTCCAGTGTTAAAATTGAAGAGATCAATATTATGCAGCCTGAGAATGTTGATGATGATGATTATATCCTACCAGCTTCTTCTAGTGCTTCGCAGATGACAGAGATACACTCTATGTATGCATAGTGTTGGCTCTTGGACTCAGATGCATCCTTTCATGTGACACCTTACCAAGAGTGGTTTCATTCATACCGTACCATTTCGGGTACTGTGCGCTTGGGTGATGATAGCTCTCTTGATATTGTGGGCATTGGTGATGTTAGGCTATAGTTTCCTTCTGGCAGCAGTTTTGTTATGCAGGATGTACGTCATGTACCTGCTTTGACACGCAGTCTCATGTCAGCTGGACAGCTTGATGATGCAGGATATCATGTATGTTTTGGAGACTCTACATGGAAGATCACTCATGGCAGACTTGTGATTGCAAGAGGTACCAAGGCTGGCAGTCTCTACCCCTTGATTGTATCAGCTTCTTCCCTTGATCATGTTTTGTCTGTGGGTTCTATCCCACATGTATCTCTTTGGCATTCCCGTTTGGGTCATATGTCTTTGAAGGGAATGAAAATGCTTTTTGGTTTGCAGTACTTACCGCCCCTTGATTATGCATGTTTTGATTCATGTGAGCATTGTCTTTATGGCAGGCAGACTAGTTCTACACATAAGAAATCTGGTAGGCCACGCATGAGTGAGCCCTTGGCATTGGTACATTCGGATGTCTGTGGGCCCATGCCTTGTCAGTCTATGGGTGGTGCAAATTATTTTGTTATGTTCATAGATGATTTTTCACAGAAATTTTGGGCTTATCCCATTAAGCTGAAATCCGATGTCTTGGCTGTGTTTCAAAGATGGCTTGCATTGGTTGAGAACAAGTCTGGGTATAGGCTAAAATGCCTAAGGATGGATAATGGGGGTGAGTATGTCTCACGTGCTTTTGAGCAGTTATGTGATGAGAGGGGTATTAAGCATCATTTGACCACCCCCTACATCCCCCCCTAGAATGGTTTGGCTGAGAGGATGAATAGAACCATCCAGGAGCATGTATGCAGTATGCTTAGTCATGCAGGCCTACCATGGAGCTTTTGGGCTGAGGCAATTAGTATAGTTGTGCATGTCATAAACAGATCACCTTCTAGTGGTTTGGATTTCCACGTTGCAAAGGAGGTATGGACTAAAAAACCCCCCTCTTATGCGCATCTCCGTGTCATTGGATGTGAGGCATTTTGCCATGTGCCCAAGGACAAGAGAAGTAAGCTGGATCCCAAGAGTGTCAAATGTATTTTCCTTGGTTATGGGGATGCAGACGAGATGGGTTACCGTCTCTGGGATCCCCAGGCGCGGAAAGTCATCCGCAGTCATGATGTAGTCTTCCATGAAGACAATATGCATAGGCACCCTGAGAGAGTTGTTGAGATCCATAGGGTCATATTTCAGAAGGAACCGAGAGCTCCCACACAGCCAGTTGGACAGCCTATAGCTGCAATAGATGCTCATGGTCAAGGCATTGGATAGGCAGCTGGGCAGGCAGCAGAGCCTACCATGAGACAGTCTACTAGAGCCAGACATCCACCTAATAGATTTTATCCCTCGATACATTATGTCTTGGTTACAGATGTAGAAGATCCTTTCACCTATAATGAGGCTATGCGCAGGGGTGACAGTCACTCCTGGGAGAGGGTTATGTAGTGTGAGATAGATTCCATGCATAAGAATGACACTTGGGATTTGGTTTCCTTGCCTACGAGCAAGAAGGCTTTGCCATGCAAGTGGATGTACAAGCTAAAAAGTACCCCTGGACACCCCAAGCCGGCATACAAGGCTAGATTGGTAGCAAAGGGTTTTAAGCAGGAGCATGGTGTGGACTTTGATGAGATATTTTCTCTTGTGGTTAAGATGACCACCCTGCGCTTAGTCTTGGCTTTGGTTGCTTAGCTTGACTTGGATTTATACCAGATGGATATCAAGACAGCTTTCTTACATGGGGACTTGTATGATGAGATTTATATGGAACAACCTAAGGGCCTTGCAGAACTTGGCAGGCAGCACCTAGTGTGCAAATTGAAGAAAAGTATTTATGGCAGGAACCTAGGGAGTGGTATCATAAGTTTGATGCCTTTATGCAGTCCACAGGGCTATAGCCGGAGTGCTATGGATCCGTGTCTTTACAGGAAGAAAGCTCGTGATGGTTCTTTATTGATTTTGGTACTCTATGTGGATGATATGTTGATAGCAAGGAAAGCTCATGATGAGCTAGATGCTCTTAAGGCTCAGCTCAAGAAGAGCTTTGAGATGAAAAATTTGGGACAGGCCGCTCACATGCTTAGTATGCGCATTAGATGCGACAGGCATCAAGGACTCCTCTACTTGTCACAGAGAGAGTACATTCATAAAGTCCTTGAGTGCTTCCACATGCAGGACATAAAGCCTATTGGCTATCCATTGCCTTCATATGTGAAGGTATCATAGGCTGATTGTCCGTAGACATATGAGCAGAGCGCCGAGATGGCCAAGATTCCCTATTCATCCGCAGTGGGTAGTCTTATGTATGCCATGATAGCTACTCATCTAGATATTGCCTTTGCAGTTGGTGTTGTGGCACACTATATGGCTACACCTGGCAAGAAGCATTGGGATATTGTGAAAGGTATCATGAGGTACCTGAAGGGCACTGCAGATATGTGCATATGCTATGGCAGCCACGATATAGGAGTCGTGGGGTACACTGACTCTGATTATGTAGGACATGCAGATAGTAGGAAGTCCACTTCCAGCTATGTATTCACCTATGCTAGAGGTGTTGTTTCTTGGATGTCCAGAGTGCAAAAATACACGGCCCTTTCTACTACAGAGGCCGAGTATGTTGCAGCCACTGAGGCTTGTAAGGAGGCCATTTGGTTGGGTTGTTTAGTTGTTGACCTTGGTATTGATGCTATCCCTACACTGCATTCGGATTCTATGAATGCTATTCAGTTAGCCAAGAATCCGGTCTTCCATGCGAAGACGAAGCACATTGAGGTGAGGTATCACTTCATACGTGGGGTTGTTGAGGACAAGTCTATTGATCTTGTCAAGATCTCGACTGACCAGAATCCTACAGATCTGCTCATGAAAATCCTCTCTACAGAGTGCTTTGCCTTCCTCAAGAGGTTGATGGGCGTGGGATGAGATGACCTATTTCCTCATCCTGTTGTACATGTGTACATGTTGTACTGTATTTTTTCTTTTTTTCTTTTCACTCCTCACTGGGACAGATTCGCCTTTAAGTGGGAGGTTGTTAGGGATAAAGGCACCTCTGCATAGCCCCTAGTGTATTACTACACTAACAGCCACCGCCACTGCACACTGCAGGTGGCGGATGCTCATCACCGTCACTTTATTCTTTATTCTTTTAGTGACAGTTTGAATAAAGGAAGGCCCGGTCACACATTGTGACTGTTGGAGTTTCCATTTCTAGTCTCTCTCTTTCTTGCTCTTGCTCTCCCGCCATAGCTCTCGAGTCCAACCTTCAATCCGTCACTCCCTTTCAAGGAGGATGTGCTAACTAATGACGACATCAACATTCAAGACATTCCTGATGCGAAAGCCAGACTACAAGCGAAGCTAGTGCACGTGCTCTTCTCCAACCAGCGCTACAACGCTTTAATGCATCGAATCAACGTGCCTTTGCTGAAGAATGTAGCAGCTCACACCTTGCATGAAGTCAACTGGAACGAATATGTACACAAAACCATTGACTAGGAGGCTAAAGCACTAGCTTTAGGAAGTACACCAGCAGGAGGGGAGTCCCCAGCTTCCAAGGCCATGGAAAGAAAGAAGGCCTCGTCCAAGGCCTCGTTTATTGCCTATTGAAGAATTTTGACTGCACGCATCTAGGAGGCAGTGAAGGAGACACAAGATGCAGAAGAAGGAGAAGGAGAAATGCCTGACAGGTCACCCCCTCACCAGGACCAAGAGAGGTCCAATGACAGGACCGAGAGTGATAAGGAAGGGCAGGAACAAGAAGAACAATCGGGCAAAAAGCAAGCCAAGAAACCAAGAAGAAGACGGCACAAAAGAAAAAGAAGTTGGATGAAGGCCGCAAGAAGGAGACAGAGAATTTGGAAAAGGCAAAAAGAGAATCCCTCAAGAAGGCCGAAGAGAGGGAGAAGAAGAAGAAACAGAAAGAAAAAAAAGCAAAGGAAGAAGTCAACAAGGCTAAAAAGGTGTCGAAACAAGAGGCTGAGAAGAGGAAAAGGAAAGAACGGGAAGAAAAAGAGAAATTGGAGGAAGAGCATAGGAAAACTGAAGAAGAAAGGCAAAGAAGAGCTACTGAGGAAGAAGAGGAACTAAGAAGGAAGGAGGAGGAGGACTTGGCCGAAGCCACACGTCAGTCCATCGAGTAGCAGAGCAGGGCCGATGATCTAGGAGCCTGGAGACAGCTGAGGGAAGAAGGGCCTAGTTCCATCACGCAGGTACCAGAGATCACGCCGCTTGCTATCCTTGAAGGCAAAGGCAAGGCCCTTATCCATCCGATCCCCACCCTCATGGTGCCTCCCACCAAACCAACCACCCTCACCCCTAGCATCCCCACCAGCATAAAGGTCTCCAACTTCGTGGCATGGATGTAGTATTTTATCAATTAAGAAATGGCCCAGGGAAAGAGCACGGAGACCACGGCCACAAGACAAAAGAGATGAGCCGCAGATGTTGAGTCGAGACAGGACCAAAAACGTCAGAAAGTGGAAGCCTTGACCACTCAAATCCACACAATAGTGACACCACCAGCCAATTACAACGAATACGTTGTTGAGTTGCTCTCCCAATTGGAGAAGGCTAAGGAGGAAAAGAGGATGGTTATGGCTGAGTTGGTGGCAGAAAAGGAGTCGGTAGCCACTTTCCAACTCAAAAAGACCCGCACAATAGCCATGAAGCAACGACAAATCTTTGATCTCAAACAGGAATTAAAGGACAAGGAGGACATGGAGGAGAGCTACAAGCACCGGCTGGAGGATGAGAATCAGGAATTGGTGCAGATACAGAGAGAGTATAAGCTCCTCCTGATGCAGGAGGTGAAACCTGCCAACATTGAGCAAATGATGGAGAAATTGAATGCCAAAGAAGAGGAGAGAAAGCAGGAGAAGGAGTAGTAGCAAAAGGAGATCGAGTCTATGACCGATCAGCTACACTTGGGAAGGAAAGAGCAAGAGAACGTGAGCAGGGAACTAAAAGACCAAGAGCAGAAGCTCGTAACCCTAGTATAGAAGCAAGGAGAAAGCATGGAAGAAAGAATTGGCAGCGCAGAACGAAAAAAGGGTGAAGACACTGGCACGGTGCCTCGCTTTGGTGGAGAAAGAAAAAATCCTCACAGAGAGTAAAGCAGAAGCCGCCTAGACAGCCTTCAGTGCCCAACAAAAGGCCTTCATTAATACACTAATGGACACGACCCACCCAGAGAAAAAGGAGTCATTGGAGGTGGTACACAAAAAACTAAGCATCACACAAAGAGCCCTGCATGCAGGGCTGCAAATGCCACCCCAACCTGCGGAGGTTAAACTCAGCCTAACCTGCGGAGGTTAGGCTAAGCCTAGAAGAGCAACGAAAATACCTGCTACTGGCCGGCCTAACCCCCCAGGAAATTAATGCAATGGGATTTGAAGAAGGAGCACAACAAGAAGATCGGTAGGGGGAGGAGGCTGAGCTTGAATTCGATATGGGGAGATTCAAAGAAGAGGTGATCCCACAGCCCCCCTTGCCACATGTCCAAGAACAACAACAGGCTGATCCATCCGCAGAGAGACAAGCCGCACTCAGGGAAAGATGGAGAAAGTTAGTCAAAGAAACCAGGAAGCAACTAAGATCCAAACCGGTCATGCAGCCGTTCGCACCCCTCCCACCGTGCCTCGATGACCTCCCTGCTGGATTCCACGTAGAGCTGGTGATTTGGGAGTGGCAGGAAAGACAAAAGGACCCATTCACCTTCATCTTCCTCATGCCCAACAGCCTGCGTAGGGTCCTACTACTCAAGGTGATGGAGGAGGTGATCGCGACTAGCAGCCAGCCAACTGGGACAGAAGTGGCTAGAGGAAAGGGAGAGGACCCCCACTCTTTGGGGAAATGAAGAGGCTGAGTTTTGGCAAAAGAAGGTGTTTGAAGTACCACATACTGTACAGGGATATAACTGCCAACCCCAATGGAGGAGGTGAGTGTGTGACATCAGCATGCTTGCCTGGATGGCTTTTTGCAACACCCTGTCCTATGAGAGGAACGACCCCACATTCATGGCGTACCCTCGTAGGGTAGGTGTGGATTTTGTTGCCACCCTCCATGGGTGTTATGATTTTCCTATCATCTACAACTCCAATACGGCACCTTTGAACATGCCCTCCTCTTCAACTCAGGAAACCTAAATGATTCCATGACGTGTTTCCTCACGGATTTCTCTTCATGCCCCAATCCAGCCTTTGCAACTACCTATAATTATCTTAGGTTGCTTAAGCTATTACTCAAGTAGGACCCAACCCCACAAGAACGTGGCGTGTCTCCTCTCTTTTTTGACCCTAACGCCATCGACAGCTGTGACGTGGCACGTCTAATGATGAGGGCTAGCCTTCTCCCCTCTTTTTTCCTAGCTCTCCTAGAGGATATGAACGACAGCCAGTTCACTAGATGCAATCATCCTTTCCTCTCCACCACCTCCCTCCACATCTCCATGAATCTGAAAGAATACATGCAAAGCCATCAATTTTTGAGCAAATCCATCCGACCCCCTTCCCCACCTAAATCAGATGAAGAGAATTAGGCACAGGCTGTCGTTCTACTAGTATAATACTATTCCAAAAAAAAAAGGAGAAAAAGAAAAAGAACAAGCATACAAGGAAGAGCAAGAGGAACATTACACACGGAATGGACAAACCAACTCACTTACAAAAGTACTTAGCACCACATAAAGCACGATCATTGCACCTAGGGGTCCTCAACTTAGGCATGCCCGGTGGCCTCGGTTGACTGGCCCTGCTCCTAACCCCCTCGCCCTTTTTGCTCCCCCACTTCATGCTTAGGACACATCAAGGACATGACATACCTAAGGGGTACCACTCGCCTATGGTTAGACCTGTCACCCTAAGCTACTTGCACCGCACCTGCCTTTGCACAAATGGGGTCCTCAAGTGTGCGACATTACCCAGGCTAGCCTGTGGTTAGACCCAACTCCCCATTCCACCAGCACAAGCATGATACACTACACAATAAGATAGACACCCCCTTAGGTAGAGCACCGCACCTTTTCTTTCCAGGCATCACAGAGGCGACAAACCATGGACTTCGGAAGCCCGCATCATCCACTTGCTATCCATTTGGCTTCTCCAACAAACCTTATTACCAAGCTTCCACAAGCACCCAAGTTTACGTGTGGCCCTACCCTCACACGACTACTTCACCAACTGCCTCTTAAACCCCAACTGCAGCCAAGAGTGCCATGGGACTGGCACCCGTCTCGGAGGAGGGTAATGTTAACCTTAACCCCAAGTCAAGAAGGCGGAAGAATGAATGAAAAAGCAGAAAGAGGATGGAAAAAGAGCAAAGATACGCAGGCGGTCTCTAAAGCTAAGATGGGGCCAAAAGCATAATTTTAAATGAAAGGCACCTCAAAAAACTCCAAAATTTCATGTAAAAGAGCGCCAGCCTCCCTCCTGTGCCAATTTTAAAGTATTAGACGGGTGTAGGCTAGAGGCATAAGGCTAGAAGGGGGAAATAGAGAAAGGACCTTTCCACAATGGCCGGTCATGTAAAAGAAAGGGATGGGTGCCCGTGGGAATTTAGGGTTTTGTATATAAAGTTCAAAAAGTGAATGGAAGCTCATTCTTTGGTGTGTGGCTAACAAGAACTCTTCTCTTCTCCTCTTCTTCTCTTCTCCTTGCTTGTGTGTACTCTTGAGAGAGGGAGTGTGAGGATGTGAGAGAGTGAGTGTGTGGGAATGAGGGATCAAGAGGGTGAAGCTCTTCACCATCTCCTCTTCTCTTCTCTTGCGCGCACGGCTATGCTGGATGGAGCTTGAAGATGGAGGAGGCTTGAGGATGCTTGAGCTAGCATCTAGGATCGTGGGGCTACCGGTGTGTGTGAGAGAGAAGGTAACTCATATCGGCATCAAGGTAAGCTCACTACACTCATAGGATCGACGGTGTGTTGGCTAGGTGAGAGATAGCTATTAGTGCTCGGCTTCGAACACTTGAAACAATAAGCGGTCCGTGGGTCTTGGCGGTTGAGCGAAAGCTCCCACACTAGTTGTTTAAGATAAAAGGCCTCATGAGGCAGTTGCAAAAATTTGAAATTTGGCATATTTGTAGGTGTGGGAGCTTTCGCTCAACCGCCAAGACCCACAGACCGCTTATTGTTTCAAGCGTTCCAAGCGAGCTCTAATGGCTACCTCTCACATAGCCGACGCGCCCTCGGTCCTACGAGTGTAGTGAGCTTACCTTGATGCTGACATGAGTTGCCTCCTCTCTTTTACACTCCGATTACTCCATGATCCTAGATGCTAGCTCAAGCATGCTCAAGCTTCCTCCTTCTCCAAGCTCCAACTGCCATAGCTGCGCGCGCAAGAGAAGGAAAGAGAAGATAAGAGAAGAGAAGATGGTGAAGAGCTTCACCCCCTTGATCCCTTACTCCCACACACTCCCTCCCTCATACTCACAATCACTCCCTCTCTCAAGAGCACACACAAGCAAGGAGAGGAGAAGAAGAGAAGAAGAGAAGAGCTCTTGTTGGGCACACACCAAAGAATGAGCTTCCATTCACTTTTTGAACTTTATATATACAAACCCTAAAATCCCATGGGCACCCATCCTGTTTTACATGACCGGCCATTGTGGCAAGGTCCCTTTTTCTAATTCCCTCTTTTTGCTTCATGCCCTAGGCCTATATTCGACTATTCTTTTACAGGTGGCACAGGAGGGAGCCTGGCACTCTTTTACAAGAGTTTTTGGAGTTTTTGAGGTGCCTTTTATTTAAAACTACGCTTTTGGACCCAGCTTAGCTTTGGAGTCTACCTGTGTGTCCTTGCTCCTTTTCCATATTCTTTCTACTTTTTCATTCGTCCTTCCGCCTTCTCGACTTGGGGTTAACATTACCCCCCTCCGAGACGGGTGCCAGTCCCATGGCACTCTTGCCGACTGTTGGTGTTTTAAGAGGCAGTTGGCAGAGCAGTCATGTGAGGGCAGGGCAACATGTAGACTCGAGTGCTCGTGGAAGCGTGGTAGTAAGGTTGGTTGGAGAAGTAACGGATGTTGATAGGGGCCTCCGAAGTAGGTGGGTGGGCGCGCTGGTGGTGCTTGGAAGGACAAGGGGTGGTGCTCCACCTAAGGAGGGGGATGTCTATCTTAGTATGCAGTGCGAGTGGCTTAGGGTGACAGGTCTAACCATAGGCGAGTGGCCTCCCTAGGTATGTCCTACCCTTGATGAGCCCTAAGCGTGAAGTGGGGGAGCAAAAAGGGCTAGGGGGTTAGGAGTGGAGCCGGCCGACCGAAGCCACTAGGCACACCTAGCTTGAAGACCCCTAGGTGCGGTGATTGTGCTTTATGTGGTGCTGAGTGATTGTGGAAGTGAGTTGTTTTGTTTATTCCATGCGTAAGGATCTGCCTGAGCGGTTTTTTTTTTTGGCACTATATTAAGAGAACGACAACCTGTACCTAATCTTCCTGGTCTGATTGAGGTGGAGAAGGGGGTCGGATGGACTTGCTCAAAAATTGACGGCTTTGCATGTACCCTTTGAGGTTCATGCGGACATGGAGAGAGGTGGTGGAGAGGAAGGGATGGTTGCACCTAGTAAATTGGCTGTTGTTCATATCTTCTAGGAGAGCTAGGCAAAAGGAGGGAAGAAGGCTAGCTCTCATCATTAGGCGCGCCATGGAGCAGCTATCAATAGCGTTGGGGTCAAAAAAGAGGGGGGGCAAGCCATGCTCTTGTGGGGTTGGGTCCTGCTTGAGTAATAGCTTAAGTAGCCTAAGGTAATTACAGGTAGTTATAAAGGCGGGATAGGGATAGGAGGAGAAGTCTGCGAGAAAGCACGTCATGGAATCACTTAGGCTTCCTAAATCAAAAAGGAGAGCATGCTCAAAGGAGGCGGCGTTGGAGTTGTAGATGATGGGGAAATCATGCCACCCATGGAGGGTGGCAACAAAATCCACACCTACCCTACAAGGATACGCCATGAATGTGGGGTTGTTCCTCTCGTAGGGTAGGGTGTTGCAAAACTCCATCTAGGCGAACATGCTAATATCACACACTCACCTCCTCCAAAGAGGTTGGCAGTTGTAGCCCTATATAATGTGTGGTATTTCGAACACCTTGTCTTGCCAAAACTCTGCTTCCTCCATGCCCCACAGAGTGGGGGTCTTTGCTCTTTCTTCCATTCCTTTTTGGCCCAGTCGGCCGCCAGTCACGATCACCTTCTCCATTACCTGAATTGGTAGGACCCTTCTCAGGCTGTTAGGCATGAGAAAGCTGAAGGTGAAAGGGTCCTTTTCGTTTTCTTGCCATTCCCAAATCACCAGCTCTGCATGGAAACCCACCGGGAGGTCATTGGGGCACGGTGGGAGGGGTGCAGATGGCTGCATGAGTGGTTTGGCTCTTAACTACCTCCTGGTTTCTTCAACTAATTTCCTCTGTCGCTCCCTGAGCGCAGTTTGTCTATCCGAGGGCGAGTCGATCTATTGTTGTTCCTGATTATGCGGCGAGGGGGGTTGTGGGATTATTTCTTTGCTGGTTCTCCTTGTGACGAATTCAATGTCAGCCTCCTCCCCCTGCCAATCGTCTAATTGCGCTCCTTCCTCAAAGCCGAGTGCGTCCAACTCCTGGGGGGTTAGGCCGACCAATAGTAGGTACTTTCGTTGTTCTTCTAAGCCCAGTATAACCTCCGCAGGTTGGGGTGGCATTTGTAGCCCCACATGCAGGGCCATGCGTGCAATGCTCAATTTCTTCTGCACTACCTCCAATGACTCCTTTCCTTCTGGCCGGGTCGTGTCCAGTAACGTGTTGAGGAAGGCCTGTTGTTGGACACTGAAGGCTCTTTGGATGGCATTTGCTTTACTTTCTGCCAAGATTTTTTCTTTTTCCACCAAAGCAAGGCACCGCGCCAGTGCCTTCACCCGTTTCTCGTTCTGCGCGGCCCATTCCTCTGCCCTTTTGTTCATTCCTTCCATGCTCTCCCCCTGCTTCTATGCTGGGGTTATGAGCTTCTGCCCTCCTGGGCTCTGAGTTCTTTGCTCCTATTCTCGTGCTCTTGCCTTCCAAGGTGTAGTTGATTGATCTGTTTTCGTTGTTGCTCTCTCTCTTTTCTTCTCTCTTCTTCTTTGGCATTTAGTTCCTCCATCATTTGCTCGATGTTGGCGATTTTTGCCTCTAGTTCTCCATGTTGCATCAAGAGGAGCTTGTATTCCCGCTGCATCTGTACCAGTTCTTGATTTTCCTCCTCAAGCCGCTGTTTGTAGCCTTCTTCCATGCCTTCCTTGGCTTTCAATTCTTTCTTGAGATCAAAAATTCTTTCTCTAGTTGGAAGGTGGCTACTGACTCTTTTTCTGCCACCAACTCAGCCACCGCCATTCTCTTTTCCTCCTTCGCCCTCTCCAATTGGGAGAGCAGCTCGGAGATGTATTCGTCGTAACTGGCCGATGGCGTCATTGTTGCATGGGTGGGGGTGGTCAAGGCCTCCACACGCGGACGCTTTTGGTCCTGCCTCGACTCATCATCTGCAGCTGGCCTCTTTTCCCCCGTTGCCATGGTTTCTGTGCTCTTCCCTTAGGCCATTTCTTTACTGATGAAGTATTGCATCCAGGCCTTAAAGTTGGAAACTTCCATGCTGGTTGGGATGCTAGGGGTGAGTATAGTAGGTTCAATGGAGGGCGCTATGAGGGTGGGGATAGGATGGAGGAGGGCTTTGCCTTTGCCTTCCAGGACTGCGAGTGGCGCGACTTCTGGTACCTGCGTGCTAGAGCTAGGCCCTTCTTCCCTCAGCTAGCTCTAGGCTCCTGGATCATCATCCCTACACTGTTGCTCAATGGACCGGCGTTTGGCCTCAGCCAAAAGTCCTCCTCCTCCTTTCTTCTTAGTTCCTCTTCTTCCTCCACAGCTCTTCTTTGCCTTTTGTTTACCACAGCACAGAGGAACGGAAAATGGAGCAAAAGTGCGGAAAAATGGAAGCCCGGGAATTTGAATGATTTAAACGACAGTGTCGCCTCAAAAAAAAAGAGAGAAAAAAGTAAAAGCGCACCATTAGATATGAAGGCGCTTTCGAACCTTTGTAAAAAAGAGCGCCGAGCTCACTCCTGTGCAAATTGTATGCAATAGTGGGAACAGGATGGGTGGGAACGGTGGAAAATAACCAGGTACATATGCTGAAGCAGTGAAAGATGAGAATTGGTGTGTAGCCATGGATGAAGAAATGAATGCCTTGGCTGAAAATAAGACATGGGATTTAGTGCCACTGCCTGAAGGGAAAAAGACCATTGGCTGCAAATGGGTCTACAAAATCAAATGCAAGTCAGATGGCAGTGTGGAGAGATACAAAGCCAGGCTGGTCGCAAAGGGGTATGCCCAACAGTATAGACTTGATTATGAGGAAACATTCAGCACTGTTGCCAAGATGGCATTTGCACTATGATTTCCTTGGCTGCTGCTAAAGGCTAGAAATTGCAGCAGATGGACATTAAGAATGCATTTCTTAACGATGACCTAGTAGAGGATGTTTATATGGTTCAGCCAAAAGGGTATGTTCACCCTGATTTTCAGCATTATGTATGCAGGCTAAAAAAGGCATTGTACGGGCTGAAGCAGGCTCCAAGAGCTTGGCATGCTAGGATCAGTAACTACTTGCAGAGATTGGGTTTTGCTGTTGGCAGGGCTGATCGCAGCCTATTTACAAAGAAGACTGACAGTGGCTTGGTAGTGATGGTCATATACGTTGATGATTTGATAATCACTGGTGATGATGACTTGGGCATACAGCATGTAATGAAGATGCTGAAATCTGAATTTGACATGAAATACCTAGGAGAACTGAAGTATTTCTTGGGCATTGAGGTAGTTCCAGCTGACAATGGGTTATGGCTGATGTAGAAGCACTATGCCATGGAGATGCTGAAGAAGTATGGCATGGCTGAATGCAAACCGTTGGATACACCTCTTGATCAGAATGTCAAGCTAGACATGAACATTGTAGCTGAAGTAAAGGATGTGACTATGTACAGGCAGATGGTTGGCAGCTTGATTTACTTGACCATCACTAGGCCTGACTTGAGCTATGCTGTAGGGCTCATAAGCCAGTTTATACAGAAGCCTAGAAAGCCGCACTTGGATGTAGTTAGATGCATTATGAGATATGTTAAGTCCACTGTAGAGTATGGGTTGTTCTATGTCAGAGATAAGCCCTTGATATTGACTGGATACACGGATGCAGATTGGGCAGGTTGCTCATATGACCGTAGATGTACGAGTGGATATGCATTTGGATTTGGTAGCAGCATGATTAGCTAGAGCAACAAGAAGCAGCCTACGGTTGCTTTGTCGAGTACTGAGGCAGAGTACAGGGGTGCTGCATTGGCAACATGCAAGATTTCATGGCTGCTCAAGCTTATGGCTGATTTGGACATATAGGTAGATGCTCTAGTGAAGTTACTATGTGATAATCTGAGTAGTGTACTCTTGACTATGAATCCAGTCTATCATGCCAGGACAAAACACATAGAGGTACACTACCATTTCATCAGAGAGATGGTTCTTGCAGGACGAGTTGATCTTATGCATGTAAAGACAGATGAACAGGTTGCGGATATCTTTACCAAATCCTTGGGTAAAGATAAATTCTGTGGTTTTAGGCAGATGCTTGAAGTATAGATGCTGTCTTGAGCTTGAGGGGGAGTGTTAGAATATCAAGCTCTTTCATATGTGTTTGACCGACATGAGTTGGACATAGCTAGTCTAGCTATATTAGTCAGGTATATTAAATAAGTCGATACTCTAGTCTTTATGGTTGGTGTGAATGGTCCTTCTGGACTTGTAAATACTTGACCTATGTCTTTTCAGTAAATGAGTTGAATGAGAGAGGAAGCATGTTGCTTCACTCTGTGTGTGTTGCTCTCTATCTGCATCCATGAAAGCTAACACACAGTAGGGTTTCTGCTACTATATAATAGGCTGAAATAGGGAAAAGAAGGGCAAAAAATGAAATTCTAGGTTAAATGCTGATATGAGGAGCAAGACTGAGGTGAATGTAAGCCTAGGCAGGGTAATAAGAGGCAAGTAGTGGCAAGGAAGACCACATTTTGCATTGCAGGGATTCAGGAGAGAGCTAGAGAGAGAGGGAGAGCTTCATTGCATGGACCTACTTCGATTTTGCCGTCGAGGATTTATTTGCCTACTATAGGTACTCCCACACCCTCTCTTGCATGAGTAGATAGGATCTAGAGATGCTCGACCAATAGAAAGGCCTCGATCGTCCGGTGTGACGAATTCTGTGCAAGTTCGGCAAAAAACGCATCATGTTCGTCCCGTCCAAGTGACGGTGATTCTGGGCTGAGTCCTAGAATCGGCCCTCAGCCCACTTGACTTGGGATCATGTCATGAAGGAAAATACAACATTAATATTTGCACCTTGGATTAATTCCAGCCTTTGTAAATTTAGCCCTAGCCTATGTGTACAGGTGTGAACAACCCTTAAGTTTGGAGGAGGGTTAGAATAAAAAGGGACTAGAGGCCAAAGGCAAGACATCTTTTGATCATTCAATAATCTTGGCTTTACCATTTTCTTGGAGTTAGCTTCTTCTTAGCCTATGAAGCACTCAGCCATGGCCGTCATGTATTCTTGAATCCCCAACCATTAATACATGATGAGGATGTCTTGGTGCAATAGATTTGTTAATTCTTTGTTGTAGCTTAGTTAATTTTCAATTTCAGTTAGATTTCATTCCATGGTTGATTGCTTTCATTACATTGGTATCAGAGCCATAGCTTAATCCTTGCAGAAGTCATTTTCAAGTACTAGATTCAGTTTCCTAGGCTAGAGAGAGCAAACCATAGTTAGAAATTTGAGTGACAGGACTTGACAGGACATGAAGGCTTCAAACCGGAATTACATGTGAAGGTCTGCTACAAACAGGGATGAAGATGGTGATTCTTGGCATTACTAATGGAAGAAATGGAGGGCTCCAGCCAAAATAGCAGGACGTGATCAAGATTTGAGCCAAAAATTTGGGTAAGTGGACAAACTAATGGTTACAGGATTTAGAGGAAGGAAAAGTTAGAGTTACTTTTCATGAAACAAAGGGTTTCTTCTCTTTTCCTTCAAGCTGTCCACAAGAATCCATGGCCAAGACAACATCAGATCTCCTCCTTCTCACTTCTATCATGAGAATGTATTGGATGACCTTCTTCCCTGCTTCAAGAGCTTCAAGGGGAGTAGCTAACATAGCTACTTAGCTTCATCGTGGATTTCTGGTACATGAGTATGTACTCACGCTGTTTGCGCCGCCTGCACATACTCCCTTACTGCGTGGAAAAATTTCAGAGAAATGATGTTTCTTAAGCATTGCTAATGATCTTCAAACCCTGGGCAAGAGATCTCTCACAAGTTTCTTCAAGGTTCTTACTATTTTGGAGTTTTCCCTCCTCTTCAAAACCCTAGCTATGGCAGTTTGGAACAGCATTAAAGATTCCTGAAATTTTTAAAGCAATTCATGGGGCTTTTGTGGGCAAATCATCTCTGAAGCTTCCTCAACCATTTCCCTTCAAGAATCCATCAACATTGGACCGACATTGAAGAGATTGAAGCCAATGGAGGTCTAGGTGTTCAATGGACAGCATGAAGCTTTTATGCCATTAAATTTTGGCATTCCCTCTCAAATTTCGGGATCTCTTGGACACATTGAAGCCCTCTCTATTACCTATTGCAACCTACTTCAAGTAGAGAAGGTAATCGGTCTTCATCAACCCTCATTTGGAGCATTCATGGAGTCATGGAGCTTTCATGGAATTAATGAAGCTGAAGCTTATCAAGGAAGGGATTATTCTTGAATATTGAAGATCTCTTGGACTGATTTTAGACAAATTATCAAGCTCAACTCACCTATGTCAAGCATTATGGATTGAAGGTCATTCCATCAACAATGCTCTTCTCCAATCAATTAAATGAGGTACTCTAATCACTCTTAATTTCTCTTTACATCCAATTTCTGATCTCATTTCCAATCGCTGAAGAGAAATAAGAGGATTAATGAAGCTTTCATTCATAGCCTAACGCATTACATGAAGCCTATAGGTTATGTCAGTCATTGTCTTTACTAAACCTCTTCAATTTACTGAAATGGCCATCTCTAAATGTCTCAAACTCTTCCATAATGAATGAGCATTACCCATCTACTTTCATTCACTGAAATCAGTAATTTCTTGAGCTTCATTACTCAATCTTTATTGCCTAACCCTGACATGAAATTGATTGTCTATTTTGCCTCTTGATCATAAGAAAATCATTACCCAATTGGTAAGTGAGAAAAGCTTTGTAAGCAGTGAGTCACTGCTGAGGTAAATACCTCTCCATTTCTCATTTACATTTCAGCCTTTTCAATTCCAATCTTGCATATCATAAAAAGGGCAAATGAAAGGCAATTGTATTTCCTTCCTATTCTATGCATATCATACTGATTTTTAGAGCTAGAATTCACTTGCCATGTACTTGCCCACGAGGAAAAGTGGATGCCGGGTGAGTCGGTAGGACAAAAGAGAGGTGACCCTCCCCTACCGACGAGGACCCTGAAGGGGAGCACAACCCGGCCCGAGAGGGAACTTTGCAAACCCCTCGGGTCTCGGATCCCACGTATTTTCAAGTTTAGGTGCAGGTACAAATCTCAAAGGCACTTGAAATCAGCCTACAGCATGAGTTATGGGCAGTGAGTTCTTGAGATATTGGCAAATGTATGGTATGGCAAATGTATGAAGACATATGGCTACAGTAAAATGTATGCATCCTATGGTAAAGACACTATGGTTCAGCATTAAAGTTTGGAACAGAGTATGTATACATACCCTCATTAAAGATTGCAGTCTACATTGAGTTAGACAGCCATTTTACTGGTTACAGAGGTCATTTTCAGTATGGGCAGACGTATGAGACTCTCCTATAGGGTTATGAAGTTGGTACATGCTTGGTATTGATGGTACAAGCCATTAATTGACTAGAACAGGGTATTCACTGCCTGCAGGAATTTTCAGACAGCAACAGAAAATCCCTTACAGAAATTTCTGTACTCATCCATTTTCTGCACTTGATAGATCGTGGGATAGAGGGCTCTTCAAGCTTTGAACAGAGCCAGAGACCTCGTAATTTGGAGCTCTAGAAGTAAAGATAATCAAGTTTTTCTACTGCAGGAAATTCAGGACAGAAATCAACCCATGGCTAGGAATAAGAAGAGAGACCCTGTTTTGGATACTATCAATGAAGAATTGAAGGAATATCAACAGGAAAGGGATGAACACCAACAGGAAAGGGGTGAACATGACACTTCTCAAGATGCCATTTACCGAATGCATTATGAGAACGATGAGGTCGATGCAAGTTCCACCCACTCCCCTACCAATCAACCCATAGAGACGTCTCATATCTCAATGAATTCAAACAGTTTTCAACAATTGTCAAATGACATAAAGGATATGAAATCAGGTTTCGAGGGTATGAGGTTGGGTATTGACAAGCTTGTAGCACTTCTTGGTGAGAAAATGTTGCCTACAGCTGGTCTTAATATCCCACATCCTCATAGGGCTGAAGAACCACCTACTCCTAAGGTGGTAGGTCAATTTGAAGTTGGACAATCATCTAAAGCTAAGGAATTTGTTCATCCCACTTCACTTCAGCCACAATTCCATCAACAAAAGGGTCACTTTCAGCCACATGGGCAGGATCTTCAAGAAAGAGTGCAAACAAACTCAAAGCATGATGAAGACATCCATGGGTGCAACTCTTTCTACAAGCAATTTTACCCTCAAGCAAATGTTGGTGGCTATGAGCAAGGGCATGTTAATTCAGCCCCAAACGCTTATGGGCAGCCACATGGACATGTGAGTTCAGCCCCAAATGCTTTTGTACAGCCACAACATAATTTCTCTACTCAAGTGCAGCCCAATAGGCCAAGTCCCATGTTAAATCATGGTTGGAATCAGCAAAATAATGGGCAGCAACCACCTTTCAACTCACCGATGCATGGACAACCTCCCAATGTGAGCAACACATACTTTCAGCCTCAAGGACATTGTTTCCAGCCACAAAGTCATGGTATGCATTATGGACAGCAAACTCCTTATGCACAAGGGCATGGAAATAATGAATATCCTAGGCAAGGACCTTTTGGCAATTCTTTTGGGCCACAACACCATAGTGGGCAGCAGCACCCTAATGGACAACCTCCTCAATACGAGAGAGAGTACAAGGAGAAAATAATTATCTCAAACTTCAAGGGAGAGAACCCTTCACCCACGGAGTTGGAGGAGTGGTTTGACAAGTTAGAGATGTATTTTTCCCTTTACCCAAGACCTGAGAATGCCAAAGTAAAATTTGCAACTCTTCATCTAGAAGGCTATGCTCACACTTGGTGGAGATATATGGCGAGGATGGGACATGACTTCTTGTCTTGGGATGCATTGAAAAATGCTATGATTGAAGTCTTTGTTTCTCCTATTGAAAAAGAGCGGTTAGAGAAAAAGTGGTATGCACTTGAGCAACGTGGTCTCTCGGTTAGAGAGTACTCAAATCAGTTTTTGAACCTCTCGATGTATGTTCATGGGGTTTTCGATAGTGCCAAGTTGAATAAATACATATTTGGTTTGGAACCTATTCTTTCTTCTGAAGTTGGAGCCATGAATCCTACATCCCTACAAGCTGCCATTCAATTGCCTGAACGTTATGGGCAGAAATACAAGGGTTTTCAGCCAAAAACAGGGCATTCTTTTCAGCCTATGCAGTTCCCAAGGACATCAGGCCATTATGGGCATGCTAAAACTGATTTTCAGCATATTGGGAAGCCATCAAATACTTTCAGCAATACCTACAGCAAGATACCCACTTTTTCTACTGTGTTTGGGTCAAAACAAAGCAGTAATTTCAGACCTAATGCTGAAAATAGATTTGATGGAAAGAGGACTGATATAAATGCCAAAACTTCAGCCCCTACTCAAGGCAAACATGTATCGAATGACAAGCTTAAAGATATGTATGCTAAAGGTCTATGCTACAAATGTGGAGAGAAATGGTCACCCGATCATAAGTCCAAATGCAAGGCCAAAAATATGAAGATTAGCATGATCATCGAGGATGATTCCGATGTTGAATCTATTGAAGGAAGCTTGGCTCAGCTTGATGTCACAACAACTCAAGAAGAGGCGCATGAAAATGAAGAGAATGGCCATGATGAGTTCTATGATCCGATGGATGGGTTTCCTTTTGACTCGGGTGGTCATTATTTGGATGATTCATGGACTGATTTACATCCATCGCTATGTGCCATATCAAGTGATGCATGGAGTGGTTCAAGAGGGGATAATACCCTATGCCTTAAAGGTCAAATCAAGGGAAGGACCGCTCATATACTCATAGATACGGGAAGTACACATAGCTTCATTAATGCTAAGTCACTCAATGGGCTGAAATTGAATACGCATGAAATGCCTACATCACTCAAAATCCAAGTGGCAAATGGAAATTTTGAGATGAGCAATCAATGCTATCCAAATGTACCTATCACCCTTTCCCCATTGTGCACTACATCAGTGAGCCTAATTGCATTAGAAATGGGTCCCATTGATATAATACTTGGCTACAACTGGCTGAAATCTTTGGGCAGATTTACCATGGATCTCAACAACATGGAAATGGAGTTTAAATGGTGTGGACAACAAGTAACACTACATGGAGCTGAAAAGAAAAGAATGGAGATTATCAGCCCCAAGAAAGTTAAGAAAGAGATAAATGCAAAGGCATGTATGTTCACCATTCTTCTTTCCAAGATTGAAGAGGATCAGCCCTCTTCTCCTACCAACAATATGGACCCATGTCTTTGTAATTTTCTGAAAGAATATGATGATATTTTTCAGCCACCTACCTCTCTTCCTCCCAAAAGAGAAGTAGATCATCCCATTGACTTGCTGCCCAATACAAAGCCCATCAACAAACCACCATATCGCCTCTCCAAAGTGGAAAGAGAAGAGGTAGAACGCCAAGTCAAAGAGCTTTTGGAAATGGGTCTCATTAAGGCAAGCCAATCACCTTTTGCTTCTCCAGTCCTTCTTGTGAAGAAGAAAGATGGCTCCTTTCGAATGTGCATTGATTACCGCGATCTCAACAAGGTCACTATCAAGAATAGGTATCCAATACCTAGAATAGATGATCTCTTAGATGAATTGAAGGATGCCAAGGTGTTCTCCAAAATTGACTTGAGATCAAGATATCATCAAATACGCATGAAGGAAGGGGATGAATTCAAAACAGCCTTCAGGACGGAGAGGGGTCTTTATTAGTTTATGGTTATGCCTTTTGGGTTATCAAATGCTCCAGCCACATTCCAGTCTCTCATGAGTAAGATACTTCAGCCATTGCTCTTTAAAACAGTTTTGGTATTCTTTGATGACATTTTGATCTATAGCAAGAATAAAGAAGACCATTTGCAGCATGTAAAAGAGGTCTTTGACATATTGAGGATACACAAACTGTTTGCCAAGGCCACTAAATGCTCTTTTATGACAAAGGAAGTGGAGTACTTGGGTCATATAGTGGGAGAAGATGGAATCAAAGTGGATCCTAAGAAGGTTCAGTGCGTCAAAGAATGGCCTACACCAACCAATGCCACTTCATTAAGAGGTTTCCTTGGTTTGTCATCCTTTTACCGACGGTTTATGAAGAACTATGCTCATGTTGCAGCTCCTCTTACTGATCGGCTGAAAAAGGAGGCCTTCTTTTGGGATGAGATCGCTGACAAGAGCTTTAATGAGCTGAAAGAATTGCTTGTTTCAGCACCCATACTAGTTTGCCCTGACTTCTCCAAGACTTTTACCATTTATGCAGATGCCAGTGGTAGAGGTTTGGGAGCAGTTTTAGTACAGGAGCATGGTGTTATTGCATTTGAGAGCAGAAAATTTGATCACAAAGAGAGAGAGATGCATGTTTATGAGCAGGAGATGCTTGTTATTTTACATGCAATCAAGAAATGGCACCACTACCTCTATGGGACACACTTCAAAGTCAAAAGCGATCATAGGGTCTTGAGATATTTTCTCTCGCAGCCCAATCTTTCTCCCAAGCAAAAGAGATGGTTGGCCACTTTGCAATCATATGATTTTGAAATATCATACATGGCTGGCAAGGATAATGTGGTGGCTGATGCGTTATCAAGAATGTGGGCATGCAGTCTATCTACTGTGTCTACCATCTATAAGGATTGGATTGAAGACATTCAAGAGGAATATGTGCTTGATGAGCATGCTGCCCATATTTTACAGAAATTACAGCAAGGGTGTGATGCTGAATTTCCTAATTTTAAAGTGCATAATGGCCTCTTATGGTTTAAGGGTAAAGTATACTTGATTCCCAGCAGTAAATTCAAGCTGAAGGTGCTTCAAGAGATGCATTCATCGCCAGTGGCTGGTCACTTGGGCCTTTTCAAGACGTTTGATAGAGTTCATCAAAGCTTTTATTGGAAAGGTCTATGGAAAGATGTTGAAGAGTATGTATCTCAGTGCTTGGAGTGTCAGCAAAATAAGGATTCCACTCTATTACCAGCCGGCTTACTTCAGCCTTTACCCATACCTACGGGCAAATGGACAGATATTTCCATGGATTTCATAACGGGATTGCCTACTACCAGTCATGGATGGAACAGTATCTATGTGGTAGTTGATAGATTGACCAAATCAGCCCACTTTATCCCAACTAAAGTCCAATATTCAGCAAGACAAGTCGCCGAGCAATTTATGGAAGGTGTGTTCAAACTACATGGTATGCCTATGAGAATAGTATCAGACCGTGATTCAAAGTTTATGGGCAACTTTTGGAAAAGTCTATTCTCCTCTATGGGTACTTTCCTCACTCCTAGCACGGCCTATCACCCTCAGACTGATGGGCAAACGGAGAGAGTCAATCATTGGGTGGAAGTGTACCTTAGGCATTATTGTCATGACACACAAGCTTCATGGGATCGTTGGATCCACCTTGCTGAATTTTGCTATAATAACACGCATCACATGAGCATTGGGATGTCTCCGTTTGAAGCTCTTTATGGGTATAAAGTCCAACTTCCATCAGTTTTATTCCATGAAGACATCAACCCACAAGCAAAGGAAGAGTTGGAAAGAATGGAGTTGCTCATGAGGCAATGCAAGGACAGCATAAGGAAAGCACAAGACGTAATGAAGGTCTATGCTGATGAGAAAAGAAGACATTTAGACTTCAAAGTTGGAGATTGGGTATTTCTCAAAGTGCCCAAGACGCATTATGCTTCATTAAAGGGTGGGAATAACAAGCTTGCTCATAGGTTTTATGGGCCATATTTGATTTTGGACAAAATTGGAGAGCTTGCTTATAAACTTCAGCTACCATCCTCCACTAAAATACATGATGTATTCCATATTTCACAGCTGAAGAAGTATGTTGGGCCCGATGTACAAGTATTGGAAGAGTTACCACCATTGGATGAGGCAGGACTGATCATATATGAACCTGAAAGCATTATTGGAAAGAGAGAGAAAGTTCTCAGAAATCGTACTCTCATTGAGTATCTCATTAAGTGGAAGAATTTGCCCATTGAAGAGTCTTCTTGGCAACCATCCACTTATGTCAGTAACTTTCCTTGGTTATTATAGGATGATATATGATGCAGTATGCAGTGACTGTGCAGAGACAGCTTGCTGTATGAAATTTCTGCAGACAATAAAACTGTCCTGACTTCATCAAAATTTGATTCTGATGTTATGGGGTGATGCTTGGGAGTGTATATTTCGTTTCCACACCTCATACGCCTTATTTAGACCAATATATCAGAAGTTATGGCAGTTTTAGTGAATCAGCCCTGTTTGGACAGCAGCCAGTTTTCTCACAATTTGGCATGCAAAAGGTCTTCTTTTCATGGACAGTGCTTTCTTATCATTGGGAAGATGAATGGGCATGATTACTATCATCCTTGACTTGGATTTAGTCCGTTACTTCTTGGTTTTGAGGACAAAACCATCTTCAAGACGGGATGGTTTGACATGAAGGAAAATACAACATTAATATTTGCACCTTGGATTAATTCCAGCCTTTGTAAATTTAGCCCTAGCCTATGTGTACAGGTGTGAACAGCCCTTAAGTTTGGAGGAGGGTTAGAATAAAAAGGGACTAGAGGCCAAAGGCAAGACATCTTTTGATCATTCAATAATCTTGGCTTTACCATTTTCTTGGAGTTAGCTTCTTCTTAGCCTATGAAGCACTCAGCCATGGCCGTCATGTATTCTTGAATCCCCAACCATTAATACATGATGAGGATGTCTTGGTGCAATAGATTTGTTAATTCTTTGTAGTAGCTTAGTTAATTTTCAATTTCAGTTAGATTTCATTCCATGGTTGATTGCTTTCATTACAGATCACCTCAGTCACTCACCACTCGGCCCACTTGATTTGGCCCTCGACCGTTCAACCATTTGGCCCACTTGACCCGGACACTTATCGCTTAGCCTGAGTCAACCATTCTGACCAACCTAATATTCAACCCACGGCCTTGCCAACTTGGCCCAACCCCACTCGGACAAGCTATTGAATTCACCATTCGGACCAACTATCCAATTGGACAACCTTCCCCAACTGGACTGCCTGTCCAGTCGACCCCCCATTTGTCCAATCGGACACACATAACAATCGGATCACTCCATAGTTGGACCAACCATAGGACTGGGACACAACCACCAATTGGACCACTCTTTGGAATCGGACCCAGTCCAGTCAGACAATCTGAATCTGAAAGTCGGACCACCCAGAAGTTCGATTTTGGGAATTGGACCAACAAACCAGAACAAGAAAATACAGAACAAGAGACCATATAGAGCTAAAAGCACCATATAGATCTATCATCAGGCTAAAATCTAGAGCAAGAAGTTCAAAGTTGGTCCTTCCAATCTCACATGGTATTTAGCATACCGGCCTTGCGGGTTGGGGGGGACTACCCCCCTCAGACCTGCGGAGAGGGGGCTCTACCCCCTCCACACCTCCCCCAAGTAGGTTGGAGAGAAAACATGCGTTATGATAGGTTCTCCAAATTGGATCTGAGTGTAGTAATGGCTCTGCACCAACATAGATTTTTACTTGCAAAACAATAGCCAAAATCCCATACTCGAACAAAGACAAATAGAGACCCTAGAACCTCAATGGGCCAATCTAGCCAACAAGGGCAAAAAGGCCATACCACAAAAACCTGTAGACATAATACCGTCTACTTATCTTAGGGTCAAACTCACCGCAAAAAGAGAGCAATGTGTCGATGCTCTCATCAATGAAGGAGCAGATCTTAATATCTTGACCTATGAAACATGGACTCTACTAGGCCAACCAAAGCTTATACCTACTAATGCAACTCTTAATCCTTATGGGGGACACCTACAAACCCTTATAGGGAAGTGCAAAATCCTTGTAACTATTAAAACCGAAAGCTTTCCTATCCTATTCCATGTTCCCCCAAGTAGTGCTAATTGTGGAAAGGAAACCCTCTTAGGATGACCCTTCAAAAGGGTGACGAAGTGTGAGGCCGATTACATAACAAAGAGGATACACTTGACATTATCGAGTGTGAGGATAATCACAACCTTTAGCAAGGGTGACCTCATCAAACCTCGAGGGAAAGACAAGGAATGTGTTGACATACCAGGCAAGCCTAGTAATGAGAGCAAGGACTTGTTGGAAGAGTTGATAAAAGCGCATGTTGAACAAAGAAAACCAGTAAAGCAAGGCCATGCTTGAAATAAGAAGGTCATGAGACAATGCCAAGGATAGGCTTTGGACTTACAAATATCGTAGAAGACCACAAAAGAAGCCCAAGCCTTATAGATGAAGGTATCGATGGAGAGCCAGCACAGCATTGCGATGGATATCCAAAGTGTTGGTACATGCTTAAGGGTATTATGTAGGTAACCAATGGATTTGGGTACCGAAGCCCCCTACTAAACCACCTTTGTCAGCTAAAGGCTAGGAAATATCAAGAGCAAAGAAGTGCAGGAGGAAATCTAAACGAGAAACCAAGTCTTGAGTCAAAAACGTTGGAGTGACTGAGCCCCTCACGATTAGAACCGAGACACCAAACATGACTATTCGAAGGGTAGATCCTCAGCCTAGCATGCGTTGTAACAAGTGAACATCATATGCATCGGTCGAGTTTGCACAAAAGCCACTAGTGCCTAAGGAGCCCTTGATTTCCCAAGGGGATAACAAACATCATAGGCACAACGTTGCTCATGCTAACGCTGATTGCTCAACAAAGCAAATGGCAGAATCGCATAATAGCCGCAAGCAATTCTTCAGGCCAATATCAAGTCCATCTAGGAGTCCCAAATCTCCTACACCCTCTTTCTCTAAATGGACACAAGAAGCATAACAGCAGTTGTCAAGTACAACTGCTCAATCCCACTCTCTATCTCCATCTGAGCTTCCAAATGTCCAAGATGCGGGACATGACATCGCCCCTAATTTTCAACCTAGGGATATGCCTGTGCAATCCATTGTGACTAGCTCAACTGATGCTCATCTACACAAGTGAATGCGCAAAGGGCAACAAAAGACATGGCCACTTTTGATCTGCTTAAGGATTTGACATTGTGGTCTACCAATAGTGGCCAGTCCACTGAACTAGCCGCTACTGCTTTCAATAAGGAATCACAGCTTGTACCCTCACAACCTCATGAGACTATTCAATAGGCCACAGCTATGTCCCATAAGGACATGCCAGAAGAAGAGAAGGCTGAGGCCCAACCAAGCACAACAACATCAGACCTAGTTCAGGGTCTTGAGTCCTTAAGGGATATATTGCAATTGCCCAAGAAAAATAGGAGAAAACAACAAAAACAACAACGACAGTTGCAAGTGGTTGTAGATGCCAAGAAGATTGAGACCAAGAGTGCCGAAGAGCTGAGGAATAAAGCATTGAGTCCACCCACTAAGCAACCCATTGCCATCTCTCCTAACATCGGTGAAACCTCAGACACATCTGTGTGTTTTGATAAATCAAAGCAACCATTAACACTCAATCCACCGACAATAGAACTTGCACTAACCAATCAAGAGTGGATACAACAATGTCACAATAGGGTGACAAGACTATACCATTCACATCCGAGGTGAACCATGACACAATAGCAGCAAAGCCTTAGGAGAAACATGGAAACCCCAAGGATACAAGCAATCCTAGTGTTGACCAATCTTGCTCATCTAGGCCTGAGCCCCCAGCTATGTTAAACCCTAGGAAAACTCCTAGAACCTTGCATGGGATAGCAACCAAGAAAGCCCTCATTGAACATAGAAGTGTCACAGAATGCTTAATTGAATTGGATGCTAAACTCAAATTGTTCGCACATGTGTAGGTCCTTGCAAACATGGGCACATTCCCTAAGGAGCAGCTTGAAGAATACTTGCCATGCCCTTTGTCCTAGGAAGAGCAAGAATACCTTAACAACCACTATGACACACTCCTACATAAGCGCATGCAACTCATCTCTGACAAGGAGGCCGATGAATTATGCTTAAGTATGACATTCAACGAAGCACTTTGCCAACCAAATCTCTCAGAGATAGAGCAACTAAAGCGACGATCAGAGGGTCCAAGTCAATTTGAAAAACATTGGTTTGAAAACCAAGCTACAATGGCTAAATTGGGATCCCAAATTATGACGGTCTCAGAGGAGTGATTGGACAAATGGTGGTCTCAAAGAAACCCAACCTATGTGGCACCAACTTCCCTTCAAGTACTGATTGCCACTCGAGGTATAGACTTAGCCAAAACTAGCCAAGAAAACTCTTCAGTTGATAAGATTCTCACTGAGGAGGAGCTACATGTTGCGAGTAGACTCAAACAAGGTACCATGCTACTCGATGTCACAAAATATTTGCTGTTATTGAGTAAGCTGCCACGAGTATTGGATGCATGTGCCACACTCCTCGAGTTCTACAATTGGTTCTTATCCTCACAAAGTGACATGGGTTCATAAATATGTAAATAACTAAACAATGAATTTTGTAATTGTGTATAGATAATACCAACCCACACAAGCAATGATAGTCAAGCACAGGGAGAAAAGTTTGGGTTTGACAGGTTGAGCTTCTAGGGTCCTCCTCTCACCACACGTCTAGAAGTTGCATGACCATTCCCGCCTCTAGGTAGAGGGAATGTAGTCCTCATGGCTGCCATGGGAAGCTCTGACACCAACACCTCTAAGGGGGTATACACAGGGCACTGTCCCCTTCTATAGGCTTTCCCCCGTTTTCGATCTATCCTTCTACGGATGAGCCCTACCCCATTCCATCACAACCAGTCTATGCAACGTGGCGTGAGCAAAGATCTGCTACTAGCTGGAATATGCCTCGTAGTCGAGGTAGGACAAACATCATCACAGGGGCCATCCCTCTACAACAAACATTGCATGCCTCACCTCACCCCTCCTTGTCATATGCACTTGATAATCCACTGTTTAATCCGTTTCATGTGAATAGTTCTATCCTACCTCAGGGCCTAACCCTTGGTTCACATTTTGCAGGTTCCCCCATAGTTGCATGTCATGAAGCACACAATGTAGCTGGCCTACAAAGAAGCTCTCCTATGTAGAAGGGAGCATACGACAGAAGCTCCTCCCCCAAAATGCTACATGCCTACCCTAAAGAGGTATGCACTGAGGCAAGGCCTAAAGTGACATTTCCCAAGACGTAGGCCGCAAACTCCCTAGACCAGGAAGAGGAAGTCTCAAGGGAATGCTCGGGGGGTAGTGACCCTTGTCATGTAGGCCCTCCCCAGATGTTCGGGCACCAGGTGCTCAAAAGAAGAGAAGGAAGCTAAAAACAAGAGGGAATTTGATGAATTTTTTAAAAGCATTCTTGAAACGGCAGCAGCCAAGGACTACACCATTTGGGTCCCAGCCAATATCTCCCCTACCCGACCTGATAGGAGCCCCTCACCAGCAACGCCCCCGTTGCCTCATCACCAGGACTCACCCTACCTCATAGAAATAGAATAGCCCTATGTTGTATAAAATGCTTACCAAGTGCTACCTAGCCAGGACTTTTTGTCTTTAGATGGTTAAATGGGGGCAGGTTCCCCAACTGTACAAAGTTTCCATATCTACTTGTAATATATTTCATGCGTTTAGCAAAAGAAAAAGAAAATCAAGCACAAGTGATATGTATCTAAGTCAACACCATAGGATTCAGATAAGTGATGTCTCTTTGCATTGCACATGTTCATTATAGTTGAGGCATATGACTTGCTTGTACTCTCACGAGCTATCGAGTGGATACAAGATGCACACGTCTCTATACGAAAGCGTTCAATGTCCAAGATGCCACAAAACCACCAACCCCACAAAGAGTCATCATAGAAAAAGCAACAGAAATACCAGGAACAAAGAGCCACAATGGAAGCCTCACTATTGAAAGCGAAAATCACCCTTGCAGACCGCCCACATCACATGGCCCAAAGCATAGTCATTGGCTACTCTCTTTTTGGGTCCAACTCTACATTTGGCTCACGGCAGTTGTTACCTCAATTGTACCGACATCGCATGTCACAAAGAGATTTTGCAAAATCTCAAGTGTATCTCCCTATCTTCACAATTGTTCCCCTAGCAACGATGCTAGTAACACAATCATCATTGTAATATCCATTTTCACAACCTTTGACTCTCTATATTTCCCAGTCCAAATGAAAGGTTGATGGCCTCAACGTATTGCAATGGTTGTATTTAAAAAAAAAGAAGCAGAAAAAGGAAAAACAAAAAGATAAAACAAAAAGAAAGGACAATAAAAGAAAAGAAAGAAAGAAACAACGAAAGAAAAAGGAAAAAGCACTCACAATCACAGCACAACACCTAGGGGTCCTCAAATTAGGTGCGTCTAGTGATCTTGGTCGGTTGGCTCTGTGGCTGGCTCCATCCCTATTCCCCTAGGCCTTTTCACATCCCCCACAATTGTTCAGGGTACATCAAGGTCAGGACATACCTAGGGAGATTGTCTCGCCTATGGTTAGAATTCTCACCATGACCCATTTGAATGCTTTCTTTTATGCACTCCACTTCACTATCATTGCAATCGATCGTGGTAAGCAATGCATGAACGACCATAGAAAGTACACCGTACTTTTCAAGCAATACAAGTAGCTACTAGCTACCAAAAGTTAAGGTGTCGATGAGTTCAATTATGCTACATTATGTTGCCACATCACAAATGATGTCTCATCCACCTTCATGTGTACTTTTCCTCAACCACATATTGCTATGTGGCACTAGACCGGCAGTCTTCTAACTATGTAATGTCTAAGTATGCACATGCACTTACATACTATCTAAACCACATTGTATACATAGTTTGGGTCCTCAAGTGCAATGCATTACTCTCACCTCGCTTAGAGTTCAACCTGTCTCCCAAACTAATCAAACTATGTCTTATGCACACTATATGAAGACTAGCACTACCCCCAAGGAGAGACCACATCTGTGAGGTTTTCAATTGCAAGTATTGAAGACTCCAATGAAAGTGTAGCCATCTCTTCATCAACACTTAACTCTAAACCTGGCCTGTTCCCATCATGCAAGCCCACCAAAGAATCGCCCTGTGAAGAATCCCCACAAACCACCCCTTGTGCCAGCCCACCAGTGCAATTTCCAACAACGAATAACCCTATCTCCAACTCCAACCCTAACACCATCCATCCCCACCAACAACGTTGGTAGGTGAATTGGGTAGTTGGCCTCTAACAGCCCCCCAAGACAACACCACAGGATAAAGGCCGAGGATCTCACCTCAACAAGACCCATGAGATGGCACCACTGAACACATGATCAAAAATTACCGATCACTCACTCCTCACTGAGACTTCAACTCAACACTTAAACATTTCAAACCTTCAAGCTTAGATTTTACCACCTTTAGAGAGAATTTGATGTTGAAACAACCATGGTAGAGATTCTGACAACAAGAGCTTCCAGATTTACACAACTCCTATTTTTTAGGGATGGCAACCCCACGCAACAAATTGCCCCACAAAGCATGATTGCTTCAAGTAGTACAAAATCAGTTGTAGACCCTCTCTGTTCTTCTTTTCTCAGAGCACACATAAATACAAACCAAATACATAGGTAATCAAAGCTTTACACGGCAAATTCTCATGTCCATTCAACGCTTCAAGAATTTCACCACTGCAAACATTCCATTACTACATCAAAATTGAGTTTACACTAATATATCAATGGTTAATCATGATGACTTTCATGGGAAACCAAGTTGGTGTTGTAGAAGCAACTAAATTCACCTATTTCCTCATAGAGCATAGAAATTGCCTCGTGAAGCGTTACATAGAGCAGTTCATAACTTTTTAACCAAAACTTAGATCGCCAAGCTTCAAAAAGGAAAGTTGTAGCTCTCTTTCCAATATATAATTCTCTAGAACAACTTAGAGCCAAATTCTTTGATCTACTACCCTAAAACAACTATGCAGCACAGTCTGCAGTCATAAATTCCTGCATGCTCTATACAACAAACACAAATACTCTGTTCCAAAAGTACAATCTTGCATTGATGAAGAGTTGTAGGAGCTTCGACCTTTACAAATGTTGATCCATTATTTCCTTGGCTGCGAATCCTTCCAGATTTCCACTAACTCGAACCCATGCATTCAACATCTGCCCATAATACATATTCCGTGCCTCATACCCAGTTTCAGATGTAGAGACTTTTCACTTCCATTCTTCTCTGCTGACGGCCAACCTCCCTCAACAACTAACAAACATCACTCTCATCGTGAAGAAGAACAACCTTTTGCTGTCTTTCACTGATATCCACATGCCAAAATTGATTCGCAAAATCTGTACCCCACAAAGCAGTAGAAGAAAACAAGACAAAAAAAGACTCCTATTACCATCATCTGAAAATTGAGAACTCGCATCAGCCCATTGACTTTAGCCTTGTCATCTTGCTCCATAGCTTCAATGACTTCAGCTTCATGGTCTCTTTCTTTTGACAATTTGTGCTTCTTCTTTTGAGCTTCACATTTCTCCCTTCTTCAGCCTGCAAGATTCTTCTTCTCTCTCTCTCTCTCTCTCGCTCTCTCTCTCTATATCACTCACACACACACACACACACACACACTCTCTCTCTCTCTCTCTCTCTCTCTCTCTCTCTCTCTCTCTCTCTCTCTCTCTCTCTCTCTCTCTCTCTCTCTCTCTCTCTCTCTCTCTCTCTCTCTCTCTCTCTCTCTCTCTCTCTCTCTCTCTCGTTGTGTTTAACACTTCTCTTCTTTAGAAAAAAAACTACTCACGTTTTTACTTTTTCCCTCAATTTTTCAAGGTGCCCCTTGCTTCCCCTTAATTGCTAGATGGCAAGCATGCCCCTTACCATGTAAAATTCCACTCGAGGACTTAAAATCAGAAATGAGAACACTATATCTTCTCTTCCTGCATGAAGCGTGTGTCTCAAAGCTGAAATAACTCAACCATGTGTCGAACAAACTGAAACAGCTCTGCATAGTTTGTAGTCCTAAATTTTTGCATGCAGTCCACTTCAAACATCGACCTTCCAGAGACCATAACTTTCACATTCTTGCTCGGATCAACACCAAACTTGACAAAGACATTTAGTAGGTGTCAAAGCACACTTTGAATATGCTTTCCACCATTTACAACCATATGAAAAACACCAGATTTTAGAAAACTGAATCTGCCCCCCAAACAATAAACTTGAAGCAACCTACTTTATGTACAGTATGTACATTACCTACATTCCCTTTAGTTACATGATTCTGCATATATATTTCTTTAGACGGAACCCATTGATTCTACTATTGTGAACAGTCCCATCTAAATCTTGTAGCCAGTAAGTGCCATTTTCAAACTTCTTCTTTATGAGGAAAGGCCCTTCCCATCTAACTCGAAACTTGGTCTAAAAAGTAGAGTCCAAGCTACTGTCATATCTCATAACCAGCATTCCCTATGCAAGATTCTTCTTCTTTAGTTGTGTATTAAACCATTCCCTTCTCTTCACAATTTGTTTTTCATAACAATTCATTGCTTACTGCATATCCAATTGTAGGGTATACAAGTTCAGCCCTCTGTCAATTCCCAATTTTGTTTGATCTAACAGATGCTTTCTTACAAACTCCATTGTAGGGAACATGACATTCATAGGTAATAAAGCATCTTGATCATATACTAATTGAAAAGGGGTGAATCTTGTACTTGTCTTCTGCATTGTTCTACAAGCCCACAAAGCTTGATGTAGATAATTGTCCCAGTCTTTAGGATGATCTTCCACCTGCTTAAAGAGAATCTTCTGTAATGTTCCATTGAATGCTTCCACTAATCCATTGCACTGAGGGTAATAAGGAGTAGCAAATCTGAGTTTCAAGTCTAGTTTCCCTGTTAATTCTCTCAATAGCTTATTTTTGAAGCTAGGACCTTGATCTGTTACTATTTCTAGTGGTATTCCAAATTTGCAGCATATGTCGTCCATGAGAAACTGAGTTACATCCTCTTTCTTGCAATTCCTTGTAGCCTTAGCTTCAGGCCATTTGGTCATATAATCAATTGCAGTAATGATGTAAGACTTTCCTATTTTTGTACCAGGCAAAGGTCCAATAAAATCCAAACCCCACTTCTCAAATGGTCCATAGGCAACAATGGCTTTAGTAGGTTCTGGAATTAGTACCCTTTTTGCATAGGATTGACAAGCATGACAACTTTACACCAATGAGCAACATCAGCACTCAAGCTAGGCCAAGTAAGTCCTGCTAGCAGAATTTCCCTTTTAGTAAGCTCAAAACCAAAATGACCTCAACATGCTTCCTCATGACAGGAAGATAAACAAGTAGGAATCTCAAAACTATCCAGCACCCTTCTCAGTACATTATCAATCCCCTTCATGTACAACTGATCATTTATGAGCACATATGCCTTGGCCTTTCTGACAATGGCATACCTTTTGTATTTATGTTAACCCTCAAACGAACAAGGTGGAAAAGTTGGAAAATCTAAAGCAGAAGACACAGCCAAGGCAAAAGTGAAATAGAAGATGAATGCGCATGAAGAAAAATCTAGAAACACAAGAAGCGCAAAAAAGTCCTATATAAGGGAAAAAGACGCACAAGGAAAAGCGCAAGTCAATACTTTTGTGAAAGAGTGCAAGCGCATCATGGTTTAATTTAAAGAGCGCCAGGCTCTCACTTGTGCAATTTGTAAAGGTAGATGGGCGGTAGGAAGGAAGCTAGGAAGATAGGAGAATAATGGGAAAAAGGCCTAGGCCACATCCGGCCATGTAAAAAAGGGGATAAGGGGATGACCACCCAAAAGGGATTTAGGGTTTTGTATATAAAGTTGAAAAGTGAATGAGAAGCTCATTCTTGTGTGTGGCCAAAAGTGGCTCTCCTCTTCTTCTTCTTCTTCTTCTTCTACTTGTTCTTGCTTGCTTAAGCTTGTGCTTGAGAGAGGGAGTGTGAGGGAGTGAGTGTGTGAGGGTGAGGGACCGGGGAGGAGAAGCTCTCCATCTTCTCCTCTCTTCTTCTATTCTCTTCTCTTCTCTTGTCTTGCTCGCAACGATGGAGCTTGGAGTGTGGAGCTTGAGAATGGAGCTTTCTTGAAGCTTGCACTTGGATCGTGGAGCTACCGGAGTGCCCAGGAGAGGAGCTAACTCGATCAGCATGGAGGTAAGCTCAGTATACTCGTAGATATGGATGGCGCGTCGGCTATGTGAGAGGTAGCCATTAGTGCTCAGCTTGGAACGCTTGAAACAATAAGCAGTCAATGGGTCTTGGAGGTTGAGAAAAAATTCCCACAATTTATCAGCAACCAATGACTTTAGCTCCCCAGTTTTTAGAAATTCTTTAATCAAATGAAGGCACTCCCTGCCCTCATATCTAGGATTATCCACCCTCATTGTAGCAACATACTAGGAAAGAGCATTTTCAGTCAATTCATGAGCTCTACGGTTGTTCTCCCTACTATTAACCCCAAGCCGAGAAGGCAGAAGGACGAATGAAAAAGCAGAAAGAAGATGGAAAAGGAGCAAGGACACGCAGGCGGGCTCCAAAGCTAAGCCGGGGCCAAAAGCGTAGTTTTAAATAAAAGGCACCTCAAAAACTCCAAAAACTCTTGTAAAAGAGTGCCAGGCTCCCTCCTGTGCCACTTGTAAAAGAATAGTCGAATATAGGCCTAGGACATGAAGCAAAAAAAGGGAATTAGAAAAAGGGACCTTGCCACAATGGCCGGTCATGTAAAAAAGGATGGGTGCCCATGGGGTTTTAGGGTTTGTATATATAAAGTTCAAAAAGTGAATGGAAGCTCATTCTTTGGAACAAGAGCTCTTCTCTTCTTCTCTTCTCCTCTCCTTGCTTGTGTGTGCTCTTGAGAGAGGGAGTGATTGTGAGTATGAGGGAGGGAGTGTTTGGGAGTGAGGGATCAATGGGGTGAAGCTCTTCACCATTTTGTCTTCTCTTCTCTTCTCTTTCCTTCTCTTGCGCACACGGCTATGGCGGTTGGAGCTTGGAGAAGGAGGAGGCTTGAGCATGCTTGAGCTAGCATCTAGAATCATGGAGCAACCGGAGTGTGAAAGAAAGGATGCAACTCATATCGACATCAAGGTAAGCTCACTACACTTGTAGGACCGAGGGCGCGTCGGCTATGTGAGAGGTAGCCATTAGAGCTTGCTTGGAACGCTTGAAACAATAAGCGGTCCGTGGGTCTTGGCGGTTGAGCGAAAGCTCCCACATTTTGGTTCCGTTTTGCCGGGACCAATGGATTCAAGCTTGAGCGCTTGCGTGCCACATATCAAGCATTGAAGTAAGGGATTCTCCCCCGAAACAGAGCTTGAGGTAGGTGGGAAGGTTGGGTGTTTTGATCTTCAAAACAAGTAAGTATTTTGGGTTAGTTTGTTTGTTTGATGATTGGAAAATAGGAAGAAATCATGTCCGTTTGTTGCTTTCGATTCTCGTTGAATTTAGTGTAGGATAGCATTAGGAAATCGAACCGGGAAAGGGTAGGGTTTACTGGTGCAAACAGGGCATAAAACATGCAAAAAATGGCAAAAAGCTAGCTTGGGATGCTTAATGTCAGCAAGTGAGTGATTGAGAGTGTCAAAGCCCTGCCCGAGAAGGGGTTTTAAGGGCCAGGAGGCCAAGGGAGAGCTCATTTTCAACCATTGCAGAGAGAGAGAGAGAGAGAGAGAGCCCTCAAAGATTCGATTCGATCGTGTCGTCGGAGAGCCTACCACTCACCTCAGGTATACCAATCACTTCCCTTGGTGCCTTAGCCAGGATCTAGAAGTTTATGCAGGGGATGATTGCCTGACTAGAGAGATTCGATCGAAATTGGCATTGCGCGGCATTCGTCGCATCGTGTTTGGCCCGTCGGAACAGTCCTTGTTAGGCCGAGTCCTAGGCTCAGCCCTCAGACCCGCCCATTCGGACCTCGACCCGAAAACCCTACTCGGCCCTCGGACTCGATATTCGATTCGACCTGTCCGAGTTACTCGACTCGGCCCTTTGACCAACGGCCCGAAGTCCACTCGGCTCGAGTGTCCACTTGGCCCAGGACATGATACTCGACCCTCAACCCAACATCTGGCTCGGCACGTCTGAGTTACTCCACTTGGACCCCAGCCTATGAAAAAACTTTTCGCACTCGGATAGGCGAGATTTGGCCCGTCCGAGTCACTCTCTCGGCCCTTGCAATTTGGACTAGTTGGGCCAACCCAGTCTCAGAGATTTGACTTGAGCCAACTGGAGCTCAACGGCACAACCTGTCGTAAGCCTTCTTGACATTTAAAGCTTGATTTTGGTGCACCGAGTAGACCAAATCGTAAGGCATGGCCGCTTAACAGTTTGAGTGGGCTGTTGCAATACCTAGAAACCCAGAGACCTAGAGGTAACCCATCGAGCCATAAAACCCTGATCGAGCCCAAAAGAAACGGCAAGGCAACGTAGTCGAGAGGCCTTAAATCCAGTCTAGACGGCCAGAGAATTAATCTACCAAGCCTATCAGGCCCAAGGGTGCTTGAGATGCTCAGAGGCTGTTTATCGCACTCACCTTGAATTTCCGCACTTGAAGTGCACTTAAGAAAAACTAAAAGCCTGATTGAACACACGTGCACCAGAACGAAAACACGCACGGAGAGGAGATAACTTGAGAAAAGCATTTAATAAGTGAAAGAACTCACTCAGATAAGCCACTCAAGGAACCCACGAATAGGAGAGAACCCACGGACAAAGACAAACCATCAACATGCAAAATAGGACCAAGCAAGCGGTGCAAACGAAGGGGATTTGACAAACCCACTCAATCCGATTGATAGCTTGGTGAGAACCCGACTATGGTAGAGGAAAGATCGGACCTCAGGCCTAACGAGGAACTCGACTTGGGCATCTTTCCAAAGGCTATTCAGCAATTGGTCAGTAGCTACGATGCACACGCCCGATATGAGCACCGCGGTCGGACAGCAGAGACTATCATCACAGACTTGGAAGAAGAGAGGAAGCTAGCCCATAAGGCATTGCAAGGGATAGCCGTATACAATAGAGACCAGTAGGTCAGGAGCCAAAGGCAAAGCACGAAGTTGCGTGAGGTACATCGAGTGCTGAACTTAGCCAACAGAAATCGAACGGATCATGAGAGAGCCCTAGAAGGAGACTTAACGCTGAGCGAACTTCTCATGAAGTGATTGCTAGACAACACTGTAGAAGAGCAAAGTGCTGCAGCATTAGCAACCTCACTGCTGGCAGGGTTAGGAGCAACCCAAGGCTCTAGGAGCCAGTCTATAATCCTGATAGTCGCAAAGCAGCTCGACAAGTACCAACCCCATGACAACCCATACAGCTTTGTAGAGTAGTTCGAGCAAGTCTGCGAAGCCAACAGCCTTAGCGACCTGACTCAGCGTTCTTAAGCGTTTGGACTTTGCTTAGGTGACAAGGGCAGGACCTGATATACAATTTTAGATGCTGCAGAGCAAGCAAACTTCAACAGCCTCAAGGATCTCTTCATTAAGAGATTTGTTGAGCCTGGATACTTAGACAATCTGCTTGTGCGATTGATGAATGTCAAGCAGAAAGAGGAGGACATTCGCGATTACGTAACCCATGTAAGGATCCTCTTCAAGAGAATTCCTACATGTGAACGACCGATTGAAAGAGAAATTTCAACTGTGTTCATTAGCGAAATTCAAAATGAGGAACTGTATAAGGCTTTGGCAGCCAACTCGAGCTTGCAGCGAGACACGCTAGCTAGGGTTTTTGAGGAAGCTATCAGAGTTGACGACCAATTGAAAGAGAGGAGCTCTAGGAACTCCAATTCAGAAGAAACCAGCTCGCGAGGTTTGGAAAGAGCACCAACCTCTGGTGAGCGACCCGCACCATCATCCCAAGATAAGAGGAAGGCCACCAAGATGAACCACGACTTGGCTGATGTCAAGATGGAGATAGTCAAGCTGCAAGACCTGTGGACACGACCAACGCGGCCACACATCCAATGTGTGTACTGTGGTGGAAATCATTTGCCAGCCGAGTGTTAAGACCCTCGGTCGAGACCTTGCATTAACTGCGGCAGGTTCGGTCACGACGCTATACACTGCAGATTGCCCAGGAGACTTCCGTACTCCCAACCATATGGTCAACCTTACCTAGCAAATAGACCGCAACCACTTTTCGAAAGGGGAGCCCCATTGGCCCTTCCTGCACCTTATGACATGAAGCCGGCTGCCCCCGGGATGGACATAAACCCTATAGGTATACCTAGGCCGCCCGGTCCCTATGTGACCCATCCACCGAGTGACGCTCCAGTCCACTACGTGGAAGAGCCAAATGAGGAAGAGACTTACTTATACCCTTATGTCTCTCACGACGAAGAGGGCAACACCATCCTCGTGGACTATCAACCAGTACCAGTGATGGCGTTAGGAAGAGGACGAGGTAGAGGCCTAGGGGGGCAGATGTAGGATCCAATCATCTGTTGGACCTGTGGACACCCAAGCCATGTCTCATCACGTTGCCCCAAGAGGGAGCAGCAGAACGGAGATAAAGGTGACCTAAGGTGTGTAGAGTGTGGAATCACCCATCTCTTCGTCGATTGCTCAAAGCGAAAATCTTCTACAAATTTAGCCGAAGTACCATCTGTCCCATTGGGGCTATTCAGCGTCGAGAATCTTGATGGAGAGGCCATATCCATCCCATTGTGGATCATGACCCGTGCCTAGACAAAGTAGGCCGGCATATCACTACCAGGGCCTAGCAACCTCGATACAGCCTCGATGAGAAAAAAGAGCCGCAAGCGAAGGAAGAGGAGGTCGGAGGCTAAGATCTCACTGAAAGCTGAGAGTGCTACAACTCTACCTCTTGGAAAGAAAGTCGAGGACACAGAGACGGAAACTTCAGCCCCCAAGATGGCCGAAAAGGGAAGTGCCAAGGTAGGGGAGTATCCGCATCCGAAGAGCCAACTCGAGGCCATAGAAAAGGTGAGGGACTGGGTAAAAGAGGCACAAGTGCACTTAAGAGATGCTGAGCCCATCCTAGAGGATGGGAGCGAGGATCTCATCAGCATGACCATGGCAGACTCACCCCCTCAACCAAAGTCAGGAAGGGCAACTACACTCCAAACAACACCCCTTAGGGCAAGCCTTGATGTTGAACGCCCACAAATTAGTCACCGCCATTGGCCAAGACAATTCGGCATAGGAGAGGACGAGCAACCGACAGCCTCCTCACCACGTTAATGACCACCCTAGTGACATTAAGCCTAGGAGACCTACTTAAGCAGCACCCCACCCTATGGAGAAACCTCAAGCATTGGGTCAAGGAATCATGAGATTAGGCGTTGGATCTGCAAGATCAGGACGTAGAAACACAAATACCAAGTCTAACGCTACACTCTGTGCCAAAATCCTTGCACATTAACGCTTTCTGGGAAGGCACCAAGATGCATGCAGTGTTGCCAGTCCTAGCCTTAGGAAACACAACAAGAAAGGGGATCGTAGACACGAGAGCCAGGGTTAGTGTGCTAAGCCATGCAGTACTGCAAACCTGGGGAAACCCACCTGTTGAGACCGCTCAGTTTAATATCACGTTAGCAAATGACATGAGGGTGAGGCCATTCGGGGTACTTAAAAACTAGCCAGTGAAAATTGCAGGTGTCCAGTTCTCGGTCGACTTTATAGTCATGAAGGGGGTGGACTACGATGTCCTGTTAGGCCGGCCCTGGATGCGCAATGCCAGAGTTATTGAAGATTGGGGTCACGGCTTGATATTCTTAGGCAACAGGATGGAAGCTGTGAGGGTGGAGATGGACACTTGGAAAACCTCACCAATCAACTTGGATGCCATCTCCTCGATGCTCAAGGGCGATAGTCAGGTCAAGAAGTCTTATGGGCCCTTGACCAAGTATATCCCATCTCTAGAAGACGAGCGGGATTGGATGCATGTCCTTGCTACAATCGACTTGCCGTTCTCGGACCAAGAAGCACATGAGCAAGCCATCAAGATGATGGGCGTGACCGACGGAACGCCCTCTATACCACTGTGCATGATGGAAGGAACCCATCTTGGGAGACCTAAGCCCGTCACCTTCCAAGTGCCAGGCAACAAGAAAGAACTCCAAGAGGCCCTGGAATACTTAACAAACAAGCTGGCTGACAACTCAATAGCAAACCTCACACCTCTCCAAGACCTCTTAGGTGAATCTGAGTGGCAATGGACCAGAGTGCATTCGCATGGTCCTTGGAAGAGCTTAAAGGGGTAGACCCAAGTGTAGTGACTCATAACATACCCATAACACCAGACGCAGCGCCGGTAAAGTAGCGACCGTACCCAATGAATCCTAAGCACGCTCATGCTATCAAGGAAGAAATTAATAACCTAATGAAAGCAGGATTCATTTACGAAATTGAGCACACTGATTGGATATCACCCATAGTCATCGTGATGAAAAAAAACAAAAAAATTAGAGTGTGCATCAATTATAAAAAGGTGAACGCTGCTACCAAAAGGGATAATTATCCACTGCCATACACTGAGCACATGCTTGAAAGAGTGGCATGCAAGGAGTCCTACAGCTTTTTGGACGGCTTCTCAGGATACAACCAGGTGCAAGTGCATCTTGCCGACAGGCATAAGACTGCCTTCGCCACCGAGTGGGGCATCTTTGCGTACATAGTCATGCCTTTCGGGTTGACTAATGTCCTTGCCACCTTCCAACATCTCATGTACACCATATTTAAAGACATGCTTCGCAAGGAATTAGAAGTCTTTGTCAATGACCTTTGCGTTCACTTGACCTGGATGGAACACTTGAACAAACTCCAAGCAATCTTTGATCTCTGTTGCCTATATCGTCTCTCCCTGAACCCCTTGAAATGTCAGTTTTGGGTGAAACATGGATGCATCCTCGGCCATGTGGTGTCAAAGAATGGCATTGCCATTGACTTCTCGAAGGTCAGGGCTATTGTCGACCTTCCACCCCCAACCAACTACAAGGGAGTCCAATGCTTCTTAGTCCATACGGGATACTCTCGACGGTTTGTGTTGAAGTATGCATTGATAGCAAGACCTTTATGCAAATTGTTGATTGTCTTCGAATGGACTGAAGCCTACCAACGCGCATATGAAGAGTTGAATAAGGCTCTAACCACAGCACCAATTCTACAAGCCCCGGATTGGACCATGACCTTCCACGTGCATATCGATGCTTCTAAAATCACTGTAGGGGCAGTGTTGTGCCAACCTAGTGAGCACAACCTAGATTATCCAGTGAGCTTTGCTAGCCGACGGAGATGGAAATGAATTACTCGACTACCGAAAGAGAGGGCTTGGCCATGGTGTTTGCTATAAAGAAGTTCTGGCATTATCTATTGGCTACCCCCTTTACCTTCTTTGTAGACCATCAAGCCTTGCTATACCTAGTGAACAAACCTTGCACTACAGGATGCATAGCTTGGTGGCTCCTTCTACTTTTGGAGTTTGACTTCTCTGTGGTTGTACGAAAGGGAAAACAACACTACATGGCTGATCATATGTCACACATCCCCACAGGAGAATCTGTTGGAGAAGGCATTACCGATGAATTGCCAGATGCCCACCTCTTTAACATCTCCAACGGGAGGGATTTATTCAAGGCCAATTTAACACCATATTGGGCAGATGACATAGTCCAATTGCTTGAGCACGGATTGCTTGAACGACCAATAGAGAAGGCAAGACTGAGGCAACTTATTCTCAAAATCCAACCCTACAGTTGATAGCACGCCAGCTATATTGCTTAGGGCAATATGGATTGATGCGCAGATGCGTGTGCGAACATGAGATGCACGATGTGCTCTCGGAGGCATACAGTGGGATTGCTGGTGGACACTTTTGCGGAGACACAATGGCCCGCAAGGTGTTGCAATCTCAACTATGGTGGCCAACACTGTTTCGTGATGCCGCGCGATTTGTTAAGCATTGTGATGAATGTCAGCAAACGAAGGTCCTGATTCGCAAGGATCAGATGGAGTTGACCCCAGTCATTGCACGACAACCCTTCGAAAAATGGGGGATCAACTTCATGGGACCCATCAGCCCTGCTGCACAATATTCTCAGGCCAAATACATCATTGTGGCCACAAACTACCTAACGAAGTGGGCAGAGGTGAGAGCAACTCGAAAGAACGATGCTCGAACGATTGCCAAGTTCTTATGGGAGAAGGCGATCTCACGATTCGGATGCCCCATCGAACTAGTCAATGACCAGGGGACACACTTCATCAATGAAGTGATAACTCATCTCCTATCCACCTTCCTAATTATCCATCGGAAATCCTCTCCATACTACCCTCAAGCAAACGGCTAGGCAAAATCCACAAATAAGATTCTTGTCAACGTCCTAACCAAAGTAGTCTCAGCCTCGTGCAGCGATTGGGATAACAAGCTGATGGGGCCTTGTGGGCTTACCACATAGCTTACAAAACGACCGTCGGACAAACCCCCTTTAGGCTGACCTACGGAACCGAAGCAATTCTCCCCGTAGAATTCTTCGTGCCTAGCCTACAAATTGCGCTTCAGGAGTGATGGGAAGGAAAGGAACCATGGACGCAATGCCTAGTAGAACTCGAACGCCTCTCAAAGACCCGTCTTCTAGCCACTCATGCAGTCATATGCGAGAAGGCACGACACAAGAGCTGGTTTGAAAAGCATGTCAAGCAACGCGACTTCGAACAAGGAAACCTAGTGCTCCTATACTCAGTCAAGGGGCACAAGCAAAAAATGAAGTTTTGGGATCTTGGACCTTTCAAGGTCCGTGCGATCAGCCGAACGGGCAACGTCGAGCTCAAAACTCTAGCCAGCGAAGGAATAGGCTTCTTCAATGGCAGCCATGTCAAGAAATACTATCCCCCCGTGCATCCTTTGCATGAACCACCAATGTTGGAACCACCAGTCAATGTCTGAGTAGCCACCATCACCGAAATTGATGACGCAGATGAGGAAATTGTGGAACCTGCATACCTGCACATCATGGTCACTACCAAGTGGACATGCATCTTCAATGCCTTAATTGACGAGGGAGCGGACTTCAGTGTCCTGACTCACGATCATTGGACCCAACTTGGCAAGCCACCACTACAAACCACTAACGCCAAGTTAAATCCATATGGGGACCACTACTATGCACTCCTCGGCAAGTGCAGGGCCGCCATTTTTATCGGGACTGAAACTGTACCAATGATCTTCTATGTGCTACCAAACACCAAGGATGCAGGCACGGAGACGCTGCTAGGGTGAACCTTCAAGAAGCAAACTTGTTGCCATGTCGATTATGAGTTGCAATGCGTTCACCTCGCCATAGGCAACATCCGCATTGATACACCTTCCAGCAAGGGTGGCGTGATGGAATAGTCTGCACGACCACCGATAGAACTATTAGCATCTGAATCTAAGGAGAAGGGTAGTGCCCGTCTGCCCCCCACCACCTCTCAAGAACCACTACTCATGGTGACAAAAGCTAAGGCTCAATAGCCCAGTTTCCAATGGAGGCCTAAACAGCCACAACCGCCACCTAGGAGTCATTACACACGAACTCATAAGACCTATAGCTCTAAACCTAGGATGCCAAGGCACAGTTACAGAAGTCAGGGCATGATCCGATGAAGGTGGGTCTCCAAAGCCCTCCTGCACGTGCAACACTACTATGAGGGAAACACCTGGTTATATATCCCTAAAGCCCACCTGGCCGAGGTTGCCACTCGTATGCTACCCCCGAGCTTGATCACCCCCAGCCCCATCAAACCTCAAAACCATGAGCCACAGTGCTTCCCATGCCCACATCCATCAAGCCCATCTACACATATGCCCGAGAGACTCGAACAAGCCTACTGGCCCAAACGACAGACACCATCGCATGACCCATCACCCACTAGAGTCCATCTGACAACAATGATCCACTCTGAAGGCAGCAGTCCATCCGACAACAATGATCCACTCTGAAGGCAGCAGTCCATCAGAAGTAGCTGCTGCTCCCCCAGCCCTAAGCTAGGAAGCCCAACCGCTACCTAAGGCACACCCGCAATCACAACTACCCACTATCAAAGGCTCTAGTGCTATCAAACCCCAACCACTAGCATGTCTAAAACCCTCCTACGAGCGGAAGTCATTTTTGACACTGGCCTCAGATCTAGCTGTCGATATAGGGATGACGTGGTTGATTGCATTAGATGGCTTCATGCCACCTTTAGAGAGCTGGCTCTGAGCTATGACCACTTGGACTTAGGCTTGTTGCCCAAGCCTTTTGCAACCGAAATTCACATGATGCCTTGTTCTTGGGAGACGTTTGAACTTGCCTTCGCGAAGGCAGCAAACTCTGATGCTGTATTGCTCGACGGCGAGGTCTCTAAAGAGCAAGCCCTCAAAGAGCGCCTCATAATGTCATACGATCAATGAACCACTTCTGCCATCACCGACCAATAAATCGTAGAATTATCCCAACTTGCTGGGACTGAATCCCCATTTTTCATTGGTACACTCTTAGGTTCCAATGGGAAGTAGAGGGATGCCGAGTCATGACCAACACGGAGCAGCACTGCACAATCAAAATAGCAGAGTATGACCCCACTTATATCACGCCAACCTCCTACAGAGTGTTAACCACTCTCCGCAACCGCCCCCTGGAAGAGCACATCAAGGGACATCCTTACCTCGATCGCCTATACTGACTGAGGAGGAACTACACATTGCTAGCCGTGGTGCCTCTGGTGACTTCCTAACAGATGTCCTCACTTATATAACACACATTGGCACTCGCCCTTTTGATCTCGATTGCACAGCTTAGTTAGAGTACAACCCCGATTTTTACACTTGGTTCCTACACCGATGACTCCTAAGACCCATTGCCGAAGATCCTCAACCTCCCACCCCTTCAATCCTAGTAAGGATTCTTCTCAAGTTGGGAAGGGAAGGGGAGTAAGGTGAATCAAGAGATCAATTAAAACCAGTGAAAATCAAGCAAAATGCATAAGCGCATAGAGAACAAGCAAGGTAGACAGATGTCAAGAGAACTTTAAAATAAAAGGAAAAAAGTTAAAGCTAAAAGGGAAGTCTCCACATTGGATAGGATTTTAAGGCTTTCATTCAATAAACACATAGAGTCTTTACTTTTCAGTCTATGATGTTTTTGTGAATCAAGAGATCAATTAAAACCAGTGAAAATCAAGCAAAATGCATAAGCGCGTAGACAACAAGCGAGGTAGAAAGATGTCAAGAGAACTTTAAAATAAAAGGCAAAAAGTTAAAGCTGAAAGGGAAGGATCCACATTGGATAGGATTTTAAGGCTTTCATTCAATAAACACATAGAGTCTTTCCTTTTCACTCTAGGATGTTTTTGTATTATTAATTTGGAAGAACTAATGGAAATTGGGGTTTATGACAGGAACGAAAGATGTCGCAACAAGACCATGCCCACCAACTTCCATTCACAGAAGAGGAAAGAGTGCAGTACAGCATCACTCTGGAGAGCCGCGCCTACAACCAGCTAAAGTTCCAAACCATTCACAACATAGAAGGTTTGGTGGCCAAGGAGGAGGCAGCCAAGAGAGTAGTTGAAAAATTCAATTTCACCAAGTACCTGGAAAGATTCGCACAAGAACCCGACCACACAAAGTGTGTGGAATTTCTCAGGTCTTACGACCTCGAAAACGAGTGTGGCACCGTCACAATAGGAAGGGGACAAAATGCCAAGTAAGTGCTGGTTCGCTTAAACCCCGCCTTGGTGGAGAAGGCACTGGGACTGGAACCAAAAATAGAAAAGAAGCAGAAGAGAGATGTGTACGCCATGCTGGGGATGAGAAAGGAGGACGTGCTGACAAATGATGGCATCAATATTCAGGACATCCCTGATACAAAAACAAGATTGTAGGCAAAACTGGTGCACGCGCTCTTCTCCACCTAGCGCTACAACGCATTGATGCACCGAATCAGTGTGCCTGCATTGGAGAACGTAGTGGCTCACGCCCTGCATGAAGTCGATTAGAACGGCTATGTGTGCAAAACTATCGACCAGGCGACTAAAGCGCTGGCTTTAGGAAGCACGCCTGCAGGAGGAGAGTCTCCAGCGTCTAAGGCCACATAAAGAAAGAAGGCCTCGTCCAAGGCCTCGTTCATCACCTATGGAAGCATTTTAACAGCGCTCATCCAAGAGGCCATGAAAGAGACGCAGGATGCAGAAGAGGGGGAAGGGGAAACGCCCGACATGTCACCCCCTCATCAGTACCAAGAGAGGTCCAGCGAGACAGGACTGAGACGGATAAGGAAGGACAGGGGCAAGAAGAGCAATCAAGCAAAAAGCAAGTCAATGAAACCAAGAAGAAGATAGCGCAGAAGAAAAAGAAATTGGATGAAGGCCGTAGGAAGGAGAAGGAGGATTTAGAAAAAGCAAAAAGACAATCCCTCAAGGAGGCCGAGGAGAGGGAGAAGAAGAGGAAGTAGGAAGAAGAAGAAACAATAGAGTAAGTCAAGAGGGCTAAAAAGGCGTCCAAACAGGAGGCTGAAAAGAGAAAAAGAGAGGAGCAGGAAGAAAAGGAGAAACTAGAGGGAGAATATAGGAAGGCCGAAAAAGAAAGGTGTAGCAGAGCTACGGAGCTCTACCCTGAGACCTATGGACCGCTTATTGATCAAGCATTTCAAGCCAAGCGGCCATGGCTACCTCTCACATAGCCGACATGCAATGCTTGCCTTGCAGGTGTAGTGAGCTTACCTTGATGCTCGATCGAGTTCCCTCCTCTCTCTCACACTCCGGTAGCTCCATGATCCTTGTGGCAAGTTCAAGCAACCTCAAGCCCTCTCCGTCAAGCTCCATCCTCCATAGCCGCACGAGACGAGAGAAGAGAAGAAGGAAAGGAAAGATGAAGAGAGAAGATGGGGAGCTTCTTCTCCACGATCCCTCACTCTCACACACTCACTCCCTCACACTCCCTCAATCCCTCACTCAAGCACAAGCAAGAAGGTAAGAAGCAAGAGAAGAGGAAGAAGAAGCTTTAGCCACACCCAAGAATGAGCTTCTCATTCACTTTGAACTTTATATATATGCCCTACCTTTTGGGCGGTCATCTACACCTTTTACATGGCTGGCCATTAGCCTAGGCCCTCTTTTCCTATTTCTCACCGTTCCTACCCATCCTGTTCCCACTACTACATACAATTTGCATAGGAGTGAGCCCGGTGCTCTTTTTTAAAAAGGTTCGAAAGTGCCTTCATATCTAATGGCGCGCTTTTACTTTTTTCTCTCTTTTTTTTTGAGGCGACACCGTTGTTTAAATCATTCAAATTTCCAGGCTTCCATTTTTTCGCACTTCTACTCCATTTTCTGTTGTTGTGGTAAGCATTACCCCCTCCTAGCAGAGTGCTAGTCCCATGGCACTAGGGTGGGGGGGCAGCAGCAGCGTTGGGAACGGTTGCTAAGTGGGATTGGTGGATAGATGACCTTGATCAAGATGGTGCTGCTGGGAAAGAGACATGATGTGGTGGTGATTCGTGATGATTTGGAGAAGTTCCGACTCGCTTTGATCTTGTTGAAGGTGCTCGGCCTTTGTTACCCAGTTGGAGTTGGCATTGGCGATGACTATCATAATCGGGGCTCCATAACTATGGATAAACACGGGGTTCCAAGGTCTATGCCAATGGTGGGCCTCGTATGAGTTAAAATGGCCTACAAGAGAAGGTTGTGTGCTCCCTAAGGGGTGTGTCTGCCTTCCGGTGAGGTGTAAGTGCATGTGCAGTGGAACTGGGAGATGAGTCGAACCTTGGGCCGAACCTTGGGCAAGCCCTTAGTAATGTCTCACACTTGAGGACCCAATTTGTGCATTATTGGAGGTGCAGTGCAGTGTAAAGCTTAGGGTGACAGGTCTGAAAGTCCTGCCCTTGATGTGCCCTAGGCGTGAAGTGGGGAGAGGGACTAGGGGTGAACCTTAGGTGTGGTGAGTTTTTTTTTTTTTGCGGTATACATAGAAGGCGTTTGGCTAGTGTCGATCACCGTTAGCCGAAGCACGGGGAGGTCGCAGGCATTGGGATAGAAAGGCACGGATTTGGAGATATTCTTTAATTGCAACTCGGGCCTTCAGAGGTGTGGATGACAAAAAGGAATGGTTACAGCTTGTGAAGCGAGTGTCGTTCATGTTTTCTAAGAGTTCCAAGCAAAAGGAGGGAAGGAGGGATGCCCTCATCATTAATCTAGTCATAGCTCTACTATCGATTCCTAGATTGATGTCAAAAAAGAGGGGGGACAGTGAGCTTCTTTAGTTGTAGGCTTCTGTATTAATAGGAATTTGAGCAACCTAAGATAGTTGCAGGTGGTTAGGAAGGTAGGATCCAGGGGCAGGAGGAGAAGTCCGCGAGGAAGCGGGTGATGGATGGAAGGATATCATGTTGTCTAAAAACTAAGCATTCCTCAGGAGTTTGGGCATTTACATTATATGTTTTAGGAAAATCAAAATCCCCATGAATGGTGTGGTCATAGTCCACTCCATGCCGGTGGGGGTAGGGCATGTAGGAGGGGTCATTTTGTTCCTCGGGGAGTGAGCTGTAGAAGGTAGTCCAGGAATCAAAATTGGTGTCCCAAATCCTCCTCCGCCACTTCGGTTGCGCCTTGTAGCCTTGGACGGATTTGGGAATCCGGTCTACCTTGTCCTACCAGTAGTCTGTAGGCTCCTGCACCTAATCATAATTAGGCTCCTTTCTTTCACCCATCTGTTCGCTAGGTCATTGGCTAGATCCTTGATTTTGGATAGGATACTGAGTGGCAACACCCAGTCCAGCGAGTGTGGGTAGGAGAAGGACATCTCAAAAGGCCTCGTCTGGAACTCCCGGTCACACCAAATGACCAATTCCTATGGCCAATCAATGGGGTTGGGGTCCCTTCAAAGTGGTACTAGCTCGTCAGAGAATTGTCTAGGTAGTGACCGGGCTCTAAGTTGTGCATCCTTTGCCAGCTCCTGCCTCCTTCTCGTGGCTGCCACAATGCGCTCCGGCATGTGGGCATCTTCAGCCTCGTCTGGTGGGAGCTGGTAGAGGGGGACTGGGTGCTTTTCATAGTTCTTCATCGGCCTCTTGGTCTGAGTCCGAGCCTTCCTCGATATCTTGTTCGGCCACGGCTGGGATTTTTTGCGGTGGTGGTGTGGGTAATTCCTTCTCTTCGAATCCCAGGTCCTTGAGCTCAACAGTGGAGAGGCCGGCACTACGCAGGTAGCTGAATTCTTGTTCCTTGGTGAGTCCCCATGCTGGTGGAGAGCTCCCATTTCTTGAAGGCTGTACCTTAGTGCCCAGGTAGTCAATTCCAGTTTTCTTCTCACCCTTTCCACTGAATCATCGCCCTGTGCTTGGGTGACACATTAGGCCAAATACGCTTCAAAAAATGCACTTTTGTTAATCACAGGATTAAGGAAAGGGCCAAAGAGAGTTCGCCACGTGTGCAAGAATATTCTTGTCTCCTCTTTTTTAGAGATAGTGAAGTCCATTTCGTGATTCTCTCTTCTTTTTTAGCCAAAACCCCTAAATTCTGACATGTTTTGGAGTCCCAAAGACGTTATTTACTTACAAATCTGACAAAATACGTGACAGAGATGTGATGAAATTAATGATGAGTTTTTTGAAAGTCGGGAGATCTTTCAATATTGTTTTTGGCGCCCAATACATAACCATTTGTGTTCTTGGCGCTACTTTTTAGTTCATTCACCCCTCTTTGAGCTTCTTTCTCTGCGCTTTCATTCTTTTCATGGCTTCCTCCAGGCGCCCTTCTCGTTTAATACACTCTTGCACAGTCTATAGCCAGGGAGCAAATGGAAATTTTGAGCCCAAAACCTTTGCTGTAAACAATTGGGTTACCATGCTGCCATCTTGCAAGGGCTCTCATAAGGTGAAAAGAAGAAAACGAGATGATATAAAACATCACTGGAAGGGGCGTATCATTGCCTTCAAAATTATGCCCGAAGGCTGGTTTGTCAAGGTGCAACATGTTTACATGGCCAAGGATATGCACTTGTCTCCAAACGAACGTATTCCCCAACAAACACATTGTAAGTTATTAGTTGAATAACGTATATAATTCTTTTTCATTTATGCAAGTTCTAACGTTCGTCATTGTAGATATCTTTCCGTCAACAAGTATTGAATGGCAACCTGTGGAAAGCCTAAGTGGGACTTTCCATGCCATTCATAAGGTATTGGCAGACATTATTTATGCCGATCAAACTGTGTCTTTTTTTAGTGAATGCAAGGTTTTTATATATTATGCACAGTATGTGGTTCCCTCTAAAGCGGATAGGTATGGGAATATCGAAGATTTGCCATTGCCAAGTCTTTCATCTCTAAACTGGGAGATTCCTGACAAGGTAACGGTGTAGAGTTTCAAATTCAAAATATCTCAGGATATTAAAAAGTCCATGACAGCTGGAAGGATCTCAAGAAGAATACGTTTATCATGGTTTGTACCCCTCCATATCTTCGTGGCTTGCTTCAAAGCAGCAAATTTACAAAGAACGAAGGTATCCTGGCTAAGTAGAAACTTTTCGGAAGAGGATTTGGACAACACTATAGGGACGCTTTGGAAATCTAGAGAGTGCGACCATAAGGGTGATATCTTGAGGTGCAGTGCATGCCCTCAATCCTTGGCTTTGGCTTACAGTATCCCTCGCCAAATTCTTGCTTTGGGCTTTGATTACAGGAGATACAAACTAAGATTGGGTATTTGGGTTCCGTTGGATTCCGATACAGATTGCACACCATATAAACTTGCGGTGCACATTTTGCCGCATGAAGAAGTAAAGAAGGTGAATGTTACTTCCAATTGGAGTCTGAAAGATGTGAGGGATACCTTGGAATTGCTAGACAATATATCCCCTAGATATAAGTTCAAAGTGAATGGCGTAACAATTGGTAAAAGAGCCGAGCGCTCTTTCTCTTGTAGGAGTTGTTTGTCTCCCACAATTGTGATTTTTGAGCCTTGAGAATGAAAACTTTGCGGGAATTTATATTAATAGACTGTCCTTAAGATATTTTTTAGTGGGAACTCATAAGCTATCATGAAGCAAGTTGCCTTTCGAATGTATATAAATAAAATGTACATTACATTCGATTTATAAGTGAAAATTTTCATTACACCATGAGGTACAAAAATTTCATATAAATGTACAAAGCCAAAATAATAAGGCTCGTGTATGCTTATGTTTGCTATTTTGATTCTTTATCGATTTCTTCAAAGATATTTTTTCTCACAGGGCCTTTCTTTGATTGTTGAAAGAATTTCACCTTTACAGGTAGTCTCTTTTCTTGGGGCTTAAGAGGGGATGGATCAAATTTCAGAGGAGAAAGCATTGGCATTCCTTTTTTTTTAGACTCTGCAGCAGTGGTCCCATTGCCTTTGCCCTTGCCCTTGCCCTTGCCCTTACCATTGCCATTGTCCTTACCCTTTCCCTTGCCCTTTCCCTTGCTTGTGCCCTTGTCCATTGAAGTTTTGGGAGGAAGAGGGGAGTCAGGATCATATGATGTGATTGCCTTGTCCAGAATCAGCTCAATGCATCTCTCCCTTATCCACCAAACATATGAATCAGGATAGTCTCTACACTATAAGAATAAATGTTATAAGTTAGTGAAAAGAAATCATGATAAGAATTACACAAACATCAAATGAAATTAACTTACATTCACTCCTTCTATTTGTAACAACTTTGAATCCACTGTTCTGCAAATATTTGAGATAATTCTCCATCCACAAGAATGCGCATTGCTTTGCAATGGAACTTCTTGTAGAAGAAACGTATAAGGCCTTTGAGGATCAGCAAGATCCTCATATGTAGTATCCAAAAATGTAGAAACAAGTCTACCAGCACTGCAAAAGGAAGCTTTGTAAGTTCAAAATATTTTTTGTAAATAAAATCAAAGTAAGTAATTTTCTTTCAACATACATTCGTGCTTGACCATGAACACTGCTGAGAGAGTTCATAAAGATAATTTCTCTTGTAAGACAATTAATGTAGATGAGACTCCAATGCCCTCTGCAAATTCATAATAGAGGTGAGGAGAAGGGTGAAAGCAAATGAATATAAATTTTCCTCTACAGAAAAAGAAAAATACCTTTCTACATACGGGAAAAAGATGTGGTAATTTGTCACACTATCGAAGCTACGAAAAAATGGTGAAATATTAGAACCAGATTTTGCAAATAGTTCCATAGAGAGAAGTGGATCAACAATATATATGGTTCTACGGATATCGAGAGTGAGAGAGGAGACCAATGCCCTACAGTCAATAGCAAAAGCTATTCAATACAAATTACATCCAAAATATACTTGAACCTATAAGACTTTACTTACGCAAAAAAAAAACAAAAAATATAAGCCTTACCTTATGCAACAAAAAACAACGGAGTCAGATAGTTGGACATCCCTTTTTTCCAACATGGGCTTGTCCTCCGGAGATATACTAAGATATTCCTCCTCAGGTTCCGTAGAAACATTCACAAGTATCTGCCCATACACTTTGCCCATCCTCTTGATGTTGACGGGAGCAAGTGATGCGGCTTTCCTCTTGTAAACTTCGTCTTCAGTTTCCAACACCTCCTGATTTTTTTCACTCAAGAAAGACTCCTGCTGGGTGGCACCCCTTGTAGAGTAAAGGTGAGTTACATCCTCAACCTTAATCTTTTTCCCGTTCCTGGACAATTTCGGGGGAATGTTAAGGATTTCAAGGGCTTTTTGATCGTTGGAAGGCAAGAGCCTCAGCACTTTATCGAACCTATACCTGATTTTGCTGATGATGCTGAAATCCTTATTCATAAGGGTGATTCTATGAGCATGGGCGGCAGCAATGTAAGCATCGTTCATGAAATCAATAACAAAATCCTCTACGGCCTCTTGCAGGGCAAGAATGGCTGAGAGTTGCCACTTCTTATTTAGACTAGAGACAGTTGCCACTTGAGACAATCTATCAGATATCTCTTTAACGACTCTTATAAAAGTAGCCTTTGGAATGACATGTTGTGTAGCTCTCTGGGCTTTCCTGATCTCACTGAAACATCTCTGCATATAGAAGAACTGGGACTTCCTCTTTCTCTTTTGTGGCTTGGGAGGTTCAGTGGCTTCAGCAGATGTAGGCTCAGCTGCAATCCTTATAGGTCTTGTCGGACCGAGTGATCACATGCACCTCTGGTTTGGACAATTCCTTGATCTCCACTATATTGGCTCCTGGCATATGTGCCATGCCCTATCCTTATCTTTGTTGAGCATCGTATGCTTGGGCATCTAGGCATTTAGCACACTAGTGGCCTTCTTGCATACAAAAGAAACAATGTTTAGAAAAGGACTAGAAATTCCCTTGACCTCTTTCACCTCAACCATGCCCACTGTAGCCATTATCGAATTGCTAGTAGTCCTCATTAGTATATACCAGGCTCGATGTAGGAATTGAATTGGCTTGGAGGTTTTTTCATTGGCTAGAGTTGGTTGCTTTGGTCCCTTTCCATCCTTTGGGGGATGGGCCATCTAAAACCTACCATTGTACTGCTAGTACTGAGGGTTGTGTGTGGCCATATTGCAAATGTTGTATCATCTTTGGTTTAGGTTACATTCAATCCATGGCTGGGGTCGTTACACTGTGTGCACTAGAGGTTGGTAACCTCATTCTTCTTGGTGTTGGCTACTATTTTATTTACTTTGTCTTTCTTCTTGCTCTTTTGTTTCTATATTACTTTCTTCTCCTTGGAATCAAAATCTATACTTCTAGAAGCTACTTCGAGGAAGTTAGAATCAAAAGTTGATTCACTGTTGTCTTCAAGTTTGTATCTTTTGGCTAACTTGCCAGATTTCTTCCATTTTCCTAACTTCTCTTTCAACAAGAATTGCTCTAACCTAAGAGCTTTCTTATAAAACAGGTCAATGCTAGTACCGGATAGATCATCAGAAGCAAAGGCTTTTCGAATAAGATTATTGAAACCTTAGACATATAGGGTATTCAACATTTCATCCTTTGGCTGTGCATTTGGATGAATGTGACTATTCAGTATTGTGAACTTGGTGATATATGCCTAAATTGATATGTCACATTTCTTGAGGTGGTAGAGTCATTCAAGTTTTTGTACATCCATTCGGCATGGTTGGAACCAAATACATAAGGCATTTAGGGATTCATTCTAGGATGGCAACCATGTTGCAACCTTCTTCTGCATCGCAGATCTATGTTTCCGTAAACTTTGTTAACCTCATTAATCTGATTTGGATAATTGACTATATACACCACATTAAACTGTCAAATAAAAGCATCCGGGTCTTCATTCAAAGATCTAAAGAATAAGATCTTTATTTGACAACCCAAAGAACTTTGGGAGGGAAACAATAGAATGGTGTGCCATTAAAATTGGAATGACAGTGAAATTGGGATTATTGCTGGGATACCTATCGAGTTGAGTGAAGCTAAAAATAGACTGGTTAGATTTAAAGAAGTAATGGGTAGAAAGACAAAAGGGTTTGGTTCACTCCTAATTGAGGGAGTGGAGCACGAATGACACTTCTGATATTTTGGGGTAGTTTGCTATGCCTCAACTACAGCCTCATTGAGGAACATGATAACCTCCAAGAGGAGGTATCATTGGCATTGTTGATATTGAGACCATCGCGTATGGCTTACAATCGAAATTGCCTCAAGCAAAATGTGAACACATATACATTTAGCTTAGTGCATGGAGAAACGATAATTTTGGTAGTTGCCATGTGTTATCAGTATCCAAGCACAACCACCATAGAAATGATGATGGTTGCACTTAGAATAGAACACAGACAAACACTGGCATCACTTTCGACATTCAAGGCCCAATTTGAGGAGCAAGACATAATCACATTGTAGGAAATCAAACACATAATTTACTCAATACTAAATAGAAATGTATTGCTAGAATCAAAGTTGATACATCGATCGGACCAAATGATCACAGCATACTTCTCTAAGAGAACAAGGGATGGATACAATGACTAGATAGTACTACTGCCGAACGCAATTACTGAGGGCAATACAATATGAGATCTACTGTGAAAGAGCAGTCAGAAGACCAACTAGAAAGATCATAAGAAAGACTTAGGAAGGATATGGCATCGAGCAAGAGAATTTTTTGTTTCTTGTCCTCCAAGAGTGCAAGTATGCCTGAATAATAATCACGACCATGATTTTCTCCCTATTATTATATAGGTTGTTGCTTGTAGCAGTACTTTCTCTCTATCAATTACCATGTCCAGTAGTGGGACATTCTCTCCAGCCATGTCCAATGCTAGGTTGCCTTTACTCCTCTTCTCCCCTTGGCTCCTCAATGCATCATTGGCAGCTCCTATGTTTAATGCTGTCACTACCTTTAACACTACTTGATGAGCTTCAAAAATTTGCAATTCCTTGAGTCCATTCGTACAAAAGTGGCTTTCTCATCAGTTTGATATAGTGATGGAAATCATCTTATGGCAATGGCTAAGCAACGCCAAACAATTAGTACACTTCAATTTGATCCAACTTACTCTAAGATACTCCACTGTGCTCTACCATCCTAGCTCAAAATGTATGCATGCCATCACAACTAAAATATCACCCATTGATTGATAAATTTTTTATTAAAGAGGAATTATATATAGCTAGTCACTTTGCAAGGCCTTCCTTGTGATTTGATTACTTGTGATTTAAATCGTAACACTGATACATGAAATAAATACATGATCACATAATGAAAGCGACCGGTACAATCATGGCAAGATATCACTACTACATAGAAAATGTCTACACAGATCACGTGACCAAAAAAGAAGGGTGTGTGAGCTACAGGGATCCAAGGGCGAGCTATAAATCATCGCTATCCGAAAGCTCGTCCCTCTCGCAAAGGAGCATTGAACGAACTCTGCAAAAAAAGAAACAACTATATATTAGTCCACCATACAATAATGCATTCTAATTAAACATGGTAACTACGGACAAGAAAGATGAGTGACTTACAGGGCCTCCGCTTCCATACAATCGGTCAATCAATGCAGTGAGACCGTGCCTCTTTGCATATCGAGTCTCAAGGCTGGTCAGATCGCGATTTGTAATGGAGTACTGCAAAGGAAACAAAATAATAATTGTTAGAAACACGATTGTTAGTACAAAGGATATTGCAAAAAAATAAGAAAGCAAAACAAAAGAAAAACTTACAAAGTCCTCCAGATATGTCTTGTGGCCGCCACTCCCAAGATGATGGACCACTCCAGCTTCTAGTCGTGCCCTCGCCGCCTCGCGCTACTGTCTCCAACGTCCTAGAGAATCTGTAGCCTCCTCCCTCAGTCGGCACCGCTGGTTCGTGTCTAGCCACTCGGGCTTTGCAGCCCCACTCTTGAGTGCCTTGCATGTGTTTGGTCGTCTGTGTGACATATATGCATGCATGCACTCCATCATCTAGCTTGTTGAAAACCTATCTGCTGCGACTGGTATCGAAAACTCCTCATGCAAGGATGCTACTATGTAGTCCTTGCTCCCGTCCAGTATGTTTTTCCAATGATCCAAGACGTTGTGCCGAAAAACTTGTTGGCACAACTCTCTCATGCGATCCATCACCCTCCTCCCCTCATCATTCATGATGATGGCTCCTGACCTATCATCTACAAGGTAGGCATACCACTTGGGGTATGCCTAAGATGGGTTCTCTCCCACCTGCGACCACGCTCCTGGGCATATCCAGGAGACCCTTGTATATCTGGTGTACCGACCGGGGTAGTATCTATCGGAGTAGCACCCATAGGGGTGCCACTTGTAGACGATTGAGCAAAAGCTGGAGTGACTAGAGTAGACGTCCCTACAAGTGTGACAAATCCCGGAGGTGACGCAACTCCAGCAGAACGATGAGACAGAGACACCGCGTCATGCCTCCACAGCAACCACCTGAGCCATGCTCTTTGGAACCGCCACGAGAGCAAGGAGTAGCACCTGTATCCCAAGCCGACGGGCTCACTGTATCCGTATATTTGTAGCATCCCCCTGACCCTGAAGCACTCCCTCCGTCTGGCCCAAGTCTGGAGCGTCGACCTTGTCTGCTCGAAAGTAAAGCATCTGATCGCGCTAAAGTAGATCTAATAGAGCGGCCTGACGATGTTCAAGACAGCTCTTGGTCCACCATGTCTCTGAATCTCGCCATCTGATTTGGAGACATGTGTGTGAATATATCTTGCAACTCTTCATCGCTCATTCCTCGACTCATCCTGATAATCTAAGTATCCACAAAGGTCACCTGCACAGACAAAAAATGATGTTAGCATAATCAATTTAAATCATACAAAGCACGGTAATATAATTTTTTAAAAAATAATCTTACTTAAAATGCATATCTTATATATCCTTATAAGCGATTAGTCAACGAATTGAGTAAGTGGATGCTCCAAGTATGAAATATCCTATGGTCCCATGTCAATCTCCTGACACAACTCGGCATAAACTAGAAGGTCGATAGACATGTCACCACAAAAGGATGAGTCCACCTCGTTCTCAAAGAATTCTTGGATTTCTATATTTCTATCAGTGTTATCCAATACTAGCTCCTCTACATGCTCCAAGCTTTCGATGGCCTCCACCCCTTGCAATATGCTCAGAACATCGCTTTGATCATATACTCTCACACTTCGGGGAGCTGAAGGTATAACATACCACCATCAAGGTTGTCAGGGGTTTGTATAGAAGATTACTTGTTCAGAAACACGTACAAGAGAGATTTAACTATTGTGACATGTACCATGTCACAATACAATTAACAAACAAATGAGTTCATGCACTTGTTCACAATGGTCCGAAAACACAAAGGTGTCGCGTAAATCCGTCTATTTTTTTCAGAATATATTTCGAGAAATCTAGATGGACCTCGTCGAACTATTGCTCCAGCTCCTTCAAGTACCAGTTTGAACCATTGCACATCGAATAGTATCATGGAGAAGCTATGGTAATCCACTGTAATAATGCTTTGCAAGTTTCCAAAATACTCCATCTCATCTATAACCATGTTTGGATCCATTGCTCGTCATTGGCTCTCTTGCTCGAACCTTGCCATGATACTAGAGTCTGTTGTGAAGCGCATTTTGTCAATATGCTCCATGCGGAAATGCCGTCCGCACGACCATGCTGCACTATATATTTTGTACTGTACATTGAAACACTCAATTAGTTGTTGCATATAAAATATAGATACGACAAACCCTAAACATGTCATCACCTTTGGACTACATCCCCTCGAGAATTCCCACTCCTCGGTTGAGACCTTCTCCCCTTTGCGAGACGCTGCGATCAAAGCTCCATGCAATCATTGCGTTGACATAAAACGCGGTATCTCCTCCATGCCCTCGGGATATTGAATCGGTTGATGGCACGTACTACATCAAAATTCAGATCACGCTTCCTCTCGATCTTGCCTAGCTTGCTGGTACTTGGTGAGCCACGTCTCCATAGAGTCATGGTGCAACATACAAAAGCGATTCACTTTCTCCTCCATTGGAGCATCCATTCTTTTTTCTACCCCATTTCCAACCACCACATCTCCGGTCAGTCTATTATCGTCCTTCAGCGACCATAGCATACTGTTGTCTGGATCCACCGTTGGTAGCCATTGTGAAATATGCACTAGCGCCTCAGGCACCAACCAACCTTTACCCATGCTACCTTTTGGTCGAGCTCGTTGTCGCACAAAGCCTTTCAGGGTTTTCATGAAGCGCTCCAAGAAGAACATCCATCGCATATGGACAGGTCCAGCAATCTCCACTTCATCTACAAGATGCACAAGAAGGTGGATTTGTATCGTGAGCATGCTAGTAGGCAGGTATTTCTTAAAGAGACAGACCATCTCCACTGCTCCCTGCCTCACGGATTCAATAGAGGATGTCTTAATCTCTTTCTATGAGATCCATTGCACTAAAGCCGACAACTTGTAAATGGCCCCGCATATTTCTGGAGTAAGGCATCCTGCGATTGTGATCTGTAGTACAAACTACCACAAATGAGAAAGCATTATGAACAATGACTACACTCCAAATAGCAAAATGCACAGGCCACTTACAATCTATTCCTAGTACAAACCTGACATATCTTATGCCAATCATGGGATTTTAGCCCTGATAATTGGTCGCCTTTAGAAAACGGAGACCTCAGAGAATGCATCATACCTGTCGGAGTGCAGATAGACTTGACTATTTGCTTCACAATGCACTCTTCTTTAGTGGACAAAACCCAAGGAGCGCGAGATAGCTGCACGTGACCATCAGCACTCGACTACGGCCAAAGCGCCCCCATCTTGCCTACCTCCTTCAAATCCATTCGTGCCCCTATAGTGTCTCTCTTTCCTGTGATGTGGTCCCATAGCAAGCTGCCCACGTTCTTGAAAATATGCATGGGATCCATTGATCTGTAAGTGGGTCCAATATGGCAACTCGTAGAAAACTGAGAACCGTCGCAATCCGTTTGGATGTGACTCCACGTGGACCATTTTCAGCTCGTACCAGCTTTGGGCATTCATACGTGTTGGAGGTTGTCCAAGAAAACCTTCCTTAAGTTCATGACTCTCTGGAAGAAAGCGGCGTGTCCTTGATATACCATCTTCTTCATGGTTCGTGACCTTCGGGAGTCTAACTGTGGCCCACATAATGGACATGCATGATAACCTAAGGTAACCAGACCTGTCCCAATACCTCTATCTAGTGAATACAAACTTGAACGAGCTATAGTAGATATTACCAACAAGAACAGAAGCCTATTTACCTGAGCACTCTCCGAATCTTAGAAAGTCATGCATTGTCCACATAAGAATAGCTCGAATATTGGCAGACTATTGACCATTGCGCTTGCTCATATCTTGCATGGTGACCCCCTCCTTCCACAAAATCTTAAGCTCATCGATTAATGGACGAAGATACACGTCCATATTTTTGACTTTGTAGCGGCCGGGGACAAGTAAGCTAAGGATGAGATATCCTTTCTTCATAGAAAGCAATGGAGGGATATTGTAGTTGACAAGGACTATAGGCCACACACTGTAAGAAGTCGAGCGCAGACCGAATGGGTTCACACCATCCATTGCAAGATCGAGCTGAAGATTCCTTGGCTCTCGAGCAAAGCCTAGGAAGGTAGAGTCAATGTGGCTCCATGTGTGTGAATCCGCTGATATTCGTTGAACTCCATCTGTGGACCTATTCTGCGCATGCCACGTTGTCAAGTCGCCATGCCGGACGTACGAAACATGTGGTTTATGCGGGGGATAAGCAGAAAGTGTCTAAGAAATTTTTGAGGGATGGTTTGCCCTTGCAAATCCTGTTGATACTTGTGAGAACCACACTTTGGACATGTCTCCATAGTCTCGTATTCTCCTCGAAATAGTATGCACTTGTTGATACATGCATGGATGCTGTTGTAGTCCATGCCAAGCTTTCGTAAAACATATCGTGCATCATCATGAGACTTAGGCGGCATGGTATTTGCAAGTGGTAATATATGATACTTCAGTAACTTGAAAAAAATCATAAAACACCTTGAAAAAGCACAAATGTTTTTAATGATAGTGCCGAAAAGAAATCAATGAAGCATACGTACAAGGTACCTGATCAACTCGGTCATACTCGCATCACTCCATCCGCATTTTGCTTGCACACTTAAGAGTGCAAGCGGTGTCTTCAGGTGAGATACTCGGCACCCATCATATAATGGTATGGATGCTTCCTCTCTAAGCGGATCAGAAGTCTCGACATCCATGGGAATCAATGCATTGATCATTGCCTCCATCTCAGGCTCCAAGATTGTAGGTAAGTCTCGAAGGCTGTCTGTCTTCTCTGGTATTGACGGTACAGATTGGGTAGTACCTTCCAAGTGGTGGATTGGCTCAGGCACTCCATCCATCGCACATCCATGAACTCTTCTAATTGGCCACAAAGGGTGAACTCCTCCTTGGGACAAGACGTCACCTCCCTGGATAGAAAATTTGCCAGCCACACCCAATCTTTTTGTATATAGTATTCAATTAGCTTGCGAGTACAATGCATGATTGATATTAACTTTTCTTACCGTTTGTTGAAAATCCAAGATCGCCTAATCAATGATCTTAGATTGAAACACGCCGAAGCGTCATACGTATTCTATAGACAATCGACATTTTCGTCTAGTTGCCAGCTTACATTGAGAGCAAGGACATGAGACACGTTTATTAAGATATGCCTCGCGATCTTGAACATCAAGACCTCCATCATTTTCCATTTTGTCTACATTACGACAAACAATTTGTTTTTGTTATCATTCTTTTTTTCATTCTTAAATTGTTTGAGAAGGGATTTCTTCTCTTGTAACTTAGCAAAAATTAACGTATGTAAAGTCTCCACCCACCTACCCACAAATTAATATATGTCGCGGAGTGTTTCCTGTCTCGTGGTGTTGCACCGGACCTCACCACCACTCTCTCTTTGTTTTTTATCTATTCATTATCTCCTCTCCTTCCATCTCTCTCTCCTTTTCTTTCTTTATTATGATGTATGTTATTCCCTCTCTCTCACTCCTTCCTTTTTCTCTTCCTTCCCCTCTCTCATTTTCTTTAACAAAACATATATCTCTCTCTACAACAACTACTACTACTACAACAACAACAAACAAGAAAAGAAAAAAAAAACTACTATTACTACCACCAATACAACAACAACAACAAATAAGAAAACTATTACCACAACAACAATAAAGAAAACTACAACAACAACAAATAAGAAAACTACTATTACTACCACCAATACAACAACAAAAAAAAAAACTATTACCACAACAACAACAACAAACAAGAAAACCACTACTACTACTACAACCACAACTACGATGACTACGACTACGACTACGACCATGACCACGACTATGACTACGACTACAACCATGACCATAACTGCGACCACGACCACGACCATGACTATGACTATGACTACGACTACGACTACGACTATGACTACCACTATAATAAACAAGAAAAGAAGAAAAAACTACTACTACTACCACTACTACAACAACAACAACAAATAAGAAAACTAGACAACAATAACAAGAAAACAAAAAAAACTACTACAACAACAACAATAACAACAATGACAAAAAAGAAAACCACCACCACTACTACAACTACGACTACGACGACTACGACTACGACAACTATGACTACGACTACGACCATGACTATGACTATAACTATGACTACGACTACCACTACCACTACCACTACCACTACGACTACGACTACAACTACAACTACCACTACCGCTATAATAAACAAGAAAAGAAGAAACAACAACAACAACAACAACAACTACTACTACTACTACTACTACTACTACTACTACTACTACTACTACTACTACTACTACTACTACTACTACTACTACTACTACTACTACTACTACTACTACTACTACTACTACTACTACTACTACTACTACTACTACTACTACTACTACTACTACTACTACTACTACTACTACTACTACTACTACTACTACTACTACTACTACTACTACTATAAAAATAAACAAGAAAAGAAGAAAAAACTACTACTACTACTACAAAAAAAAAGAAAAGAAAAGAAAACTAAACAACAATAAACAAAAAAATAAAAAAAACTACTACTACTACTACTACTACAAACAAGAAAACAACAACCTCTCCCTCCTCCCTCTCCCTCCCTCTCCCTCCTTCTCTCTCTCCCTCCCTCTCTCTCTCTTTCTCTCTTTCCCTATTATGTTTAATATTTCCCTCTCTTTCCTCTCCTTCTCCCTCCCTCTCCCTCTCCCTCTCTTTCTCTCTTTCCCTATTATGTTTAATGTTTTTCCCCTTTCTCTCTCTCATTCCTTCTTTCCTTTTCTCTCTTCCTCTCCCTCTCTAATTTCCTCTCCCTCCCTCACCCTCACCCTCTCTTTCTCTCTTTCCCTCTTTCCCTATTATGTTTAATATTTTTTCTCTCTTCCTCTCCTTCTCTCTTTCCCTATTATGTTTAATGTTTCCCTCTCTTTCCTCTCCCTCTCTCATTTCCTTTTCTCTCTTCCTCTCCCTCTCTCATTTCCTCTCCCTCTCTCTCCCTCCCCCTCTCTTTCTCTCTTTCACTATTATTTTTAATGTTTTTTCCCTCTTTCTCTCATTCATTATTTCCTTTTCTCTCTTCCTCTCCCTCCCTCACCCTCACCCTCACCCTCTCTTTCTCTCTTTCCCTATTATGTTTAATATTTTTTCTCTCTTCCTCTCCCTCCCTCATTTCCTTTTCTCTCTTCCTCTCCCTCTCTCATTTTCTCTCCCTCCCTCTTCCTCTCCCTCTCTTTCTCTCTTTCCCTATTATGTTTAATGTTTCCCTCTCTTTCCTCTCCCTCCCTCTCCCTCTCCCTCTTCCTCTCCCTCTCTCATTTTCTCTCCCTCAGTCTTAGTCTCCCAATCTTTCTCTCTTTCCCTATTATGTATAATGTTTCCCTCTCTTCCTCTCCCTCTCTTTCCTCTCCCTCCCTCTTCCTCTCTCTTCCTCTCCCTCTCTCATTTCCTCTCCCTTCCTCTCCCTCTCCCTCCCTCTCCCTCTTCCACTCTTTCTCTCTCATTTCCTCTCCCTCTCTCAATACATATGAATTTTAACAAAAACAAGTAAAAGAAAAAGAGAAAAGACAAAAACAAAGTAAGAAGGAAGAATGCACTCACCGTAAAGGCTCGAAAAAGGGTTCAGTGGCTCCTCTTCGCCTTCCGTATACTTCCTCTTTTTCTTCACGAGCAGCGGCGACGTGGAGAGAAGCTTTCCTTCTCCCTCTTTCTCTCCCTCTCCCTCTCAAATGCACAATGAACAACATGTGCCATACGTAAGGTCCAACACTTCTGCCTTGACTTTATGAGTTGGTGTCCATTCTCCACAACTTGCTCAATGAGCTCTACCATGGAGTGTGTTGTGGCAAGGAAAAGTAACATCTCTGTGTCCTTGAGAACACAATCAGCTAGATGCATGGCATTGACTAGTGATTCTGCCTCAATATGGGAGTTCCATGAGGGAATTCCATCCCCCAATCCATGCACATCACTATCTTCAGGAAGACGAACCACCATGATATCGCATGCTGTGTTTGTGGTTTCTTTATCAACCTCCACCATCTTGTGTTGGTTGACCTCCTCCAATGCCTCTACCAATCGGAAGAATGCCTCACTTGACTTATCATTTTGTAATGCATTTCCTATCTCAAATGGGTCACACAAAATAGTACGCCACTCCATCTTCACCATCATAGCGGCATGGGAGATAGCTACTTGCAAGGGGTCTTCCATGCGGCTTTCAATATGGCCCTTTGTATATTAACTCTTGAATTAGTAACATATTCTTCTTAATGAATGTAACTATGGATAATATTCTTGGCACACACTTATTTACCTATGTGTGTGGTTGGCACATCTTGCACCATTGTAGCTTTGTGAGAGATAATGTCTTGTAAGGGGACTTCCATGTCACTTTCAGTATGGCTCTCTACACAATGAATTCACAATTAGCAATATATTCTTCCTTCAAAATGTTACTGTAGATAGTATTTTTGAGGCACATTAGTTCACTAATGTTTGTGGGCTGGCACATCCTCCACCATTATAGGTTCATAATAAAAAATTGTATCCCCCCTCTCCAAAAAGATAGACCATTCTTATTGAAATTAAATGGTTGAGGGGGGGCTTGAACCATGAGTCATACTTGTTTACGAGTAGCTACCGCGTATCTTGGCACGGCTAGTCCATGTTCTTGCATTCTTTCCTTCCCTACACACAGAGACACACATCACTATTAACATTGTATTATAATAGAATGCTTTAAAGCTCTAACGTCACCCAATCACGGCATGTATGGAATTCATGAGCATTGTTTCTTTACCTCTCTACGCACGAGCCACGTCTACTATCACCTCAAATCCAAAACCTTCAGTTCTTCTACCCTCTGCATAGTAAAAAATATTCTTGTTGTTACTTTGGTGATCAACATGATTTGCGTGCCTTCACATCATGAGTTTTGTGCATAAGCAAGGTTACAATCTCGGTGCTCTATAATACATGTGTCAATTCGATGTGATGCATTGGTTATTGCCTCGCCTTTTCTCATCATTGTCATGAATTTCTCTATAGTGATGTGTAAGGTAAGACTCTCCACTGCAAGATTAATGAAAAACTTGCTCTATCCTTCTATCCATATGAATGACATGAACCTCCTCGATGGTGCCTTCCACTACAAATCAAATCCATTGGAAATATGTTAGGGGATGGAACAATACAGATTATTTAGAACAATATGAATGAATATGTTATAAATGGAAAACTTGCAACTTTTAGTTGTCTCACATCTACTGCTTGAGTGCATTGTTTGTTGCACTGTTGGGATTGCAATATGCTCTTAAGTGGTATCAATCAAGGGACCTACATGGTTTGGTGGTTACAATTCATATTCAATGAAATATTTTCACTACAAGGACACAAGAGATGTCTTGGCTATAGTACTTCAAAACATCAAAACTTTTGGATGATGTGGAGAAACCAAATTAATTGATGATGATAGCCATACTTTGCTTGGCCTTTCTTCAACAATATTAAACACTTGCTCTTCTGTTTTCTTTTTTTAGACAACCGCACTCTCTTTCCTACAAATAATGATCCAAAATAAGATAAGAGGGGGAGATAAAACGGTCATAACAAAAATCAAGAGAGGGATTTCTTACCATCTCTTCCATTGGCCATTGTACAATTGCATTTTTCTCAACGTCAATCTCAGTATTGCCTTTACCACCAGCCTTCACACCTCTCCCATGCATGATGGTGAACTCCCACTCGTCCACCAAGGAGCAAGCTCGGCGAGGGGAATGCTTGTCGAATTAAACCTTCTACTATGTCTTTCATCACCCTCAAAAAGGGGTTTAGGGTTACTTCTTGCAGATATATTGCTTCCTTGATGTCATGCCATCAAATACCAATTGTGATATATGTAAACACAGTAGACGGGTAGGAACAAATCCAAGTATAGACTCTTCTACAAAGATAGCACAAACACACACACACACACACACAGAGAGTGTGTGTGTGAGGGGGGAGGTGGGGACACATTGAGAGAGAGAGAGAGAGAGAGAGAGAGAGAGAGAGAGAGAGAGAGAGAGAGAGAGAGAGAGAGATGGATAGAGAGGGGGAAAGCTTGGGATAGAAAGGTGAGAGAGTGTATGTGTGACTGTGAGAGAAAGAGAGAAGTGTGGAGAGAGATAGGGGAAGAAGAGAACCATGCTAAGGGTAGGGGACAAAAAACACGAACTTGAATTGCGAGGGGAGGGGATCCTTTTATAGATAAAGGGGAGAGAAAAGGAAAGAGTGAGAAAGGGATAGAGAGAGAAAGCCACATACCAAGAGTCATGGAACGATTCACAATATCAAAGGTGGGGATGGATCCTTTCATAGGTGAAGGAGAGAGAAAATGGGAGGAAAGAAAGAAAGAGTGATGAGAGAGAGGGGAGGAGAGAGAGCATGCCATATGTGTACTTTTTCTTGCCAGGAAGGGGTCGGCGGCAATCCCCTATGGAACAAAAGTTAACACCACAAGTCCTAGGCACCCGATAAGGGGATCCCAGCGACCCATTCCTAGCGAGAGTAAATTTTTTACTGACTTGGAGTGGCACCAACTCTAGGCTTTAACGAACGAACAACAACAGGTGGTGACCACACTGGCGAGTGCAATGGAAGAGGAAAGAAAAAAGATGGATGAAAGGGCCAACGCTTGGGAAGCAAATAACTTTGACAGAATCAGGCAATTAACAGAGTGCTTGGTAGTGGCAGAGCGTGAGAGAGTGCTTGCCGAATCTAGAGCTGAAGCAGCCAGTGTATGCACCCACGCACAAAGGCAAGCCTTTCTCAGCATTGTGCTACACATTAGGGCCAAAAACGCTTCAAAAATGGCACTTGTAAGAAAGTGATTAAGTTGCTAATTAGTTGAGGTTTAGGAACAATAAAACCTCTAAATTTGGTTGTCCAGATGTGATTAATGAGAGAATATTTGGTTCATTGAAGAGATCGGCCATTAATTGCCCTCATCTTTTAATCCAGGTCAGGGGTCACCTTTTTGGCAATTTTTGTCTTGGAACTCGAGAGATTTTGTATTTTCGAGATTTTCGTACGAACTTCGCATTTGTTTGCTCCCACGTTTTCTTTCTACACACTATTCTCTTTTACCATTCCTTTTGTTACACTTGCTTCCTATCACTGTGAGATTCTTGCTCGGTTCATTTGCTAGAATGTCTAGCAATACTACTTCAAATAACACAGGCGCAGGCACACGTAAATACAAGCTATCTATTCAGCTAGATCCGGTTTACACATCTTGGAGATGTATACATCATCGAGTATTGATAGATGAGATTGAAGCCAACAGGTTGCGAACACAAGGAATGAAGCATATAGATTTGTGGGTGGATGGAAATATTTATCCTAGGGATCCTTCTACAGGTAAACCACCTCCTTTTTTCAATGTCCATGACTATATAAGATATGCTGGAGAAGGTTACAATGGAATGCTTGGCTACTGTATGAGGTTATACTCTGCGTCTTACACATATATAGCTCAAATGCATGAAATGAAAAAAGCACTAGAAACTACATAAAGAAATATTTTAGAGTTGACAAGTCAGATTGATATTTTGAAAAATGTTAACAAGTCATTGCAGGATAAGCTAACACGCTTGAGAGAAACTCCAGTAGGATTTAGAGAGAGGAAAAGACCATTAAAAAATATAACCAGCTTGTGTGAGAGAGGAAAGAAAAGGAGACTAAATCTTACAAAGAAATATGTCTCTAACATATTAGGCATCAATATCCGAGAGAATGAGGAAATAATCAAAATTTTGAAGGAAACCATGAATAAGAAAGATATTTTGAGGATTCTTAAGTCACCTGAAAATGCGGGTTTGAGAGGTCCAACTCTCAAAGAGTTAGTGAAGGACTTAAAAGGCACGGTGAAAAGCAAATGAAATTGTAGAGACATGTGATACTGTGGGTATAAGTCGAAAAGGTTATCGTGCTATCTCTGGATTATGGTTTTAAAATCTTAAACGCAATAGGGTAACTATATTTGGATTGCCCCGAGCCCTTGACGTTTCGACTGCAAGAATTGCCATGAATCGCAAGATTCCACATGTTTTTGGAGATTACATTCACATCGAAAGGTCTATGTCCTATGAAAAACAAAAAAAAAAATGTAATTTTTTATTACAATGCGTTTAACAATATATGGGTTGATCTAAAAAAGGTGCAAATTGCAATGGTTCACATGTATAAAATCACAGTAGAAGAAAGTTATGGTGTTCTAAAGTTTGCCTTGAAGTTGGATGAAGCATAGATTCAAAAGGGACAGAAGATGGAAAGAATTAGCATTTGCCTCATGAACATGGCATTGGACCATAGCAAAGGTGAGGGCCAAGCTCCATTGCATAAGATCCAATCCGAGATGGAGATTTGGTGGATTGGTGCAACCCAAGTACCAATTGAAAATCATCAAACATTGAAATGGTTGTTCAACCATACAGGTATTCCAAATATCATTATCTCAAAGTGAAGGCGAAATGTTGGTAGTTGATGGGGTTGGTAAATTTAATGTGGAATGGCATACGAGTGTTGATTTGAAAACTATCAAATGTATGCTTGGAATATGTAATGGTGCAAATGCAAAATATCCTTGCATTTATTGCATGGAAAGTATTGGATCCAAAGATTGGAGTAGTTTGCGACTAGTAAGAAGAGCCCCAAATAGAGACTCTATAGATTTGAGTAAATTTAAAAACATAGAAGACATCTGGGATCCCATTCTTTCAATCTCTCTTAAGAATGTTCATATTTGTACTTTGCATGCAGAGATTAGAATAATCGATAAGCTTCTCAGGTTGCATCTTGACTATGCATATTCCATTAAGCCATTATCTTTATCAGATGAGTGTATTGATAAATGCGAGGCATTACTATCGAAAATGGGATTTCATGGGGGCCAAGTTCACTTGAGAAAGGATCCAATACTTTCAGGAAAAACAAGAGATATCTTGGCCGATGTCTCTATGGGAGGCTCAAAAGCTAGACGATTCTTAGGAAACCATTTAGGAAAGCAGGTGAATGTGGCTTGGGAGTGTTGGAGAGAGCTATATGAGATCACAACAAATGTTGCAAGCACGCCGAGGGTTGCGTTTCTTAGAATGGAGGTCTGGATACACCTTGATGTTTTTCTGAAACTCCTCAGGCAACATAAGACAACATATACATATGCGGAAGAGTTCAAAAGATCAATCACAAAGCTTGTTCAGGCGATAAAAGAGGCATGGGGAGAAAAAGATATCACTTTTTATCTGGTAAAGTAATAATTATTTAATATGGGCTTATTTTGACAGGTTTTTCAATTGGTATAAAATTAGTATTACTTTGTATTGCAGCATATTCTTCATATTCATGGACCTTACTTTGTGGAGGAGCATGGCCCCTTAGCAACTTATAGTAACCAAGGCATGGAAAAATCCCACTATCAAGCACGCACAAGTTATTTTCGAAGCACAAGGCATGGGGGAGGAGTTACAAAAAGCAATGCTTTGGAGGAGCTATTCAATTGGTTTTTTCGACGACAACTTCAAAGAATGCAGATAAAAGACGGCAATGACACATGAGCAATCACACTTTTATATATAAGAAAGAATAGATACAAAGCTAGTTTTCCAAAACTCTCACATTCTCTTCCTCCTCAGGAATCTTTCCTCTATAACGTAGAATTTTTTTTCTCTTGTAGCCAGCTATAGATTTTACATCAGTTCGGTTTGCAGCCAAGGCGTAGGATGTGAACGCCAAAAAGTATCATGCTCTAGAAGCAGAGTAACCTGGACCGTAGCCAAAAATCCTAATTGCTGCAGTCTTTTCCAAAAACATTACTTTGTGGGCATTATATTGTAATCGTGAGAAACCTAGAAGCCTTGTAAGAGCTTTAATACAAAGTATGGGCCATGATGCATCCTCTGAGAAACTACTATGAAGTACTAAAAAGGAATCAGGGTCAATCCTAGCCAAGTAGTGGCCGAGTGCAATGTCTTTGAATGTACTACCAGCAGCTCTCGATCCTTTGCCACATTCCAAGAAGTTATCTGTATCAGCAATCTCCAACTGCAAATAAAACCCATACTGAATGAGCATGAAATGTAAACCTACCAATGTGTAAAAGCAAATTCAAAATTATCTTACCACTTGATTTTCATCGTACTCCAATTTAACTGGATTCCATAAATTTATTGATGATGATGTCTCATTGGTGTTAATCAATTCTTTAACATATTTAGACTCCTCTCTTCTAAAATTGGAAATCCCAAGTTTGCTTTGAATGCAATCGAAGTCCTCATCGGTAATACTCAACTCTTTCTCAGCTTCTTTGGCCTTTTCAAAACAAAGAGAGAGGGCCTCACCAGCATCAATAAACTTATCGTCTAGAGTTTCTTTATCAAGTTTGAGTATCTCTTCCTTTGATTCATTCTCTGTGTCAATTATCCCATTTGTAGCATCAGAAGCCTCTGCAATAATTGCTAGACAATAATCTTCCCTGAGATTAAAAAGTTTTTGAATATCTGACAGTAAAATGTACTCCTTGTCCTTGAAAGTTATAGATGGTAGAGAAGGAATAGTATGGTGAGAACTCTCATCAGTTGGAGGGTTTGTATCTCCTTGGCTTCCTCAATGATAGTCTCAGCTTTGAAGTGAGCAACATCCAAATTCTCAGCAATAGAAGCCTCAAAATCTGCATCTACAACCTCCTCTATTTCCTTTTCATCTGCCAGATCATCTAACATGCAAAAGCTGGCAGACTTTGCTCCTTCCAACTGTTGCTCCTCAGCTTTCATAGGATATTTGACAAGGGTGAAAACAATAAAAGCAGCAGATTTTCTCATCATCTTGCAGTTTTTGGAATGAGTGGAGCACAATATGTCTCTTGAATGAAACCTCTCGAGAGAGTGGGCACCACACTTCTTAGTAAACACTGACTTTTCATTACCTGTTGACCCAATGGGAACATGGACATATTCAATTGTGCCAACTTCAATAGAAGGACCTGCAAGATTTTTAAACTCCAAAAAGTCCTCCAAAATATATTTTTTACAAGATTTCAAAACACTGTCAAGGTCCCAATCAGGATTAAAGACATTCTTCACAACTCCATAGAATGAGAGATCCATTCCATTCTGAAGGATAAAATCAAGAAGCCTCTCTGATGGAGTGATATCAGTAAGCTCTGATACTCCTTGACCTCTCATTACCGACATTCACTTCCCTGGAGATGTACTTGGCATTCTCACATTGGTGGCAGAGCATTTAGAAGAAACAGAATGCACAGGCTCATCACATGTTGATGCCCTTGAGCCTTTTGAAAGCCTTCTTCTTTTACCAGTTCTTGGAAAAACCTTGGAGCCTAGGAATTCTGTGGGTTCAGACATAATTCCAACTTGTGCCGATTGTCACAACTCTATAGAAACAGAATTTGTATACTTTTTCATTAATTTGTCTATATAATGATTTATTAAATTTATTTCCTTTGCACTAATTAGATATAAATAAAAGTGCATTGGAGCTGGCCATTGATGAGTGGTCACAGGTTATGGTGGACCCACGCGGTGGGTTAGAGAAAAGATAGTTCACACTTCCATCTATATGGCCCGATTGGGCGCTTGTGACTAGAACTCACGCATATCAGGGTTAGACTCGCACACCGAAAGGATTGATGCCTTGAAGTGTGGGCTAGATCCACCAGAACAGACAGTTACAATCAACAAGATGGCATGATCATGAAATGCTTGTATAATGTGCATGTGTGGGCTGAAAGCTTGAAATGCACATTTCTTTGCATAGGAAAGTCACATGAAGATTCGGATACCATTTTTGCAATGTACACGGAAAAAGCTTTCATATGACACCCATATTGGGGGGGGGGGGGGGGGGGTCCCTAAATTTTAGGAGATCCCTAAATTTTAGGAGGTCCCTAAATTTTAGGAGCCTCGAATTAGCCTAAAAATGCTAGTCCTAAAAAATAGGGATGTCATTCTAAAAATAGTAAGTTCTGTACTTTGACTGTGCTTACTAAATTTGGTTGTTTCTATTCTTGACAGTATTCAACCCAAAAAGGAAGGCCATAGAGAAGAGACAACAGTCAAGACACTTGTCACACAAGTTTCCAAGTGTCCCACCACTTGTCACATCTCATGACATGTGGCTGGACACTTGTCTTGTGCTACTCCACTTTCCCCTTTTGTACTAGCTCTCCCCTCTCCTATAAATAAGAGCTCGTTTTGTTGGACTTCTTGATCGGCTCCTTTCATTGGTATGGCTTTGTCTCCTTGAAGTAGATGGGCTTCTTTCCTTGAATTCTTTGGGATTCTCAACTTTTTCTAGTTTGAGAAGTTGCTCACGAATTTGCTGATTCTCCTCTCTAAGACTTTGAATGGCTTGAAGGATAGCACTCGATTGATCCATTGAGACTAAAGAAAAAAAATATGCTCAAGCACTCAATGCAATGGCTGAAAACAAACAAACTTATAGTTGTAAGCACTACCAGTGTTGGGGGTGAGGACCGAGCCAAAGCTCTGATACCACTGTAAACGCCCCGGACAACGTAGTATGCTTAACAATTATGATATTCGCTTGTTTTCGAGATTTAATATAAAAGAGAATGAACACTTAAAGCTGAATATGAAAATTACTCACAAGAGGCAGTCCCATTCTACTTCAAGACAAAGAAAGAGATCGCCTCGAAGCTCATCCTCTTCTTCAAAGTCATCTGGCGCCTATTCTGATGGATCCTCTTCTAGTAATGAAGAGTCACACCCTTCTCGTGGAAGACCTCATCGTCAAAGGCGTCGACATTCTTCACCCTCGTCTCCATCTTCATCCCCATCAAGCACTTCATCATCTTCAACCTCAAGATCCGAGCATGGACGAAGGCATAAGAAGAAGAAGAAGACTAAGTCACTATCTCAACTTGAAAAGAAGATCAAGTTCAGTATGTATGATGGTTCCCAAAATCCTGATCTTCTTCTGAAGTTTATTCGTCAATTTCAAATTTTGTATGGTCGTGACAAGTATAAAGAAAAAGAAAAGATTAAGTTTGTAGCTTTACATTTAACCAACTTAGCCCATACTTGGTGGACGGGGTTGGAATATGATCATGCTGCCCCAAAATCATGGCGGTCCTTTGTTCGCATAATACAAAGCCAATTTCTTCCTGTTCATTTCAAAAGAGATGTAAAAATGGAATGGGATCGGCTTTGGCAAAGGAAAAATGAGTCACTTGGTGACTATACCAAGAGATTTTGGGAGCTACTTTTGAAGGTCCAACATTTCAAGAAGATCAACAGTTCGGAAAAGCTTAGGAAGTTTCAAGGAGGTTTGCATTTTAAACTTCGTACTGCTCTTAATCATTATCATTGTTCTAGTCTCAGGGAACTCATTGACCATGCTGAGACATGGGAAATGGAGCACAATGGCAATTCAGCTGAGGGGACAGCTGAATAAAAGCCAGAGGGCTATCACAACTCTATAGAAACAGAATTTGTATCCTTTTTCATTAATTTGTCTATATAATGATTTATTAAATTTATTTCCTTTGCACTAACTAGATATAAAGAAAAGTGCATTGGAGCTGGCCATTGATGAGTAGTCACAGGTTATGGTGGACCCACGCGGTGGGTTAGAGAAAAGATAGTTCACACTTCCATCTATATGGCCCGATTGGGTGCCTGTGACTAGAACTCACGCATATCAGGGTTAGACTCGCACACCGAAAGGATTGATGCCTTGAAGTGTGGGCTAGATCCACCAGAATAGACAGTTACAATCAACAAGATGGCATGATCATGAAATGCTTGTATAATGTGCATGTGTGGGCTGAAAGCTTGAAATGCACATTTCTTTGCATAGGAAAGTCACATGAAGATTCGGATACCATTTTTGCAATGTACACGGAAAAAGCTTTCATATGACACCCATATTGGGGGGGGGGGGGGGGGGTCCCTAAATTTTAGGAGATCCCTAAATTTTAGGAGGTCCCTAAATTTTAGGAGCCTCGAATTAGCCTAAAAATGCTAGTCCTAAAAAATAGGGATGTCATTTTAAAAATAGTAAGTTCTGTACTTTGACTGTGCTTACTAAATTTGGTTGTTTCTATTCTTGACAGAATTCAACCCAAAAAGGAAGGCCATAGAGAAGAGACAAGTGACACTTGTCACACAAGTTTCCAAGTGTCCCACCACTTGTCACATCTCATGACATGTGGCTGGACACTTGTCTTGTGCTACTCCACTTTCCCCTTTTGTACTAGCTCTCCCCTCTCCTATAAATAAGAGCTCGTTTTTCTTCATTCAACATCATTTTTCTTTGCTGTAAACTCATGTACAGCACCCACAGATAGCCAGAAACTGGCCCCATCCATCCCCATCATCATCCCCCACTTCTCCATTATCAAATTCCTCCATATTCCCTCTTCTATCACTGCTGTTTTACAGGACAGCAAGCGTGTAAATTCATTACAGCACCTCCTTCTCGAGCTCTTTCTTCCATTTTAGCTATAAGAAGCAAGCCCTATCCATGTACTGCTGATCAACGATGGAGAAAGGCTGAATTCCCATTTTTCTTCTCTCATACTGTAAAGAAATCAGTTATTATCATTGCATAATAGATCATGCATGTGTGTTTGTACATCTTTGCATGATCTTGTGAGAGTGAGAATTACTTCTTCTCACTCTTAGGTTGATTGTAACTGAGCTCTTCCCTAAGGGACTTGGGTTGAGCAGAAATACATTCCTTGAGGGGGGGGGGGGGGGGGGGGGGGGGAGGGGTTGCCCATCTTCAACCCTCAATCTTGTCTCCATTACTTTTACATTTTCATGGCTGTAATTTTGTGAGTAATTTTCATTTTCAGCTTTAAGTGTTCATTCTCTTTTATATTAAATCTCGAAAACAAGCGAATATCATAATTGTTAAGCATACTACGTTGTTCGAGGCATTTACACCAATACGACGCGATAAGACCGAAATGCTTCAGACGGATGTGCCTCCTCGCGCCGTATCGGTGATTCCAGCAAGAACCTTAACCTAGTCTCTTGGTTTTCAAAGTTCATTTCCTAAAGATGGTCTCTTGGTTTTCAATGTTCCACTATGTGACTTACTTAACCTAGTCTCTTGGTTTTCAAAGTTCATTTCCTAAAGATGGTCTATCATAAACACTCGATACTACCAGAACCAAAGGCGGTAGCCATGATGGCCCAACCCCTCAAGGAAACAGTGTGGAAAATTTAGAACCACCTGGTGCCATCAGCCCCCCTTTTTGACCCAACCATTCTAGTAATCCTTGTTCAGTGTAAAGACCAAATCATCCAGAACATCTTGCTCGATAGTGGATTAGGGGTGAATATCATCACATTGGCCACTTGCCAACAACTAGGATTGATGGAGTGGGATCCGGACCCTTTTTTGGTATAGATGGCCAATCAATAGAGAGTACAACCTTTGGGCATCATTAGGTCTGTACCTCTAGAAATTGCCACATTGCAGTTTCTAGTACCTCTAGTACTTCTCAACATGGAGCATGTTGGTGAAGATTACCACCTACTATTGGGAAGACCTTGGCTATGCCAAGTGAGATTCAGTCGAAACTGAGATAAGGATAAAGTAACTATCTAGAGAAACTGGCACAAGGTAATGGACTACTTGACCAATGTTACCCCACCTACCCTACATCATCGACTGAAACAATCAATATGGTTGAAGGATGAAGTGACGAGGGAGAAGATGAGTTTCTGAAGGCTAATGCTGAGTTGCAACCCTGATGTCTCATTAATGTTCTCCAAATCAGTGAGTAGTACATGCAACCCAAGAGGCTACAATTTTAGGCCTTGGAAGAGTACGAATAGGATAACAATCTATATAGTTTTGAAATTCACAACCCAGAATGTACCAAAGTTAACACCATCATTGATTGGATTGCTAATATACCACTGAAATCTTGATTCAAGAGCATGAATTGAAGCACAAATGCAAAAGTCATAAGACTAAAAAAAGATAAGTTGGACAAAGTGTATCTTAGTCCCCACACTAGTCTAGATCAGTGCCAAATTGTAGCAGATTTTTGGAAGCAACTCATTAGGTTGTTGATCGAGTTCAAGGATGTATTTGCATGAGAGTATTCAAATATGAAGGGACTCGATCCCTAGTTCTATCAGCACCAAATTCCTTTGAAGCTAGATGTTGCTTGAGTTCAAATATAGCACTACAGAAAGAACCTTCATATGGCTAAATCTGTCAAAGAGGAGTTGGATTGACTACTGAGAGTACGTTTCATCAATCTAAGAGATCGTGCAGATTGGATATCCTCAATTGTTATTCTTCCCAAAAAGAATAATAATCTGCTAATATGCGTGAATTACTAGAAGTTGAATGCAGCCACAATGCCAAATCCTTTCCCTATCCCTTATCTAGGTTCCATACTAGATGAAGTAGTTGGCCACAAGACATACTCATTCCTTGATGGTTTTAGTGGATACAAATAAGTGCGTCTTTCTCTAGAAGACCAAGCTAAGATAGTTTTCATCAGTGCATGGGGGCTTTATGTATAAATGGTGATGTGGTTTGGCCTCAAGAATGCTCCATCAGAGAGATATGCATGAGATTTTTGGGCCCTACCTCATGGATTTCATGAGGGTCTTCTTGGATGATTTCAATGTTTTAAAAAAGTCCATGCTTCACTTGACCTATCTCTAGCTCTGCCTCACCAGATGCTAGGAGGTAAATTTAAGTTTGAATCCCCTCAAATGTGTATTTGCTATTCACAGTGCTATTTTGCAAGGCCACATCATTTTACAAAATGGCATAATTGTCGACTTGATCAAGGTGGCAACAATAATACAAGCTACGTTATTGAATTGGCCATCTACATTACTCTACTTTTTAGGCCAAATCTAGTGGCATGGTCACTACTTGCATCTTTTAGCACATTTGGCTATTCCACTCAACAAATTGGTGTATGTAAAGCAACCTTCCAATGGAATAAAGAAGCTGATGTGGCATTTCTACACCTCTGGCTATTACTTTCAAAGGCCCCCATCATGATTCCACCTGATTGGGCAAATCCCTTTCATTGTTGACACTTCTAACATAGCTATTGGAAGTGTACTAACGCAGCAATATGAAAATGCATGGTTTCGACCTGTGTTCTATGCTAGTGGAAGATTGTCCAATACGGAGAAAAACTACTCTATCACTAAAAGAGAATGTTTGAGCATGATCTACTCCATTAAAAAGTTTTGATACTATTTGCTAGGGCATGGATTTACTTTCATGTGGATCATTCAATACTAGTCTACTGAGTCAAGCAACAAAACGTCACTGGGTGACTTACTCGATGGATCTTGCTCTACTGTAGGAATTTGAGTACACAGTAGTGCATCGCCCTATCACCCTAGAACTGAGCACGCCTTTGTGGACTTTTTATCTTGATTTTGGAGAACCACCAACTAGCATTGATGATGAATGCCTGGATGCACACCTCTTTGCTATAACAACACTAATATAGACCTTGAGCCACCAAAACCTATGTGGTCTTGGTATGAAGAGATTATGACTTTCCTGGAAACAGGTGTGCCCCCACCACCTAATCTCCAAAAGGACCACCAAATATGACTAGCTCTCTGGAGCCAACATTTTGAGATCATAATGGGCCAACTATATTACTGCACTCTGTTGAGAGTATTACAAAGAGTGGTCCTCCCAATATGGAGCAGCTTGCTGCCCTTGGAAAGAAAGCACATGAAGGCCTTGCTAGTAGTCACTTGGCTACCAAGGTCACCATCTAGCATATGGTCGCCAATGATGCATGATGATGTTCACAAGTGGATGTCTAGAGCTAGAGAAAGTTTATCACTCCAACCAATCCTACATGTGGAATCATTCTAAAACTAGGAATTAGACTTTGTTAGTCCCATCTCTTTGGCTACTATGTATACCCACATCAAGTACATACTAATGGCACAACTGACTACTATAGCAAATGGATAGAAGCATGGGCTCTATCGAACAATATTGCCAAGTCGGTGGCCAACTATTTATTCTAAGATATCCTTACCAAGTATGGCACACTTGTCAAATTGATCAATGACCAAGATACATACTTCTGTCAATAAAGTCATCAAAGAGCTTACCTCATTCTTTCTAATTATACATAAAAAGTCATTTTCTTACTATCTGCAAGCCAATGGTTTAGCAAAATCCACCAATATAGTCTTATGCAAGATTCTAACCAAATTGATAGACCAAAATTGCAAAGATTAAGATACAAAGCTTCCCACTGCACTTTGGGCTTCTCGGATATCTTTCAATGCTGCAATTGGCATGAATCTCTACAAGCTAGCCCTTGGCTTGGAGGTCATTACACTAGTGGAATTTGTAGTCCACAACTTCTGACTGGGGATACAAGATCAACTCATTCTAGAGGAATCACTCCCATTCTAGATGGAAGCCATCATCCAACTAGAAGAAGATCAAATATGCAACACCTATATTCTATTAGAAGTCCAAGTTCAATAGAAACACCAAGTCAATTGGTTGTCTAAGAATCCATTGTTTTGCAAGGGCCAACTCATCCCGATTTTCAAACACCAGATGGGGAATCTCCTCAACAAGCTCAAATTTTGGTGGAGTGGTCCTTTCTAGGTATTTCATGACTCCAACACTAATTATAGGCTAAGTTACTGTTGAAGCCTATTAATGGATCCCAGCTATGGCATTACCATGTGGAAGGCTTCCAATGCCCATTCTCCATCAATTTGATTTCACCCACTTCTCCTTCCACATCAGGTTTTCGATTGTCTTCTCTACTGATCGCCCGCCTCCAAATCAAATTGTTGGGGGTAAAGATGCCTATGCCTAGCCGCCGCCAATGTATTACTACAGTGGCAATACCTACACACGTGTACACTGTAGGTGGTAGGTGTCCATCACTATCACTTTATTATTCATTCTTTCAGTGTGATGGAGCTCAAATATGTGAAAAATATATGTAATGCAAAGTGAAATTTTTGTATCAAAATGTCATGAGAGCCAGCCTTTTATGTATTTCCCAACTACAAAATGTACCATGTTGTATGGTCTAATATGTGGACAAGGAGGACAAAAATGCTAAGGTTCTAAAGTCCTAATTCTTTATGTACTCAAATATTTCTTTATAAAGAAATATAAATATGGGAAGAGTCGTGTGATGGTTGGTTAGGGGAGTTTCAACCACTTCCTCTCTCTTTATCATCCCATTCTCACGTATCTTTTTCTCTCTTTTTTGGGGCTCAACTCTTGCTTCTCTCTTTATATGTTTCTTGGTTCTATCTATGGAAGAGGGAGATAGTGAGGATGATGACAGTGAATATCTATTGTGTGCCTTGTTTGTGGAAGAGAATAGACAGGCTTGAGGTTGAAATCCAATCTTTCCACATAGATTTTGTGGGAGTATTCTTTGGTCTTTTATGTTGTTCTTGGTGCCTATGGGAGGGACATTCAAATAAAGGGTAGACCAATCACACATTGTGAATGTTGGAGTTTCCACATCTTATGTGCCTCTCTCTCTTGGTCTTGCTCCTTCCATCATAGTTCTTGTTTTCGCTTGTGTGCTTCCACTCAGACTCACTCCCTTCAATTGATATCAAAGCCAACCATTTCAGGAGCTTTTTCATCCTTTGTTTCAGCCCGACTTCAAAGCTTCAACTCAAGGTTTCATGGCAACCATTATTTCTTTCTCTTGAGGTATGCATTGAGAATGTTGTGTAGTGAAAGTGCTGGTCAGACAAAGAGAGAGAGACAATGAGATGGAGAATGAACCACACACTTGTATTGCACACTTACACACTTACATTACAATAGGTGAGAGTACACATATATATACAATAAAGGTGTGGATATGGTAGGTTCTCTCAGTGAAGTATCCTCCACATGTTCTAGATCCATCTTATCCAGTTCTCCTAAATATCTAGATATTGTAATCCTAGATATTCTCTAAGTACATGTTCATATGAGTACATTCTAATATTCTAACATTCCCCCTCTCTAGAAAAGGTTAACAATATCTTCTAACATTCTTTCTCCTAGGATTTTCTTTTGCAGTACAAAGACTTTCTACCTATTATTTTGGCTACAAGAGAAGTAAGATTACAATGATGACTATAGCATGAGACCTTGTCCTTATTGTTGTAGAAGATATACATCAATCTTTGATTGCAATGATTTAAGGAATGTGAGTTGATGATGAAGATCTTTGGGCTTTGGTTGATGGATACCTTGATGAAGAGCTGATCACCATAGTTTGCTTCATGATAGACTTGATAAGAGATGGGCTCATCATATAAATAGATGATATAATCCAATTGAAGCTTGATAATTGTGGAGTAAAATAATAGTAAGAGCATGTTTGTAGATGGAAATATGATCCCAATGTCACTAGATACCATAGTAAGATAGAGATTGATAAGGTGCTTGTGACATGGTCTTTGGGAAGGTTGTTGATGAATAAGGAAGTGTAAAATAGAAAGTGATTGATGAGAAATTTCGAGCATATTGTCTTTGAGAGGACTCCAAGAGTTGAGTATCACATCATCAATAATAGCATACTTAGTGTCAATGTGCTCTTTTATCCATACAAAGTAGTTTGTGCAAATGTGCACAAGTATTTCTTTATACTTTATCCATTCTTTTCCCCTCCTTTGGAAGGCCAAAATAGTTGGCCAATTTGAGAAAGATACAATTTGTAGATGATAATTTGGTTAAGGCAAGAGATAGACCATTTCATGATGATATTGAGAGAAAATTGGAAGAGAGAGTAATTGTGATTGTTGATGAGGTTGTTGACATGTAACATAGAATAATGATTGAGATTTGGGTATACAATTAGAGCAAGATGATTGCAAGAGGAAAGTAAGATAGGATAGGATAGAAAGAAATGATGATTTGATAGATTGGGTTTGCTGGGACATAAATAAATATAGTGTGGATGGAATGTGATGGTAAGGATTGCACATTGAGAAATAGTGATGTGAAAATGAGAAACTCAAGGAGATAGGATTTTTATGTGCACTTGGAAATGTTTTGAGAATCCCGAATGTGTATGAGGAAGCCAAGAGTGTGTGCGATTGCATTTGTTCAAGAGATAGTGGCACACATGTGAAGTGGAGTGTGTGTGTAACCATTAGAATATGAGGATAGTGAGCCCATAGAGAGAGTGTGAGATAAGGACCAAGATGTGATCTTGAGATTGAAGCAAAGTTTAGATAAAGACTAGATGCTAAGTGACAAATGTAAGGAAATAGGATAGAACATAGAGATGTAAGAGAAGCGAAAGCGATGTACGTGACGAGGGAGTGACCTTGAAGATTGGTAGAAATATCCAATAAGAGTATATGAGGAACGGTAGGCATATCCACATTGTTAATTGATAGAGTGACGAGGTTTTTCCATCTTCTTGCCACTAAAGTACCATCCAAATGTGTTGAGGAATACAATTCAATAGAGAGGCCATGGACAATGCCTTCTTGGGCCTCAAGATGGAAGGTGCAAAGGGTGTCCCCTTCTTCAATTGTTGTTCCAATTGAGGTAGAGTCCTCTACTTCAGGATGTAAAAGGAAAGCCTAATAGGGATGACAAACATTGTAGTACTTAGAGTATCTGAGAGACCTAGAACATGCTAGGATGGATGAGTTGAGAGCATGAGAGCACAAAATGGAAGAGTCATGAGAGAGATGTGGGTATGAGGGGCCTTTGCTGGATTGGGGTTCTCCATCAAAGAATTTTCTATGTATTCCACTAGTTGACAAGAGAGAGTGAACAATGGACTTAATGAGGATAAAATCATGGAACATATGTGTTGCATGATGTGATAGAAATATCTTGTGATAATGACTTTAGATAAGGGAGAACATTCAGAGTTTAACAAAAGAGGTGAGAGTAACCATGTGGGAAGGGCAATGAGCTAGGAAACTATGTGGAGTGTATGTGTTGGCACAAAGTAACAAGGTAGTATATGTAAGTGAGGATAAGATTAGAGATAAGGTTTGTGGATAAGGATCAATAAAAGTGGAGGAAAATGGGAGGTAATGTAAAGGCTTGAGCTAGATTAGAAATGAGTGAAGTATATGTGGCATGGATAGCTCAATGTCTCAAGACAAAGAGGGTGAGGGTTTGAGAAAAGATAGAAAATATGTGTGGTTAGGAAAAAGATTCTTTGAGGATAATGTTGGGAAAGAATTAAATGTATTGTGTATGGGAGATCACTTTAATGGGTTATGGATGGGTGGGCCACAAATGAGGGTGAGAGAGAAGGGGTTTAGACCTCAATATGGCAAAGGACCAAAGGGGTAGGTAGGTGGAGAGAGGAGATAAAATGAGATTGTCGAAGATGTGGATCAAGAGCATGGCTATGGCGGCTTGTAGGCATAGACTGAACTCATGATGACATTGACCAAGAACTGAAGACCAACTGTTACACAAGTGAATTAGGTTCTAAGATGGAAGCTTGGACTCATAAAGGCATTCTTGTGTAAGGAGACAGTGACATAGATACTTGACAGAAAGAGACAAGTACTATTGCATGGTCATATATTGTATATAAGTGATAGTTAAGTACATCATTTTATAGAGTAGCTTGGTAGAAAGGGGCATACACAGGGTGTGATTGACAGATTCTCAACACCTCCCTCAATCACAGCTGTGAAAAGCACTAAGTGTACATAGGCTATCATGAGTAGAATCTTGCTAAGTGTGGTGTGGGCATGTCACAAACAGGTGAAGCATCCAGAGGCTGTCGTCGCAGAAAAGCTAAGTGTGGGTAGCACCCAAAACATGGCAGACATCCAGGGGCTATTACCAGGGCTCATTAAGTGTGTAGAGGCTATTATGCATAGGCTACATGAGGAGTTTATAATGCTTATGAAAGGAACATTAAGGCAGTTACAATAATGTTTTTAAAAACAAAATGAGAGACAAGGACCGATAGGCCCTTGTGGTCTTTTTCAGCGTAAACATTCTCTTTGTCAGCATGGAAAATATTCTTGTCTTTCATCTTTGGTTCTTCTTCTTTAGCTTTGAATTATGTGTTCTTTTGGTCTTCATGTTTATGGTGAACTTTGCTTGTACTAATTGTCATGTTCATGTCTATGTCCCCCTCAAGCAAAGACATCATCATCTTTGAGTTTTTCACGATGACCAAAGCAACTAGAGTGTCTTCAAAATCTTCAAATGGAAACATGGATGGGACTTGAATGCTCACAACTCCATTTTTCCCTACATCAATGGAGTTGTGGAGATGGCATAAACATGCATAGCAACCCTTTGTTCGAGGTAAAAGAACGTGATTTAACTTGGGCAAGCCATTCTCCTCTGTAAATTTCTAGCATGATAAGCATTTCTCCTCCATGCAATACGTGCCTTCCGGGAAGATGACCATAGCCACAGAGGATCCTCGGGACCCTTAAACATCTGAAGGGATTTCTGAAATACCACTTTTTCCATCTGCCATTTCCTGTCAATGAGTAGAAACTCAAGCACATAGAATGCCCATCCAAAGATAGGAGCATTGCACACGCTATTCTTAACCACAACTTGAGGGAATCTGCCAAAACCTAACTAAATGCCATCAACTACAGCAACCTGAGGGTTTCCATTATCTAATCCTTTGGTAGTATTGCTGGCATAGCTAGGAGGGACCATCTCATCTGTTGAGCCAGGGTATGACTCTGAGGACATAGCGTGCACATTGCCAGGCTGACCACCAACATAGCTAGAACCATCCATTAAACTACTCAATGTAGATCTCTTTGTCAGATTAAACATTATCAAGATAGCCATAGCATCTCGACGTACAATTGGCATCATGCTTTCACATTCCCAGTGACCTCCCAAATCCCAAATGCTAAAGGTAATATTTGTATTCTAGACATGGAAGACCTTCTCCACAACCTCCACAACCATGGTCTCTATATACTCCTCGCTTTGCTGTGCAGACACGTACTTGGTCATGAAGCTGGTTTTGCCGGTCTCTGGGTCCACCCAAACTGCTCACCTTCAGCACCACAATCTCTTCCTGATGAACACTAACAAAGGGCGAAGTACATTGCAAATTCCTCGCTAATTCATGACGGAATGCACCCACTATAGAAGGTGGTGTTGTAAGCGTAGTACTGAAATTGTGAAGAAGATCAGTGTATTCAACTGAAGTATTGCCTGTTTTAAGGATGTGATCACCATTTAATCTGGTATTGTTTGTGCAATGAGATTGAAAAGTTGCCAAATTCTGAGAGTGGTTGTTAATCGATCCGGCCCTTGCACAGCACGAGGCTCCAAATGTAAATCCAATTGACCTCGGTGCAGTGATTGCAAAGTACAATGACGCGTTTGCCAGGGGGCACACATTGACTACAGACGATGACCTTGGCACTGTTAACCTTCTCGAAGAAGAAGGGCTAGATGGCAAGCTAGTGATTGAAGAAGAACAAGGCAATGCGGCAGCTGTGGTGGATGCTGTAAAGGTGGAGGAGGAAGAGGTGAGGGGGGGCTAGAAAAATAGGAGCATGGAGAAGGCCGAGGAGATGAGGATGAAGAGGATGCAAGCGGCCTTAAGGAGTCAAAATATGGATAGGGGGGGCTTATGGAAGTCTTAGGGAGGTTTTCCTGTGCCGTCCTCCATGGGTAGAGCTTGCAGAGGGAAGTAGCAGAGGTCTTTCTCAGTGGCTCCCAAGTCCTTACTGAGTAAGGAATGCTTATATGATGATCATGATAATGATGAGAAATTGGGCAGAGATTGAGAGGAACCAAGAGAGGTTGGAGAGGCAGGGCCATGCCCGATTGGGCTCTGATACCATGTCGAAGATGTGGATCTAGAGCATGGCTATGGTGGCTTGTAGGCATAGACTGAACTCATGATGACATTGACCAAGGACTGAAAACCAACTATTACACAAGTGAATTAGGTTCCAAGATGGAAGCTTGGACTCATAAAGACATTCTTGTGTAAGGAGACAATGACATAGATACTTGACAGAAAGAGACAAGTACTATTGCATGGTCATATATTGTGTATAAGTGATAGTCAAGTATATCATTTTATAGAGTAGCTTGGTAGCACTTTACATCCACTGTGCATATGGGATTCTGTCTCTCTTCCTAGAATAAACTGCATCTTCCTAGCCTAGTTGTTCCATACAAAGGGGCATACACATGGTGTGATTGATAGATTCTCAACAGAGATAAGGATGACAATAATGATAAAGAGGATAAATATCTTTCTGCCTCTTAAGGAGAGGTGATAATGAAGAAGATAAGAGTAGCTGAAGATGATAAGAATAGATAAGAAGTAGGTGGACATGATAAAATAAGTTCAAGATAATGAGGATAAGGTGCATGTGGATAAGGTTAATTTACCTTGAAGTGAATTCAAATTCTACTATATACACATAAAGCAATTGATTTGGATTGCATGCAAGAAATGAATCTAAGGATCCACCAAGTAGAAAAAAGACAAAAGCCAATAACCTAGGTCCTCAAGAGTTTGGTGTGCTCTGATACCATGTAGTGAAAGTGATGGTGAGAGAAAGTAAGAGAGACAATGAGACAATGAGATGGAGAATGAACCACACACTTGTATAGGGGAACAAGAAGAGGAAAGTCAAAGTCAACGAAGCTATAAGCAAAGTAAAGAGTGACAAAGCAAGCAAAATGAAGGACAAGATGTTGTATGATCTCAGGAGAAAATCCAATGTAATGTCAAGCCATGAGTCAAATCCATATGAAATCCCAAAATCTATGTATCCCAAGATTTATTTCATGGTTTGACAAGTCATGTCAAGTCATAGCAATGTACATATTTGTATCCATCTCAAACTAATTGAGAAAAAGAACCTTACAAAGAAGACTAGAGCACAAGATAATGAAGAACAAGTCAAAGATGAAAAGTGTGAAGAAAAGACCAAGAAGACCAAAGACAACAATATGAAGATTGAGGACATCACCAAAGGATGCCAAAGAAGCAAAAGAAAAATGAAGAAGATACAGCTGACAACTACAAACTTCCCATAAGTGGATCATGTTTTCCCATAGTGGATCTTTGTTTCCCGTAGTGGATCTTGTTTCCCATAGTGGATGTAAAAGCCCTTACCAAAGGTGTAAAGTTTCAAGCTTTAACTTGACTAGGCTGCCTATGAGCTGGTCTCCTAGGCCATGTCATCATGTAGGGGGGGAGGGAAGCCAGGTAGGAAATCATCATTTGAGGGGGGTGTTGAGAAAAGCAAATGATGTTTGATCATACGTATGCCTTGAAGAGGCTGAAAGATAGAAAAATAATATATACTCTAGGAAGAGACATTGTATGCTCTAGGAAGAGATGTCTTGAATCCCATAAGAAAAGTAAGGTGCAGTGGTACTATCCAAAAGCTATAAAGGCATGTACTTGTTGACACTCATTTCAAGTAATGGAACTATCAGTTTGAGTCATTGTCAATGTCATTGTCCATCTTACACAAGAATCTGTTTATGAGTCCAAGCTAATCTATCTTGGAACCTAATTCACTTGTGTAATAGTTAGTCTATCTAAGTCTATGTCCACATGAGTTGTGTATTCATCTTCCATCCTTCATAGCTCCTACCATGCTCTAGATCCGTGTTTCTGACATGTTGTAGAAGTCGCAAATAGCTATGAAAGCTTGATAGCACTATCATATTTTGGCCATAAATTTTACATTTGATATCGGATTTTGGCATTCTATAGCTAGAAAAAAAGAGCACAATGACATCTACAAATTTGATATCACAAAGTTAAATCCATGTAACGTGTTAGACCACTCAAAAATGGGGGTGCCAAACCCAAAAACATTGAAGCAGAGGTTGGGGTGAATTGGATGAGCTATGCAAAGTCCATATTCATTTTATCACTCTCTATAAATTCACTATAATGTTGTTACTAGAAATCAAACTATATATGAGCTTTGGATACATATTAAGAATCTTTATAACAAGTAGTTTTGCATCTCAAATATATTGGTAGAAATAGTTGATGGACCTTCTCGTGAAGGAAGGGATTTCTATGACTACACACTTGAATGAGTTTCACTACATCATCAGCCATTTAGCTTTACAGGATATTGAGTTCAAGGATCCTTTGCATCCTTTATTTTTGCTTGATACTCTACTTAATTTTTGGGACACTTTACGTATAGCTCTCGGTGCAAAGGATGGGTTGAAAATATAGGATGTTGAGAGTGCCTTCTTGATAAAAGAGGCAAACAAAAAGAATGTGGATGCTTCTTGTATGTCACATGGATTGACTATGAGAGGCCAGCAAGATGGAAATGGCTATGGTAGAAACTCTAATAGGTCTCAGTCTAGGACACATGGACAATCTCACAGTAAGTATCATGGCCATAAGTTTGATATTACTTGTCATTATTATGGAAAAGTAGGTCATATTTGGCCATAGTGCCATAAAATGTGTGAAGACGAGTGCAAGGAAAAGGATTAGGGTAAAGTGTAGGACAAGAATGATGATCGCAACATTATGCCTAGCAAGTCTGGTATCAAGATTGAGGAGATTAATGTGGTACACACTAATGTATTTGATTATCTTATCTTGGCAGCCTCTTCTTTGGATGCTTCATAGCTAACTAATGCTTTGTGAAGATATACTCAGTGTTGGTTGATAGATTCAGGGGTTTCCTTTCATGTGACACCTCATAAGGAGTGATTTCACTCCAATCATAGTATGACTAGATCTGTTCGTTTGGGTAATTAGCTAGTATTGGATATCATTGGTACTGGTGATGTCTAGTTGCATTTTGGTTTAGGCAACATATTCACTCTTCATGATGTACATCACATATCGGTTCTCACAAAGAGGCTTATCTCTAGCAGTACCTTGGATGATGCACATTATGTTGTCACTTTTAATGATTCCTCATGGAAGATTTTTTGTGGGAATCTTGTTATTGCACATGGTACTAAGTCTAGTACCCTCTATCTTCTTCTTGTATTTGGGTTAGTGGACCATGTCTCTTTTGGATGTGGCTACAGTTTCACATGTATCTCTTTGGCATCATTGCCTTGGGGGTACATGTCTTTGAAATGAACGGAAATGCTTACTAGTGAAGTGCATGGATGAGACTATAGCTCTTGTTCATTCGGATATATGTGATCATATGCCTTGTCGATCGTCGCTAGTAGGTGGTGTGAAGTACTTTATCACATTCATTGATGAGTACTCACATAAGGTCTAGGCTTACCCTACTAAGCAAAAATCAGATGTCTTATCTACTTTTCAGTGTTGGTTTGCTCTTATTGAGAGTTAATTTGGGTATAACCTAAAATGCATGAGATCTGATAATGGAAGTGAGTATGTCTCGAGAGCTTTTGAATAGTTTTGTAATGAGCAAGGTAATAAACGTCAATTGATTGCCCCTTATATCCCTCCCCAGAATGGTACTGTCAAACACATAAACAAGACAATTCAAGAGAGAATCTACAATATGCTTAGCCACACATGCTTACCCCAATACTTTAGGACTTAGCCATTTACTACAGCTATACACTTGATTAATAGGTCCCCTTGCACTACTATTGATTGCTAGGTTTTAGAGGAGGTATGGACTAGAAAATCTCCATCATAAGCTCAATTGCATGTATTTAGTTGTGAGAAACTTTTCGTGTTCCAAAGGACAAGCGCAATGAGCTGAATCCTAAGTCCATGAAATGCATATTTCTTAGTTATGGAGATGTAGGTGAGATGGGCTATCCTCTATGGGATCCACATGCTTGCAAGGTTATCCACAATTATGATGTTGTTTTCCATGAGGAAAAGATGCATAAGCAGCCTGAGCAGGTGGTTGAGATACATAGGGTGATCTCTCAAGAGGAGCCTCTTACTCTCATACAATCAGCTAGACAACCTACAATAGTTGATGCTCCAGTGGACTATGACCCACTTGTTGTGCAAGATCAGCCTACTTTGAGAGGTTTTACTAGAGCTAGATGTTAGTGCACTTTACGCCCTCCATGGATTATGTTATGGTGATAGATGCACATGAGTCTCTCTCTTATAATGAGTCCATGCACAAAGATAATAGTCACTTATGGAATAAGGCTATGCTTCTAGAGTTTGACTCCTTACAAACTAACCATATGTGGGATTTGGTTCATTTGCTATGCAAGTGGATATACAAGCTAAAAAGTATCCCTAGATGTCCCAAGCTCCCTTATAAGGCCAGATTAGTCACTAAGGGTTTCAAGCAATAATATGGTGTTGACTTTGATGAGGTCTCTTCTCCTATGGTGGTCAAAATGATGACCCTACACTTGATACTAGTATTGGTTGCTTAGCTAGATTTGGACCTTTATCAAATGGATGTAAAGATGACTTTTTAAATGGGGATTTGCATGATGAGATCTATATGCAGCAACAAAAGGGCTTTGAAGAAAAAGGCAGGAAATACCTAGTGTGTAAGTTGAGAAAGAGCCTTCATGGCCTTAAGCAAGGACCTAGGGAATGATACCACAAGTTTGATGCTTTTATACATTCGCAGGGATATAGCCGTAGTGCTATGGATCCATGTTTATATAGAAGAAGGCTTGTGATGGTAGCCTTATGATTTTGGTACTCTATGTGGACAATATGCTTATTACTAGGAGAGCTCATGATGAGCTGGATGCCTTGAAAACTCAACTCAAGAAGAGCTTTGAGATGAAGGACATGGGACATGCCTCACACATTCTTGGGATGCGTATCATGTGCAATCACTCTAAAGGACTCCTTTATTTGTCACATAGAAGAGTATATCTAGAAAGTCCTTGAGCAATTTCATATGTAAGATGGTAAGCCTATTAAGTATCCTCTACCTTCTCATGTGAAGGTTAATCAAGTTGATTATTTGCAGTCTAATGAGCAGAAGGCCAAGATGTCCAAGATCCCCTATGTGTTAACCATGGGCAATTTGATATATGCCACGATATAGCCACTCATCATGATATAGCACTTGCAGTGGATACTACTGAGACAAAGTATATTACAGCCATTGAGGCTTGCAAGGAGGCTCTCTAGTTAGGTTGTTTGGTATAGCAAACCTTGGTATTATTGATATGGTCCCTATATTTCATTCAGAATCTATTAGTGCTATCTAATTAGCTAAGAATTTGGTCTTCCATGTGAAGATGAAACACGTTGAGGTGCATTACCACTCCATTACAAAGGTCATTGAGAGAACAAGTCTACTAGAGAAGTTCACCTTATAGAAAATGTAAGATACTACATCAGTTCAAAAGAAAGGGTATTTTATGTAGTAAAATTTATAAGATTATGTTTACAAAAGGGATCTTCTAATTATAATTTAAAGAAACTCGTAAGTCTAGTAAAGTAAAAGGGGTCATTTTATGGTCTTATAGCATGTAAAGAAAGGATATTTCTTAATACCCTTTGAACACATGTTATATGGATGATTTCTTATAAGTACACCCGCTAGGAAAGTCTATTGACCTTGTCAAGATCTTAACCCAAAATCTTGTAGATTTACTTATGAAAAGTCTCTTAGCAAAGCATTTTGTCTTCCTTAGGAAGTTGATGAGATGACGTCTTTCCTCATCCTATTGTACTTATGTACATTTGTACTTTGTTACTCTTTTCTTATTCTCTCCTTACTAGGGGCATATTCATCTTTAAGTGGGAGGTTGTTGAGGGTTAAGGCACCCGTGCCTAGCTGCTCGTGTATTACTACACTGACAGTATACCCGCACATCTATACAATGCAAGTGGTAGGCTTCATTCTTTATTCTTTCAATAATATTTAAATAAAGGAAAGACCGATCATACATTGTAACTATTGGAGTTTCCACATCTCATATCTCTCTCTCTCTCTCTCTCTCTCTCTCTCTCTCTCTCTCTCTCTCTCTTCTCTCTCTCTCTTACTCCTTCCACCATAGCCCTTGCTTTCGCTTGCGTGCTTCCACTTTGGGCTCACTCCCTTCACTAATTCAATCTGAAAGTTGCAAGTCTTGCTGACATGGCATCCACTCATTTGAAAATATGTCCGATGGCAGCATGGTTTCTTGAGAACCTCATCTGCATCATATATGGTTATGGCCTATTTTGCTGATGTGGCACATATGTATTGGCCACAGTCCCTTTGCATTAACTCACCGGCCTTTTAAGGCATTTTTTTCACTACGACTCTCATTTGTTATCTCCCTATTGTGACCTTCAGCTTAGCTCCCCAATCTACACTCTCTATACTATTTGTGTCTTATGTGCATCCTTCTTCTTGAGTGCTACTATGGTGGACTTCTAGCTTTACACTGAGGATGTATACCCACCTATCACAAAGTCCATCATCAACACCTTCGTGCTTTGCAACTAACTCAATCCATCACCCTCCCATGGGCCATTGTCGTCATGCACCCAAAAACCCTATCGATCTTGGAGCAGCTTGACAAAAGTCATGACAAAAGCCATGCCATCCACATCCAAGGCCACAAGTATAACCTCTCTATTTGCCATGTGTAGGAGAAGTAGTCTCTACTAGACTAAGGTGAGAAAGACCCACTAACAATCTCCACACACAAGATATGGAATATGTCTTTGGCCCCATCACCAAGAAGTAATGTTGGCTCAACAATATCCTCGCACCACACAAGTTGAAGCAGAAGACCCTCAAATTCTTAGTCAAGGCTTTCCACTTGCAAGCAAAGGCCTTCAGTATTTTGAGAAAGATAGCCTCTCTCTTCTTTTTCCCTTCTTCTCTTGCTTTTTCTTGGGTCCATTTTATTTGAGAGAACCTCTTCGTTGAGGCCAGACGTATTTCCCACCAGCCATCCCCACTATCAAGGCCATGAAGGTGATGTGTGAGAAACACTTTACTCTTCTCTTCCCCTCCCTTGGTTTGGTTGATCCTACTCGTCTCCTTGCCTTAACAGCTGTTGATACCCCCCAAATGACAACCACTTCAAAGTCCCCCATCCCTAGCCCCATCAAGGAGCTTGTGGAAGGTGAGAAAGGACAAGGACTCAAAGATAATGTCCTAGCCACCATGCAGAGCATTAAAGATGGAGTTCTCAAAAAGGAGGCCCTCTCAGAGAGCAACACCAAAAATCAAGCTACTGCCCAAGAACACCCCCACTAGGTGACCACAAAACTCACATCGCCCAAGAAGGTCACCTAATGCTGAAGAAGTATGGCATGGCTGAATGCAAACCATTGGATACACCCCTTGATCAGAATGTTAAGCTGGACATTAGCACTGTAGCTGAAATTCAGGATGTGACTATGTACAGACAGATGGTCGGAAGTCTGATCTACATGACCATCACTAGGCCGGATTTGAGTTATGCAGTTGGGCTCATAAGTTAGTTTATGTAGAAGCCTAGGAAGCCACATTTGGATGCTGTTAGGCGGATTATGAGATATGTTAAGTCCACTATAGATTATGGGCTGTTCTATATGAGAGATAAGCCCTTGAAACTAGTTGGATAAACAGATGCGGATTGGGCGGGATGCTCATATGATCGCAGATCTACAAGTGGTTATGCTTTTGGCCTTGGAAGTGGCATGATCAGCTGGAGCAGCAAGAAGCAACCAACGGTTGCATTGTCTAGCACTGAGGCAATGTATAGGGGTGCTGCATTGGCAGCATGTGAGATTTCATGGTTGCTCAAGCTTATGGGTGATTTGGATATTCAGGTGGATGCTCCAGTGACCTTATTATGTGACAATCTCAGTAGTGTACTCCTGGCAACAAATCCAGTTTACCATGCCAGGACAAAACACATAGAGATACACTACCATTTTATCCGAGAGATGGTTCTTGCAAGGAGAGTAGATCTTATGCATGTGAAGACTGATGAACAGGTTGTAGATATCTTTACCAAGTCTTTGGGTAAAGATAAGTTCAGTAGTTTTAGACAGCTACTTGGAGTTCATCAGATGATTTGAGCTTGAGGGGGAGTGTTAGAATATCAAGCTCATAGTATGTATGACTGACATTAGCTGTGTCCAACTGTATCAGCAAGTGTGGGACATTAAATAAGTCGGTGGTCTTAGACCCAGTGTGAATGGTCCTACGGACCTTAGTACTATTGTACACACTTATGTTATGTTTGTAGTCTATGAAAAATGGAAATATGATGAATGACCTGAAGGTATGTCCTAAGTTCAATGCTATGTCTTAAGTGCAATGCTAATTGTTTTTCTTAAAACTTATTGTAGGCAATGCAAAAATTATAAGTGCAATTTTTCTTTCATATTTCAGACATCAAATTATATTACTACGCACCTAATTTATGTGCGTCTAGTATATATTTTTCTATACAATTTTTTGTTGATTTAATGTATTTGATTATTTCATGATATTATCTAAATATTTTTTATAAATTATTATAAAACTCATATGCATCTGTTTATCATTAGCAAAATAAAATAGAGATAGTCACTTTCAAGGAAAAATTATAAAATATTCTCTTTCCTAACACCGTCTATCACATGCATCATTAATGAAATAACAATAAATATCACAAAATAAACCATAATTACAATATTTTCTTAACAACATGCATATAATCATTTTCAAAGTGAAAGATTATTTCTAGTGAATATTTAATTATTATATTACTTAGGTTATTTTCCTAAGCGCCAGTTCATTTGCATTTTCTTTAGAATGCATTTATAATAATTTAAAGCCAAATATAGTGATAAGCTTATAAAACATTAATTTTTTCAAAATCGACGAGATATTACCTCTATCAAGTTTGTAGTAATAGGGGTTTCACCAATCCCTACCGCGTCATTTTTTCCATCGGCTGTGTTTCTTGTTTCTCTTGCTTCAAATGGGCTTTTTGAATTTTTGTGACCATGTGAAATTTTAGTTTTTAAGAGCTTTCAATGCTCATCTCAATGCTCATAGCATTCAACAATCATATCCCGTACCATACAACTCCCTGTAGGTAACAAAAAGCATGTATTTCTTCAAGGCAATGAGTACATGATGATGACAGTTTTATGACAGTTTTCAGCCTGTCATAAAATTCCAGATCTGAATATTTTATCAGCGAAATGCAATCCAAATGCATCAAACTCAGTACATATGCTTCCTGAATGAGCCCTCACTTCAGTAGAGCTCAAAATGCTCATCAAATGGCTTCAAATCTTCAGAGAGTGATCAGTGTATGCTGCCCTGTTTCAGTTTACAGCAGCCTGTCATCAATTTCAGATCTGTACTTCAGTATTCCAGCTCATACATCAACTCCAGACCAAGCATTGACATGTCAGATCATTAATATGTCTTCCCAAGCAAGCATACAAGCTCTGGATCACTCAAGTAGTGATTTATGTCTTCAGTAGCAACAGAGCAACCTTCATTGACAGCAGGTCTTCTCTGTTTTCAGATCTGTAATCAACTGTCACAGCTCATAAATGAACTCTACATCATGGGTTAGCGTTCCAGGACAATAAACCATCTTCCAGTGATGATTCAGCAAGCATTTAAGTACTCCATTTCATTCAAATGTGCTTATTCAGCCAGTATATGCAGATCAGCAAACTGGCGCAGTTTGCATGGACCGTTCTGAGCTTCTCCTGCTTCACATTAGTGACACCTTTACTGTAGATCCACTCAACGATGACCAAGCAAGCCTTTACAAAGCTCCAAACAGGTCCTGACACACTCTCCTTCAAGTATACTGAAGATGCATTCAACACATACCTCTCTGCAGAAACAATGATAGCCTGCACAATGACAGCCTGCTTCTCTTCAACCTCTGCCCTGAGTCTTCAGGTTGCAGGTTTTTCTTGCAGCTTCATGCCTTCAAGAGCCCATCCATGATGGCTCTAATACCATGTTGGAAGAGAGAGGGGGAAAGACAACGTAATGGAGCTGCTACCTGCTGACCTTCAGGTCGTTCATCATATTTCTGTTTTTCATAGACTACAAACATAACATAAGTGTGTACAATAGTATTAAGGTCCGTAGGACCATTCACACTAGGTCTAGGACCACCAACTTATTTAATGTCCCACACTTGCTGATACAGCTGGACACAGCTACTAATGTCGGTCATACATACTATGAGCTTGATATTCTAACAGGTTTGCACTGACTATGCTACAAAGTGGGTGGAATCTCAAGCCTTGAAGGATAGTAAAGCATCTAGTGTGGCCAAATTTTTGTATTCTAATATTATGACTAAGTTTGGATGCCCTATTGAGTTGATCAGTGATAGCGGTAAGTATTTTTTTAATCAGGTTATCCAAGAATTGACTGTCGGGCACATGATTTTGCATAAGAAATCTACCCCCTATCATCCTCAGGCTAATGGTCAAGCTGAAAGTTCCAACAAGGATTTACTCCAAATTTTGAAGAAAATTGTTAAGGATAACAAGGAAGATTGGGATGCTAAACTTGATTCAGAATCATGGGCTTTTAGGATAGCATACAAGGTTACAACAAGGCTTACACCCTTCAGACTTGTCTATGGATTAGAAGTTGTAGTCACCATGGAATTTGTGGTACCAAGTTTGAGAATTGCTATTATACATAAATTGGATCCTCAGGAGTCAGTACAATATAGAATTGAACAACTCCTGAAGTTAGAGGAGGACAAGGTATTGATTGCCTACATTTCAAGAGTCGCACAACAACGGAGACAGGCTTGGGCCAATAGACATGTTAAAAAAAACTTTTTCAGGAAGGAGATTGGGTTGTTGTTCATAAATTTTAACTTGGAAATTTTCCTTGAAAATTAAAACTTCGATATGCATGCCCATTTGTGATCTTCAAGGATATTAGTCAAGGCACATTCTTATTAAAAGATTTGCAGGGAAATGTGTTTAAGCCTGCAGTTAATGGATTTATGCTTAAACAGCTTGTAAAACCATATTATTCAATTGTTCATTTAATCATTCCAACTAGGACAAGAGAATCGGTTAGTGACAGTTATAGGTGTGAATTGTCACACTCATATGAGTATGAAGTGACATATGGCATGAAAGGGCATAGACTAAGTGAAAACTTGGATTGTTGCATTCTCATGGAGAAGGACATTCATTTTTTTCGAACTTCACCCCTTTCTCCATTCTCTTCTTCTGCTCGACCTGCAACTATTGCTGCTATGATGCATAAATGATGTTCTTTAGCCTCCAAGCTCTCCTTGTTGAGAAGCGTGATCGGTCGGAAGAAGATGACAATGAGTTGTATGAAGTCTCAGATGATGAAAAGTCCGTGCATCAAGGGGAGGATGAGGCTACACCAATGAATGTTGCCTACCTCTCAAGTTCGAGTGATGTTAGTACACCTTTCGTGGATTCAAACTTATATCTTAATGTTGATGCAGAAGTACATCGCTAGTGGTTGGAGAATATAGGGCTATATAAGTATGCCCGATTACCATGGGATCGGTGGGCTTCAAATGTACATGCTTCGATACAAATGGATGTGTTAAGGTAATTGAATGGTAAGATTGTTGGTCAGATTGAGTTGACCCCTACAATTGTGAGCTATGTTTTTTCTCTCCCCATGAATAATAACTAGCATAATATCGGTGCATCAAAGATCAAATGCAGCATGCTCTTGGAGACCCTACTGGACCGAGGAATGTATATGTGTTGAAGTGCATTGATGGGGTTTGGAAATTGCAGCTACAATGGTTTATGGAGCGATTTATGATGTTTATCAAGATTGACAGCATTGCGAGGGAGACTTATGGAATTATTTATTATGCTGAGCATTTGGGGATGCCAAATTGGGCAAGCCTCATGTATGACAAGTTAATGGTTGAGATTAAGATCTCAAAATCTAAGAAGGTTTTTCAAAAATCTAGGATGGGCTATTTTTTGGTAGGTTTGTATGAATATGCTTGGGTTTTGTATCTCGAACTAACTGATGTGAACATTTTCTTAAGTTGGATGTCAATTCTTTGTCAAAGAATGCAGCCGAAACAGGGGTCAAAGCTGCTACTTCGCATGATGTCAAAGATGTCGTAGTAGATGTTCATGGTTTGTTTGATGGTGATTTGGATAAGCATGCCATTTATCAAGATTTTGTGCATGTGGTATGATGAAGCATATGCTAAACAAATTGCTTAGAATTTGTCAAAGGGGATGTAGGTATTGAGGATGCACTCACTATGGGTAAATAGGGTAACATTGAGGCTTCTAAATTGGCACGTAATATTTATGCAAAGAAAAAGAAAAAGTTTGGAAAAATATGGCAAAGGAGTATGTATATACCTAAGGAAAAGCATCACACTATTTCTCATAATTCTCAAAATCATCCTAGTGATACACTTGGTGATATAGCATGTGGCTGAATTTGTAGCAAATACACCATCTATTTCGGTTCATTCTCGAATGCATGATGTTTGTATTGGTAGTCTTTCTTATGTAGTGGGGGTTATGCAAAAACTAATGGCTTATTTTTAGGAGTATGACAAGCAAAATGTTCGAAATGCAGTTCGGATTAGTGGGTTTCAGGTTCAGTTGTTTGCTCAACAAAAGACATCTGAGGATTTGACTCAGAAATTGCAAGAAAAGCAGGCTAAGTATGAAACCATGGAATCTCAGCTTGGAGGAAAAACTGTAGAGTTGCAGCAATTGTTGGATAGGAATAAAATGTCTACTACCTTATTTGAGAAGTGGACTAATGAGCTTAGGACCAAATGTTTAGATGAAATGTAGACTTTTATGGAACAGTATGTTGGACTTCAGGTTGATTATCAATTGTTGTTAGAAAGGTTTCAACCACTTCAGGAGGTTGAAAAGCAAATCTTGCGGAATATGGAAGTTGTGGTCGATGGTTCTATGATTTCAAAATCTGAGTTTGAAGATACTAGGAATGCTTTGGTGGATGATGTGAAAAATGCATGGCAAATGGTTGCAAATAAGTTTGACGATATGGTCTCCAAGCCATATCACATGCTTCAAGATGTTTTTGTTTCAGCAGATTACAATGATGTGGTGCATGAGAGAGATGCCTTGAAATTGAAAGTGATAGATTTAGAGACTAAATGTATGGATTTGAATGTCAAGTTGGAGCACGCTTTGGAGGCAAAAAGACAAAATTATGAATATGTGGCTTCTTTACTCTAGCAGAGGGATTTTTGATCTGATGAAAGGTGCTCCATAAGGTTCATGAGGACTTTAGTATTATGGATCATGATTCTGTTGAAGATCATGTTGCTGATGGTTTGGTGTGCTAGCTGTCTTCTTGCAGAGATATCATTGTTTATGATCCTAACTCCCTTTAGTTGTTAGCTTTATTATACTTTTTGTTGTTACTTATGACATGTTTTAGTTCATTCCACTGACTCTTAGAGCCAATTATGCAATTGCACCAAAGAGCTTTAAGTATCCTGGAGGGGCTCTACTCTCACTGCTACTTAGTGTGGCTTATTGAGGGGTGCAAGGCATAATTGTGTTCTCTAAGTTATTCTTCATCATATTTAGTTTACATGCTTTTCGATAATTAGCTGCATGCTTGTGGGTTCAGGTCTTGGCTGTCCTAGTCATCCACTGGGTTGTGCCAGGTGTTAGGGCTTGAATTCCATCATCTATTTAGTACTATTTTATACCTCAGTACTTTTATGTATGTAGGCTTTTGGAATCAGCATGTGTAAAGCAACTTTATATGTCATATGATGTTTCATCTAAAAGTTAGGCACAAGTCCTAAATGTCAAGCAGTTGTATTCAATTAGAAGTTATGTGATCATAAATGATAGATGATTCAGGACAACGCTCTAATATGGTTGCTGATGTTTGATCCCATTAGTCTATGTTTGTTTCTTGAGTAATAATGTTGTTTTCTTTTTAAGTTATTCAATCAGGGATGGTTATGATGATAATAAATTGTGCGATATTTCTATGGATAACAGTTATGTGTTGTTGAATATGATATGTGTTTTATATCTGAGTGCCTTTCCTGAATATTATATGCTTATAATGGGTGTAAACATGTTCAAGAAATTTCCTGTAGTATTTGGGTCAATTCAAGCAGATTATTGTGTCTTAGGTTGTTATGATGTTTGGAGGGGCCATAACAAAGTTAATTCATAAGGAAAAAAATAGTCAAATGTGAATGTGATTATGACTTAGACTTTGACCAAGTAACTTGGTTCATTTTTTGTTTTATGTTTTACAAGGTACTCTTCACCAACAAAACATTTCAAGTTGTAGGATAGGTTTCCAATCAAAATCTCACTAGCTTCAAAAATCTTGTGAGGATTATTCACCTTTACAGATAGTTCAGAAGACACACGTTCCATTTGCCTACATATGGATAAAAGCGCATTCAATTCGATAATACAAAAATCAATTGTGCTTAATCTAATCCATGGTTTTTTACTTTTAGTAAGTATATTTGCTAATTCATCGTAAGTCTTTTTTAGATTATATGTGTCTTTTGATATGAGTTTTAGGTAGATCAATTGTTTCAAGCAACGTAACATAAACTAAACTACAATGAAATATTTAAAAACAAGCACTTTCATAATGTAGATACAAAATGTTAGTAAGTAAATCTAAGTGCACGTGCCTCACTAGTTAAAAATATGATAGATTAGCACTTAGCAATAGGACCCTTGCAAACATGGGTCATTATGATACTTGTAAAATAATGGTATTTAGCCTCTGTCCTCTCCACCTTTGTCCCTCTCTCTCACTAACTCACTGACACACACGCTCTCTCTCTCTTGTTGAGAATTCTCTCTCTCTCTCTCTCTCTCTCTCTCTCTCTCTCTCTCTCTCTCTCTCTCTCTCTCTCTCTCTCTCTCTCTCTCTCTCTCGTTGTGTTGTGGATCATATGATTTACACAGTTGAAGCATGATAAAAACTATGTAACTCACTTGGGAAAAAAACAAAATGGGGGACCATTCAATGATACTCTATTTGGTCCCTATGCCATATGAAGGAAAGGTATGAGTATAGAGTCATACGGGTGACTCTCTCAAAATGCCCAATGTTTTTTAAATTTGAGTGTTAAATGCTTTAATATAGTGGGAGCATTATAAAAAGTATACAACTTACTTGGGGACAAGTTATAATGGGGACCATTCAATGATACTCCATTGGCCTCTATATCCTACCTAAAGAGGAAAGATATGGGTATAGAGTCTCTAGGTAACACTTTGTTGGCCCCTTTATTCCATGAAAAAATGCTATGGATATAAGGCCTTCTAGATATGTTTGAGACCTTTTCTCCCTGATGCATGGTGTCATTTCTAGTGAAAGATGGTGCATTATAAAAAGTATATAACTTACTGGGGAACAAGTTATAATGTTGATCATTCAATGATACTCAATTGGCCTCTCTATCCTACCAAGAGAGGAAAGATATGGGTATAGAGTCTTTAGGTAACACTTTGTTGACCCCTTTATTCCATGAAAAAAGGCTACGGGGATAAGGCTTGCTAGAAAGGTTTGAGACCTTTTCTCCCTGATGCCTGGTGTCATTTCTAGTGAAAGAAATATAATCATTTCTAGTATCTCTAAAGAAAGAAAGAGAATTACGTATAGAATACAATATAGAATTGTAATTTGTGATCCGTGCTAGAGCTCCACAGGTGTGGGTGCCCGGGTGCCAGTAAAACCAAGAAATATGACCTCTCTCTCTCTCTCTCTCTCTCTCTCTCTCTCTCTCTCTCTCTCTCTCTCTCTCTCTCTCTCTCTCTCTCTCTAGACTTTTTTAGTTCTCATTGAACATGCAACCTACTCAAGTTCTATATGCCATGTGATGTGATATGTATTCATAAGGTTGACCATACTTCTACATGTGTAGATAACATCAAAGGAACCATCAACAATAAGATCATTTTTTTAAATTCTTTTAACTTACTTGCATAAAACTTCTATCTACTTGCATTTCATCATAACTACATAAAATGCTCCCTTGCCATGACATTTCAAGGATATTTTGCATATAAAAATTTGCACTCTTCACATGATGTAAGCTTATCCCTCGTAAACATTTTCCATGCTCACCTTCAAAAGCAAACTATCACAAATATGCATAGATGCACACCTAGAATGAAATCCATCATAAATACATGCATTTACAAATTCATGCCATATTTGACAGGTAAATACTTATCATTTGCATGTGATCCTAATGTTTATATGGAGAGAGAGAGAGAGAGAGAGAGAGAGAGAGAGAGAGAGAGAGAGAGAGAGAGAGAGAGAGAGAGAGAGAGTCTTATTTTTTAATCTCTTTGTTGAGCCAAACACACCAACATTCGCAACTTTGGACGATTCTATTGTTTCAGAAGCAACTCACTTTAGTAACAATCTCTCACCTTGTCTCTCAACACTCCACTCTAACTAACCAAGCATCCCCCTCTCCAATCCAAGAAAGTAAGAACACAAGACTAGCTCGAGTTGTAGTGAACTCACCTAACTTACCTTCTTGCATTTGATGACTGGAAGTCTCAAAGATGGTTTCATGACCACGATCAACATGATCCAATGATGCCACTCCTTCACATCCACCACCAAGCACACCAATGAGTCAAAGAGCTAGTAGAGAAGACAAGAAAAGCAAGATGATGACGAAGAGCTTCACCTTCCCTCAGTCCTTGCTCAACACACCTCTCACTTTCAATCACTCTCAACACAATGGAATCAAGATGATAGATTAGAAAGATTGAATAGAAAGCTTGAGTAGTCACACTAACAAAGCTTCTGCAGCATGAACGTGCCAAAAGGGGTGAATACAATTGAGACCTCCCACCCTTATATAAACCAAGAATTAGGGTTAGGGTTAGGGTTTGTGCCCTTGTGAATTAGGGTTTGCATCCTCTCTTGGGCATCCTACCCACTTTGTGGGCTCTAGGCTAGTCAATCATCATTGGATGCTTCAACCTTAGCCTAATTAGACCAAGCCTAAGATATTCTAATTACGAATACATGTGTGCAACCCATACAATAGTTGCAAGTTTGACAAACACAATTACGGGTGATAAATACAATGTGCACGGGTGTGAGCCCAACTCTCACAAAATAATACAACCATGATAATGTGGTGATGTCCATGAGTACAATACGCAAAATATTATAGTAAGGCTCCACAAAATAATAATCTCCCAAAAAATAGTAGCTGACACTTGCACTTTCTGTAGCCTTCTCAAAATACGGTTAACACTCTTCTATAAATTATATTTTCTTTATGTAGGAGAAGATCTAGGGGATGCAACATAGGTAGATAAATACAGAGCAAGGGACATCCTCAATGTGTCCCTTTGTCCTTCTCTAAGTGGGATCCAAGCACATGCCATTTGCCATACATCTAGAAGCTTGAAGGATAAAGGCCTCACTTTCAGTGAGTTTTCAATAACCCATGGTGCTTCCATGAACTCTAGCAATTTCTCCCTTCTATTAAGCCATTGCAAACTTGACTTTCACCTTGTGCACTCCATTTGACCAATATGAATTTGGTGGTTTGTTATGGTGGATATCATAGCATAGGGTAAAGGGGCCAATAAAGTGATGCCCCCCCAAAGAGGAAACACGCCCTACCCCAATTGAGTGATAATTTTGCAAAAATATGTGGCTTTTTTAGCTACTTTGCATTATGATATTTTTAAAAAAATTTACAAAAGCTTAATGCGAGTCAAACAATTGAGCCATGAATTTTCTTATATTTTATATTTTATAAATCCTTAAAACAATGTATCCTTGAGTGTCACTCTATTGGCCCCTCATTGTCACACTTTTATGAACCCCCCATTTATAATTAGGGCTACTCGATAAAAATTTCAAAATGCCCCAATTTTTTTTTCTTTGAGCTCCAAATTATATAAATAATTTGACCATTAAAAAGTATTTATGGAATTCATTTAGAAAAAAAATAATAATAAGAGAGGATTGTTAGATGACACTCTATTGGCCCCTTTACCTTACCTATCCTTTGAGGTAGAGAAAACAAGTCATTGAGTGTGCCTCATCTAGAAATTTCCTTCTCCAATAGGTCCATCACCATTAACTTGTCTGTGTGGTAGAAAAGAACAAAGAGAGAAAATCAATACTAAAAAATAACAATGAAAATATATTGAAATTAATGTGTGTGTGTGTGTGTAGAGTATTAATGTCTACTTAGGCCAAAATCAACCTATGAGACATGACCATATACAGTGATGATTGTCACATATCAAAGTGCGACATACAAAGTTGTCATTTGTGATGGCTTGATGTGATTTGTGATGATGGTGATATACAGTGTCAATATAAACTACAAAGGTATGCACTATAGGGTAACACGAGTACAGTAGAGAGATAGTGGGGGAATCTATAGATTTGTTAGCTCCATATTATGGGGATCAGGGGGTAGAGTATGTCGTATATCCCTAAGGAGATGGTGTAGGGGTAGTATCTACTCTAATCTCTCGTCTTTGCTAGGTATTGGTCATGGCATTGGCAAATCTCCCTCATCTCTATTTGATGTAACCTCTATGTTTGGTACCCTAGTCACCACGATTGGCATGCTACTCTGATCTCCTCGGCTTACTGGACTGTCACCCCCCTCTATGTCAGTACAGTGTGTGTAGTCATCATCTGGAAAAAGTCAGTAAGCTATGATTGCATGCCTCCCTTATGTGTCGCACCATCCTATAATAGTGATGTACAAAGCCTCTGGATCACATTGGCCTGATTGGCATTCATCTGGTGATTCCATGACAAATTTGAGAGAAAATTCATCCTTAAAAGGTCGAGAGTATTTACTACAAATCATATTGTAGGCTCTACATCTACATACATAGTGCTCCTTGTTCTCTATCTCCACTTGACACAGTCTATAGATCTGCATTACACTGGGGACATGAGCTGCTCTCCTTGTCTCAATCTCAAGCTGATGGGATGAGACCTTGAGCTAGCCAATGGCAACCTGCATCTCAGTGGTATGTATACATCCAAATGTCCTAGTCTCACAATGAAGCTATTTGTTGTAAAGGGAGCCTCTATCATCATGAGGGGTGTAGTAAACTCTACTTTGATGATCTCCTTTGGTATTGATGGCTTGCTATGAATCGTTCAAGAGAGCATGATGACATGCGGTCTCTCAATCTATGTCAAAAGTAAGTAGCCAAGCCAGGGCTTTAAATTGGTGCATCATACATCATGGCTAGTGTGACTAGTGTATCAAATGGTCATCTCCATGTGTGAGGCTACTAGAAATGTGCCTAATGGCACTAGCACTCCAACCTAGCTAAAGCAACATATCCTCATGTGAGTTGATCTGTGGCCACTTGTACCGTGGTAAACCTCCCTACCAATGTAGTAAAAGTGACTTCCAAGTAAACATATGAGTCTACCACCTTCACCTATCCCTCTCATAGAGTGAAGGATGACCTCCTCCTCACATGGGCTGAGGTGTGGAAGATCAGAATCTTGGTCTTCCTAAGATTCAATGTCAGTCCACACCATGTACAAAAATCCTGAAGGGTGTGCAAATGACGTTGTAGATGCTCATGTGACTTAGAGACCAAAACAATATCATCAGCATAAAGTAGGATGGAGACTAAAGTACATGCTATATCCACTCTATGTCCTACTCGTATGATGCGACTCTTTATCTCATCAATGTAGAGTCTTGAAGAAAGTGGGTGAGAGAAGACATCCCTTCTTCACTCTTATAATACTAGAGACCTTGTCTTATAGTCCACTTGGGCATCTGAACCGATCAACCACCCTCTTGTATAGGGCATAAATGTCCCAAATCATATCTAATGGAATCTCTAGTGTTTGTAGCCTTTGTTTATCTCATGGAATTGTATCAAAAGCTTTGTGAAAATCCACAAAGTAGCATAGAGCTCCTTCTTCCTCATCTTCACTTGCTCCAACATAGAGTTGAGGGTGAAAATGTGATCAAGTGTAGAAAAGCCCAGCCTATCCTAGTGCTGTCAAGCCCTCTCTCTTTGCATATGCACTAAGCTCCACCTCTAGTATTGCTCCATATATTTTGGCACTAGTGTGTGCTATGGATAGGTAATATGATGTGCATAGTCAAGTCATCACCTATCCTAGTGCTCTCAAGCCCTCTCTCTTTGGATATGCACTGAGCTCCACCTCTAGTATTACTCCATATATTTTGGCCAATGTGTGTTGTGGACAGGTACAATGGTGTGCATGGTCAACTCATCTGAAAAGCCTTCCACAAGGGCCCTATTAAACATAAAGGCAAGGAGAGGGGCCATAGTGTCCATACCATAGACGTCCATGTATACTTATATGGTCCATCAACTACTCGTGTTCTTGTCATTCTATTGCTCTCCTAACCATACGATGTGTAAAGAAGGTGGACGTGGTGGGGCAAGGCTCTGGTGGCTAATGTGGTAAATCATATAGCCTCTTTGCATATGAGTACCATATCTCTAGGTCACTAATAGGTGTTAGCTATCATGTCTCTCTTGATCTACACTAAGTTGTACCTACATCTTTGCTTATACATAAGTGGTACAAGTTTCAATACTCTATCTCCTCATATGCTTGTCTCTTATGGTGAGTCAAACTCCTCATCGACATGGAAGCCTCCCGCTCAATATAATAAGGCCTCTAACTCCCCATTGAGTTTGGGGATGTTTGTACAACTCCCAACACGTATCATCATAGCTTTGGTTTTGGGGCATCGTCCCATGTTGTGTAGAGCCACTGGTGCATGGGGTGCATGGGAAGCTTTAAAGGCCGGTCGAATGCAGAATGGAGGTGAGTTGAAAGGTGAGTGTTCCTCAAGAGGTGTTATACTCAAGTGGAGAACACGGTGTCTGTAGATGTTGGATGGCTCATGCATGAAGTAGAAAGTAGTAGGATGTGTAGAGGTGGCACGACTAGGTAGTAATAGTAATGTGTACCTCTTCTTTATGATGCTCCTCCTCCAGTCCCTTCTTGATGTTCTTCTTCATGACCACGATCCATCCTTCTTGTGTGGCTTCAAGCTCAAGGTCCATTGCTTTGTGGATTTCCTCTTTAATTGCGGTGATGGTATCCTCTTCGATTTCCCCTTTCTCTCCATCATTACTTTTTAATGCAGCAATCTCTTACTTAAGCTACTAAATTTTCATCGACATGGTTGCCTTTTCACTCCTCCATCCTTTCGCTTCACTTTTGAGCTTGGCCATTTTATCTACCAGGCCAATGTCTTCAACACCTATCAAGATTGTCTAGCTTGGTGTCCATGCTAGCCATTTTCCAACCAATAAAATGCCCTATTTCTTGCTCTATACTAACTTGCTTTCTTAGGTGTGTAAAAACATTTTCTTCCAGCCAAACGTGATACAGGCAAGGGCAGGGTTAGGACCTATTGCAAAATTATGACCAGGATGGGATTTGTAGGACATGACGAGGGCCGGGGTAGGGCTTGGAGGGCGAGGGGTAGGGAAGGGTGAAGGGATGGTTAGGGAAAGGTGGGGGACAGGGGCAGGGTAGGGGTAGGGAGAAGGGCAGGGTTGGGGCAAGATAGTCCCTCACCCACAGTGTTGAGTTACTGTTAATAGCTCCTCCCTCACATGTGAGCCTCAATTCCAAGTCATTCCTCTATGTGACTGCCTTTGTCTTGTAACTTTCTTTCATAATGTAATTGCCCCTAATAAGGGCTATTCTACTCTCTTTGCCTACCATTGCTCTCTTTTGCCTTCATACTCGCTTTCATGATGTGTAACGCTTTTGCGTGCCTCTTGTGCAGGGTGACCATGTTGTGGCCCTGCGTTGAGACCCCTCCAAGGGGATTCTATTGTTGTGATTCTTAGGGCCCCGTGAATCATGCTAGGAGGAGTAGTGTGCCTAACCCACGATGGACTAGTCTCCTCATGGCCACCTTGAAATGAGGGTGAAGGGATGGTCCATAACACTTTGTATCAAGGAGAGGATAGGGGCAAGGTAGGCCAGAGAGCAGGGGTAGGGTAGGCAGAGGGCAGAGGGTGGGAGATAGGCGCAAGAAAGGGAGAAGGGTAGGGTATAGCGGGAGGGGTGGGGCACACGCTTGCACACACTCAAGAGAGAGAGAGAGAGAGAGAGAGAGAGAGAGAGAGAGAGAGAGAGAGAGGGTCCTGTTGGTTTAATGCCCCCTTGCAATTGAAGCATTAATGCCTCCTTGCGACTCATGCATTCACCTCATTTGTTGAAGCCAAGATGTTTTGAGAGAGAGAGAGAGAGAGAGAGAGAGAGAGAGAGAGAGAGAGTGTGTGTGTGTGTGTGTGTGTGAGTTTTAGAGAGAGAGAGAGAGAGAGAGTGTGTGTGTGTGTGTGTGTGTGTGTTTTACAGATAATGATATGATGAATATAGAAATAATTTTTTGCAAATGGAAATATTTGCACTTGTCTAGCTCCAATCTTTCGAGTATGTGCCACACCTGCATTGCCAGGTTCGGTGAGAGGTCTTGTAAAAATAGTAGATAGTGTGGATTTCTAGAAGAGATTTTTAAGGTGCCAAAGACACCCCCCCCCCCCCCCCCCCCCCCCCCCCCCCCTTCAGGTGAGGCAAAGCTGGTTTACGTCAGCAGTATATTTCGGTAAAAAGTTACGAGGTGTTTTGAGTAATTTTCCCGAACTTTGAATGCGAGAGACATTGGCGCTGTGCTGAGAGAGAATCGTCGATGGCGATGCTGGCCTGCCTTCGGTCGACCTTGGTTGCAGCACACACATCTTCCTTTCGGCTCTCGCGCTCCGTTCCAGCCGCGACAACCCACAGGCATCTTTGCTTCTCCAAAAGCCCCCACGTCGGTAAGATCGCCTGTCCCTGGAATTCGGGAAAAAATTGATCTAAGAGGCCATCTTCCATCACTCCTGGGCTTAGTTAGGGGTGTGCGCATTCAAGCAGCATTCATGAAAAACCGACATCTAAAGCCAAGCATTCCGTGATATACTTAAAGTGCCATTGCTCTTGGTCAGTTTGCTTTTTCCTTCTACATATAATGCTTCTCCCTCCATGACAAAGAGTTGCGTAAAGTCTCATTAGATATGGAAGTTTTTAATCCTGATATGAGAGAAACGCTTGGAAAGTGAGGCCTTATGACATCATAATCCCAACCTATAGGGTTTTTTATAAATCAAAACTATACTTCTGTACGTCAGTAGGAATAAATTCTGAAGGTGGCAAAGCTCTGCCAAATTTTTTCAAAGATAGGGTACCTCTATAGAGTGTAATGAACTTGATGCGTCATCTTTTGAGAAGAACTTGCAACACATTTAATGAATTGGTCGAGCTTCTAGGACTGTTATCGATCTAGATTATCAAATTCATTTTGAATTTGGATACTTCATTACACAGAAAATTTAGGGCTTGTGTTGGCAAGAGAGCAAAAATTAAACTCAATAGATAGTACCTTACCTTGGTAGAAACAGAATTGCAATTATCAAGAATTAGAAAGCAACTTATCGGCTTGACATTTGCTATAGCATTACAGGTTTTCCATTGATGGACTAACTTAGAGGGAAATGCAGAGGGATTAGGCTTTGGTTGTAACCCTTTGACAATGGCCCAAAGACCTTGAGATTGTAGTATGTGTTGCATAAGATTTGACCAAGTCTTATCGATAAATGTGTTCTCGGTTGTAGCAACTCGAGTGCAAGTGCAATCCATGCACAACATGCAGAATAGGTGTTGAGCCACTAATATTAGGGTTTGCAATAATCATTAATTAGGATAATTGTGTTGAGCTAAAACATGCATTACTTGCTGATTAGTCTCTTAAACAGCCCCAAAACACACTAAAAAAATGCTCTTTTAGAGTAAAAACCCTAAAACATGGAGCGGTTCGAGAGAGTTCAGTGGAAACCCTGATTTTTGGGGCGCCCTTCCACATCTATAAATAGACAGGCTGCCCCAATTCAGCCTTATTCCGTCTGTGCAGGTTTCTCACTCCATGTGCAGATTTTAGCCATCAGTCTTCTCCCACGTGGTTGTCCAGTCCTCGAGATTGCTGCCACTCCATCCGTGTTTGCTCCTGCTGCTGGCGCCTTCATCCATGCCGACGTCAGCTACTGGCGACATCATTATCTGCTGCGATCTGATAATCTAGTCATCGCCAGCCACCTCAGACATTGTTTCAGCCTGTTGTTTACAGCAGATTGTGCACAGTTTCCAGTCTCTGATCGGTGATACACTGCTGTGTTTACTAGATTTTGTCAAGATTGTGGGAGAGAAGGAAGGAGTCTCACTTGTAGCTTTCTTGCTTGCACAATGGGGGAATACACACAAGGGTGGAGGCTGAAAACAGTTTTCCTTTTCTTAGTTGTGTAAGCCAAAAGAACTCACGTACAAGGAAATAGAAGAACCCTATATATGGGTCTCAAACCAAACTCAACTAACTAAGATGGCATACTAACTGAGCCACGAACTAGAGTAGATAATGATAGCTGTCATCTAGCTATTATTCATGGGCGGTGTACCAACCGCATCTACAACTGACAAGTCGGTGACATAAATGTACAACGGTCACCCTGGCATATCACGAGTGGAGCTCGATATCTCAACACTCCCCCTCGAGCTCAATCCCAATTCCTGCACACCAAGCAGGTCTCTGAACTTGCGCAGCTTCTCTGCGCCCAATGCCTTCGTAAATACGTCAGCTACCTGATCCTCTGTGCTGACATAAACTAGATCAATAAGACCTAGTAAAACCCTCTCCCGCACATAGTGATAATGCACCTCAATATGCTTTGTTCTAGCATGATAGACTGGATTATTTGCCAAGTATATACTGCTCATGTTGTCACAATAAATGACAATTGGCCCATCTGTAGGCTGATGCATATCATAAAGTAGCTTATGCAACCAAGCTACCTCACATGCAGCCATTGCTGCACCCCTGTACTCGGCCTCTGTGCTGGACAAGGCAACTGTAGGCTGTTTCTTGCTGCTCCAAGTGACTGCAGCACTCCTAAAAGAGAACACATATCCACTGGTAGATCGTCTATCAGAAATACTACCAGCCCAATCAGCATCAGTGTATCCATGCAACTGTATCTGAACCCCAGTCTCATAAAATAGTCCATATTGCAATGTGGACTTCACATACCTGAGTATGCGTCTAGCCGCATCCAAATGCGGTTTCCTTGGAGCCTGTATAAACTGACTTACCAATCCAACAGCATAGCTCAAATTTAGCCTGGTAATAGTCATATAAATCAAGCTTTCTACTATGCGTCTGTACATAGTAGGGTCTTCCAGAAGCTCACCTGCATCTGCGCTCAGCTTCACATTCTGCTCCAAAGGAACTGAAATAGGCTTACAGCCTGTCATCCCATATTTGGACAGCATGTCCAATCCATACTGCCTCTGCAAGAGCTGTATCCCACTTGGTGATCTAATCACCTCAATGCCCAAGAAATAACGCAGCTCTCCCAAATCCTTCATCTCAAACTTCTGCTTCAATAGCATTTTCACATGAAGGATATCTTCATCACTGTCACCTGTCATAATCAAATCATCAACATAAATGACAAGTAGCATAATACCTTTCTCTGTTTTTCTCACATAAAGTGAGAAATCTGTCTTGGAAAACTGAAAGCCAATAGTGACAAGATACTGTCCTATCTTGTCAGACCATGCTCTAGGTGCTTGCTTCAAGCCATACAAGGCTTTCTTCAACCTGCAAACAAACTCAGGATGAACAGCATGCACATAACCTGGTGGCTGCTCCATGTAGACCTCTTCTTGCAAATCACCATGCAACAAGGCATTCTTTACATCCATCTGATGTAAAGACCATCCCTTTGATGCAGCCATAGCAATGACTGCTCTTACGGTTGCCATCCTTGCAACTGGACTGAATGTTTCTTCATAGTCAATGTCATATGTTTGTGCATACTCCTTGACTACTAATCTTGCCTTGTATCTGTTTACAGAACCATCTGCATTGTGCTTCACCTTATAAACCCACTTACAGCCAATTGCATTCTTACCTTTAGGCAAAGGTATCAATTTCCATGTAGCATTTGCTTCCAAAGCATCCATTTCTTCATCCATGGCTTTCTCCCATTTTTCTTTTCCTATGGCTTGCTCAAAAGAAGTGGGTTCTGGTTCCTGTATCACTTTGACCATTTATGTATAGTGAATGGCTGTAAATCCATCATATTTCAGCCTATCCACAGGATACCTAGCTCTCGTAGACCTGTGCAAAATAGGTTCACTCCTAGGTGCTCTCAAAACATCCCTGGTCTTCCTTACTCCAGGTGTAATAATAGAAGGAATACCCAACTCATCATCAATGCTTTGTTTTGAGCCACTGGATTCACCATCCACATAAGAGTGACCTACATTCACATTAAATATGGGCTGATCAACCTTCTCTTTTCCTTTTCGTGATACTTGCATACCACTATCTGCATTGCTTTGAGAAGATTCTCCTGATCTCAATCTGCCTGTCCATGGCGAAGAATGTGAACCACTGCTAGAGGACACTCCAGGTCCACTAATATTTTGTGACTGCTGCTGTGAATTCTGTGCAGCATTACCATTTTGTGCATCTACATCATCAATCACATTTACTGGTTTATACCAGCTACTCATCTCATCAAAAACATCTCTGCTCACTGTAAACTTACGAGTAGAAGGGTTATAGCATCTATACCCTTTTTGCTCTGCAGAGAGTAACCAATAAAGATGCACTTCTCAGCTTTTGGATCTAACTTGGATCTCAACTCATCTGGCACATGTACATAGGCAATGCAACAAAAAATTTTCAAATGAGAAATATCTGGTTTCCTACCAGTATACCTCTCCTCTGGAGTCATCCCATGTATTGCTGCAGTGGGAGTCCTGTTCATTATATAGACTGCTGTAGCAACTGCTTCAGCCCTGTAAAAATCTGGCAAGCCTTTTTCGTTGAGCATGGCACGAGATACCTCTCCAATATGCCTGTTTTTCCTTTCTGCAATTCCATTTTGTTGTGGGGTATGACTGCATGAATATTGCTGCTTTATGCCATGCTCCTGCAGGAACTTTGCAAACTCATTTGAGAGGTACTCTCCCCCTCCATCTGACCTTAGGCATTTTATTTGCAGGCCTGTTTCTTTTTCAACCATAGCTTTAAGAGTTTTGAAATGCCTAAAAACTTCACTTTTCTTTTTCATAAAATACACCCAAACTTTTCTGCTAGTCATCAATAAAAGTAACAAAATAATGACAGCCTCCAAGAGATGCAGCTTTAGTAGTCCACACATCAGAGTGGATTAATTCCAATGAATTTTACTCTCTTGAACATGTCTAGGAAATGGTTTCCTTGCCTGTTTTCCAAACTGACAGGTTTCACATACCTTATGCATTTCTGCAACCTTGAATTTAGGCAATCCTGCAACAATATTTTGGGCCTGCATTGATTTAAGTCGTTGTACATTAACAAGACCAATGCGTTTATGCCAGATATCAATATCTGCAACTACACCGGTCCCATGTGCAAACATTGCTGCACTCAATTCAGACATGTCTGCATCCAACGTAAACATTCTGCCCTTCTTCTTTCTTTTTGCTATCAAGCGACCTTTATTTTTCATATCCTCAACAAAGCATCCATGAGAATTAAATCTGACCTGCAAGCCCTGCTCAACCATTTGACCAACAGAAACCAAAATCTTGGTGATATTCGGGACATGAAATACATCGGACAGGTATTTCTTTTTCCCATCCTGCATAGACAAATGAATTTTTCCAATCTGTACAATAGGGTGTGCAGTATCATCACCAGTCTCCACAAATCCTGGTTTTTCCATTTTCCTTGCATCCTTCATCCATTCTGCATGACTTGTCATGCGGTTTGATGCACCTGAGTCAACATAACATACATCATTGCTTTCTTCTGCACTTGTCACAGAATTGTTCATGTGCTACACCATAAACAAATGCTCATTTCTGTCATCACCCTGTCTACTAAAAGATGCATAGTTCCCTTGTTGCAGTTTTCCATTCATGATGTCATTCTGCTTTTTATAGCAGTCTTTAGCCATATGACCCATTTTACCACAGTAGTAGCATTCAACATTACTGTTTGTATTTTGGCCTCTTTGCCATCCACCACGACCTCTTTGGCTCCCCCTGCCTCTAGAGTTGCCACGTCCTCCTCCATAGGACTGGTTTTCTTGAGTTTGCTGCATATTCTGATTTCTACCACGGCCTCCAAATCGGCCTCCTCTACCTCTACCTCTACCTCTTCCAGCATTTGAGTAGAAGACAGCTTCCTTTGAAGTTCCTCTTAAAGAAGATGCACCACCATTTCTCTGCTCCTCAGAAATTAGAAGAGCAATCAACTCCTCAAAATCAGGAAATCTTTCACGAACTGAAATGGATGTCCGAAACTGTGCATAATCCTTTCCTAGACCATTCAAGGTCACAGAAACTAAATCATCGTCTTCCACTGGCGACCCAATGGAAACAAGTGCATCTGCAATCTTCTTCACCTTCATGTGGTAGTCATTGATGCTCATATTTTCTCTTTGCACATTATGCAACTCTTGCTTGAGCTGCATTTTCCTGGCTTGCGTATTTGTGCTATACATTTTTGACAAAGTATCCCATGCCTCCTTTGGCGTACTTGCATCCTGAATATGCACAATCATAGAGTCTGAAATGCTGATAGACAGCCAATACATAACTTTCCTGGCTCTCTCATACCATGCTTTAAATGCCTGCATTTGCTGTTGATTGGGAACATCAGGCAGAACTGGTTCTTCTTCATTTCCTGCAACAAATTCCCAATATTCTTTTCCCATAAGGAAATTCGTCATTCTAAACTTCCATGCTTGGAAGTTGTTCTTGTCAAGCTTTTCAGTGACAATCTGTGAGAGAGAATCAGACGCCATTACAAAACACTGCAAAAAGTTATGTCACTGCAAAGAACATAACTTCAGCCTCACAAGGGCTAATCTGCAAAATTGACGAAAGTGGTATTTGACCACACAGTCACTTCCTAGTGACGATTTTGTATCAACAGGCAACAAGGATGATTCTGTAACTTCCAATGTCTCTGCACACAAGCATACGATGCAATTTCTACAGTAACTTTTCACCGACTTGTAGAATAGTGGTCGCACAGCATAAAACTGGGCCTTTTCCTGAGTGCGTGCAGAAAACTTCCGCCTCCAAAACAGGCCCCGAAATGGCCTCAAATAAAAAAAACAGGGTCGCCGAGGGCTAAAGCCATTTGCCGTAGCATATACTGCCCTCTTGCTTCACCGCGAAGGGCGTCTCAACCTGAGACAATGCACTCTTGCAATTTTCGGCTGTGCTACCTGCAGAGATCTGCTCCCAAAACAGAAAATAAAAGCAACACTGCTCCTCTTACCAGAACACTGCGAGCTTGGCTTGCTTTCTTGAGCTCCTTAGCATGTGCCCACTAGGCGGTGAGGAGCGAAGTGCGGTGCCTTGAAGACGTGTCTCGTTTTTGGCGAGATCGTGTTCGAGCTCCATGGTTCTCAATGCTAACGGCGATTCTCGTCGTGAATATTGTGCGGCTTGTATCGATACGGATGGACCGAAACCGATGGAACGATGTGATCGAGGTGCTTCTTCGTCGGCGGGGCTTGTTCCCGGTGGGGTTGAGTGCACCTCATGATGGGCTCTTGTTGACGCGAAACGGTGGAATGCATGAGCGTCTCCATCGTCTTTCGACTCGACACGAGCTCGGAATGTGGCAGACAAGACAGGGGAATACACACAAGGGTGGAGGCTGAAAACAGTTTTCCTCTTCTTAGTTGTATAAGCCAAAAGAACTCACGTACAAGGAAATAGAAGAACCCTATATATGGGTCTCAAACCAAACTCAACTAACTAAGGTGGCATACTAACTGAGCCACGAACTAGAGTAGATAAGGATAGCTGTCATCTAGCTATTATTCATGGGCGGTGTACCAACCGCATCTACAACTGACAAGTCGGTGACATAAATGCACAACGGTCACCTTGGCATATCACGAGTGGAGCTCAATATCTCAACAGTTTTCAGCCTCCAGACTGCTGTGTTTTGGTGACTAGCCTGTTGCCATTCACTATTCAACACTCCTATACTCTAACTGGTGGTCACAGCCTTGGGATCTGTCTCCCGTGGACGTCACACTCCAACATTGCTCTACCCTTGAGCACACTGTACACTCTTACATTCATTTACATCATCCATTTACTTCAGAGTTGTGTTCTCTCTCTCCCTTCTTTTGTTTGTGTTTGAGTTTTGAGTTTTGCGTTTAGGGTTTGAGTTTTGAGTTTTGTGTTTGTGTTTGTCTCTCTGTGTTTCTGTCGTGGTCGTACACTCTGTGTGTCATCAGTGCAAACCCTAGCAGTTTTCTTCACAAATTGATCCATAATTAGTTTTCCTCAAAACAGCCCCAAAAAGCATTTATTGCTTGTCACCAAAACTAAATAGCTTTATTTTTGAACAGTAGGACAAATACATCGAAATCCTTTATAAATAGAGTCAATTGTTTGCGTAGATCCAATCTAGATTCATTCCACACTCTAGCCTTTAGTCATTAGGCTTCTGCCCTCATACTACTTCCCACACCCCAGTTGGAGTTACCTATCCATTTGAGCTTGCTACTCATTAAACGAGAGTGTCCACCGTCACAAGGATGTGAATTTTTAACTTAATGCTATTTGGACACTTAAAGTTGTGCACATGTGAGATTGAGTTAAATCCATATTGCAATGACAGACAATCCTAGCCTTTGCAGTGGGGACATCGACAAAAGTTGTTATGAATAGGTGCTAGTGGGGTATCTAGGACAAGTCTTGGTCAAGAACATTGAATTTCCCCTTGGAAATGACTTTTGGTGTCATGGAGGGTAGAGATTTAAATCATATAATGTTCTAGACTCAGGTTTGTGGGAAATTTCAAATCTTTCAAGTTCAAAGAAGTTAGGAATTTAGGATTGAGGATGCAGACCGATTAGTGTTATTTTAATGAGGGCAGTGCCAAAGGGCTATGGAGATTGTTTTTGCATATGGAGGCCCAGTGAAAATGGAAATTTGTCAAATTTCAAGTTTGGGTCGATTTTGGGCTGCATACAAGTGTATCTTTCATGTTGGGCTGTTTTCTTGCCATTTGTTAGGGGGAGATTTGAGGGTGGAGAACTTAGTTGTGAGTGGGAAGATAGAGCGGGCCAACCTGATTTGGAGTAGATTTTGGGGCTGTAAACAGTAGGAAACCCAAAAAATGAGGCCATTGACAATTGCTATTTCAGAAATTAGGTTTCAAATAGCAGCAACACCCTGAAAACTAGCAGGTGACCTGATTTTCTCTCTCAAAAGAGAAGGGGATTGTTGTTACAACACTTTCTTGGCATTAGATGGAAGGCTTCTCTCTGCTTTGCAGTCCTCTTCCTCACCTCAGCAAATCTGAAGATATTCAGCACTGTATTGCCGAATTCAGACCTAATTACTACTGTGATTACAGTTTATGAGCTCTTATTGAGAAGTGTGCCATTGGATCTCAGCCATTCTCAGTTTTGCTTAGTTGTTTGAAAGTGGACAGCAATGTTTATTTTGTCAAAACCCTAGTTTACAACAAAAATTAGGGTTTCTTAGCCACCTCGAAGTGTGTGCCCATTGAACAAAAGCCCAGAGGTTACAGCGGCTGTTGGAAATGAAGTATTTACAGTAGATTTGGTGAAGATTTGAGATCCATGTTAAAGTTGACCACATGCAAGTGTTTTCGATTCAATTTGTGTTTGAATTGTGTCAAAATTAGGGGGCAAATTGGATCTTGATGCTGCTGGTCATTGGTGTGATAGCCCAAATTTGTAGAAAGATCAATCTGCATCTCAGTGTACTGTAGATTCAGAGCACTACATGTTAAGGAAATGTTGCAAAAGGGGCAATTTTGGTGCCAATGGAGTATCAATTGTCCAAGATTAATGTGGTACTGTATTTATTTCAGATTAATGAAATTTTTGCTTGCTGTAAATTGTGTTAAATCATGTCATCTACCACTCTATTTGAGAAGGAAGGCTGGTTTCAAAGAGTCATTTTCAGCCAGTAGACATTTTCGTTTTTGCTATTACAGGTCCTTCCATTAACAAACAATTTTGTTTTTGTTGTTGTTGCCCCTAAAGACATTCTTGAAAACTTTTTAGAAACAAACATTTGTGTTTTCGCTGTTAGAGGTCCTTCTATCAGTAGTAATCAATTTTGTTTTACTGTGACTACCCTTGAAGATCATTCTTATCAATACCCACAACTAGGTAGGATTGCATTTTGCACCCTTTATTGTTGTCCATCTTTATTCTGTGGCTTCTTTGACATTTCCTTTCTTTAAAAGGCTAGTACTTGTGTTTTCTATTGCCATTATCATTAGAGTTTGTTAGAGATTGTAAGTAGCATACCTTGCCATAAACTGGCCTTATTCCTTGTTGGAGTTCATTTTGTATATTGCTTTATGGGTTGGTTATAGCTTGGTAGCCTATTGCTAGCTATCTATATGATGTCATGACCTATTGCTATAGCTTGTAGATGCTCATTTTGTTGCAGATGATGATGATTTCCTTTAGATTTGGGCTTATTCAATGTTGATATCCATTTTATATGTTACTTTATGGTTGGTTACAACCCTAGCCAGCTGGTTGCTACCTAGGCCCTAGGACCTACATTATGTCATGAATGATGAAGCTACTTAGTCTTTCATTTTTTACTATTTAGTGTTCACAGTTTTTCTCCTTGAACATTTGTTTTTAGTTCCTATCTTTGAAGTTTGAACTCTTAAGATTTCATGTTACATGAATAATGACAGGTCACAGTGGAGTTTTGGCACATATTTTTTTGTAATACATTGATTGTTAAAGTTTATCCATATGGTTTGTATTTGCCATTTGCTCATCTCATGTTCATTATGCGATATGCTAATAAAATTCAATGAAAAATAAAATTTTTAAAGCTTAAACTATGCTTATTTATGTATTTTATTGTAGTAGAGTCCAATGCAATGAGCTGAAAACTGTTTTATATGTGAAAATAAAAATTTTAAATATGCCGTTCCTTCCTTCTTCCCCCCATCCCCGTTTCCTGGTTTTGGCTAACACCCATGCTCAACCCCATCCTCGTCCTTGACCTCGTTGCCGTCTCTCGTTCCTTGTTTCTATGTCTTTGGCAAAATGAGGAGCAGTATACTGGTGAGGAGTTGGAAGAGGGCTTCATGGAGTACATGAGATGCCTCACAAGGAATGATCTAGATATGATGAGGAGAATAGGGGATGATTTGGTGGCATTCTGTAATCATTCTCTTCATTTTGGTAGCTAGGCTTTGAAAGATGTAGCTTTAGCCCATCTCTTGGTGGAAAAAATATGGCAATTAGGTTTTTACTTTGGTATGTGAATCATGACTTTTGCGTTTTGATAATGTAACGCATTATGCAACCTAGATTTTATAATTTATTGTCTACTTAAATATTGATTTTGGGCTTGTCTATTACCTAATCTCAATCTCTTAAATTTAATAGTAATGCATTGCCATTCATGTCCTCTTGTAAGATTGTAGTTTAGGGTCTAATGAGAGGAGCTGGAGTACATGGATTCTCTTCCTACCAAAAAAAGAAGAACTCACAACGGCCTAGTTGAAACATTTAGTGTTTTGTCATTGCAATGTTCAGCTTCTTGAAAGATTGCTCTGTCCCTTGAGCCTTTGCAGGTAATGAATTGCATTATATATAATGTAACTTTTTAACCTTGTTATTGCTTGGAACTTGGATTGTAAATTAAAATACGTATGAATATTGAACATGTGAAAACTTCTCTCATATCTTTGTCTTGTTCATATTTACAAGTGAATGTTGATAAAATTGATGATATCTTGAAGATACTACAGGAGTGGGATATTTACTCTATGCTTAATGAGGAGCTATCGGTAGCAGTCCATGAGACTTGTGCATAGAGGAGGGCCAAAGCGACTAGAGCGAGAGCTACATGTGGTTGTGCAGTATAGTGTAAACGCCCCGAAACAATGTAGTATGCTTAACAATTATGATATTCGCTTGTTTTCGAGATTTAATATAAAAGAGAATGAACACTTAAAGCTGAAAATGAAAATTACTCACAAAATTACAGCCATGAAAATGTAAAAGTAATGGAGACAAGATTGAGGGTTGAAGATGGGCAACCCCTCCTCTCCTTCCCCCTCGAAGGAATGTATTTCTGCTCAACCCAAGTCCCTTAGGGAAGAGCTCAGTTACAATCAACCTGAGAGTGAGGAGAAGTAATTCTCACTCTCACAAGATCATGCAAAGATGTACAAACACACATGCATTATCTATTATGCAATGATAAAAACTGATTTCTTTACAGTATGAGAGAAAAAAGAGGGAAAATCAGCCTTTCTCCATCGTTGATAAGCAGTACATGGATAGGGCTTGCTTCTTGTTGTTAAAATGGAAGAAAGAGCTCGAGAAGGAGGTACTGTAATGAATTTACAGGCTTGCTGTCCTGTAAAACAGTAGTGATAGAAGAGGGAATATGGAGGAATTTGATAATGGAGAAGTGGGGGATGATGATGGGGATGGATGGGGGCCAGTTTTTGGCTATCTGTGGGTGCTGTATATGAGTTTACAGCAAAGAGAAATGATGCTGAATGAAGAAAAACGAGCTCTTATTTATAGGAGAGGGAAGAGCTAGTACAAAAGGGGAAAGTGGAGTAGCACAAGACAAGTGTCCAGCCACATGTCATGAGATGTGACAAGTGGTGGGACACTTGGAAACTTGTGTGACAAGTGTCTTGACACTTGTCTCTTCTCTATGGCCTTCTTTTTTGGATTGAATACTGTCAAGAATAGAAACAACCAAATTTAGTAAGCACAGTCAGAGTACAGAATTTACTATTTTTAGAATGACATCCCTATTTTTTAGGACTAGCATTTTTAGGCTAATTCGAGGCTCCTAAAATCTAGGGACCTCCTAAAATTTAGGGACCCCCCAATATGGGTGTCATATGAAAGCTTTTTCCGTGTATATCACAAAAACGGTATCAGAATCTTCATGTAACTTTCCTATGCAAAGAAATGTGCATTTCAAGCTTTCAGCCCACACATGCACATTGTACAAGCATTTCATGATCATGTCATCTTGTTGATTGTAACTGTCTGTTCTGGCGGATCTAGCCCACACTTCAAGGCATCGATCCTTTCTGTGTGCGAGTCTAACCCTGATATGCGTGAGTTTTGGTCACAGGTGCCCAATCAGGCCATATAGGTGGAAGTGTGAACTATCTTTTCTCTAACCCACCGCGTGGGTCCACCATAACCTGTGACCACTCATCAGTGGCCAGCTCCAATGCACTTTTCTTTATATCTAATTAGTGCAAAGAAAACAAATTTAATAAATCATTATATAGACAAATTAATGAAAAAAGATACAAATTCTGTTTCTATAGAGTTGTGACATATAGCGAGAGTCAGAGATTGTCGGGACCTAAAACGGGCCTGACATTGGCTATAGGTACTAGTTGGACCTCTCTAACACTCACAAGACAACCCCACACGGCCTCGCAATCAAGAGTGTCCAAGGGACATACTGTCCTAATTGCTAATGTGGATATTGCGTTTGTAGTGGAACGTAGTCCAACGATTGCCCTTTTTTACTCCTTAAAGGGAGATCCCATACATCTTGGTGTAGTTCACCAACGTGATACAAACATAAAGGAGGCACCCCTCCGGTTGAATACCGTGGCCCTACTAGAGCTCTTCTATACCTCGGGCATAGTTGTCAGGTACGAAAGGTACAATACGGTACGGGACGGTACGATAAAATACAGTATTAATTGGTACCTTATGATTTTATAAGGTACGGTATGATATTAGTACAAAAAAATTAAGATGATTTTTTAAATAACAAAAACCATAAATCATTAAATGATAGATCATAGAATACATGTTTAAAGTGGAAATAGCCATTTCATTACAGAATAAGATGAATACATGAGGGTGACCATCGCGGTCGTATAGGCTATGCAAAACATGCGATACAACTACAGTCTAGTATATCTGATACAAAAAAAAAGAGAGACCTATGTCATATGAATGATGAATCTATGATGAGGCATTACTATCATCATCATCATCATTATCATCATCAAAAGCATCAGAAGCATCTGAGTGCTTGTCAAGAGAGGCTGAAGATGACTCCTCGACATCCGATGATGAGATACACTTATACTCATCCTTACTGATGAGGTTACCATCATCATCAAATGATGGCTCCCTAGGTGGCGGCTATGTAGGCAAGGGGGGAATGTCATCATGAGGCACAAGAAGTGAGCTACTAGAGCTCCGCCTTATATATGTCTGCAAGCCACTTGAACCTGTGAGAGCAGAGGATCAAGGTACAGCTGGGATTCAGTGTGAGTGTGAAAGAGACAGAGTTGAAGCACGACACCCAAGAGAATAGACTGAATGAGTGTAATCTGAAAGTACAAAGTACAACCCTTAAACCTTAGGGTTGTAGGGGGGTGTTCACACCCGACACACACTAAGTACCTAAATGTGTGTAACATAAGCACATAAGTACATACGATAATAAGACCATAAGTCTGGGGGAAAAAACCTCTCCTACCGAGAGTAAAAAGTGCCCCAGTGTCCTACTGATCACCGACACTCCCATATGAGCGTAGGCGTAAGTAAGGGTGAGTAAAATACCCAACAAACCCCCCTGGAGTGAAGAGTGATCAAGAGTACAAGGATCATCCGCCACCAAAGGATATCAAATTTAAAGCATCGCGAAATGCTTCAAATTTGTCACGAGGAAGAGCTTTGGTGAAGATGTCTGCCACATTACTGGTGGTAGGACAATAGACAAGGCTGATATCACCTGCATGTAGCCTCTCTCTGACAAAGTGATAGTGAATCTCAATGTGTTTCGTGTGAGCATGAAACACTGGGTTCCGTGCCACTGCAATGGCACTCTGACTGTCAGTGAACAAAGTAGTAGGCTCAGTAACAGATACATCCAAATCAGCTAGCAAGCGTCTAAGCCATACGCATTCAACTGTGGTGGTGAAAGCTGCCTTGTATTCAGCTTCACATGACGATGTGGCAACAGTGGATTGTTTCTTGCTAAGCCAAGAAATGCAAGAAGTGCTAAGAAAGAAACAATTGCCACTAGTAGAGTGACGTGTATCAAAATCACCAGCCCAATCAGAATCACTGTAAGCATGTAAATGCAGTGGTCCCCCCTTGGCATAAAGCAACCCAAGAGAACGAGTACCCTGCAAGTAGTGGAAAACACGCTTGACAGCTTGCCAATGTGACATACGTGGCTGATGCATATACCTGCTCAAGGCTGAAACTGCAAACTGTATGTCCGGCCTAGTATTGCATAAATAGATAAGGCATCCAACTGCAGGAGCATATGTATGTATATCAAATAAATCACTGTCATCATGTAATGACAGTTTCAGTCCAGGTTCCATGGGAGTACAAACTGGCTTGTAATCCTGTAAGCCAAATTTCTCAAGAAGCTGCCCAATATACCTTGACTGTGATAACCCAATACCTCGAGCAGTATGTATGAACTGGATGCCCAAGTAGTAATGCAAAACTCCCAAGTCAGACATGTCAAAAGTTTGCTGCAAATTTTGTTTGAATGCTGAAATCTGATCAGCATGTGTTCCAGTGAGCAAAAGGTCATCAACATAAAGACATAAAATCAGCATAGATCCCCCTTCTTTACATACGTAAAGGGTAGACTCAGATGAACTGTTTAGAAACCCCTGACCAAGCAAGAAAGCATCTATCTTTTCATACCAAGCTCTAGGAGCTTGTTTTAAACCATATAGTGCCTTTTTTAGCTTGCATACCAAATGTTCTGAGCCTTCAACTGCAAAACCAATGGGTTGCTGTACATAAACTTCCTCCTGAAGTTCCCCATGCAAAAATGCAGTCTTGATATCTAGCTGATGAACTGTCCAACCATAATGTGCAGCCAAAGCAATCATAGACCTGATGGTCGTCATACGGGAAGTAGGAGCAAATGTCTCCTCATAATCAATGCCCTTTTTCTGTGCGCAGCCTTTAGCTACCAGCCGTGCCTTGTATTTATCTATGGATCCATCTGCTTTTCTTTTCAATTTGTAGACCCATTTTGTTCCAATGGCTTTCTTCCCAAATGGCAAGGACACCAAATCCCAAGCGTGATTCTTAGTAATAGAATCTAATTCAGCTTTCATGGCTGCCTTCCAATGTACACTGTGTTGTGCATCCTCATAACATTCAGACTCTTCATTATCAAAAGTACTTGCTGCCATAATAAACTCCATAGTATGTGCTGAATCATGCAAACGAGTTTGCCTTCTAGTACGACCAGCCATGGGTGCATCCAAAGGACTATCTTGCATAGTCTGCAAATACCATCTAGGTAGCTGTCTAGCATCCTGGCTGTGTGCAAGCTCTTGCTGAATTTCTGTTTCAGCATTATGCTGAGTATTCCGATCAGCCAATGGCTGAATTTCTGCACTTTCCATAGGAGCAGCTGGCTGAACATTAGGTTCATTTTGTGAACCTCCAGCTGAGTCACCAAAAGTAATGGGCAGCAGCCCTTCAAAAACATCACGGGCAGCCTGATATGTGTCCAAACCAGCCAAGGATAATTCTGATTTTTCATCAAAAACAACATCCCTGCTGACAAAAACCTTCTTAGTAACGGGATCATAGAGTCTGTAGCCTTTGCTCTCATTGCTATATCCCATAAAAATGCACTTAACAGCCTTGTTGTCCAATTTTATTCTAAGTACCTGTGGAATATGGGCATAGGCAAGACACCCAAAGGTACGAAAGTGACCAACAGAAGGTTTGCGGCTGTTCCAAGCCTCAAATGGTGTGATGGTCTTCAAGGCTTTGGTAGGGCATGTGTTCAAAATATGGCAAGCACACATGACTGCTTCCATCCAAAAACTATGAGGCAAGCTCTTTGCCTTCAGCATACATCTGGCCATCTCCATGAGTGACCGATTTTTCCTCTCTGCTACCCCATTCTGCTGTGGAGTATAAGGTGTAGTATACTGATGTACTATGCCCTTCTGCTGCAAAAAAGAATTCAGCATAGAGGACATGTATTCCCCCCCTCGGTCCGAACGGAGAGTCTTAATGTGGCATCCAGATTGGTTTTCAACAAGTGCATTGAAAGCCAAAAATGCATCATACACTTCTGACTTCTTTTTCAAACAATAGACCCAGCAAAAACGTGTGAAATCATCACTGAATGTCACAAAATAATAACAACCACCCAATGACATGGTCTGCATAGGCCCACAAACATCTGAATGCACCAACTCCAATCTGGTTGTTGCCCTGAAAGCAACATCACGAGGAAATGAGAAACGATGCATTTTCCCCAAAATGCATCCCTCGCATAAGTGCTCAGGAGGTCTCTCCAAGAGAGGTAAGCCATCCAGCATCTGAGTACGCTGTAAAAGCATCAAGCTGCCAAAGTTTACATGCCCTAAACGAGCATGCCATAACTCCGCCTGTATCATAGCAGGAGTAAGAGTGGATGTCAAGTATGCTGTCTGATCTACTGAAAGAGCATCCAACTCATATAAACCATGACACAAAGATCCTGTCAAGACCAATGTCATGCATTCTTTTTCTCGAACCATGCAACGGTCATCATCAAAAGTGACCTGCATACCACAACGTGCCAAAGAAGAAATAGAAAGCAAATTCTTTTTTATTCCAGGCACAAACAAAGCATCCTGCAGGTGGAGAATAGAGCCATCAATGGCTGTGAGCTGAATCTCCCCAATACCACGAACAGGGTATGATGCATTATTGGCACACTGTACCGATTTCCCAACGGGAGGTGCACTAACTGAAGCAAACAAATCTCTGCGAGATGTGATATGTCTAGAAGCACCACTGTCAAAGAACCAAGTGTCAGCATCCTCTGTAGAGCTAAGTGCTCTATCGGCCCAAGAGATATCATAACTGCAAGTGTAAAAACAATAGTCCCTGTCCACAACAAAGGACGCGGACTCACTAGTAGTGGAAGGAGTAGTAGAAATAGACATTCTTGACTCTTTCTTCTTCTCTTTGGCAATGCGCTTTCTGCACTCAGTGATATAGTGGCCGGGCTTCTTACAATAATGACATTTTCCTTTCTTTGCTTGCGTGCCCCCTTGTGACTGATTCTGCGATATGCCCGAAGTGCCAGAACTCTGTGGAGCATTTTTCACCTTGCTGTTTTTGCCTTTCTGTCGTGCCACAAAAGCCTGCTCAGAGACTATAGCATCCACACCACTATTTTTCCGTGTTTGCTCCTCCTCTAGAAGCAAGCTAACCAGCTGAATAAAAGTGAGTGGGTGCTCAGCAATCCTCATTGTGAGGTTCAATGCAGTATGAAAAGACAAGTACGAAGGAGGTAGGGAATTCAAGGTGGTGGATATCAACTGTGCATCCGAAAAATACTCATCTACATTCATGAGCTGCTCCCTCAAGTCCTGAATCTTGTTTAAGTGATCCTGCATAGAATCACCTTCATGCATCTTCAGAGTTTCCAACTCTTTCTTCAAGAAAGAGATCCGTGTCTCATTTTTTCCTGCAAACATATGCTCCAAAGTCAACCATGCATCTCGTGAAGAAGACGCCGAACGGATATGAGGTATGATGGACCGCTGAACTGCCAAAGCAATTAGCGACAAGGCCTGTGCATCACGGGTATCCCAAGCTTTTTGAGCTGCAGTTCTTGGAGGAAGTGGCTGAGGTGGAGCGGGCTGAGGTCCCCGTTGTCCACGTGCGCCATGGGGAGGAGGTGTAGCGGGAGCTACAACTCCCGGCCGAGTTTCCTCTCCACTAACATAATCCCATAAATTCTTGGCCACTAATACATTTTTCATCATAAATGACCAAAGGGAATAGTTGTTTCCGTCCAGTTTGTCCTCTTTGGATACATACGTAAAAACATCACCTCCCTGATTTGCCATGATGACAAATTTCCAAAGACAATATGAGCAATGTCAAAGCAGTTTGAACTGGAAATCTGCAAATTTCCAGAAATTGCAGCAAATACTTTTCTGCAATTGATGTGCAAGGGCGTACTCTGTCAGAAAACTGTTCTTTCCTGCACGCTTCCCAAGGTGCAAACAGTGCAGTGCAACACTGTTATGAATAAATCCCCAAAATTTTGCCAAAATCTCTGTCAAAAACAGTCGTTCTGTGACTGTATCAGCAGTTTAAATGCATCTGTCCTCCAAATACACAAAAGCCCCAAAATTTCTGACCATTCAGTCCAGAAATTTGCATGAAATTTACTTTTCCAGTAGATCTGTGCCAACCGCGTGTGAACCGCCGCTTCCAGAATTTTATTCTGGGCTGGAATAATAATAATTTTGAAAATTGTACCTGGGCGTGAAGCACGTCGCGAGCTGCTGATGTGATGAAGGCAGGCGGGCAGGCAGGAGCAGGTCGTTAGACGGGCGGGATGAGCAGTTGCGAGCTGCTGATGCGAGCAGGCGGCCAGACGAGCTACGCGTGGTCAAAAACGGCGGGCAGGACTGTCGTAAACTGCGCTGTCGAACAGCGTGCGTACTGACGTGACGTGTCGCTGGTCGCTGGTCGTCAGGCGGGCTGCGACTCTGACGGGCCCTGGCGGATTGAGGCGGATTGCTGGTGCTGCTTGCGAGCTGCTGACGGACGACTACGACTGCTGACGTGGACTACTGTTGACGGGCTGGGTACTGGTGGAGGCTGGCGACGAGCTGTACTGTGCTGAGGCAGCTCTGTGGAACAGCGCCTGACTGCTGACAGAATTGACGACAGGTTGTACCTGTGCTGACGTGACGTCTGACGCTGGAGCAGGACTGGCGTGTGCTGCAGAAGCTGAGTTCAGAGCTGAGCTCTGATACCAAATGTGAGAGCAGAGGATCAAGGTACAGCTGGGATTCAGGAGACAGTGTGAGTGTGAGAGAGACAGAGTTGAAGCACGACACCCAAGAGAATAGATTGAATGAGTGTAATCTGAAAGTACAAAGTACAACCCTTAAACCTTAGGGTTGTAGGGGGGTGTTCACACCCGACACACACTAAGTTCCTAAATGTGTGTAACATAAGCACATAAGTACATATGATAATAAGACCATAAGTCTGGGGGAAAAAACCTCTCCTACCGAGAGTAAAAAGTGCCCCAGTGTCCTACTGATCACCGACACTCCCATATGAGCGTAGGCGTAAGTAAGGGTGAGTAAAATACCCAACAGAACCTCCCCTCCTCGATGATGGAGGGTGTCGAATGACCATGCCCCTACTACCACTTACTCGAACTCCTCGCCCACGAGCACGCTGACTGCGAGTGTCACGAGTATCTGCTGCTATAAGCTCTCTATAGAGCTCTGCAAAAATCATCTCCTCGTCCACCTCCTTATGTATACTTAGAAGAGTGTCGCCTGTTAACTTGAATGTATCAACACTCATCTACACAATGTAGTGATGCACGTAAGATTGATAATTGTAAATGCTAAAGTCTAAATTGTAAAGTATAAAGTTTAAACTTCAAAGTTCAAAGTTTAAAAGTTAAAACAACATATTTTAAATGTTATGGTTAAGTGTTTAAACTTTACTTGCTTCGGACTACCCATGCTCATCATAGCTCTCATCATGCATAAGTTAGCGGGCAATAGACTAGCCGCTCTAATTGTTGTGTGCTAAGCCGATTGCGAATCTTTGTGTGAATGAGAGAATAAGCACTCTAGTTTCTCTCACATGCACCCAAAGAGCAATCTTGGGTAAGGATCCTCATGGCTAAGGGCTGAAGGGTCTTCAATGCGTATTCAAAGTTTTGCCACCAAAATAAAGGCTTTACAAGTGACTCTCTCCTCCAACAAGTGGGAGAAGTAAAAGCAATATGTCCTCTCTGATTTGCATAGCATCCTAGCTCCTCTAGCACTGCATTGTGGTCATCAATAGGAACCACACGAGTCACATAAGAAAGTTGGTTTGAACGGAACTCTCTATCATCCATGACAGCCGGTGACTTGTCGGCCGGATATACCAATGTAGCAAAACCATAGATGGGCTTATGCATCCACATCCATCTCCTCTTTGCTATCTCTAAAACATGTGCACCCTGTGTCTCTGTGATCACTGTACAAGCACGCGCCTCCGCCAATGCCGCTCTAAAGAAGTGAACGAGAAGGCCTATGGTGGACCCCTCGCAATCACTCATACGTAACACCCTATAAAAGTGAGTCATGACAATGACAACAGCATGGAATTTTTGCCAAAATTGCTGATTAAGGCATAAGCGCTGCATGGCTTTGGCCTCCTCTATCTTATGCTCATCCCACTCATTCCATAGAGTGGACACCACTGTCTGTTGCAAGGTGGACCGCACCTCATAAAGACGCTCTAGCAATAACCACATGTAAGCAAAGGGAGTTGAAGAAGGCTTCTTCAACTTCAGTGTGCTATGCTCACGACACATTGCAAGCACCTTTACCTTTACCGTGAAGAATGTGACAATTGATGTAGCTTTGCGGACCACCCTCTTCACCCACTTGAGCTTCCTAATGTCCTCCATGAGCAAGTCCAAACAATGACTTGCACATGGAGTCCACACAATTGTAGGGAACTTGGCCTCAAGCAAACGGCCCATGCACCGACAATTTGATACATTGTCGGTAACAACTTGCACCACATTTGAGGGGCCCATCTACAATCACGGCCCACAATTTACAAATTACAAGTTATGTATAAATCAAATTTTAACTATGAATCATGTTATTATCATAATGAAAGAAAGTGAAACAAATTTAAAACGCAAATTGCAATGTATACCTCAATGATAGCTTGTTGAATGTGGCGGTAGATAAATGCGCCCGTCGTTTTTCTCCCCCTCTTGCCGGTATCTACGGCCCGCAAAAAGTAAGTGCTAAGTGGACATAAGACTAGTATGTTGATGATGCCCCGTTTCTTACGATCACTCCATCCGTTGGTGAGAATGGAGCAATCATATTTTATCCATGCAGCCCGAATAGGATCAAGGGCTCTATCAATCCTCTCCTTCTCTTCATCAATCTTTCTCGTTATCATGTCGGTGTATGTGACACTGGTCCATCCTTCACATGGACCCACATTGGCAATGGCTTTACCATCTTCTTCCATTGCTCTTGCTCTAGGACATTGAATGCAAGATTGCACTCAATCACCGTGCATGCAATTTCAATGTCCACAAGTCGTTGCCTTTTTCTAAGAAAGGCAACCGATCCACGCGCATGACCGGGAGCTTGAGAGAGAGACGATTGTCTCTCCGGCATTGCATGAGCCTCTACTCTTTGTCTTTTACCAGAGCCGGATGCGGACGTGGAGCCCCCACCACCAATGGTAGAGGCCTCTCTCGCATCGGTTGAAGATATGCCTGTTAGCATTTGAGTCATCCCCTGGACAGGCTGCAGACTGCGCAGGTGCCACGTGGCAGCTTGCAGTGCAGTCGGACTGTTTTTAGGCATTATTTTATTGCAGTCGGTTGCATTAAATGCAACCGATCTGTTTATTTTATGCCTTTTATTTCTGCTTTATATAGCAGTCCTCCAGTACATTGTTTACACATTATTCAGTGATTTCAGATTCTGATCTTGAGATTTGTCGGTTGAGACAGACTGTGCTCGGGCTGACGGAGATCGAGGTCATCAAGTCAGAGACATACACAGATATTTCCTTTGTCCCCTTGTGTATTTCTACACTCTTATACATCATATTACATCTCATATTTTCTACATTTACACTATCTCCTTCTCTCTCTCTCTCTCTCTCTCTCTCCTCTTTGTGTTCACTCTCTCTTAGTCTTTGTCCTACGCTTCTGCATCGCTGCACTCTGACATGGTATCAGAGCGGTGAAGATGGACTGACTGAGGTTTGAACTTATCTGAAGAGGAGATTTCAGTGCGACACAAGGCTACGTTTCCAGGATTCGAGGGCGAGCGGGAGGGCTGCGCATCGGATCAAGGCTGAAGCGAGTGTGGGCGTGCGGAAAAGGAGTCTAATCGGTGAATTTGCTGCAGGTTATTGTTGTTCGAAGGGGAAGAAGGCTGCGCTTGAGGCTTTCCATTGCAGATTTTACCTTTTCATCGCCTCCAGCGGGTGAAGAAGATTTGGGTAGCGGAGGAACCAGCCCTAAAGGCTGTATTTTCATAGTGAGAGGGGGACTGATTTTGCGTTTGTACAGGTATTGCAGGTTAATATGTCTACAGAGACTGATTTGGAGTTCCAGGCGATCATGGACAGGAAGGTGCGTGTCCTACTAGCTCTTCCATCAGATCAAAAGCTTGATGGTGACAATTATCGCATCTGGTGGGTGATGATGTTGGCCATTTTGGAGTCTTATGATTTGGCGGAATTTTTTGATGGAGAAGATTAACATGCCCTCGGTGAGGGATGAGTCTAAACTCTCTTCCAATGCTCGTGTGGAGTTGACCAAGGCCCAGTCTCATTGGGACAAATTAAATGCCAGGATTTGATCTTTTCTGTTTCTGTCTTGCACCACAGCTGTGATAGCTCGTATCGAGCACTTGACGATGGCTTGTGAGATATGGCTGGAGCTCGACTAGATGTACAACTGGATGACCCTGATGAAGAGGGTTTCTTTGGAGGTGCAGATGCGGACTTTGTCCGTGAATAAGTCTTCTTCTCTTCGAAAACACATCAACAAGCTTCGGCAGCTTTAGATGCAGGTTCAAAATGCGGGGAAGCCTATTTCCTCCGAAGACATGGCGATCACTTTACTATCCCAGTTGCCGCCACGATTCAATATTTTTATTCCGCTCTTATTGCTTCAGGGCGGAGTCGACTCTTTGGTGGGAAGAGTTAGTTCCTATGGTCTTGGACCAAGAGGAACAATTGAAGGGACAGAATGCTTCCAAATCGGAGGCATTGGTTGGTCAAGCCTCTCAGAAGAAGGGGAAGGACCAAAAGAAGAAGAAGAAGGACAACAAATCCAAGAAGGACAAGGAGAAGGAATCAACTTGCCACATTTGTGGAAAGACCGGTCATTGGAAAAAGGATTGCTCTGACAAAGACAAGAAGAATACCAAGAAGAAGGATACGAAGCACTCTGGAGCGGTGGCTGCACCCTCATTAGATGCTTTTCTATACTTAGCAGTCATTGATGACTCTACACCGAAGACTTCTAATGTTGCGATGACAGCTCCCCAAGCTTGAGAGTGGATTATGGATAGTGGTGCCTCATGGCACATGACTCCTTCTGTTGGTGTTGCCCATTTGCGACCTTCGCGTGGGCGGATTCTCATTGGAGACAGCTCTTCTATGTCTATTGTTGCGCGGGGTGAGATGCAACTTATTCCAGATGGACGTGGTGGTACCCACACCTCTGAGGTGTTGCATGTGCCAGGATTGGGATATCATTTACTTTCGGTCCATAAGATTTGTGCTCTTAGTCTCTTGGTGGAGTTTGACAGTGATACTGTTCGAGTCCTTGATCATGGATCGAGGAAGGGTCTCTCTGTAGGGTATGAGGAGAATGGCGTCTACAAATTGAAGTCTTCTTCAGCTCTTACTTTTTTTCTTCTTACTTCTCAGACACAGTCTGAGTTATGGCATGCTAGGTTTGGCCACCTGAACTATGAGTACCTTTGGAAGGCGTTGCGAGGGTCGTTTGTCTGAGGATTACCGGACATAGTGGTAAGCCATCAGCCATGTGTCTCTTGCATTCATGGGAAACTGCATCCGGATGCGATTCCCAACAAAGCTTCTAGGCGGTTTACTTCATCCATGGAGCTTGTATCTACAGATCTTTGTGGCCCGATGAGGACCGAGTCCCTGAAAGGGAGCTTGTACTTCATGTTGATCGTAGATGACTACAGCAAGATGACTTGGGCCTATTTCTTGACTTTGAAGTCCGAGGCTTTCTCTCATTTCAAGGATTGGCTTCTCTTTGAGGAGAACCGTTCTGGCCGGCGACTGAAGACCTTGCGTTCAGACAAAGGAGGTGAATTTATGTCTAATGAGTTTACTTGTTTTTGTGCAGATAGGGGCATTCACCAGGAATTTGCTAACACCAACACTCCCCAAGAGAATGGCATTTTGGAGCGGAAGAACCGAAGTGTGATCGAGATGGCACGCATCATGATGGAGCACCGACAGACATCTCAGTTTTTGTGGGCCGAGGCAGTGGCTACCGTAGCTCACATCCTCAATTGATCTCCCACATCGGCTGTTGACAGGGTGACACCTTTTGAGGCTTACTTCGGGACTAAGCTTGATGTCTCTTATTTCAGGATCTTTGGGTGTGACGCTTATGTGCACATTCCGAAGACGCAACGTTATAAGTTCGAGGTTGCTTCCCGACGACAGGTTTTTGTTGGCTATAGCTCCCAGTCCCAAGGTTATCGTTTGTTTGATCCCGTTAAGCGGGATGTCTACACGAGTCGCGATGTGCGGTTCGTGGAAGTTCCGGCCATAGAGGGGGGTGAGGAGCACCCCGTCCTTGGAGATCTAGGGGAGAGTTGGGCTCTCGAGTTCCTTTGGAGCCAGAGCCTCTTGATGGAGATTCTTATTCTGATTCAGAGTCTTCTCTTCCACCGGCAACCCTCGAGAAGCTTCCGCCGGTGGATGTTCCTGAGTCTTCAGCAGATGGAGAGCGACGGGGAGAGGTTCGTCCTCCTCCTCATTGGGCCCGCGACACACTCCGAGATTCAGGGATCGAGGGGGTCCTTGAGTAGTGGGACCGCAGGATGGACCGCGGAGGTCACGGAGGAACCAAGCCCATTCTTCGGAGCTTGTTTGCTCCAACTATTGTTTGTGCTGACCCGTGTTATGCAGGATCGAGAGCCCACTTCAGTGAAGGAGGCTTTGCAGTTTGATCATTGGTGGAAGGCCATGGAAGCGGAGTTGGAGGCTATTGAGAGGAATGACACTTGGTCTCTTGTGCCTCATCCCTCTCACAAGAAGATGATTGGTGTCAAGTGGGTCTTCAAGACCAAGTATCTTAGCGATGGTTCTTTGGACAAGCACAAGGCTCGCCTTGTTGCTAAAGGTTTTGCTCAGCGCCCAGGCATTGATTTCCATGATACTTTTGCCCCCACTGCTCGTATGGCGACTATTCAAGCTGTTCTTGCCTTGGCTGGCCATAGGAGATGGCTTGTTTATCAATTGGATGTGAAGTCGGCATTTCTTAATGGCGACTTGCAAGAGGAGATCTATGTTGAGCAGCCTCCTGGCTTTAGATCCTCGGATGAGAAAGTTTACAGGTTGAAGAAGGCCTTGTATGGCCTCAAGCAGGCTCCACGTGCATGGAACAAGAAGATTGACTCGTTTCTTCAGTCGAAGTTGGGATATCGGCGCTCTACGGCCGAGATCCGCAGCTTTATGTGCACACTTCCGAGGTTGGTCGTGTGTTGTTTGTGTTGTATGTTGATGATTTGATTTTGACAGGGGATCATGCACAGAAGATCCGAGAGACCAAGACAGCTTTACATCAGGCATTCGAGATGACGGATTTGGGGCTTTTTCATTTCTTCTTGGGTTATGAGATTTATCAGTCTCAGAGGGAGATTTTTATCTCTCAGCAGAGGTACATTCAGGAGCTCTTGGTGACTTTTGAGATGGAGACTTGTCGGCCCATTACTACTTCTATGGATCCGAACTGGAAGGCCACTTCACACTCCGATTCTCCGGTGATGGATGCTTCACGCTACCGTCAGTTGATTGGATCCTTGATTTGGCTTCTCAACACTCGTGTTGATCTTTGTTTTGCTGTGGGTCTTTTGGTAGGGTTCATGACGGAACCCAAACAGGTGCATTGGCAAGCTGCCCTGAGGATTCTTTGGTATTTAAGGGGGACCTTTGACTTAGGGATTTCTTATCCCGCAAGTACAGATGCTTCAGATCTGGTTCTTGTAGGTTGGAGTGACTCGGATTGGGTTGGCGATGTGGACCACTGACGGTCTACTACAGGCTACTGTTTTATCTTGGGTATAGGTGTTATCTCTTGGAGTAGCAAGAAGCAGCCCATGGTAGCCCTTTCTTCTACTGAGGCGGAGTATTGGGCTGTGTCTTTCACCACATGTGAGGTTGTGTGGCTTCGGAGATTGTTGGAGGAGTTTGGCTGCCCCTAGACTCGTCCTACTTTTCTGCGGTGCGACAATGAGAGTTGCATTGCCTTGGTACGGAATTCCGTATTCCATGGCTAGACGAAGCACATTGAGATCCAATATCATTTCATTCGGGAGAAGCTTCTGGATGGGACCATTGATGTGGAGTATTGCAAGACGGAGGATAATCTTGCAGATTTGTTTACGAAGGCGCTTCCCCAGGCTCTTCTTCGGCAGCATTCCCGATCCCTCAGTCTGATGCCTCGTCCAGGATCTGAGAGGGGGTGTTAGCATTTGAGTCATCCCCTGGACAGGCTGCAGACTGCGCAGGTGCCATGTGGCAGCCTGCAGTGCAGTCGGACTGTTTTTAGGCATTATTTTATTACAGCCGGCTGCAGCCGACCTGTTTATTTTATGCTTTTATTTCTGCTTTATATAGAAGTCCTCCAGCTCATTGTTTACACATTATTCAGTGATTTCAGATTCTGATCTTGAGATCTATTGGCTGAGACAGATTGTGCTCGGGCTGACGGAGATCGAGGTCATCAAGTTGGAGACATACGCAGATATTTCCTTTGCCCCCTTGTGTATTTCTGCACTCTTATACAGCATACTACACCGCAGATTTTCTACATTTACACTGTCTCCTTTTCTCTCTCTCTCTCTCTTCTCTTTGTGTTCACTCTCTCTCAGTTTTTGTCCTACGCTTCCACATCGCTGCACTCTGACAATGCCCACGTTGGATGCTTCCTCGTTAGTAGGCATAGGAGTTGGTTCTGATAAGCCACTTCCTCCTCCTCTTGTGGATCCCCCTCTCATCTTGGCGAGAATCTCCTTCGCAATGTTTTGAGGGATCTCCTTGCATGGAGCAACTTGCCCCCCCATCTTGGAAAGATGTTGGAGAAGCTGAGTTGCACCACTTGTATAGCGCTTCCCGCAATACTTGCATGTCCAATGGAGGAGTTGGACTTCTTTGTGTCCCTCTCCACATGGATCGCATGCAAATTGAAGGCGTCGTGCTTCTCACGAGTCATGGTGCCGATGACGAATAAAGAGGTCACAGAGAGAGAGAGAGAGAGAGAGAGAGAGAGAGAGAGAGAGATGCTTGAGTCTCAACTCTTGAAACTTGAGTCTTGAAAGTTGAAAGGGAGGGAGATTTGAGAGGCCCAAGGGTTGGGGTAAAGTTGAAAGAGCAAGAGTGAGAGAGAGGGGATGGGAGATGAGAATGGCAAATGCTTTGATAGGGTGCGGGATAGAGGGGATGGGAGATGAGATTTGAGAATGGCAAATGCTTCGATAGGGTGCGGGAAAGAGGGGATGGGAGGTGAGATTCGAGAATGACAAATCACAAGTCCATTCAAGAATCAAGATCCAAGAGAGGAAGATGAGAATGGTAAGTCACAAGTGCTTGTTGAATTGGTGTGGAAGCATGGAGGAGAGGAGCACCTTTGAGAGAAGGGTCAAAGTTCAAACAGTCAAAGAGAGAGGGGTCAATGGTCAAAGAGAGGGCTGCAAGTTGGAAGGAATCCAAAGAGGAGCACCTTTTGCATGGCTGGAATTTGGAAAAGGGGGTGAGATGAGATATCCAAGGCTTCCTACCCCCCAAAAAGTGCAATAGTGTAGGAAACACGGGAAACGCCAAATGAGGACGCGCAGGTCAGGTGGCCTAAATAGGCCTGTTTTAATGTACAAATTCGTACTATATGGATCGTACCGTACAGACTGTTCCGTACATCGCACGGAGGCAACTATGACCTCGGGGATTGGCCCCAAGATGCGTTGCTCTAACATGAAGCGCATATGAATACACTCCACTTTTATATATTTCAAACGTTCCAGGATATAAATGTTCTCACTTGACAATTTCCCAAAGTTTCGATCGTCTAGTCTACAGCTTGGGTTTCCTCACAACTCCCGTAGGTCATGTAATTGGCAACTAATTGCTATGCATCCAGGAGTTACCATGTGATATGCATAATGCAATTGTGGATGACACACCTTGTGCTTAAACATTTTATGATAAAAAAACGAGCCACGTGAGGTACAAAACCAATCCTTTAATGATTTCCAAGCTACTCGTAATTATGGTGTTGCTAGAGACTAGCATCGAGTTTCCTCGTGCTACTAGTCTCTATGAAATTTAAATGGTGATTGGCCTATATGCCATGCATAATCAAATAAATCAGAATTTAAAACATTTTTAGCAACCACTCACTCTTACAACCTCTCTTTCCTCCTACTGTTTAGGTTTTGCATTCGTTGGGTAGGTGTAACGTTCATTTTTATGTATTTTTTCATGTAAAAATCGCTAAAAACATACTCTAACATAGAAACAAGGCTTGACTAAGACTTAACCCTCATGCTCTAGCCTTGTCATACGTTCACGAACATAAAATATATATCCCTAATTTTTTAGGTGCAAAAACTAAAATTTTCACAAATTTCTCTATTTTTTCTCATTTATTTGTTTATAAAAATGTGTTATTTTCTGATTTATGTGTCTTGACTGATCATATTGATTGAACACTGGTTTTTATCAGTTTTCTATCCCATATGAATTCCATTCCCCAACTCAAAATGGAAGAAATTTTCATTTTCCTTCATTTATGATGCATTTCGGGTTTTAAATAATTAATTACGGCTATGTACGACTATGAGTTCTGCATTTTATCATGTACAGTCCTCAAACATACTTCAAACATGATTCATAGATTTCATGCGCACATCATTAAAGCCATCAAAACATCAAAACAATGAGATTTTCTTTGTAAAAATTGAGCATACCACTTATTTGCGTGTTGTATGTTTTTATGAAATGGTTTCGGGTAGCCAATGGACCCATCATCAATTCCCCAACAGTGTTGGACATTGCCTCTCATCCTCCTTTCGATTTTGGAGCAATCCAGTCCACGTTGGACAAGCATTCTTCATTCCCCTTCCTTGATTTTCTGCGTATGATCAGCCCCTTAGAGGAGAGAGGAGGAGCAGGGAGAAAGACTAAATTCTATTCTCTTCAACCAGGCAACCATTACGTGAGCAAAGATTGGCGATCAGAGGCGAAAAACTAGAGGAATCCATTGCTGAGATCATTCGGAGGGTTGCTCACAGGCTTGACATGGCCTCATCTCCAAATCATCGCCTTTGGGAGGGGCGGCACGTTTTTGCCCCTTCCCCCTTTCCCACTAAATCACGTTTCTTTTGTTTAATTTTGGGGCCCAAGGCCCCCCCACAATGCCCATGCCCAAAGTATTTAACTTCGGTCCTTTTGCTCCTGCTTTCTGGCTTGCCAATCTTGCCCGTTTCGAGTGCTGAAAATTTCTGCGAGTTTATCTTGAGGTCCTAAATTGCCGATCACTTGCTCTAGCTCGATCCGACATCTGGAGAAATTATGAAAAATCTGCAACTGCTCTTTGAAACCGCTTTCAAATCCCGTCGTCCGTGGCTTATAAAAATGCCAAATCCGTCTCTGTTGCTTCCAAGAGGTTCAATTCCCGCCTTGAATTTGCACTTCTCCGTTTTTTTTTCAGCACTTTCACGGGCTTTAAATTCCGCTCTCATTGGCGACCACGGGATAGGGTGACTCAGCCCGTTGAATCCCACGAACAGATTTGCACAAACATAACCATAAAGAGCATCAAGCTGAAATGAAAAAATACACATCAAAACACTCCATAACTCTCACCCTACCCCTTAACAAATTCAAGGCATGAAAATCCACGAGGGATAGGCCCAACATGATCCGAGAGAAATCCATAGTGAGTCTCTAACCAACTGCTCTAACATAGATTGGCTAAAAAGCCTATCAAAGAGGTCATCCTAGTGGTGGTCTGGACTACCTAGCTAACTTAGGACAACTGGACCAGGACCTCCCACTAGGCGAGGACTCCTATAGCCTGGGCATCATATTTTTCTCGTAACACATTGTCTTCCCAAGGTTTCCATTCTCGGTTGTGTAAAAAGGAGGGAGCTGAGCGTAGAGTGACCCAAGGAGAACAGGGCATCGGGTCTCAGGTCCTGACTTAGTATCCAAAAACCTACCGAGCTCTTGCGAGACAACACTTAATCATTTTCTTTCGCTCTCTTTTATTTTCGCTTTAACCTTTCTTTTTTTCTTTTCTGCTAGTTGCTACTTTTAGGAAGACAAGGCATCGGCCTTGGGTCTGACTCGTCCCTAGGAACCTTCCAGGCCTTCGCAAGGCGATAATCAACTGCTTATAGTGACTTTCTTGTTTTTTCTTTTTCTTTTCTTATTGAGGGGTTAGCTCTTTTTACACACCTCTGTATTTTTAATTTTTAGATAGTTTCAAAACTGACTTTTTTAAAAAATAATTATTTTGGCATGCTTCTCTAACCACCTCACACAAGCAAGGACTCCTAGGACAACTGCCTTGCAAGCAGGAAGAACAGGGCCACAAGGACTATCCTCTATCATAGGACTTTATTGCCTAACCATGTCCTATTAGGAGGTAAACAACTACTCAAATCTCCCCCAAGTATACCTAACCTAACCCTAGGACTTCATGTCTTAATTGCCATTTCCCAACAAACGAAAAGAAATTAACCCTTACATACACATAGAACATTATTTACTTAAGGGGATGATACCACTTGGAATGGCCACAAGAAGCTCCTCGGCAGCAAAGGCTTTCTCCAGTGACTTTGTCAACCTGTGCGATGCAATTACTAAAACAGAAAACCATTAAACGTATTTGCACCAAACAGACATATGGCCCTCTTGGCCTAAAGAGATATAACATTTCACAACCAACAAAACCGGCCCTCTTGGCCTTATGAAATAAAGCATTTTACTAACATTCAGTACAGCATACTGTTAAAACAATCCCTTGGTTCTAACGTTACTCTACTAAAGCACAAAACCGACCAAGAATTAGGCCTCGTAGGCCCCACACTAAGTGCATTAGGTTATTAGCTAACCCCCCTACATAAATGGCAAGGGGTGTTCGACGAATATGGCGATACACAATCCTATGCGTCCATGATAGAGTAGGAAGGTGCTCACTTACTACCTGACTCATAACCCAAACTAACCGTTGGCGTCCGAAATATGACATGTCAGCAAGAAGACCCCAAAGTAGTCCAGGGCTGATGTTAGGATGTAATTGCAAGAGCTCCCCTAGACCACAATTGAAAAAGACATATTTCATGAAAGTATAACTGGCCAAGGAATCCGCAAAGCGATTCCATTGTTGAGGGACTAATTGACAATTCACCGCCTCAAAGATATACAACATATCCAAGGCTACACGACGATACATTCGTAAAATGGGATTCTGCACACTATAGGTTCTATTTAGCTGATTGATTACTAACTGCGAGTCTTCTTTAACCAATAATCGGCGGATACCACCACTTTGGGATATGTTCAGCCCGATGATTAAGGCCTTGTATTCTACCATATTATTAGTAAAATAGGGTTCTAAATAGACTCCCATCTTCATAACAATCCTATGTCGGGGATCTTTAATGACCACACCAATGCTCGCATGTTTAGCAGGCCCTCTAGAAGCTCCGTCAAAATACAGAGTATAAACCCAAGCTTCATTGATAGGGCACGCCATAATAATCAGCTCACTCGTACTTATGATAATCAAAATCAAGCCGAGAGAGAGGGTGTGTCACAAGCAGAATTTCTCCTTCCTCGCTGAGCTCAATAAGAATGCTAGTCAGAATTCGTTGACAATGGTGGCAATAGACCTTAATTTTCCACGTGAAGGATCTGTCTTGCCACTTATTAACCTGATACCCTTTGCTCCACCAGGTCACTTGACCTTGGTGGTAACGTTGCTCAAGGTACATATGCTCCAAATATGGAATGATGCGTCCCATCCGCTCGTCTTGGTACCTATTGAACGTTAAAGCTGAATCTTAAAGGGCTTGCACAGGCATCAAACCCAACATCAACCCTTACACATAGTAAGGCTTCAGCTTATCAAAATTAACTTTAGTCTTAAACTCTATCCCCTACAAATCTGCTAGAAGGGTTGTAGAGCCATTCTTTTCTAAACGTACAATCTTGTATGGTCCATTCCATTTGGGTTTTAACTTTCCCGGAAAGAGCTCCTTTCAAGCATCATAATAAAGCACTAACTGACCTTTCGCAAATTTGTACTTCTTAGCCCGAAGGTCATGCAAGGATTTCATTCTTTTCTTCCCTACTTCTTGATGTATTAAAGCTTGCAATCGAATCTCATCAAGATGTGCTAGGGAAGTATACCGTTCCTGTAATACTTCTTCCTCTCCTAACGAATGATTAAGGGTAAAACGCACAGTGGGGAGCTCTATTTCTAATGGCAAAATACACTTCTCCCCATACACTAGCTTGAACAGGATGTGGCCTGTGGCTCTCTTGAAGGTCATGTTGTACATTCATACTGCCACATATAATTTCTTATCCCAATCGCGCTTACTTTCTAATACGATTTTAGATAAGATTCCTACTAGTTGTCTATTCGTACTCTCAACCTGACCGTTTGCTTGAGGATTATATAGGATAGTCTTGTTGTGCTTAATCTTCAAAGCTTCAGTCAGGGCTACTATAACCTTGTTCAAGAAGTGTGTCCTGCGATCAGACACAATCTCCTTCGGTGGGCCAAAACGGCAAACAATTTGCTCCATAATGAAATTGGCCGTTCATCGTTGCTCGAGCTTTAGACCACTTTGTAAAGTAGTCCGTTGCTACAATAATATACTACTTTCGCATGGTTGATGAAGGGTGTATTGGCCAATCAATACCTCATTTTTCAAAGGGTAACGTAATCAAAATGGGATTTAGAGGTCGCCTACGATTTTCTCTCGCATTGTGTCTTTAATAGACATCACAAGGCTTAACATAACTGAAAGCATCTTGGAAAATTGATGGCCACCAATATCCAGCGCGGAGAGCTTTTTGGGCAGTAAGCTGGCCAACAAAATGTCCCCCACATGTTGAATCATGGCACTCTTCAAGAATAAACAGTACCTCATCGGATACTATACAACGACGATAGATGTCATCTACTCCTCTCCGATACAAGATTCCCGCTATAATCGAAAAGTGTAATGCTTGTTGCTTGATTTTTCTCTTTTCAAACTTCGATAACGCAACCCCAAATTCTCTTGTAGATAAAATAATGCAATATCGCCGTATACCAGGAAGGGATGGAAGCTGTATTGATTCTAAACAAACCGTCAATATCACTTCCCTCAGCCAGGATTTCTTTTGGCTCCCCGAAATCCACAAGGCATTCTACAATACCCTGCAGCTTTAGTGGCTTACTCCTAATCTCATAATCAAACTCTTGCAAAGTGATTAACCACTTTGCTAAACGGTCAGGTGGTTGCAACTTATTTAGCAACAATCTAAGTCCTTCCACCTTCGTAAAGAATACTACCTTCTCATAGAGAATATAATGCCGAAATTTCTTTGTCGCAAAGACCATTTCAAGGCACAATTTCTCCATGTACGTGTAGTTAACTTTAGATATCCCCAATTTTCTACTAGTAAAGGCAATTGGATGATATCATTTCTCCTCCCAAATTTGGGCTAAACAATAGCTGATACTATGCATTGTGGCTACTGAAAATATGTAGAAAACTTCACCTCTTCTGGGTGCTTTTAAGATTGAAGCTTTCACCAATTCCTGCTTCACATCCTCAAGGATACTTGATAGGCTTCATTTTACTCAAACATACAGTTAAAGAATAGAAGGTTTGTCAGTGGCAACGCTCTTTCTACTAGTGCATTGATAAATCTTCGATAATATCCCACTGATGACAGAAAGCTGTGTATCTCTTTTGGAGTACGTGGCTGACTCATAGAGACTATGACCTTTATCTTTTTAGGGTCAGTCACAATACCAACTGAACTAACTACATGACCGAGTAATAACCCATAAGGCACTCCAAATACGCACTTTCTAGGGTTAAGAGCAATGCAAAATTGTCTACAATGCTCAAAACACTTCCTAAGAATAATCAATTATCTCTCCCTTGTGGTGGCTGCCTGCAGATCATCAATAAAGACTTTTAACTTCTCTGGGAAAATATCACCAAAGGTCTTATCGGCTGTTCATTGCCAAGATCCAGGCGTATTGCATAGACCAAAGGCCATCACATGATACGCAAAGGTACCAAAGACAGTAATAAATGTTGTTTTCAAATTGTCTTCCTCCGCAATGGCATTCTGGTTTTATCCAACAAAGCAATCCATAAATGAATAGTTTTCTCTACTTGCTAACTGGTCCAAAATTCGATCAATAATAGTCCTTAATTGTTTGTTTATTAAGCTCTCTAAAGTCTACATAAAGCTGGATTTGAATATTTTACTTCTTCTTGATAACAACAGGTGAATACCATTCAGTGTACTGAATAGGGAAGATTAAATCAGCTTTTCGCAATTTCTGTAACTCCTCGAACAGCCCGTCCCTCAATTCAAAAGGCATACGCCTTACTTTCTAACGCACAGGATGACTACCTTCCTTTAGGGGAATGGTATGGACAGCCAGGTTGGGAGGAATACCTCTCAGCTCATCATAATTCCAAGCAAAAATATCACGGAATTCTTGAATCAAGGATACATAGTCATTTCTTTCTTTCTAATTGAGCATGGATCCTAATTTGATTGGCCGTGAATCATTCATCGTACCAAGGTCGAGCTCGATTACATCCGCATCCCTTATCCTCTCTTGAGCCTCGATTGACTCATTCAAAGCTACTTGGTAGTTATCCTTTGTAGTGGATCCCTTATTGGATTCGTCGCTTGATGACGTCTCACTAATAGATGGAGCATCTAGTGTATCAAACTTCGACGAAGACAAAGAAACTCTCACACTCTGAGGAGATTCAGGATAGGCATCTACTACTACATGTCTAGCACCTCGACCAAAGATCAATCGACCAACGGGTATATCAACCTAACAGTCTGTTTGTAGGATCCATGGCCTGCCTAGCAACACTTGATAGCTAGGACGCCATGCAAACCTAATGAACCTAAAGTCCAAAATGCATTCTACATTGGCAACGGTCACATGGACTTTAGTAATGCAACCTTCGGGTTGTCTTAAATTGCCATCAGCCATTCGGAGGATTGTGGAGCATCTTTTTTGATTTCTAATCAGAGTCTCTCCATCAATTCCGAACTCATAATGTTGACCGAAGAGACTGTGTCTACAATAGCATAGTCCACTAATATTCCATCAACATATGCGGCTACCCTGGGACAATGCTTTTCAGCATGCTTAAAACAATCATGTTCTACTTGTGCTATTTCCAAGGGCTCAACGATATACCTAGTGCGTAGGATCTTCTTAAATTCCTTGCGCACTCCTGGAGACAACTTAATCAACTGTAGAAGGTTTACATTTGGTTTAACTTTGCAAAGAGAACTCGCCAAATCAAACCCATGATAGCTAGCAAAAGCTCGCTTTTCTCGTGAGACCATTCTCTCTTTTGGTCTTTGAACCGGTTTTGGTGCTTCTTTCTTGGCTTTTGCCTTCTTCTTTGGCGACTCCCTATCCTGCTTGGGATTGGCTTTACCATCCACGGCTTTGAGAGATCCGCCTTCCATACTGGGATTAAGGACTTGCGTCCCCTTATCATCTTGCTTTAGGGTTTCCCTCGACAGGTTTTGCCTTAGCTTTGTTGACTTTTTAACCCTTTTGACCTCTTGTAACAACCCGTAGATTCGTAGCTTTCGTGCCATTAACGCAAACCGCTTCTATAAAGCTAACTCCACTACCATTGGTAGCTTCTCTACCATAGTCTTCCCTCTTTGTAATATTTGTTTCGGTCCTTTATCTTGCTGGAGATTATTCCCTTGCGCTCAATGATTAACTGGATCTGGCTGCTTACTTCCTTGCTGGAGAGAGCTAATCTTACTCCAATAGGTACTGGCTAAATGGCCAGACTTCCCACATATGTTGCATTTGACATCTGAACAATTCCTAGGGAAATGCTGGCCACCATACCACTTACAGCTAAATCTTGATGGGTCACCTTTTTCAGGGCGTCAACTCCCTATCACATTCAGTTGCTTCTTAAGGAAATTAACATCGATGGCTATTTGTCTATATTGTTCGCCAATCATATCAGTATAGTGCTTCATTATGTCCTTAACTTCGCCAAGGATATTCAAGGCACTTGACTCATAGCTGCGATTATCTACCTGTCGTTCCATTGGCCTAACCACTTGATTAGGGATTGGTTGTTGATTCCTTGGAACAATGGTAGGATTTATCGTTGGGCTTTCAACAGTCCGTGGAGCCATTTGACTTGTCATCGGTATGGGCACATTAGCAGGAGCTGGCAATATGGGCACATTTGGAATTATGCTTTCTCTCCCATTGGAGGACTTATGGGCATCCCTTGACCTCCGTTTGTTAGGGATAAAGCATTTCTAAACCCTAAACTCGAATTCCAGTTTGACCTAGAGGCATAAACTGCTTGTAATTGTGATTCTACCTCTTTTGGTAGTGTTATGGCCGTATCAATGTTGGCAAGAGCAACATTACTCAATTGCACTTGAATGTTAAAGTTTAACCCATTTAGAAAGTATTGAATTGAGCGGCAGCTAGAATAGGGATATAGGTTTGCAATTTTCAAAAAACCTCCTTCAGTTTTTTGGCATACCCATGGACATTCTCGTGGGGTTCTTGACGTGTAACATTAAGGACGTAGCCAATACTAATCTCCCCTTTCAGGGGCAAACTCCCTTCAAAAGGCTGCAAAGAATAAATCGATTGGTGGTTCCAGCCTCTAGGGTATGATACCATATTGCAGCATGTTCCTTGAAAGTCATGTTGAAGAACATCATTAAGTGTCATTCATCTTGAATCCGATAGTTGAACATCAACTTTTGAAATTCGTTAACGTGCAGTCCAGTGTCTTCTTCTGCTAACCCATTAAAGATGGGTAGAGGAAATCCCAAAGCTGGCAAATCCGCTGTTCCAGTAGGTATAGCAATAGGTTGTGCTGCCATGGTAACCGAACAATCGGGACTATAGCTCCACTTGAAGCGGAGAGATTGATTGGAGGGGGGGGGAAGGACTAGAGCTTCCTCTCCCTAACAGATAGTGTGCCGAGCTAGGGTGGTTAAGACACGGCCCTTGCAAAGATATTGGGCCACTCCTTTCGGAGAATATCTTCTGTTTATCTCGATCAAGGTACAGAAACCGCCACTTATTAGCGGCTCCCGGCAAACACACCACCTGTCATGACCTAAAACAGGCCCAACAGTAGCTATAGGTACTAGCGTGGCCTCTCTAACACTCACAAGACAACCCCACATGGCCTCGTGGCCAGGAGCGTCCAAGGGACACATTGTCCTAATTTCTAATGTAGATATTGTGTTTGTAGTGGAATGTTGTCCAACGATTGCCCTTCCTTACTCCTTAGAGGGAGTTCCCACACATCTTGGTATAGTTCACCAACGTGATACAAACATAAAGGAGGCACCCCTTCGGCTAAATGCCGTGGTCCCACTGCAACTCTCCTACACCTCGGGGATTGGCCCCAAGATGCGCTGCTCTAACATAAAGCACATATGAACACACTCCACTCTTATATATTTCAAATGTTCCAGGATATAAATGTCCTTACTTGATAATTTTACAAAGTTTCAATCGTCTAGCCTATAGCTTGGGTTTCCTCACAACTCCACGTAGGTCATGTAATTGGCAATCAATTGCTATGTATCCAGGAGTTACCATGTGATATGCGTAATGCAATTGTGGATGACACACCTTGTACTCAAACATTTTATGATTAAAAAACGAGCCACGTGAGGTACAAAACCAATCCTTTAATGATTTCCAAGCTACTCGTAATTATGGTGTTGCTAGAGACTAGCATCGAGTTTCCTTGTGCTACTAGTCTCTCTAAAATTTAAATGGTGATCGGCCTATATGCCATGCATAATCAAATAAATCAGAATTTAAAACATTTTTAGCAACCACTCACTCTTACAACCCCTCTTTCCTCCTACTGTTTAGGTTTTGCATTCGTTGGGTAGATGTAACGTTCATTTTTATGTATTTTTTCATGTAAAAATCTCTAAAAACATACTCTAACATAGAAACAAGGCTTGACTAAGACTTAACCCTCATGCTCCAGCCTTGTCATACGTTCACGAACATAAAATATATTTCTCCCTAATTTTTTAGGTGCAAAAACTAAAATTTTTACAAATTTCTCTATTTTTTCTCATTTATTTGTTTATAAAAATGTGTTATTTTCTGATTTATGTGTCTTGACTGATCATATTGATTGAACACTGGTTTTTATCAGTTTTTTATCCCATATGAATTCCATTCTCCAACTCGAAATGGAAGAAATCCTCATTTTCCTTCATTTATGATGCATTTCGGGTTTTAAATAATTAATTACGGCTATGTACGACTATGAGTTCTGCATTTTATCATGTACAGCCCTCAAACATACTTGAAACATGATTCGTATAAATTTTATTTTCATGCGCACATCATTAAAGCTATCAAAACATCAAAACAATGAGATTTTCTTTGTAAAAATCGAGCATACCGCTTATTTGTGTGTTGTGTGTTTTTATGAAATGGTTTTGGGCAGCCAATGGACCCATCATCAGTTCCCCAAGAGTGTTGGACATTGCCTCTCATCCTCCTTTCGATTTTGGAGCAATCCAGTCCACGTTGGACAAGCATTCTTCATTCCCCTTCCTTCTTGATTTTTCGCGTATGATCAGTCCCTTAGAGAAGAGAAGAGGAGGAGAGAAAGACTGAATTTTGTTCTCTTCAACCGGGCAGCCATTGTGCTAGCGAAGATTGGCAATCAGAGGCGAAAAATCAGAGGAATCCATTGCTGAGATCATTTGGGGGGGTTGCTCACAGGCCTGAGATGGCCTCCATCTCCAAATTGTCACCTTTGGGGGGGGGGGGAGAGCGGTACGTTTTGGTTTCCCCCCCCCCCCCCTAAAACTAAATCGCGTTTTTTTTTTCTTTGTTGGTATAATTAGGGGGCCCAAGGCTCCCCCACAATACCAATGCCCAAAGTGTTTAACTTTGGTCATTTTGCTCCTTTTGCTTTCTGGCTTGTGAATCTTACCCGTCCGTCGCATTGTCTGTTTCGAGTGCCGAAATTTTTTTCCAGTTTGTCTTGAGATCCGAACTGTCGGTCACTTGCTCTTGCTCGATTCGGCGTTTGGAAAAATTATGAAAAATCTGCAATTGCTCTTCGAAACCGCTTTCAAATCTTGTCATCTGCGACTTATAGAAATTGCCAAATCGGTCTTTGTTGATTTCGACGAGGTTCAATTCCCGCCTTGAATTTGCACTTCTCCGCTTTTTTTCTGCACTTTCATGGGCTTTAAATTCCACTCTTAGAGGTTGAGGTTGAGACTGCTTAGTCATCTTCTCAATCAAGGTTCTCGGAGTCAGATGAGGAGATGGTGCATGGATCCTCAGAATTCAAATAAGTCATAACTCATGGACTTTGGAAACTAGAGTCATGGTACCTAAGGAGTCAGTGTAGCATTGTAGTTACAAGTGACCAGTGGCATTATATATGTCACATGTATATGATGATATCATGATTGTTCATTGATGTTGATACTTAGTAGCTACTAGTACTCATTGGACTTTGGACGGATTATTTACATAACATAGTTATATATATCTTGATTTTACTTATTAGGTATCTTGGTTCCATCGTATTTGATGTTTGTCTTCATATGATTCACGAGTCATAAATTATAATTCATTTTGTTGTTTAAAGTTTTAAAAGAGAGTCTTAACTGTCTTAACCATTGAGTTTTCACTTGTTGACACATGTAATGAATCATGATTTCAATCATATGACATAAAGACTCAAAGTTTTGTATGAAATTTGGATAGATGTTGTTATAGGCATTGATATATTTACATACTTACATAGTAACATATTTATTTTAGTGTATAATTTGAAATACCATTTCTCTGTTTTCAAAATTTGGCTGAAACTCTAGTTGAGCTCATAACATAGTTGCCTTTGTACGTCCTATGGACAGGTTTGTATGGTACGATTCGTACGGTACCGTACGGTACATATCCGTACGTGATTTTATGCTTGTTTAGGCCACGTTGCTTGCGCATCCTGTGTCCTGCGTCACACGTTTCCTGCACCCCCGCTTTTACTCTGCCTGCCTGCGTGGCACTTTTTGGGGGGTGTGAAGCCTTGGATACCTCACCCCACCCCTTTTCCAGCCATGCATTCTCCTCCCCAGCCCTCTTTGGATTCCTTCTAGCTAGCAGCCCTCTCTTTGACTGTTTGAACTTTGACCCTTCTCTCATCTACAAAAGGTGCTCTCTTCCTCTCTTGGATCTTGATTCTTGAATGGACTTGTGATTTGTCGCTCTCGAATCTCACCTCCCATCCTCTCTTTCCCGCACATCAAAGCATTTGCCATTCTCAAATCTCATCTTCCATCCCCTCTATCCCGCACCCTATCAAAGCATTTGCCATTCTCATCTCCCATTGCCTCTCTCTCACTCTTGCTCTTTCGACTTTATCCCAACCCTCAGGTTTCTCAAGTCTCCCTCCCTTTCAACTTTCAAGACTCAAGTTTCAAGAGTCGAGACTCAAGCATCTCTCTCTCTCTCTCTCTCTGGTCTTTTTATTCGTCATCGGCACCATGACTCGTGAGAAGCACGAGGCCTTCAATTTGCATGCGATCCATGTGGAGAGGGACATAAAGAAGTCCAATTCCCACCATTGGACATGCAAGTATTGCGGGAAGCGCTATACAAGTGGTGCAATTCGGCTTCTCCAACATCTTTTCAAGATGGGGGGGCAAGTTGCTCCATGCAAGGAGATCCCTCAAAACATTGCGAAGGAGATTCTCGCCAAGATGAGAGGGGGATCCACAAGAGGAGGAGGAAGTGGCTTATCAGAATCAACTCCTATGCCTACTAACGAGGAAGCATTCAATGTGGGCATATCTTCAACCGATGCGGGAGAGGCCTCTACCATTGGTGGTGGGGGCTCCACGTCCGCAGCCGGCTCCAGTAAAAGACAAGGAGTGGAGGCTCATGCGGTGTGGGAGAGACAATCGTCTCTCTCTCAAGCTCTTGGCCATGTGCGTGGATCAGTTGCCTTTCTTAGAGAAAGGCAACGACTTGCAGACATTGAAATTGCACGCATGGTGATTGAGCGGTATCTTGCATTCAATGTTCTAAAGTAAGAGCAATGGAAGAAGATGGTAAAAGCCATTGCCAATGTGGGTCCATGTGAAGGATGGACTGGTGTCACATACAATGATATGAGGATGAGAAAGATTGATGAAGAGAAGGAGAGGATTGATAGAGTTCTTGATCCTATTTAGGCCGCATGGATAAAATATGGTTGCTCCATTCTCACCGATGGATGGAGTGATTGTAAGAAACGGGGCATCATCAACATACTTATCTCATGTTCACTCGGCACTTACTTTTTGCGGGCCGTAGATACCGGCAAGATGGGGAGAAAAACAACGAGCGCATTCATCTACCACCACATTCGACAAGCTATCATTGAGGTATACATTGCAATTTGCGTTTTAAATTTGTTTCACTTTCTTTCATTATGATAATATCATGATTCATAATTGAAATTTGATTAATACATAACTTCTAATTTGTACCCTTTTATAGGGTGTTACGTATGAGTGATTGAGAGGGGTCCACCATGAGCCTTCTTGTTCACTTCTTTAGAGTGGTATTGGCAGAGGCACGTGCTTGTACAGTAATCACAGAGACACAATGTGCACATGCTAGATAGTAGAGAGGAGATGGGCGTGGATGCATAAGCACATCCATGGTTTTGCCGCATTGGTACATTCGGCCTACAAGTCACCGGCAATTATGGATGATAGAGAGTTCCGTTCAGACCAGCTTGCTTATTTGACTCGTGTGGTCCCTGTGGATGACCACAATGCAGTCCTAGAGGAGCTAGGATGCTATGCAAATCAGAGAGGGCATGTGGCTTTTGCTTCTCCTACTTGTTGGAAAAGAGAGTCACTTGTAAAGCCTTTATTTTGGTGGCAAAACTTTGGATACGCACTGGAGACCCTTCAGTCCTTAGCCATGAGGGTCCTTGCCCAGGATTGCTCTTTGGGTGCATGTGAGAGAAACTGGAGTGCCTACTCTCTCATTCACACAAAGATTTGCAATTGGCTTAGCACACGACAGTTTGAGCGGCTAGTCTATAACCGCACTAACTTACGCAAGATGAGGGCTATGATAAGCATGGGTAGTCCGAAGCAGGTAAAGTTTAAACAGTTAACCATAACATTTAAAATTTGTTGTTTTAACTTTTAAACTTTGAACTTTGAAGTTTAAACTTTATACTTTACAATTTAGACTTTAGCATTTACAATGATCAATCTCACGTGCATCACTGCATTGTGTAGGTGAATGTTGATACATTCAAGTTGACGGGTGACACTCTTCCGAGTATACATAAGGAGGTGGACGAGGAGGAGGAGATGGTTTTTGCAGAGCTCTATAGAGAGCTTATAGCAGTAGATACTCATGACACTCGCAATCAGGGTGCTCGTGGGCAAGGAGTTCGAGTAGGTGGTAGTAGGGGCATGGCCATTCGACGCCCTCCATCATTGAGGAGGGGTGGTTCGAGTGGCTTGCAGACATATGTAAGGCGGGGCTCTAGTAGCTCACATCCTGTGCCTCATGATGACATCCCCCCCTTACCCACACAGCCACCACCTAGGGAGCCATCATTTGATGATGATGGTAACGATTAACCTCATCAGTGAGGATGAGTATGAGTGTGTCTTATCATCGGATGCCAAGGAGTCATCTTCAGACTCTCTTGATGAGCACTCAGATGGTTTTGATAATGATGATAGTGATGCCTCATCATAGATTCATATGACATAGGTCTCTCTTTTTTTTTGTATCAGATATTCTAGACTATAGTTGTATCGCATGTTTTGCATAGCCCATGTGACCGCGACGGTCACCCTCATGTATTCATCTTATTTGTATTCTATGATCTATCATTTAATGATTTATGATTTTTGTTATTTAAAAATCATCTTAATTTTTTTTCATACTAATATCGTACCGTACCTTATAAAATCATAAGGTCCCAATTAGTACCGTATTTTATCGTATCGTACCTTTCGTACCTGACAGCTATGGTTCATAATGTTCCATTTTAGTTTTGTGTATTACCCCTTAATTGATTGCATTTGTTTTTGCCAAACTGGTTTTGGAGTACCTTGGTAGAAACAATATATGTATTTATGATTTCAAAATATGTTTTTGGTTCCAAGTGTTGAAAATTGCATACAAGTAAGGTTTGTCCACTTGTAGTGAGCTAGTATCATCATCAAGGGTTTTGCTTAAAAGAAAAATAAAGTGTGGCTAGTAATATCACTCAGAAGAAACTCAAAGTAGTACAAATGATTGACAGCATAGTTGAATCTAAAATTCAAATAATTTGAGTACAAGGCCTTTCAGGATGGTCCATCAAGGGTATTTTGATAGTTAAATTGATTTTATATTGTCTGCTTGTTTCAGATACAGTTATTTCACATACAAATGCTGCTGGTAAAGTGGTGTTGAAGGGCATGGCGTTCAGTGAGTTTGAGGTCTTACAGATGCAGCTATATCTTTAAGCACTACATCTTTCAGGTATTGAAGTTGTTCAACAAAGATTTGCCTTGTCACAGGATTGGATCACCTCATCTGGTTATAAGAGCAGTCAGGCAATGATGTTGTGGAGATGGTTGTATGGGAATGGCAAGTGGGCTCGACATGTAGACGATTTACAAGGTGAAGTAGATTATAAGACCGGGAAGTGTCATGTATAGCATAAAGACTTGAAAAATAAAATGAAGTTAATCCAAAGTAGTGAACTGTGGATTGATTGCCAAGGAGTTGGTGTGTCAAACAACCTCTTTTTGTTTTTGCATTTACACTGCTGGAATGATGAGCATACATGGACACTTATGCTTAGATAACCTCCCCCTCCTTTCTCTGGCAAATATGAGATGCTTCTTATTTACTGCATTTGATGATGGCCACTTCCCTAACTTAGTATCTTGTTCCTTAAGGCATAGGATACAATAGTGGCACTCTTACTGTATGCCACTTGCCAAGGTTAACCTAAGATTTTACTCGAGGGATTTGAAATGTAGTCCTGCTTTACTCCAATGCGACAATTGACATGCTCAGCTGGTTTTATCCACAGTTTATGAAGTGTCAAAATGTAGTCCAGATCACCTCAATTAGTGTAAGAATCTCATGGACTTTGTGGGGCTTGCAGCATGCTGCCAAAAGCAACTCAGTGTTGAGTTTGGCCTTCCTTTCATTATCCATGTGGTTAGAGGGTGTGGCTTTTTGCTCCTTTGACTGAATTGAGACTGATCATAATATTGAAAGTGTGAAAGGAGTTTTTCTCCTTGGGAAGGGATGTAAAGGACAAATGCTTGCAAAAGACTGAAAGGGTCAGAGTTTTATTATATGTACAATCTCATTCAGTCTCTAATTGAAAGTGCATGATAATGCGGTTTTAACATGCAACATGAAATCACAAATTTGCCAGCCCAACATCAATTGCAGAGAACAATAATGTACTGCTTTACCAGCACGGTAATATATGTTCAAAAGAAGAAAGTATATGGCAAAGCTTCAAATTCCAATTCCTGTAATCAAGCCACCACATAAAATCTTGGATGGGCATGTTTGCTTTATCAATACATGACGAATAATACATAGATGAGTAATTGGAAGACTGAGAGTTTTCCTTGACATTCAACCATTATAATCGAGCCACTTATTAAAAGCTATTGAGAGGCTTTACTCATACTTTTGGCATAGGAAACAGCTCAATGATTAGGAGTATATAGAAGTTTATAGGGTAAAAGAGTAGTTGTCTAGGGACCTTTACTTCAAAGCCCTTTCTTCAATGCATGTGAGGGGGGTGAAAGTGCCGCTTCGTCTCAAACTTATTCCACTTACACTAAGTTTGCTAGCATGAGCTCAATTATTCGGCACGCAGGCAAGAACGTCATGAGTGGTAGCTCCATCCACCTTATCTGGGCTCCTTGCCTCCAATCGTCTCCTACTTTGCAAGTTTTGCAGTGCTGTAATGCTGCCAATTTGTTGGATAGCCTTTTGGTGGCTATCCAAAGGAGTGATTGCTTGGGACTTAGTGGAGCTTTTCTTAGTTTAGTTAGATCTTGTGATTGGAAGTCCATTTCCACAATAGCGGTTCACATGACACACTTCTTGGAGTAATTTAGTTTTGTGGATTATTTTTGGGGTGTTCAAACACAAATTTATTTTTTGATCCTCATTTAGATGCATCATTTGTATCTTAGCTGTGAGATATGATACATTGGATTCTCTTGGGCTGTGTGTCCTATTGACTATCATTTGTACCAATACACATCTAGTGGATTGCACACACACTCATGAACACATTCACATGGATTGTTTTCATCTTCTTGATTGCATATATCAGGTTCACCAACTATGTTTCTTTGTGCATGTTCACATAGGTCCCTTATTACATGTTACTATCTGCTTAGCATTGAGCCTTCACATGTGTGAGTTAGATCATTCCAGTGCATATCATATTCCGTTGCTCAACTGTAATTTTGTGCCATATTCTTGTGCTTGGATATATCAGCGCCGGGCATCACTCTTTACAAGGGGGTGGAATGTTGGGAATAAAGGCCCTCGTGCCTTTCAATGTGCTCGGGTGTGAACACACCCTTAGCACTTGTACTTTGCACATATATATCTATCTAAAAACCTAAAGGTACTGACTCGTCATTGTACCTACAAACGTGCTCTCTCTCTACTTTGCTCTATCTCACTCTCTCTGTCTCTTCTTATGCATAAAGACTGATTGTCTTGATCTCCATGCCGGACCCGTCACTTCAAACTGGTATCAGAGCAGCAAGGAGTGCATGCTTCTCAAGACGAAGCAGACCGCAGGTGTTGCAGGAGTCTCAGGTGGACTCGACAAGCAGAAGTCCACAGTCGACAGGTGCAAAGAGCAGTCCAACGGGCGCTTGCTAGCGTGCGAACAGAACTGACCGGTCAATGTCAGTCAGACGGGACTAACGCGGTGGTGAGGTAGCTGTCGACAGGTCGCAGCCCAGGCAGGACGTTCAACGGACAAATTGGTTCACAAGCCTGATGGGTTGCAAATGACCAGGAGCCGACCACGGGATTGCAGGCAACCAGGTGACGACCACGCCACAGCAGGCAACCGACGGACAGATCCAACAGATAGCGCGCGCAGCAGTCGATGGGCAGCAGTCGTCAGGACAGGTCGCGTGTGGCGGGACAGTCGAACGGGGTCAGCGGACCCCATCACATCTTTCAAAAAAAAAAAGGGGACGTATTCTATTTCTTCAAAATCTCCTTGAATTTGGCTTCTCTCCTCCGGGTGTTCGCGCGTGCAAGCACAGTGTGCAAATCTGTGCAGGTTTAGGTCTAGAAATTTGGGGCTTTTTCCGAATTTGGGGATCTTAACGCAGAATTGGACAATTTGACTCAGAAATTGCAAAGTCGGTGCACATTTGCCTGGGAATTTTAGGGTTTTTTCACATTTTAGTGAAATTCTTTCAATTTCACTGAAATTAGTGCACACAGGACTTGGAGAATTTGGGGATTTGTCTAGATTTGGGGCGAGCAAGATGCAACAGTGATATCTGTCTCAGAAATTGCGGGAATTTGTGACATTTTGTCCCCGACATTTGGGGCTTTTCATGTACATACACAAATTGGGCTGAAATTTGCCCAATTTCTCGACATTGATGCACATTGGACCCCGTGCAATTTGGGGCTTTTGCAGTTAGGGAAAAATCTATGCAGCATTTGGTCAGTTCATGTACATGCAGGTTGAATTCCACGCAATTTGGACATCAACACTTGGTAAAATTTGAGGGTTTTGCTGAAATTGCTCTATTTTGGCAAAATTGGCTTATTCTATGCATGACAGAGAAAATGCAGATGTGTGGTTGATGCTTTGAGCACAAAAATTTTGGGGCTTTTAATCGTTCGAGTCAAATTTTATGCCCATGAGTACATGCACAACAGAAATTGCAGCTAAAATTTGGGATTTCGGAACAGCTGTAATTAGTTGTGGAATGCTGTAGCACATGGTTTGGTGCTTCTGAAAATTTATTTACAGATCTGAAATCTGTGGTTCGACGTGGTCATTTATTGCTGATTGGTACTTGTTTGTACCTTGGTCACTTGGGTGATAGTTTGGGCCTGCATTTGCTGGGTTTTTTGGTCACATTTGGGCTGAAAATCATGGCTGGCAGCAATGACAGCAGTAATCTGATGCACTTAAAGAAGCTTTGAAGGAGCACATAACTTTGCAGTTTGGCAAAAGCAGTGCTACAATATCCTGTTGCAAAAGAAGCAGGTAAAGCTGATTAAAACCAAAGGGGCCAAGCTTGTGGACTGTTGAGAGATCGAGCTCCACTCGTGATATGCCAGGGTGACCGTTGTGCATTTATGTCACCGACTTGTCAGTTGCAGATGCGGTTGGTACACCGCCCATGAATAATAGCTAGATGACAGCTATCCTTATCTACTCTAGTTCATGGCTCAGTTAGTATGCCACCTTAGTTATTTGAGTTTGATTTGAGACCCATATATAGGGTTCTTCTATTTCTTTGTATGAGAGTTTTTTTTTTGGCTTACACAACTAAGAAGAGGAAAACTGTTTTCAGCCTCCACCTCTGTGTGTATTCCCCCATTGTGCAAGCAAGAAAGCTACAAGTGAGACTCCTTCCTTCTCTCCCACAATCTTGACATGGTATCAGAGCCTTGTTCGTGGTAAGGAGCTCAAGCAAGCAAGCCAAGCTCATGGTGTTCTGGTAAGAGGAGCAGTGTTGCTTTCATTTTCTGTTTTGGGAGCAGATCTCTGCAGGTAGCATAGTCGGAAATTGCAAGAGTGCATTGTCTCAGGTTGAGACGTCCTTTGCAGTGAAGCAAGAGGGCAGTATATGCTGCGGGCAAGGGCTTTAGCCCTTGGCGACCCTGTTTTTTTGATTTGAGGCAATTTCGGAGCCTGTTTTGGAGGCGGAAGTTTTCTGCACGCACTCAGGAAAAGGCCCAGTTTTATGCTGTGTGACCACTGTTCTACAGGTCGGTGAAAAGTTACTGTAGAAATTGCATCGTATGCTTGTGTGCAGAGACATTGGGAGTTATAGAATCATCCTTGTTGTCTGTTGATGCAAAATCGTCACTTGGAAGTGACTGTGTGGTCAAATACCACTTTCGTCAGTTTTGCAGATTAGCCCTTGTGAGGCTGAAGCTGTGTTCTTTGCAGTGACAGAACTTTTTGCAGTGTTCTGTAATGGCGTCTGATTCTCTCACACAGATTGTCATTGAAAAGCTTGACAAGAACAACTTCCAAGCATGGAAGTTTAGAATGACGAATTTCCTTATGGGAAAATGATATTGGGAATTTGTTGCAGGAAATGAAGAAGAACCAGTTCTTCTTGATGTTCCCAATCAACAGCAAATGCAGGCATTTAAAGCATGGCATGAGAGAGCCAAGAAAGTTATGTACTGGCTATCTATCAGTATTTCAGACTTTATGATTGTGCATATTCAGGATGCAAGTACGCCAAAGGAGGCATGGGATACTTTGTCAAAAATGTATAGCACAAATACTCAAGCCAGAAAAATGCAGCTCAAGCAAGAGTTGCATAATGTGCAAAGAGAAAATATGAGCATCAATGACTACCACATGAAGGTGAATAAGATTGCAGATGCACTTATTTCCATTGGGTCGCCAGTGGAAGATGATGATTTAGTTTCTGTGACCTTGAATGGTCTAGGAAAGGATTATGCACAGTTTCGGACATCCATTTCAGTTCGTGAAAGATTTCTTGATTTTGAGGAGTTGATTGCTCTTCTAATTTCTGAGGAGCAGAGAAATGGTGGTGCATCTTCTTTAAGAGGAACTTTAAAGGAAGCTGTCTTCTACTCAAATGTTGGAAGAGGTAGAGGTAGAGGTAGAGGAGGCCGATTTGGAGGCCGTGGTAGAAATCAGAATATGCAGCAAACTCAAGAAAACCAGTCCTATGGAGGAGGACGTGGCAACTCTAGAGACAGGGGGAGCCAAAGAGGTCGTGGTGGATGACAAAGAGGGCAAAATGCAAACAGCAATGTTGAATGCTACTACTGTGGTAAAATGGGTCATATGGCTAAAGACTGCTATAAAAAGCAGAATGACATCATGAATGGAAAACTGCAACAAGGAAATTATGCATCTTCCAGTAGACAGGGTGATGACAGAAATGAGCATTTGTTTATGGTGCAGCACATGAACAATTCTGTGACAAGTGCAGAAGAAAGCAACGATGTATGGTATGTTGACTCAGGTGCATCAAACCACATGACAGGTCATGCAGAATGGATGGAGGATGCAAGGAAAATGGAAAAACCAGGATTTGTGGAGACTGGTGATGATACTGCACATCCTATTGTGCAGATTGGAAAAATTCATTTGTCTATGCAGGATGGGAAAAAGAAATACCTATCCGATGTATTTCATGTCCCGAATATCACCAAGAATCTGGTTTCTGTTGGTCTAATGGTTGAGCAGTGCTTGCAGGTCAGATTTAATCCTCACGGATGCTTTGTTGAGGATATGAAAAATAAAGGTCGCTTGATAGCAAAAGGAAAGAAGAAGGGCAGAATGTTTACGTTGGATGCAGACATGTTTGAATTGAGTGCAGCAATGTTTGCACATGGGACCGGTGTAGTTGCAGATATTGATATCTGGCATAAACGCATTGGTCATGTTAATGTACAGCGACTTAAATCAATGCAGGCCCAAAATATTGTTGCAGGATTGCCAAAATTCAAGGTTGCAGAAATGCATAAGGTATGTGAAGCCTGTCAGTTTGGAAAACAGGCAAGGAAACCATTTCCTAGACATGTTCAAGAGAGTAAGAAGCCATTGGAATTAATCCACTCTGATGTGTGGACTACTAAAGCTGCATCTCTTGGAGGCTGTCATTATTTTGTCACTTTTATTGATGACTATATCAAAAAAGTTTGGGTGTATTTTATGAAAAAGAAAAGTGAAGTTTTTGGGCATTTCAAAATTCTTAAAGCTATGGTTGAAAAAGAAACAGGCCTGCAAATAAAATGCCTAAGGTCAGATGGAGGGGGAGAGTACCTCTCAAATGAGTTTGCAAGGTTCTTGTAGGAGCATGGCATAAAGCAGCAATATTCATGCAGTCATACTCCATAGCAAAATGGAATTGCAGAAAGAAAAAACAGGCATATTGGAGAGGTATCTCGTGTCATGCTCAATGAAAAAGACCTGCCAGATTTTTATTGGGCTAAAGCAGTTGCTACAGCAGTCTATATAATGAACAGGACTCCCACTGCAACAATACATGGAATGACTCCAGAGGAGAGGTATACTGGTAGGAAACCAGATATTTCTCATTTGAAAATCTTTGGTTGCATTGCCTATATTCATGTGCCAGATGAGTTGAGATCCAAGTTGGATCCAAAAGCTGAGAAGTGCATCTTTATTGGTTACTCTCTGCAGCAGAAAGGGTATAGATGCTATAACCCTTCTACTCGTAAGTTTACAGTGAGCAGAGATGTTGTTTTTGATGAGATGAGTAGCTGGTATAAACCAGTAAATGTGATTGATGATGTAGATGCATAAAATGGTAATGCTGCGCAGAATTCACAGCAGCAGTCACAAAATATTAGTGGACCTGGAGCGTCCTCTAGCAGTGGTTCACATTCTTCGCCATGGACAGGCAGATTGAGATCAGGAGAATCTTCTCAAAGCAATGCAGATAGTGGTATGCAGGTATCACGAAAAGGAAAAGAGAAGGTTGATCAGTCCATGTTTGATGTGAATGCAGGTTACTCTTATGTGGATGGTGAATCCAGTGGCTCAGAACAGAGCATTGATGATGAGTTGGGTATTCCCTCTATTGTTACACATGGAGTAAGGAAGACCAGGGATGTTTTGAGAGCACCTGGAAGTGAGCCTACTTTGCGTAGGTCTACCAGAGCTAGGTATCCTGTGGATAGGCTGAAATATGATGGATTTACAGCCATCCACTATGCATATATGGTCAAAGTGATACAGGAACCAGAACCCACTTCTTTTGAGCAAGCCATGGGAAAAGAAAAATGGGAGAAAGCCATGGATGAAGAAATGGATGCCTTGGAAGCAAAGGCTACATGGGAGTTGGTACCTTTGCCTAAAGGTAAGAATGCAATTGGCTGTAAGTGGGTTTATAAGGTGAAGCACAATGCAGATGGTTCTGTAAACAGATACAAGGCAAGATTAGTAGTCAAGGGGTATGCACAAACATATGGCATTGATTATGAAGAAACATTCAGTCCGGTTGCAAGGATGGCAACGATAAGAGCAGTCATTGCAATGGCTGCATCAAAGGGATGGTCTTTACATCAGATGGATGTAAAGAATGCCTTCTTGCATGGTGATTTGCAAGAAGAGGTCTATATGGAGCAGCCACCAGGTTATGTGCATGCTGTTCATCCTGAGTTTGTTTGTAGGTTGAAGAAAGCCTTGTATGGCTTGAAGCAAGCACCTAGAGTATGGTCTGACAAGATAGGACAGTATCTTGTCACTATTGGCTTTCCGATTTCCAAGGCAGATTTCTCACTTTATGTGAGAAAAACAGAGAAAGGTATTATGCTACTTGTCATTTATGTTGATGATTTGATTATGACAGGTGACAGTGATGAAGATATTCTTCATGTGAAAATGCTATTGAAGCAAAAGTTTGAGATGAAGGATTTGGGAGAGCTGCGTTATTTCTTGGGCATTGAGGTGATTAGATCACGAAGTGGGATATAGGTCTTGCAGAGGCAGTATGGATTGGACATGCTGTCCAAATATGGGATGACAGGTTGTAAGCCTATTTCAGTTACTTTGGAGCAGAATGTGAAGCTGAGCGCAGATGCAGGTGAGCTTCTGGAAGACCCTACTATGTACAGACGCATAGTAGGAAGTTTGATTTATATGACTATTACCAGGCCAAATTTGAGCTATGCTGTTGGATTGGTAAGTCAGTTTATGCAGGCTCCAAGGAAATCACATTTGGATGCGGCTAGACGCATACTCAGGTATGTGAAGTCCACATTGCAGTATGGACTATTTTATGAGACTGGGGTTCAGATACAGTTGCATGGATACACTGATGCTAATTGGGTTGGTAGTATTTTTGATAGACGATCTATCAGTGGGTATGTGTTCTCTTTTGGAAGTGCTGCAGTCACTTGGAGCAGCAAGAAACAGCCTACAGTTGCCTTGTCGAGCACAGAGGCTGAGTACAGGGGTGCAGCAATGGCTGCATGTGAGGTAGCTTGGTTGCACAAGCTACTTTAGGTCAGTTGTCATTTATATGTGATAACATGAGTAGTATACACTTGGCAAATAACCCAGTCTATCATGCTAGAACAAAGCACATTGAGGTGCATTATCACTATGTGCGGGAGAGGGTTTTACTAGGTCTTATTGATCTAGTTTATGTCAGCACAGAGGATCAGGTAGCTGACATATTCACGAAGGCATTGGGCGCAGAGAAGCTGCGCAAGTTCAGAGACCTGCTTGGTGTGCAAGAATTGGGATTGAGCTCGAGGGGGAGTGTTGAGAGATCGAGCTCCACTCGTGATATGCGAGGGTGACCGTTGTGCATTTATATCACCGACTTGTCAGTTGCAGATGCGGTTAGTACACCGCCCATGAATAATAGCTAGATGACAGCTATCCTTATCTACTCTAGTTCGTGGCTCAGTTAGTATGCCACCTTAGTTATTTGAGTTTGGTTTGAGACCCATATATAGGGTTCTTCTATTTCTTTGTATGAGAGTTTTTTTTTTGGCTTACACAACTAAGAAGAGGAAAACTGTTTTCAGCCTCCACCTCTGTGTGTATTCCCCCATTGTGCAAGCAAGAAAGCTACAAGTGAGACTCCTTCCTTCTCTCCCACAATCTTGACATGGACATGGAACAAGACGATTGGGATGAGTTAAATGAGCTTGCACGCTCAACCATCAAGCTATCGATTTCTGATGCCTTGCTGTTTAACATGGAAGGTTTGGATTCTGCATATGCTATATGGACTAGACTGGAAGAATTGTATGCACAAACTAGTGCTGCAAGCAAAGTGTATTGGCTGAAAAAGCTTATGGATTTGCGTATGAAAGAGGGTACAACAATGTCTACTCATTTGAGTGAGTTTAACTTCATTTTGACCCAGCTAGTTGCTTTGAAGTTCATGATTGATGAGAAATTTAAGGCTACTTTCTTGCGTTGCACTCTACCAAAGAGTTGGGATATATTCAGGACTGCTATGAGCAGTTCTAATGTGATCCTTTTGTATGTTGATGTAGAGAGTGCTCTACTCATGGAAGAAATGAATCGGCAGAATAATGCATCCAGTAAGTCCTCCAGTGCTTTGCATACTAGGGGGCAGATCACAGCAGAAAGACAAATATGATAACAAGGGACGCAGTAAATCATGTGGCAAAGATGTTGAATGCTATCATTGTGGTAAGAAGGGTCACTTTAAACGTGACTGCTACAAATGGAAGAAAGAGAAAGGAAAGTGCAAGAAGATAGATGATAGCAAGGAAGAAAAGAAGGACAGTCAGTCTAAGAAAAGCAGTGTAAAAATTGAAGAGGTAAATGTAGTCACTCATGAAAGTGATAGTGGGAGTGACGTACTCTTTGTCTCTTCACACTTTGGTGTACATGCTTTACTTGCAAATACAGATGATGACATGCATACTTGGATTCTCGATTCAGGTGCTTCCTTTCATGTCATCTCTCATCGTGAGTAGTTCTCTGCCTATACAAGGGATCGAGATGGTGTTGTCCATCTTGGGGACAACTATGCATGTGAGATTGCAGATATTGGCAGTGTGCAATTACAGTTTTAGCATGGCTCTGTCTTTACACTTTAGCATGTACGGCATGTACCTCAGCTCAATAAGAGCTTGATTAGCACAGGGCAGCTAGATGATGATGGTTTTCATACCACCTTTAGTGATGGAAAATGGAAGATTTGTAAGGGATCTAGAGTGATTGCCAAAGGTTGCAAAGAGTGATACTTTGTATCCACTTCATGTATCTAGTGTGTGTGACCAAGCAGCCGAGCGTTTCTTTGTGGCATGGCCGGTTGGGACACATGAGTCAAACAGGAATGAAAGTGCTTTCTTGTTTGGGTTACTTGCCTTGTCTTCGTTATGCTGATTTTGAGCCGCATTCGTAAAGAAAAACGCAGCAAACTTGAGCCAAAGTCCTATAAATGCATTTTCCTAGGATATGGTGACGAGGGTAAAATGGGATATAAATCGTGGGATCCCGAGAAAAGGAAAGTAGTACGCAGCAATGGCGTTATCTTCTGGGAAGATCGCATGCACAAACAACCTGAAAAGACTGAGGAGGTCCATAGGGTTGTATTTTGGGAAGAAATACCTTTTGGACAGTAAAATGTGCCCACAATACTGCAGCAAATACATGCTGTAAATGAACCTGTAAATGCAGGAAATGATACTGGAAATGATCAGCCAGCTATTGACCATGAAAATGAGCCACTACATGTACAAGAACAGCCAGGACAACAAGGTGTTAATGCTGATTTGCAGGCTGAAATGCCAGGACAGCATGCTGAAAATGGAAAATTGCAGGAACAGCCAGGAAACAATGACCATTGGGTTAGGAGATCGTCTAGGGCTACTAGACAGCCTGATAGATTTGTTCCTGGTGCAAACAATGTGGTTGATTATGTTATGCTAATAGACTGTGGTGAACCGTCTTGCTTCAAGGAAGCAATGGACAGATAGGACAGCAAGAAATGGTATAAAGCCATGTTGTCAAAGATGGAATCTCTTGAGAAAAATAGCACTTGGGACTTGGTGCAGTTGCCTAAAGGGTAGAAAACCCTTCCATGCAAATGGGTTTACAAGATGAAGGTCACTTCTGGTTTCTCACCAAAGTACAAAAGTAAGATTGGTTGCAAAGGGGTACAAGCAGGAGCATGGAATTGGCTTTGATGAGATTTTCTCTCTTGTAGTCAAGATGACTACATTGAGGACCATTTTGGGCTTGGTTGTAGTTGAGGATATGGAACTCATACAGATGGATGTAAAGACTGCATTTTTACATGGTGATTTGCATGAGGACATGTATATGCAGCAGCTTGAAGGGTTTGTTGAACAAGGGAAAGAGAAGATGGTATGTAAATTCAAAAGGAGTTTGTATGGGCAAACAAGCACCAAGAGAATGGTATCATAAGTTTGATACATTCATGTAGTCCCAAGGCTTTCATAGAAGTCAAGTGGATCACTGCTTGTACACCAAGAAGGCAACAGATGGCAGCCTGATTATCTTGGTTTTGTATATTGATGACATGCTGATTGTTGGCAAGGATACTCATGCCTTGGATTCATTGAAGCAAAGTCTTCATGGCAGCTTTGACATGAAGGATCTTGGTGATGCAAGTCACATTCTTGGCATGCAAATACTCAGAGATAGGTCGACAGGCTTACTCTATCTATCTTAGTAGGAGTATATCTCCAAGGTTTTGCAGCGTTTCAATATGGAGGGGAGGAAAATAATTGGGGTTTCATTGCCTCCATATGTGAAACTTAGTGCAGAGGACAGCCCTACATTTGATGATGAGAAGGCTGAAATGGCCAAGATACCCTATGCTTTAGCTGTTGGCAATTTGATGTATGCTATGGTTGCTACACGTCTTGACATTGCCTTTGCATGAGAGTGGTTAGCAGATATATGGCAACCCTTGGCAAGAAGCATTGGGATGTAGTGAAAGGTATTATGAGATACCTCAAAGGCACAAAGGAGTTGTGTATTTGCTTTGGGAAGCAGAAGGCATCTGTTGTTGGCTTTATGGATGCAGGCTATGCTAGTCATGTGGACTGCAGAAAGTCCACTTCTGGGTATGTGTTTACTTTCACAAGAGGAGCAGTTTCTTGGATCTCCAAGCTACAAAAGTGTGTTGCATTGTCTACTACAGAGGCAGAGTACGTGGTTGCCACTGAGGCATGTAATGAGGCTTTATGGCTTTCACGTCTAGTGGGAGAGCTTGGCATCACAGAGTTACCTGTTTTCCATTGTGATAGTCAAAGTGCTATCATGCTAGCACAGAATCTTGTCTTTCATGCAAAGACGAAGCACATACAGGTGAAGTATCACTTCATTAGAGATGTACTTGACAGCAAGAGCATTGAGGTTGTCAAAGTGCATACAGATGATAATCCTGCAGACTTTCTCATGAAGGGTCTTCCAGCAAAGCGATTTGCTCATTGCCAACAGATGATGGGAGTTGGATAGATATATGTATTTCAGCTTTGTACATACCTAGACTTAGTTAATTTTTTTCTCCTCTTAAGGTACATTGCCTTTAGGTGGGAGGTTGTTGGGAATAAAGGCTCTCGTGCCTTTAAATGTGCTGGGGTGTGAACACACCCTTAGCACTTGTACTTACACATATATATCTATCTAAAAACCTAAAGGTACTGACTCGTCATTGCACTTACAAACGTGCTCACTCTCTACTTTGCTCTATATCTCTCTCTCCGTCTCTTCCTACGTGTAAAGACTGACTATCTCAATCTCTGTGCCGGACCTGTCACTACATGGAATACAGTGGTAGCAGCAAGCGTACCATTGATATTCAGTATTGAGTTGAGTTTTTCTTGTCAATTAGATTGCATTTATATAATAATAAGGAAGAGAGTGAATTGTAGTTTGGATGAAAGTCAAGTTGGAACTTTAGATGAAAATCCCTTAGCACTACTTTTATACTACTATGTTTATGGATGCAAATTCTTACTTTGACTGAAATGGTATCCATATTTTCAAACAATCCCTTCCAAAATAAACTAGTCGTCTGAGGGTCTCGATCACTAATGATCGACTCTAACATACCATGATACTTAAATATGTGTTGCAAAAACAATCGTGCCATATACTTAGCCTTTATTTTCTTTCTTATCAGAATAAAATGGGCTTGTTTTCTAAACTTGCAAATGATACTTAAATATGTGCTGCAAAAACAATTGTGCCATATACTCGGCCTTTATTTTTTTCCTCATCAGAATAAAATGGGCTTGTTTTCTAAACTTGCAAATGATAGTCCATATTCCATCATTCCTTGTAGGTGTTTTAGGAAGCTCAAAAATAAAGTCCATTGCAATACTCTACCAAGGCCCATCTGGAATAGGCAAGGGCTTCAACAAACTGGGCATCTTTTGGCTATCATGTTTTACCTTCTAACATACAATGCATGTCTTAACAAACTATTCTATATCATGCCTCAAAGTTAGCCAATAAAAGAAATGCTCCACTGCCTTGACCATGGCATCAATACCTCTATGTCTTGCATACGAAGGAGCACGGCTTTCAGTAACTTTGGCCCTTAACTGCTTCGTGACAGACAGTCATCTATGCATCATTAGAAATCCATCACTTAGCACAAAGTGTTCATGCCTTTGGCCATTGCAAAGCAGATTATAAACATTAGCAAAGTCTGAATCAACAACATATTGCTTTTTCATGGCATTCAATTGAGTGTAAAACCATGTTGACGACTAAAATTTATGGCTTATGTGACACTGCATCAGTTACAACATTCTTTTTACCATCAATATGTACAATTTGAAAGTGAAACATAGAGAGAAAATTTGCCCATCTCATATACCTCTTTGACAACTTTGTCTACGTTAAAAAGTATCTCAAAGTTTGATGGTTTGTTTGCATTGTAAAACCAGTCCCCCAATAAATAATGTTTCCACATCTAGATCGAGCAACACAAGCACAAGATCTAAAGTTATATTTTTCTTTAACTTTTCAAATACTGAAATTTCCATTGTTGTTCATCTAAATGGTATATTCTTCTTTTGCAAGGCATGCAATGGAGATGCAATTTCAGCAAACTTACGTGCCTACTTTCCGTAATAACATAAACCTAAGAAGCTGCGGATTGTCAAAAGATAACATACCAGCGAGACAATAGGGTTTGCGGGGAGGAACAGGGAGTGAACTTGGCAAACATGGAGAAGAGAAGAGAAGAGAGAAGAAACTCTGATGAATGGAATGATGAAGATCTGAATCATGGAGTGAATGTGATACAAAGGAACAAGGGTGCCGTAGCACAAGTAAGAAAATGTCCTCTCGAAGGGATGTGAGGGTAGTGGAGAGGCTGGAGAGAAGAGGTAACGGATTGAATGAATCAACCGTGAGGAATGAATAAAAGAGTGACCTATAAATAGGCACAGTCAGTCTAGGATGGCGCCCCTTTTTGGGACTGCAAACCCTAAACGCAAAACGCAGAAACACAAAAACGCAAACTGCGGGTGAAGGGTGAAGGGTTTCTCAACACCCCCTCTTAGGCCCAAAAAGGGGAATAAGAGAAGAGTGAGGTGGAGATGCAATGCTATATACTGAAGAATGCTCATGCAACAGTGTCCCTCGTAGGGAAATTGTTCACTTGCCCAAGTGTCCTAGTACAAAGATGATGAAAACATGCAATGCATAGGAGGAATGTCGGACTTTGTGTGGTGCCGAGAACCATAAGGATATGCCCGTACTCAATCTTGGAAGGTGGCTCCATGCTGACCAAGTGACCAAGGCAAGAAGATGTAGAGGATCCCTAAGATCCAAGATTTCCACCGGAAAGGGAACCTACAGTAAAGACCAGTAGACAGAGTGAATTGGAGAATCCGAAACTCAACCTCAGAAGAGAAGCCACTAGCTGCATGCACCCATGTTGGAAGGAATACAAAGGCCTTGTCACCAAGTCGTGGCTGAACCTCCGAGATCCCGATCTAGGCGGTACCTGAAGATCTTGGATATCAATAGAAGAGATGACTAGTCGAAGACAGCCACCCTAAGAAAGTAGAGGATGGGTGGAGAACTTCATGTGGAGTAGGTTTCCCCTCTGAGGTGGGAGGTGGAGGGGCCCCCGCTGAAGTCGAAGAAGAAGTAGATGCCCCCTCTGAGGGCAAAGAAATAACATCCCCCTTTGAATTCCCCTCTGAAGTAGATAGGGAATCCAAAAACTCATGGATCACGGACTCTGAAATGTCTGATGATGAAGGAAGTGCTGCCGGTCGTGCCGAAGAAGGTATTTGGGGTGCCGAAGAGCTCCCAAAGGTAGCCTCTCGAACTTGAGTAGTCGAGGGTGGGAAAGGGTGGGGCTCAGAATGAGTAACGGGTGGGCAACAATCGTTGTCTTTAGTGGAGCGGACTGGGTAGCCGAAGAAGAGGAAGGAGTCGAGCAGCCACTGTCTCTCGCAGGAGCGGATTGACGAGGAGATGGTATTAAAAAATCATTGTCTCTCGATGGAGCGTACTGCAAAGCCATAGGTCGTGGAAGCCACTGTACTTGAAAATAAGTGGTAGAAGACTGCCGCTGGCATTGTGACAATCTCCAGGAGGTAGTAGTGCCAATTGATCCTCCATGTGCTCGAAAGGACTTGGTGCGCATCGGATACGTCTTATTGCCTTGAGCATAGTACTCTGATAGTCGATGCAAAACGATCTCTGTGGCCCAGAAAGGAGAGGTGGCACAAGGAGTGCCTGGTGGAAGATGCATATACTCCGTGGGAATGGGGAGCAAAGGTCGAAGTTGGCAAGCATCGGTGGTTGCCACTGTAGGAGCACCCAATAGTCTGGTCATCTATTGGTAAAGAAGCCATGGATATCAGTGTGCCTTATTGAAGAAGGAAGAGGTCAGCCACCATGAACCACGAACTGCAATGTCCGCCTCAAGGGGTGGGAGAGCAATGGAAGGGCTAGAAGTGAGCTGCCAATGGGAGGAGGATGCGACCAGTAGTAAGAGGTTGCAACCAATATAAAAACGCAAGTGAGAAGAGAGAAAGACTAAAAAAGTAGGTTGCAGGAGAGAAATACTAAAAACGTAGGCTGCAGGAGAGAAAAGACTAAAAACGCAGGAAAAACCAGCAGTAGGAGTCAATATGCTGAAATCAGCTCCGAATAGTGTGTAGCAGGCTAGAAACAGGCGCTAGAGTGTTCTAGACAGCAATGGCTAGCTTGGACCACGATATCCTCCGCGTTTGGGGTGTAGGCAGCAAGCTGAAACACTTGAAATCTGCAAAAACGAGATTGTTTTCTGAATGGAGAGTGATCAGCAACTATCGCTTTGCTGTAAACAGCTGCAAATTGTAGGTGGAAGGCTGGAAATAGGCGCCAGACTGTAGATGACAGTAAGGGACAGCTGAGACTGCGATGTCCTCCGCGAAAGGGGTGTGGGCAGTAAGCTGAAAAACCTGAAATCTGCTAAAACGAGATTTTGATGCAGCGGAAGAAGAAGAGAAGTGGATGCCGAATCCGGCATTGGTCTTTGCCTTCACTGGAGTGGAGGATCTTTGCCGCTGTTTGAGTAGATCCAGCTTTGATACCATGTCAAAAGATGACGTACCAGCGAGATAGTAGGGTTTGTGTGGGGAGAAACACGGAGTGAACTTGGCAAACATGGAGAAGAGAAGAGAAGAGAGAAGAAACTCTGATGAATGGAATGATGAAGACCTGAATCATGGAGTGAATGTGATACAAAGGAACGAGGGTGCCGTCGCACAAGGAAGATGATGAAGACAGCAATGAACCACAAACCGCAATGTCCTCTTGAAGGGGTGTGAGGGTAGTTGAGAGGTTGGAGAGAAGAGGTGACGGACTAAATGAATCAGCCGTGAGGAATGAATGAAAGAGTGGCCTATAAATAGGCACAATCAGTCTAGGATGGTACCCCTTTTTGGGGCTGCAAACCCTAAACGCATAACGCAGAAACACAAAAATGCAAACTACAGGTGAAGGGTTTCTCAACATGGATCTCATGCACATTTCTCAAAGGTGGACATGATTGTATTGCCTCAATCTTTGTAGGGTTCATGCGAATACCATCAACCGATATAATATGCCCCAAAAAGTGGATTTTATGCAAGAAGAATTTATTTTTCTTGTTATTGATGACTAGCCTACGCTCATGCAGTTCCTTGAACACAATGTCCAAGTGTCTGCTATGTTCTACCTCGTTCTTTGAATAGACAATCATGTCATCAAAGAAAGTGCCCACAAATGCTCCATGTGGCTTGAAGCTGCAATCTATCATCCGATTAAAAGTGGCAAGAGCATTCCTAAGTCCAAAAGGCATAACAAGAAACTTATACACGGTTGAATATGGCTATCCCTTGCAATCTATCCATAACATTATCGATCCGAGGAATCAGAAAGTAATTCTTTATCGTGATCTTGTTCAGAGCACAATAATCAGTGCACATATGTCATGAACTATCATTTTTCTGCACCAAAAGCACTGGAGAACAAACATGAGATGAGTTTTACTGAATCAACCCTTTTTCTAACAGCTCATTCACATGACTCAATCTTCTCTTGTTGGGCTACACTAACCTTGTAGGGTGGCTTATTAGGTGGGCTACTTCCAAGGATAAGATGGTGCCATGATCTTTTGGCTTTTCAAGTGGTGGGTGGTTGCCCTAAAAGTGATTGAGAGAAGCAATCAACATACATTTTCAGAAATGACATATGATCCTTCTTTAACTTAGACATGTTCCCAACATTTTTACTGTCATCTTTATCCTTAGTAAAAATCGAGTACATTGAAAGATGATTTTTCATTACTTTAGAAATGGTAGCTGCAGATACAGTAGGGACAGATTTACCTTTCCACTTTACATCATGTGAGTATCTTTCCCTTATGCTGAATAATGATTTTTTTTTGCACAAGAATCAATCACTACCTGATTAAATCCCTGCTTTCTTTAGGGAGCCTACAAATATATTTTTCCACTTGCTCATGAAGGGGTATGGAGCGATAAGAAATAATAGGCAGCAATGCATCCCAAAACTTCTTATTATATTGCTCCAAATTCTTACATTCCTAAGTATCCAACTTATTCCAAGCTGTCATGATGTCCACCTCAAAGGTACTTGTCAACTAATTTGATGCAAATATTTGCTTGAATTGTGCCCATGTTGACGGTGCTCTACCTTGTATCAAAAGAGTGGACCAACATTGTAATGCATTCCCTTTCAAGAAAGTGGCTGCCTTTCGAATCTTTGAGGACTCGGTGAAGTTTCCCCTTGGATAGGCTATATCAAACTGCTGAATGAAAGTCTAAGCTTTCAGCCTATCTTGTGTATTACTGAAAGACTCAAACTTCATTGCTTTTCCACTCTTATCATATTCTTTTGCTACCCCTTTGGATGTCAAGTTGTCATATACTAGCTGCTGCAAAAAGGGTGCATTTGTTGAATTTACATCAAAACCAATGCCAAATGGAGCATTTGCATGACCAGCATTCATTCCTTGAGCCCCATAAGCATTTAGGGATGTAAATGTAATTCTAAACATACTACTTTGTGCCCCAAGCATCAAACCAATGCTGCCATACATAGATAGGGTTTTGCATATTTCCAATCATACCCGAATACATTGGGCCTTGCACATCATGCATCGATTACTGTATACCATAGGGATTTGTGCCATACATTCCCGTATGTGGTTCTTGTCCAACCATAGCGTACTTTCACCAAAATATCTTGGCTGCCTCATCATAACATGCATGCCCGACTATCCAAAATCCATTGGATTGGCACTTTTGTGATGGCCTTGCATTTGCATTTCTTACCCCATAGGTACCAAGTGTTTTGTTTCATTAGCATCTTTGGGAGCTTCAAATGAAGGGTTTGGCATTATCTTCAGTGCATCTTGCTATCACGAAGGTGCAGAAGATGCCTTCTTCTTCTTGCCTTTGTTGTCCTTCTTTGGAGCATTCAAAAATCAGGTAAATTGAGGATCCTTTGCCAATTTAGCAAAGAGATTTTCTTCTATGTGAGCCTTGTCCAAGGTCAGCATTGCATTTCCTTCATTCCCATGTGAATGTTCATAGTGAGAGGCATCATTACTGCTTGAGTCCATCTCACTTTATGAAGATATATTGCTGTAATTTCTCAGCTGAGAATAAAAATCAGCACTAGCACAAAGCTTTGGCTTGCAATTGGGTGCCTCGGGCTCATTAAATCAAGCAATTGAGTGATATCTTGGCAATGGAACCATGAAACCAGCCTTTCTTTCGTGGATGGGTAGTAATTCCCTGATCACAACTTAGTTATAGTTGTAATATTTATTAAAACTGAGAAATGCAAAATAACTTACAATCTTGGCAATGGAACCATGAAACCAACCTTCCTTCCGTGGATGGGTGGTAATTCCCTGATTACAACTTAGTTACAACAGTAACATTTATTATAAAATTGAGAAATGCAAAATAACTTACAATCTTGGACAATGGACACCTTATTGGCCCCAAAATTGGCACCCTTTTTCGTATTTCTTCAAACTTGAAATGCAAAATAACTTACTATCTTGGACAATGGACTCCTTGTTGGCCCCAAAATTGACGCTCTTTTTCGTATTTCTTCAAGCTTGAAAAAATTCCGAAAGGGGCGCCAGTGTTGGGGCCAACAAGGTATCCATTGTCCAAGATTGTAAGTTATTTAGCATTTCTTAGTTTTGTAATAAATGTTACTACTGTAACTAAGTTGTAATTAGAAAATTACCACCCATCCATGGAAGGAAGGCTGGTTTTATGGATCGTTCCGCACTCCTTATGCTGGTTGCCCTTTCTTGATGGGGTTTCACACTTTAGACTAGTAAGGCTTCCTTGAGGCAATTAGAGAAGAAATGCTCTAAACACAAAAAACACACAACCAATCGTACAAAAACGCACAAAGTGATAACACAAAACATAGTTAGGGTTAGGGTAACTCAGAGACAATGAATACACCGAATAATGAAGTGAATGACTACTGAATATACGATACTCATGCAACAAATACACTATACAATGAATACTGGACATTAAACTCTCGTATCTCTAGGATCAAGGCAAAAGTTATGAGCTGGAAAGTGTGTTGTACTTTGAAACAGATCTCGAAATACAGCAAGGGGAAGGTTTGACCGTGATATCCTCTGTGAACGGGGTGTGGGCAACAGATATACGGCTGTTGAAACCTATAAAAACAAGATTGAAGAAGAGTGGTGGGCTACATGTCTATTTAGAGAAAGTTTGGGGCACTTAAATTAGGGTTTGGATTGTGGAACACAACTACTCTCTAGAATCTCGTTTTTTAAAAAATAGTAAGGTTTTTTCATTAATTAAGCATGTTTTGGGATTGTTTAAGTTAGGCTAATGCATTTTTAGCTCAATATTCCCTCTCACGCCCATAACTGAGCCATGAGAAATAAGTCCTTGTGTTTATTTTCTTTTACTCTAAGGCGTCCCATCCCAAAGCAACCAAGGCATCGAGCAAAGGGTATGCGTCGACTGCCCAATGACCTACCAAGACTACAGAGACGATAGTTATCTTATTGAGGGAGCCCAAGTAATCATCGCAGAGAGGCTAAGGTATAAGACCAAGGATACTCATCGGCTACCCAAGGGCCTACCAAGTCTTGCAACCACAGATGGAATCAATAATGAACTTTCTTCTTTTAGATTGTTTTGAGGGCTTTGTTTTAGTTTGTCACGAGATTTAGCATTAAATGAGGGTTTCAAATTAGTTTTTGTCTCATTGAGTCACTATGCCCCAAAGTATGGGAAACAAGGATGGATAGCCTCTCTATCTTTATAAAACAAACAAAACAATCCCATATACTATTAGAATAAGTACCTAGGGATTACCTAAGGATGTGTGTATATATCAATTATATAGAGAATATATGGAGAGACAAGCAATACGATGTGTGAGCAAGCAAGGCAAGCAAAGCTAGCACACAAGCATAGGAAAAAACATTGCCTTTGGAGGCTGCCATATGCAATGCTACAAGTATGATGGATCTAGAGTCGACCACTTCGAGAGTGACTGTAAAGAGATAAGTACACATATATACATGTTTACATGAAGAGAAAGCCAATGCATGGGGTAATGCAAAGGAAGATGCAAGTTTTCATACTCATACAAAATGTGATGCAATGGTGCCACTTAAACAATGCTCTTGTAGGGGAATTATTCGTATGCCCAAGCGTTATTTTACAATCATGTCATACTGACAATGTAGATGAAGTTACAAATGTCCATAATGTGCGTCCTCTCATAGCCAATCTAAAGAAGTAGAGGAGGGTATACCCAAGCCGATCCAAGGTACAAGGTACTATAGAATTGGCGTGTTGACCACCTTGGCTAAAATATTTATAAAATTATCACTGGAAGCCATAAACTCTAGGCGAATAGTGTCTAGCTTAACCTGCTCTCTCGTGAAGTGGAAGTGAACCACTAAGTGCCGTATCCAAGGTGTGATGATCAGATTGCCCACAGGGGCAATGACACTGTGGTTGTTACAATAGACAACTGTAGGCACCTCATAAGGAAACTAAAGCGCAGCCAACAAGTTGCTTAGATAGATGGCCTCAATGGTCGAAGAGAGTTCGATACTCTGCTTGGATTATGGAAGCCATCACCATCTTCTACTTATAGCTAGCCCAAGAGATGGGTGCTGTGTCCAAGGTAAAATGGTAGCTGCTATGGGAATACTAGGTGTCAAGATCTCTTGCTTAGTCATAAGCAGTGTACCCCTGCAAGCATATGCCATGACCATAAGTGAGTCCATAATTGAAAAAACACCTTAAATATCTTAACACACGAAGACAAGCAATTCAATGAGACATTCTAGGTGCATTAAAATACTGACTAAGAAAACTAATTGAGTATGCAAGATATGGCCTAGTATGTATCAATCAAAGTAGTTTCTCTACAACAGAGCGATAAGTGTGAGCATCAAAAGGTTGACCCAAGGTATCCTTATGTAGAGACGTGGACATTGGCCGGGTTTGATCGATGCAATATTGTTCCATGAGTTATAGGGCGTACTTCTACTATGATAGAAAGATACTTCCCTTGGATAGAATAATCTCCATTTCCAAGAAATAAGACAACAAACCTAAGTCGGTCATCTTGAATGCAATACAAAGCTTTACCGTGATTTCAGCTATGGCCGCAGAACCTGAGCCAGTGAAAAGTATGTCATCAACATACAATAGGGTATAGTTGATCCCCACTCTAATGGTGTACACATATAGATTTGAATCATAGGGGGTAGAATGGTATCCATGAGTCCATAAGAACTCGTTCATTTTGTAGTACCAAGATCTCGGCGCTCGCTTTAGCCCATAAAGAGCTTTTCACAAGCGAGAGACCTTATCATTCCGGTCAATAGAAGAAATGTTGAGAGGTTGCTCCATATAGACTTCCTCCTCCAAATAATAGTTCAGAAAGGCACTTTTGATATCCATCTAATAGATCGGCCAACCGTGGTAAGCGGCAGTGCAACCAATAGACGAAATGATGCCAACCGAGTGGTAGGTATGAAGAATTCTTTATAGTCTCAATGCCATACTTTTTCCCAAAACTTTACACTACAAGGTGAGTCTAATATTTTTCTACAATACCATCAGTTGTCTTGAAAATCCACTTCGTCCTGATGACTAGCTTGTGACGAGGACAATCCGCCAAATTCAGTCAATACTTTCTAGTTTCTTTTTCATGGTCTCATGCCACAGAGAGTCCTAGAGAGCCTCTTGCCAACTATTCGGCTCGAAATGCGTAATATAATCGGATGTAAACAACAATGCATATGAAGCCTGAGGAATGAGCTGAGTAAACCTTCTAGGGTACTCTGGAGTGAAATCTGGTGCAAGGATCCCCGAATTCCACATGCTATGTTGGTACCAACGAGGTAACGGATTTCATAGAGAGGGCTTGGGAGCTAAAGTGTCTGCAGGAAGATCAAGAGTGGGCAGTAGACCGGGCTCAAAAGACAGGATCTCATGTGATGTGAGCAAAGGTGAGGACGCAAAGTTTGGTGTAAAAGACTGCATGATGTTCCTCTCATCAAAGACAACATCCCTCCTAATGATCACCTTGTTCGTCCGAGGATCAAATAAATGGTAGGCTTTCGCTTCAAAAGAATAGCCCACAAAGATTAAGAGATTAGCCCGAGGGGTGAGCATTCCTATCTTGTCATCCAGTGTGTGTATATAAGCACAACTACCAAAGACTCTAAAATGAGAAACAACAAGCTGAGAGCCAAAAAATGCCTCGTTGGAGTCTCTTTAGGGATCGCTGTAGTCGAACATTGTTTCAGGATATGCATCAAAGTGTTAACAACCTCAACCCAAAGGCGCTCAAGGAGCTTTGCTGTGAACAACAGAGAGCATGCCATATTCATGATTGTCCGGTTCCTATGCTCTATGACTCCATTCTGTGTAGGGGAGTTGGTAGAGGTGAGTTGGCATGCAATGCCCTGCTTCTATAGAAACTTAGAGAACTTGTGGAAGGTAAACTCGTCACCAGAATCACTTCTCATAGTATCCACACGATGTCCAGTCTTGTTTTGAACCAACAATGCCCAAACATTGAAATAAGTGAAGATATTTGACTTGTGCTTGAGGAAGTATATCCACATGTACTTAGAGAAATCATCTACTATAAAAAAAAATACAGCGCGCCATTCAAGGTGGCAATGGATATGGAACAACAAAGATCTACATGAATGAGCGTAAGGGGTTTCTCAACACGTGTGGTAGATAGTTGAGGGAAGGGTGTATAATGTTCCTTACCTAGTTGACATGCTTTACAGGCCTCTTGAGATAGTTTTAGGTGTGGAAGACCCTCAACTATCCCTTGGTACGATAGTTGATAAAGAGAGTCATAGCCAAGACGTCCTAAGTGAAAATGCCAAAGACGCTCAGAGTTCGTGGGCTCCATGTGGTGGCCAAGGCTTAGAAGTGATGAAACTTTGAATCATCCACAATCGGCTCGATAAGAAAATGGGTCGCATGATAAAGGCGATTAGGCTGTGCCGTGTTGCAAGCAATCACTAAACTAGTTTGAGAGTCTAGGAGCTTGATTGTGGTTGTTGTGAAGAAAACTACTTGCCCCAAGTGACAAAGTTGCTGAACGAACAATAAGTTCACCCCAAGCTAGTGGAAGTGATAGACGTCATCTAGTGAAGCCAGATTGAGATCCTATTCAATGGTAAAATTGAAGCTACTCTAGGCTTGAATCTTGACCAAGGGGTTATTTCCTACATGGACTGTCCCGATCGCAAGGGCTTGAGAAATGAAAATATCTTCTATAGGAGTCATGTGATGGGTGGCTCCACCTTTCCACAAGCCAAACAGGGGAGGATGTGCTCGGCTATGACAAGTAGGCTTTTATAATCACCTCATTGAGAGGCAACTCGCAAATGTAAATAAGACTCGCATCCAATGTCTCCAAGGAGATGATGTGGGCCTCTGCAAACCAGTCAAACAAACCCTCTAGAGTTGAGTAGTTCGCTGATTGTGATGGCTGATTGGTGGCAGTGTGGATTTGGCCTCGCCATTGCCCTTGCTGGGGGTTGCCACCACCCTGCTTTCCTTGCTGATGTTTACCCGACTCGGGTACGTGTTGAGCTCGAGTGCTAACTGGAATGCAAGATTGGAATGAGCAGGGATAGAGTTGAGAGTTGAGAGAATTGAATAAGAGTGTACCAGTGTGTTGCATGGTACACAAATAATAAAAATGTATTTATATGTTAGGGTACAAGTAAAGGGTGTGTTTACACCGTACGTTTATACACACAGGATAAAAGGGAGTTTACACCCAAAGGGGCTTTACCCCCAACAACCTCCCACTTAAAGGTCCAAAGTGGTGCCTTTAAACTATCCAACTCCCACTATTCAAATGCAATGCTCATGCTGAGCCTTTACAAGTCTTTTAGTGAGAACATCTACAAGGTTATCTTGGGTTTTAACCTTAGTCAATGTGACAAGATTGTCATCTAAGACCTATCGAATGAAGTGATACTGAACATCTATGTGTTTGCTACGTGTATGAAACATGGCATTTTTAGCTAGACATATTGCACTTTGGCTATCACAACCAAGCATTGGAGTATGTGAAGAAAGACCAAAATCCTTGACCAAATGGCCAACAAGCCAAATAGCTTCCTTAGAAGCTTTTGTGGCTGAAATATATTCAGCCTCTGTAGTACTCAGTGCTACAATTTTTTGCAACCTTGAACACCGAGAAATAGCTCCACCAGCCAAAGTAAAGACATACCCACTGGTAGACTTTCTAGTGTTACGATCTCCTACCATGTCCAAATCACAAAATCTTTGCAGCTCTAGTATACCCTTTTCATAGCATATACACTTGTCTTGTGTACTTTTTAAGTATCTAAAGATATATTTCATTGCTTCCCAATGTGGTTTCCCAAGGTTAGACATGAATCTACTAACAACTCCCACTGTATGAGCAATGTCTGGACGAGTTGCAACCATGACGTACATCAAAGAACCACAAGTTGATTCATAAGGTATGCCTTTCATAGTAGTAGCAATTGTATCATCTTTTAGGTAATTAGCTTTGCTAAGCTTTGTATATGGTGGTAAAGGCACACCAAGAGGCTTAGCATCAGCCATATTAAATCTGTCAAGTACTTTGCTTATGTACTTGTCTTGTGAGAGAAATGAGTGCTGCCCTCTATCTCTTTTAATGTGCATGCCCAAAATGTGTTCAGTTGCTCCCAAATCTTTCATTGAGAAGGCTGAACTCAGCTGCCTTTTAAGAGTATGTGAAGTACTCTTATGCTTTCTTGCAATCAACATGTCATCCGCATATAAAACCAGCACAATAAGACTTCCATCATCAGCCTTTTTAGTGTATAAGCAGTGATTTGCATGGTTGCGTTTGAATCCATGGTTGAGCATAAAGGTGCCAAGCTTTTTATACCACTGTCTAGGAGCTTGTTTCAGCCCATACAATGTGCGTTTCAGCTTACAAACTAAATGCTCTTTTCCTGGAATAGCAAAACCTTCGGGCTGTTTCATGTACAGTGTCACCAGGTGGTGATACTTTTTGCAATTGCTTTCCTTATTTACTTATATAAATATTTTATTTTTCTTTTCTTTAGTTGCTGCTGCTTTTTACCCCCAGAGTTCTCTTGGATTAAGCCGAGATCTTTGCATGGCCAGAAAAGGCAGCCATTGGGACAAATTGGACTAATGGTTTGTCTGAGCCTTGGGACCAGATTGAACGGGCACTGAAGAATAGAATGCCAGTGGTTTGGGACTGCGTGCTTAGCCACTGGAGATGGTGCAGGACAATGAGCTTGGCCAAGACAGAAGATGCACATGTGAGAATGCTCATGGAATAAAAGTCACCGTAATTGAGCCACATTACACTTTTTGATGTGGTTGCAATGATAAAAGTTACTCAGAACAACTTGAGGAATGCAGGGGTCACCATTCCTAAAATTTAGGGAGTTACTACTTTTGGACCCTAAAATCTGTTCGTGTCATTATCTTCGTTTTTGCACAAGGATTAATTCTTTGGTTTGTGTCGAGGTCAAATTTTGCACCGATCATGGAGAAATTTAGACCGGAAGGTTTAAACGGGAAAATTGTTACATGTATGCCATGTGGCACAAATTCCCAAAAGAGAGAGAGAGAGAGTATTTAAAAAAAAAACGTAATAGGCATGAGGGGCAGATCTGAGAGTGAAGTTTTGAGGAGCTGAGGGCAGATTGCTGCAAGTACATCAGCTATGGAGAGTACTTCTTCGTCTCTGACTCATGTACGGAGGTAGAGCTTGCTCCCTCTGGTAAACTCTCTCTCTATTCTCAGAGGAAATGCTTTGCATGATGGGCTGATTCCATCGAATATACAGTTCTATGTTTTCTTTGCACTTTTGCTGAGGCAAGAGCCTCACTGTCTAGGTTTAAGAACAGCTGATGGCTTCTCCAATGCAGGAACTAAAGAAAGTGATGACCATGCTACATAGAAACAGGGTTTTTAGTGTTGTTTGTGGAATTGTTTTACTACTGGAATGATACCAGGGTAAAAGGGATGTTGTTCTAGATATGTTGGACAGTAAAAACAGTAAATACAGAGTTCTGTAGACTGCAATTCTGCACATGAATTATTGAGTTATGGTCATAGAAAATGCTTTCCTAAAGAGGATGTTGTTTTGGACATGCTGTACTGTCCTTATGCAGCTGGGATTTACTCAGAAAATATGAAAGCCAACTGTTCACAGGTTATGTATTTTGGAACATTCTATTTTTGTAACTTTCCATCTTTTAATTGATAAAGAAATACAGAGGTGCCGGTCTTTGGGGCCAATCTGGTGTTGAGCGAGGGAGTGAGGTCTCTGTTTGTGTGTGTGTGTGTGAAAAGACCAGGTATTAATTGAAGGAACTACCGCTTTATGTGAGTCATAGACTGGTTCCAACAGCTCTTCATCCAGGTCACCATGAAGAAAAGCAGTTTTCACATCCATTTGATCCAACTCTAAATCCAAGGATGCAGTGGGAACAAACAAAACACGGAGCGTAGTCAACTTCACCACCGGTGAGAATATCTCTTGGAAGTCTATGCCTTCCTTTTGTGTATAGCCCTTAGCAACCAAACGTGCCTTGTATTTGGGCTTCCCATCAATACATTTCACCTTATAAACCCATTTATTAGGAATAGCTTTCCTATCCTTGGAGAAAGGTACAAGCTCCCATGTGTTATTCACATATAGAGACTTCATCTCTTCTTGCATAGCAAGCTCCCACTTTCTCTTGTTTTCACATGACTGTGCCTCTTTAAATGTCAAAGGCTCACCTTCATTAGTCAATAAAATGTAATCCAAAGAGGGCTGAAACCTCTATGGCTGTCTTCTTACATGTGTAGACCTTCTTACCCAATGATTTGTATTGATAGGCAATGGGCCTACATCCTTAGGTATGTGCACATCATCACCTGGTGGCTGATTTTCAACATTTTCCTGCTGCTGTAACCTGTTTTCAGCATGTTCTTCTTGCTGTCACTTGATTTACTGGAGTTGTATTTTCATAAGTGTCCATCAACTTTTTCGAGTATCAAGATGCTTAATGCCTATAAGTACGTCGTTAGATACAACCATTTTAATGTATGCAATGGCCTTCTTGTTGAGTCTAGCCCAATCCTCATTTGTCATGGCTATAGGCTTGACTTCCAAAAGAGCATCATCACAATCCTTGAGAAACAAAATGCCTTGCATCTTGTCCTTCCACAAGTCAAAACCAATGCCATCAAACCTCTTGATTTCAAGAAGGGATTTAGTGTCACTGCTACTTGACGCATTTGCAGCCATTTTTCAGCAATGTACCCAAAGATCAATACTGCAATTTATGACAGCAAACAATGAACTGAATATTCAGCTAATATCAGCCCAAATTTTCAGTCAATGAGAGCAAAGTTCAGTCCAAGTACATGTACAGCAGTAGAATGGATGACTTTCAGCAGTATAACTGAAATTTCAGCATATACTCAAAGCATACATCACTGCCAGGTGACTCCCACTTCAGCAATATCACCAAAAGTACATCTGCAACAATTCCTGATCTGCAAATGATCACTAAGATTGCTGCAACATGACTGTTCAGCAATACATCAACTCAATGGGAGCTGCCCAACATATGTACTACATACGTATGTGACCAAGTACTTCTAATACACAAAAGAAACCAAGATTCTTTGCAATTTCCTCGAAATTTCACAAGTGGGAAATGAATCTCACTGCTTATATCACCAAGATTGCATCAGCAATGTTTCCAATGTACATTTCAAACATCATTTTTGCCAAAATTCATAAATTTCAGCAAAAGCCCCAAAATTTTATTGATAAATCTGCACCGATTGCATTAATACATGAACTCGAGACCATAAAACGGGCAAAATTAGCAAGATTTGCCAAAATCTTGCAAAAGCCTTAAAATTCTTAGGTCAAAATGTACACCAATGTCAACAAATTTGACCCTGCTAAGCAAAATTTCATTGATATGATAAAAGGCCAAAATTTTTGGAACCAATGTGTGCAATTTTTGCAATTTCCTGGTTAGATTATCCTGTTATGTATGACCAACATTAGATTTGGAAAAACCTCCAAATTTTTGGGTATAAGAATGCACTAGTTTCAAGACTGTGCTTGCATATACAAACTAGGGCTTAAAAATAAGCCACTTCACAAAACAAAAAAAAACAGATTATTCGTTGGTTGCCTGTCTGCTCATGGCAGCTGACATATGATGTCCACGAGTCTATCTTGGGACCGTTGACATGACACATGATGTTCGTCAGATCGCGGGATGATGCTGCTATATGCCTTTGTTTGGCCCGGTCGACCCGTATGGTGAAGTCTATCTGGCCGTTGTGTTGGCCAGCCCCCATCTAACGTTGGGCCCATCAAACTTGGTCACCTGCTAGTGCGACTGATGGACACGACCTGTGTTGGTCGCCTTCACCCCAACTCCGTCTACTTCACACTGTCCTAGTCTGCCTCACATGTGTCAAGTGCTACCTGTCGACTGCTGTCAGTCCTGCGATCTGACACGCTTGTCGACTACTACTTGTCGTGCAACTTGGCACTTTCTTGGGAAGCGTGAACGTTGTAACCAACACTTTGATTCCAGTTTGTTGAGCTCAAGTGTTGACCAGAATGCGATACTGGAATGAGTAGGGATAGAGCTAAGAGTTGAGAGAATTGAATAAGAGTGTAGTACTGTGTTGCATGGTACATAAAGAATAAAAATGTATTTATATGTTAGGGTACAAGTAAAGGGTGTGTTCACACCCGTAAGTTTATTCACATGAAATAAATGGGAGTTTACACCCAAAGGGGCTTTACCCCTAACAGTACGGGGGTTTGATTCTTAGATTTTGTTTTCGTCTCTTGCCTTAGATCGACACTCCTTGTCATAATGGCCAACCTTTTAACAATGTTGACAATACCTATTCTTCTTGGTACATGCTACCTTCTAGGTTTGAGAGTTGATTATGATTCACTAACCTTGTTTTGATTTTGATTTTGATTTGAGTTTGGATTTTGTATGTCCTTGCCCTACTGTCCCTTTTGAGAAGATGCAACAAGAGCCCCCTTTATAGAGGACGTGTTATGAAATTAATCGAATAACCATTCATAATGCAAGAATTGATACTCAAATTCATAAAATGTGGACATCTCAGGCTATGAAATTGTAGCTTGTTAAGGAACAGGGTAACTTGATCGGTAGAGGACTTAGGAGCCCCAGTGGTTGAAAACTCAATGAGGAGATGCCGATACTCATCAACCAACTTGACTTTCAAGTCATCCTTGTTTGCGATTTTAAAGTTTTGGAGCTCATGATCTAAATTGATGCAATGGGTTCTATCCTTAGCCGTATAGTGGTCAGTTGAGTGTGCCTAATGCTTAGGTGCTAAGTTGAAATGCTGAAGTTGAGAGTGAAACTCGAGCAATAAGCCCTGCATAAGCTCGACAATAGTGGAGGTGTTTCAAGCCTTCCATGAGCGGATGACCTTGTATGTAACAAGTGTAGGATCAAGTTGTGGTTCCAACCCCTACACTAAATCCCATAGATTGTGAGAGTCTAAGGCATGCCTCATCAAGTTTCACTAAGTAGTGTAGTTTGACCTGTTGAAAGAAGTCTTGTCATTAAAAGCATACTTGGCAAATGAGAAGCTAGAACCATTAGGTGTCTGTGAAGGTGGATAGGTGGCATAGAGTGGAGGATAAGATGGCGGTGATGGTAGTGGTGGTGGATAAGGAGGAGGAGGGGGTAATGATGAATAGGTAGAAATAGGGTGTTGATATCCAACGAGTGCCAATTGATGCGGAGGTACCAAAATTGACATAGGTCCATATGGTACTGTAGGTGGAGGTGGAGGCACTAGGACACGATAGCCTTGTCCAAATGTCGGTTGGGGCACAACATAATGACCGATGGTCCACTAGGTAAGGCCATAGAGGCAAATTGCGGTACTAAACGATCCATACTTGAGTATGTTTTGGATGCTCTTCCAGAGGGATAACCCAAAAGTATGTGTGTGGGAGGTCAAGCCTCCATCCCCTGGTAAGGTGTATGGTGGTAAATGTGGTGCACTTAATGGAACTAGAAAGAAAGGTGCAGCAGAAGATGGGGGAGGGATGGGTTGGAGCCCAAATGGATTAGTGATAGATGTTTTTGTGGGAAACATGGTTGATTCCTTTTGTCCATTAAATGCATTAGATTGAGAATTGAATGAAGATGCACCTACTCCAAATTAATAATGAGAAATAAAATTGTTTGAAGGAAAAGGAAGGTAAGGAATACTTATAAGTTTTTCTTTTTACCTAGTTTTGAGTTCATAAAGGAAATCTTGACTTCCTCATTACTTAGAAACGAAATGTTATTTTTAAGAGTCTCTTTTAACTCCATGGTAGTCTGATGGTTCTCCGTCCATGTCAAATCGGGCAATAGCAAGTTGGGAGGCCCACTTGTGATCGTTTCTATCCATATTTGGCTGTGGAGATTGGAGCAGTGGTGAATGCATTTGCAATCATCTCACTTTTTTGTTGTTCCTGCTTTTGCAGATGAGCTTTCCAATCAAAGGCCAAGGTTTCTAATAGAGTACATACCTCTGATACCATGTGAATAAATGCTCTAAACACAAAAAATACAAAACTAATTGTACAACAAAGCACAAACTAATAATAAAGAATAAAATTAGGGTTAGAATAACTCAGAGACTGAACACAATGAATAATGAAGTGAATGACTTTTGAATATAATATGTTCATGCAACAAACACACTATGTGGTGAATATTAAACCTTAAACTCTTGTATCTCTGGGATCAAGGTAGAGGTTATGAGCTGGAGAGTGTGTTGTATTCCGTAATGGATCTCGAAATGCAGCAAGGGGAAGGTCTAACCACAATGCCCTCCATGAAAGGGGTGTGGGTAGTAGAGATACAACTCTTGAAACCTACAAAAACGAGATTGAATAAGAGTGATGGGCTGCATGCCTATTTATAGAAAATTTGGGGCACCCAAATTAGGGTTCGATATTTGGGACATAGTTACTCTCTAGGATCATGTTTTGTTTTAAAATAATAAGGTTTCTTCATTAATTAAGCGTGTTTTGAGGTTGTTTAAGTTAGACTTGTGCATTTTTAACTCAACACAACCTTGGAGGCCATTCATTTCACAAGTTTTCAGCTGGACATGGATCTCACTCTTCTTCTTTGAGTGCTTATCTTTTCCCCCATTGACATCGATATCTTGGGAAGAGAGGGGGTGCTTACTTCTCCTTCCATCATTCGATGGTCAGAGGGGGCAGTATTTTTCTCTTGGTATTTATAAGATTTTGGTTGCTTCAAAGACATTATGATTGTACTTGTATCATTAGGTGCTTGGGCAAGTGAGTGATTCCCTCATGAGTGAGCTATCCAACTAGCACCATTGTGTAGTATTTTGTATGAGCATGACTTATTGCATTGCCCTTTGCATTACCCTATACATTGGTATTTTCTTCTTGTTAACATGCATTTTTGTGTATGTATCCCTTTTCAATTAGAGTGGTTGACTCTAGATCCACCATATTCATAGCAGCTCACACGGTAGTCTCTATAGTAGCTTTACTTACAAACACCTTGTACTTTTCCTCTTCATTGACATCCATAGGTGGTTGGAATAGCTTGTTTATTTTGTGGTGTGTTGGATCTAACCATCCCTTTTCTTTTCCCCCAGGAACACACATACTTAATAGAATCAAAAGAATCTCACAAAAAAAAAGTTCAAAGTGGTTCCATCGTTTTTGTAGGCCCTGGTAGACAGTGGGTAGTTGACGAGCAACTTTGTCTGATGCCTTGCCATCTCTAGGGTGACCCTTTGGGCTACCTTGGTAAGATAGCGATGATCTCTTTAGTCTTAGTAAACCATTGGCCAACCGATATGCACCCTTTGTCTGATGCCATTGATGCTTTGGGATGGGACACCTTGGGATGATTATGGGCTTGAGCTTAAAAATGCATTATATAGGGTAAGGGGAGCAGTAAAAGAACAACCTCCGATAGAAGTTCATTTATTTGTTGCAAGCATGGATCAATAACAAGTCACTTTAGGTTGCTCAAATTGTTCATGGGGATGAAAAGAGAGCACGCGATTGGCAGACGTGGGTTTAAAACTCATAATCTACCGACTCGTCTGTCTCTTTTTAGTGAGGCTCCTATGTGCATTTGTTTAGCAAGAGTTTTTCACAACACATAAAATCATATCGACGACCATAACATATGCAAAAGTATCGCACCTACTTTTTTTTGGGGGGGCGAGGGAGGGGGGGAGATGCTTCATGGTGAAGTGATGAGATGTAGCCAATGCGCCAAACAATTACCCGCTTGAAGGTTGAGATTTTAGACATCCAAGTTAGGTGTCACTATACCAGCCCCTTTACCCTATTAATTAGCTCTTTATTATAGCCCTACAACATGCTTATTATCAAAACTTTCATTAAAAGATTACTTTCGTAGGGAGTGTCTGTGTTCCATAAGCCAAACCCTAATTTGGAAGAATCCTGCAATCAACCTTCCTTCTCGTAGAGAGTGTGGTAATGACTTGTAGGAGAGAGCGGTAATGACTTTCTCTTTTTTACCTCGCTGTCCGTCTTGGAAGAATTTAAAAAACTGATTAAATTGAAGATCCTTTGCCAATTGTGCAAACATATCAATTGCTTTTCTCAAACAATCTTTGAACTAGTCATCAAATTCTTCATCTTCTTGTTGATCATCAGCATTTAGTGGCCTAAAGGGACCCTCTTCTTGCTCTAAACCCACATTTTCTCCTTGTTGCCAAGTTGTATTCATATTCCAAGATTAGGCATTGCATTTCCTCTATTGCTTTATGTACCTTCTAATGGTGAAGCATCATCATGACTTGAACCCAAATCACTACACGATGACATGCTTGCTGTAAATACACTCAGCTGATCACAATTTCAGCAATATGCAACTTCATTGACTTGCATACTGAAAGAAACCCTTCCAGGAATAGAAACAACCACAAAACCGAGGACAAATCACACAAAATCTATGTGTATGGCTTTGCCATTAATCTCAAAACTGAAAAGAAACCATAAATCTCTCTTAATAATGAACAAATTTGTCATCTTCATCATTTTCATCTATAGCCTCAACCATTCTGTACAAAAGAAAAAGCAAAAGGGAAAATAGGAGTTTATGCACAAAAGACAAACGAGAGAGGAGAGAGAAAGATTGGTACCATCCAAAAGAAGAATGTGCGAGTCTTGGAAGAAAGGAGAGAAAGAGGCACATAATCAGTCATGCACTCCATCCCACCTTTTCCCCAAAAGACACACAACCCTTCATATTTTTTATTATTTCTTTGATTTTTTTGATACATTTGTATTCGTAAGACTTTAGCCTTTACATTTTAATTCTTTCTAACCTTTTACAAATGCATGTATGTACACTTTTGTGTATACTATATATTTATGATGGATGTGGATATGGCCCCCTCATGTATAAGGTGTATTTTAGTGCTTTTGCAACAAAATGAATACTATTTCCTTTACAAAAACTAGAAATGTAATATATGCATAAATATTTTTGTGCTTTGTTTTTATGTTTCTTTTGGTGTCATCACATACAAGTACCTCAGGCCGACCTACTCAAGGGAGTTGATGATATCCTGACAATGGAACCATGAAATCATACTTCCTTTTGGGAGAGGGTAGTAATAATCTGATTAATCAACAATTACAACAAGCATAAAATTCACATAAATTAAAAATGCAAATGTTACCACATAATCTTGGATAATTGACAACTTGTTGGCCCCAAGACTGATGCCCCTTGTGGTATTTATTTATCTTGAATTACAATCTGGATGGAATACAATGAGATTCCCTTAACCTCCTTTACTCTCCAATTGCCTCTTGCTATCATAAATGATCAACGAGACTTTGCACCAATTTGCCGCCTTGTTTGCTCAAGGATTGGCCTTCAATCTTCAAATCGTCCAAATTTCAGTGATTTAAATTCAAGTCTCTAGACCTTCAATTTTTGAGCATGCTTTCCGAGGTGGTTGGCAAACCCTAATTTTCTATGTAAATTAGGGTTTATAGCAAAGATTAGTTAAAATCTCCATCTCCAATGGCTGATTTTACTGAAAATTACTAAGAAAGGATGAGAATAGGCTAGAGGGTGAGAAAGAATATTGAGGAGAGAGAAAATTCAAACTTTCATCGTGAGAAAATGAAAGAAATCAATTGCTACTTTGTTTAGACAGCCATGAATGTTGTTTCCACTACTAGAACACCTTGAATATAATGTTGCTTGGTTGAAGCACCCCTCAAACTTCTCTCACTTGTTGTATAGTCTCTTTCGAGCATGTCACCAACTCTTGTAGGGTCTCCTACTGGTTCGAAATGGCTTATTAACTGTTATAGCAACAATGACTTGTCTTCATTTTTCTTTTGCTGGCAATCTTTTCATCCTTTGGGACCTCAACCTTATCCCACCTTTATTCAAGCCCCCCTACTCTTGTTTCCTTGAACCCATTTTTTTTGCCTTTTTCTAAATCGGTGTTATGACTTCTTTTACTAGAATCTCTTTTTGTGGTTCAGATTATTGTATCTAATGGATGGTCTTGTGACTTGTCTTTAGTTTTCTTTTGCTCACTGATGTATTCTTCCAATGCTTGAACTTTCTTCTGTCTTTTGTGAACTCCTCCTTTAGGACAAATAGGGGGAGGTGCTAGGGTGGGGTAGATTCTTATTCAATTTTTTGGTGATATTTATTTGTGTGTGTATGCATGTGTGATGTCAATAGGGATTGTGTGTATGCGTGCATGCATATGTGCATCTGTAGCATGATGTGAGAAAGAGAAGGCTAGTATGCATTTCTCCTCCTTGTGTTGTTGGGAAAATGTTTTCCCTAGTTGTTTCCCCAAGCCCTTGAAACATTTCTTCGGCTGTTTCTCCTAGCTCTGTAAACGCCCCGAACAATGTAGTATGCTTAACAATTATGATATTCGCTTGTTTTCGAGATTTAATATAAAGGAGAATGAACACTTAAAGCTGAAAATGAAAATTACTCACAAAATTACAGCCATGAAAATGTGAAAGTAATGGAGACAAGATTGAGGGTTGAAGATGGGCAACCCCCCCCCGAAGGAATGTATTTCTGCTCAACCCAAGTCCCTTAGGGAAGAGCTCAGTTACAATCAACCTGAGAGTGAGAAAAAGTAATTCTCACTCTCACAAGATCATGCAAAGATGTACAAACACACATGCATTATCTATTATGCAATGATAAGAACTGATTTCTTTACAATATGAGAGAAGAAAAAGGGGAATTCAGCCTTTCTCCATCGGTGATCAGCAGTACATGGATAGGGCTTGCTTCTTGTAGCTAAAATGGAAGAAAGAGCTCGAGAAGGAGGTGCTGTAATGAATTTACAGGCTTGCTGTCTTGTAAAAAAAACAGTGATAGAAGAGGGAATATGGAGGAATTTGATAATGGAGAAGTGGGGAATGATGATGGGAATGGATGGGGCCAGTTTCTGGCTATCTGTGGGTGCTGTTCGTGAGTTTACAGCAAAGAAAAATGATCTTGAATGAAGAAAAACGAGCTCTTATTTATAGGAGAGGGGAGAGCTAGTACAAAAGGGGAAAGTGGAGTAGCACAAGACAAGTGTCCAGCCACATGTCATGAGATGTGAAAAGTGGTGGGACACTTGGAAACTTGTGTGACAAGTGTCTTGACACTTGTCTCTTCTCTATGGCCTTCCTTTTTGGATTGAATACTGTCAAGAATAGAAACAACCAAATTTAGTAAGCACAGTCAGAGTACAGAACTTACTATTTTCAGAATGACATCCCTATTTTTTAGGACTAGCATTTTTAGGCTAATTCGAGGCTCCTAAAATTTAGGGACCTCCTAAAATTTAGGGATCTCCTAAAATTTAGGGACCCCCCCAATATGGGTATCATATGAAAGCTTTTTCCGTGTACATCGTAAAAATGGTATCCGAATCTTCATGTGATTTTCCTATGCAAAGAAATGTGCATTTCAAGCTTTCGGCCCACACATGCACATTATACAAGCATTTCATGATCATGCCATCTTGTTGATTGTAACTGTCTGTTCTGGTGGATCTAGCCCACACTTCAAGGCATCAATCCTTTCTGTGTGCGAGTCTAACCCTGATATGCGTGAGTTCTAGTCACAGGCGCCCAATCGGGTCATATAGGTGGAAGTGTGAACTATCTTTTCTCTAACCCACCGTGTGGGTCCACCATAACCTGTGACCACTCATCAGTGGCCAGCTCCAATGCACTTTTCTTTATATCTAATTAGTGCAAAGGAAATAAATTTAATAAATCATTATATAGAAAAATTAATGAAAAAGGATACAAATTCTGTTTCTATAGAGTTGTGACAGCCCTCTGGCTTTTATTCAGCTGTCCTCAGCTGAAAAGCTTCTTGATATTGTTGTAGAATATTTGGGTAATCCTTCATGAATTTTTCATCTACCCACTGTGCATCTGTTGTGGGTAGATTCTTGAATTTTAGCAAGAATTTTCGTGTCACAAGGCCACTTCTCATGGTTCGATCCTTAAGAAACAAAATCTTTTCAGGTTCCAAGAGTTGCTCTGTTTCTTCAACTTCTGGGGGATCTTCAGTAATGGGTTCCTTTGGTTCTGGTCCTATGTAAGGTTTTAGCAAACTTACATGAAAAGCATTGTGTATTTTCCAATGAGTAGGAAGCTCAAGTCGATAAGAAACTTCATTTATTTTCTCAATCACTTTGAAGGGTCCAAAGTATCTACTGGAGAGCTTTGGAAAAGATGAATTTTGACCAGAACCTTGTTTGAGCCTGCTTTTATCAAACTTTAGTAAGACATATTGACCTTTTTCAAAAGCCAAAGGTCTTATTCATTTATCTGCTTGCTTCTTTTGTCGCTCTTGTGCAACTTTGATAGTGGCTCGAACTTGATCCATTGTTGTTTTTAAATCTGAAGCAAACTCATCAGCAGCAAAAATCCTATCTTTAGTGCGAATAATTGGAGGAGGAATCACTTTACCCTGTACTATTTCATTTGGAGCTTTCCCTGTGGATGAGTGCATTGTATTGTTGTAAGCAAACTCCAATAATGGAAGATATTTCTCCCATTGTGACTTATGTTCACTAACATAAGCTTTCAACATATCCAAAAGAGTGAGATTCATCACCTCTGTTTGGCCGTCAGTTTGAGGATGAAAAGCTGAGGAGAACTTTAAAGTGGTTCCCAAATTCTCAAATAAAGCATGCCAAAAGTTACTTGTGAATTTGGAGTCTCTATCTGAAATGATCTCAGAAGGCATACCATGTAATCTGAAGATATGTTGAATGAAAAGTCTTGCAGCTTGTGCGGATTTCAATGTTTTATGACATGGAATAAAATGTGATTGTTTATTGAATCTATCAATTATGATCCAAATCATATCATGACCTTGAGATGTTCTTGGAATACCTGAGATGAAATCCATTGTGATAGATTCCCATGGATCTTTGGGCACTGGAAGAGGTTGCAACAATCCTGGAATCTTCTGCCTATCATATTTGGATTTTTGGCATACCAGACAAGCCTCGATGAAGTTATGTGTATCTTTTCGTAATGTTGGCCAATAAAAGTAGCGCTCAATTGCACTTAGAGTGGCTGCCCTCCCTCTATGCCCTGCATAAGGGGGTTCATGACTTTCTTTAAGCACCTTTTGTCGAACAGGAAGAGTGACACAAAGGCGATTGTTCATGAGAAGGTAACCGTCTTTGATGGAATAATCTGGATGAGAATCTCCTTGCTGTAAATTTGACCAAACTGCTGCAAAATCAGTATCTTCATCATAAGTATTCTTCATCGTTTGAAAATCTTCCTGATGAGCCACTGTAATAGTTGCAATGCGAGGCACTCTAGAAAGTGCATCAGCAACTACATTTTGTTTCCCTGGAGTGTACATAATTTGAAAATGAAACATAGACAAGAAATTTTCCCATCTTGCATGTTTCTCCTGCAAATGCTTTTGAGTCTTGAAATACTTCAAGCTTTGATGATCGGTTTTAATAAGGAATTCATTGCCTAAAAGATAATGTTTCGATATCTTTAAAACATGAACCACTGCTAAGAGCTCCTTTTCATAAATGTCATATCTTTTCTCCACATCATTTAGACGGCGGCTTTCAAAGGCTACGGCATGGCCTTCTTGATTTAGCACTGCACCAATACAATCACCGCAAGCATCTGCTTCCACCACAAATGGTTTTATCAGATCTGGAATGATAAGAACAGGTCCAGAAGTAAGAGCTGTTTTCAGCCTTGTGAAGGCTGCATTCTCTTTTTCCTTCCATTGGAAAGAGATCTTCTTCTTTGTAAGGTCATGAAGTGGAGAAGCCATATGTGCAAAATGCTTGATGAAGCGGCGGTAATAAGAACATAAGCCAAGAAACGATCGCACCTCATGTACATCACGAAGATGAGGCCATTCTTGGATTATCCTGATCTTTTCAGGATCCATCTGAATCCCTTCAAAAGAGATGACATGCCCAAGGTAATTTATTTTATGCATGAAAAATTCACTCTTTTTACCATTTACCAAGAGGTGATTTTGTTGTAGTAATTGTAGAACAATTTCCAAGTGTTGATGATGCTCCTCTTCATTCTTGCTAAAGACAAGAATATCATCAAAGAAAGTACCGACATATTGTCGATGCTCTCTAAAGATGCGCTCCATCATTCGATTAAAGGTGGCTGGTGCATTGGTTAATCCGAAAGGAACCACCAAGAATTCATAAAGACCGTATGAAGTGCGGAAAGCAGTTTTGTGTACATCTTGTGGTATTACCCTAATTTGATGATAACCACTCTTTAGATCAATGCGGCTGAAAACCTTTGAGCCTCCTAGACGATCCAAAATGTCGTCAATTCTGGGAATAGGAAACCGATTCTTCACAGTGATTTTGTTGAGGGCTCGATAATCAATGCACATCTTGAATGTGCCATCTTTCTTTTGAACAAGAAGAACCGGTGAACAAAATGGTGAGCTACTTGGCCTAATTAGCCCACGGTTGAGTAGGTCTTCAACTTGCTTTCTGATTTCTTCTTGTTGAGGATGGCTCACACGGTATGGTGCTATATTAGGAGGAGAACTGCCCGGGATAATATCAATATGATGGTCTTCTGGCCTTTCTGGGGGAAGCTGATAAGGAAGATCTTCCGAAAAACAATCTTTATACTTTTCCAAGAGCTGAAGTTGCTCTTGGTTTTCAGCATTCATATTATCTTTTACATCAGTGACATAAAGCAGACAACATTGAACACAATCCTTAATTGCTCTAGAGACTTGCATATGGCTTACCATATGTATGGTGTCTCCAGAAACTCCAGCTTGGATCTCGTACTTCTTGCCTTTGTTGGTGAGTTCTACCTTCTTTTTCTGAGAGAAGATGGTTGAATCTACTCTATGATTCCAGGGCATGCCAAGAATCACATCGCAACCATCAAGGTCTCCGATACAGAAGGTATCTTCGTCACTGTAGCCTTGAATTTGAAACTTGAGCTTGCCAATGTAGGGTATCACAGTCTTCACTGTGTCACCTTCATCAGCATTTAAAGCTTGGCGAACTTCTGCCGGAGTGTTCATCTCTTCATTCTTTAATCCAAGCTCTTTAGCTAATTGCAAGGAAATAATATTTTCATTCGCCCCAAGATCTATCAAGAATAGTGCTTGCTTACCTTGCAATTGTCCCCAAGCTTTTAATAATTTGCGCGTCTCTGGAGTGTGAGTTGTGTTTGCAACTACATCACTGATAGCATTGATTTTCACTGGCGACTTAGGCTTGTTGTCAGAAACCTTGCTTTGTCCCTTGTTTGGACATTGCTTCGCTATGTGGCCTGTTTGTCCACATTTAAAGCACTTCCCTTCTTTCATGAAGCGTTGCTTTTCTTCTTCGGAAAATTGCTTTGCTTGTGGGTATAGATTGGAGCGAAATTGAGGAGCATTAGGAGGTGCATAGGGCTTCATCTTCTTTTGATTTGATGGTGGCTGCTTTTGCCACTGTTTTTGTCCTTCATTTGGGGCTGAATACTCCTCATCATCAGCTACTCTCTTCTTATCATTCTTTTGGAATGATTTGTTGCCATTGTATTCCATTTCCCATGTCTCAGCATGGTCAATGAGTTCCCTGAGACTAGAACAATCATAATGATTAAGAGCAGTACGAAGTTTAAAATGCAAACCTCCTTGAAACTTCCTAAGCTTTTTCGAACTGCTGATCTTCTTGAAATGTTGGACCTTCAAAAGTAGCTCCCAAAATCTCTTGGTATAGTCACCAAGTGACTCATTTTTCCTTTGCCAAAGCCGATCCCATTCCATTTTTACATCTCTTTTGAAATGAACAGGAAGAAATTGGCTTTGTATCAAGTGAACAAAGGACCGCCATGATTTTGGGGCAGCATGATCATATTCCAACCCCGTCCACCAAGTATGGGCTAAGTCGGTTAAATGTAAAGCTGCAAACTTAATCTTTTCTTTTTCTTTATACTTGTCACGACCATACAAAATTTGAAATTGACGAATAAACTTCAGAAGAAGATCAAGATTTCGGGAACCATCATACATACTGAACTTGATCTTCTTTTCAAGTTGAGATAGTGACTTAGTCTTCTTCTTCTTCTTATGCCTTCGTTCATGCTCGGATATTGAGGTTGAAGATGATGAAGTGCTTGATGGGGATGAAGATGGAGACGAGGGTGAAGAATGTCGACGCCTTTGACGATGATGAGGTCTTCCACGAGAAGGGTGTGACTCTTCATTACTAGAAGAGGATTCATCAGAATAGGCGCCAGATGACTTTGAAGAAGAGGATGAGCTTCGACGCGATCTCTTTCTTGAAGTAGAATGGGACTGCCTCTTAGAAGTAGTTGGACTTCTTGATCGGCTCCTTTCATTGGTATGGCTTTGTTTCCTTGAAGTAGATGGGCTTCTTTCCTTGAATTCTTTGGGATTCTCAACTTTTTCTAATTTGAGAAGTTGCTCACGAATTTGCTGATTCTCCTCTCTAAGACTTTGAATGGCTTGAAGGATAGCACTCGATTGATCCATTGAGACTAAAGAAAAAAAATATGCTCAAGCACTCAATGCAAGGGTTGAAAACAAACAAACTTATAGTTGTAAGCACTACCAGTGTTGGGGGTGAGGACCGAGCCAAAGCTCTGATACCACTGTAAACGCCCCGAACAACGTAGTATGCTTAACAATTATGATATTCGCTTGTTTTCGAGATTTAATATAAAGGAGAATGAACACTTAAAGCTGAAAATGAAAATTACTCACAAAATTACAGCCATGAAAATGTAAAAGTAATGGAGACAAGATTGAGAGTTGAAGATGGGCAACCCCCCCCGAAGGAATGTATTTCTAGAATGACCTCCCTATTTTTTAAGACTAGCATTTTTAGGCTAATTCGAGGCTCCTAAAATTTAGGGACCTCCTAAAATTTAGGGATCTCCTAAAATTTAGGGACCCCCCCAATATGGGTATCATATGAAAGCTTTTTCCGTGTACATCGCAAAAATGGTATCCGAATCTTCATGTGACTTTCCTATGCAAAGAAATGTGCATTTCAAGCTTTCAGCCCACACATGCACATTATACAAGCATTTCATGATCATGCCATCTTGTTGATTGTAACTGTCTGTTCTGGTGGATCTAGCCCACACTTCAAGGCATCAATCCTTTCTGTGTGCGAGTCTAACCCTGATATGCGTGAGTTCTAGTCACAGGCGCCCAATCGGGTCATATAGGTGGAAGTGTGAACTATCTTTTCTCTAACCCACCGTGTGGGTCCACCATAACCTGTGACCACTCATCAGTGGCCAGCTCCAATGCACTTTTCTTTATATCTAATTAGTGCAAAGGAAATAAATTTAATAAATCATTATATAGAAAAATTAATGAAAAAGGATACAAATTCTGTTTCTATAGAGTTGTGACAAGCTCGAAACACGTTTCAATGTTTTCTAGTTTGAGGAAGCAAATTTCATAGTGTTAGATCTTTTGAGGTGCTATTTTTTAGACCACAAGACACAGTGGGAGCAGTACTTACCCTTGGTTGAGTTTGCTTATAATAGCACAGTGCATAGTTCCACGGGCAAAGTTCCATTTGAGGTGGTTAAGGATGGCAAGAAGGTAGCACCTATTCTGCAAACTAAGGATAAGATCTTTGAGACTGATCTTTATGTGGAAAACTTGGATGTAGCCTATGCAAAGATAAAATATGTACATCAAAGATCACAAGAAAAGCAAAAGAGGGTAGTTGATTGCCATAGACGTGCTTTGTAGTTTTTGCAGAGGGTATTGCTACACTTTGAAAAGGCAAGGCTGAAAAAGATGAAAGGAAGATAAAAATTGTATCTGAAGTTGAGTATGAGATTATGGGCCCCTCTAGGTGTCGGAGAAGATTAACGATTGGCATATCGGTTGAAATTACCTCCACATTGGCGGATACACAATGCCTTTCATGTTTGCTTGTTAAGATCTTTTTATGATGATGTGTCAGAGGATATGTTTACTGAAAATCAGCCTGAGATTGAGGAGCTAGATGAGATTTTGGTACATAAGGAAAGAAATGTTAAAGGTAAAGTTTCCAGGAGAAACTTGATGAAATTTCAGAATTATTCACTAATGGATGTCAAATGGATAGAAGAGGATGACTTGGCAGACCATCCTTAGTTGTTGCAGCTTTACCTAGGTGCCTTTCAGTTAGAGCTGACTTAAGTCTGACTTAAGTTCGAGCTACGTTTGATTCAATAGAGCAAGGGTTTGGAGTACTGTTCTATGCTCAAGGGGGAGGTAGCACTTCCACTCCTCCAATTATGGACGACTCTTGTATGTAGTGGATCTTGAATGCATTTAGCATGCATCCAAGATACTGTGCTGATAGTATGTTTGTCATGAGGTCACTATTCACTGTGAGATATACGTAGATGAGTATGAGTTTCACTCGGGCACTGGAACTATACTTTTGCATCAAGTTATTATTAATTTGGCATGAACTTTGCCTTAATTTTGAGACAAAAATTTTGATAAGTTTCAGCTCAGTTTTTGATCAGCTTGGTCACTTTTGGGATCGGTTTTACATTGATTGCTGGTTAGTTTTTGCAATGAGTTTGTGATAAAATTGGGGTCACATTTGCAGCAGTTTGTGATTAGTTCTTAGATGATCAAGTGATTGGTTTATTCTTAGTTTTCAATGGTTTACATTTGGTTCCATGGACAATAGCATATATTATGATGCCATTGATGATTTAACCATGGTTTATGCTTGGTTATGCCATACTGTGGTTTGGTTTTTCCAGATGAGTTAAGCTCATGAGAAATAGACATGTTACATGATAATTTGGCAACGTTTTTGAGATTCTTTGCGAGTCCTATGCTATGTTATGATTGGCTGGTAATTTTCAAAATGTGTTGGGTATATGGAATGGTTGAGTAACAGTACGCAATGTTGTGTTGACAATGATGCCTTGTGGAAATCCACTATTTTACTTTTGATGCATCTGACAGTGCAATCGAGGACGATTGGAAGGATTTTAAGAGAGGGTTATCATGAGGACATGTATATTTGAAACCTCACTTAACATGTGAATTAATTTTTAATCATATGGTTAAAGTAAATGTTGCACATGTGAGGTGTAATTGGAATTAGAGTAAATTTACAAGCCCGAGACCCAAGAAATCACAGGATGTCAAAGGCAAAAGTTGCTATAAGTTATGCCGCACAGGTACCTGGTGGTATCTGGTGTCAGTTGTTGGCCTAGGTTATTCATTTGGCCATAAGTGTCAGTTGGTGATACTAGAGAAGTGACGTTTAATGGTATCTAACGCCAATCTGATGGTCAAAGATAGCACAGAGACACTCGGGAATGGAAGTTACCTAGTCAATTTAATTATTGGCCAGTCATGTTATTTTTCTAGGCAAATTAATTTTCAGTATTTAAAGATTGAAAATTAATATTTAATTATAGATAATGTTGGAAAAACCATTTGGAAAGGTTGCCACTTGTCAAAAATGCTCATACAAGACTAAAAAACGTCTTTAGAGGTTGGAGAGAGGCAGTTTAGTGTATTCAGCCTGCAAGAGAGGGGGAGGAGATGTTGCTAGTCTGATTTGCAGCTATTGGAGGACCTTCGGAGGCAGCCAAGGGTAGGAGAAGACCAATCAACAACAGGTGATAGCATCTACAGGCTGTTGATATAGGGCAGCAACAGTAGATGAGTGATTTTCTTTAGTTCTTTGCATCTACAAGCTGTTGAGACAAGGCAACAACAGTAAATGACTGATTTTTTTCAATTCTTCCGGAAGAAAGTCTGAATTTTCTCTCTCCTCAGCATTCTCTCTCATCTCCCAGCCTTTCTACAGTCTTGCTTTGAAGATTACAGCATTGAGATCACCAGAGACTGAGAAATTTTAGGTTTCTCTCTTGTAAACCCTAATCTGCCCAGCAAAAATTAGGGTTTAGCAACAGCCTTGGGAAGCTCCAAGACTTGGATTCAATAGGGCTGAAGCTGTTCCATTACATCAATGAATTTGGGGCATTTTTCATCTCCATCAAAGCGGGTGAAGCCGATTGACTACCCAAATCAAGGGACAAATCAGATTGAAGACTTCTTCGTCATTTTGGACAACAAGGGGAGTTGAAATACTGAAAGGGATTGGGAGAATCCCATTGTACATCAACTTCTTCTTCAATTAAGTTAAATAAATATTGAATGGGGCGCTAGTTTTGGAGCCAACTAAGTGTCCGTTGTCCAAGATTTAAAGTTGTTTTGCATTTCTTAGTTTTGTAATAACAAGGTGTTTGTTGTCCAAGATTTTAAGCTATTTTGCATTTCTTAGTTTTGTAATAAATGTTACTGCTATAACTAAGTTGTAATTAGGGAACTACCACCCATCCGTAGAAGGAAGGTTGGTTTCAATCCAAGTCTTTGCTTTGAGCATCGAGAAGGTCTCACAAGGATTTGTGCCAACTTGGAGAAAATAAGTTAGAAGCAAAAAATACTATGTAAGACCATGAAAACATGCATATCTCAACTTCGATGAAACATACTTGTGAGTGCAACATGCTAGGTTTTGAAGGGATGGTCCCATTTCCAAAAACTGGGCATGCTAAAGATGTAGGAAATTGAGAGAAGGAATTTGTAGCGGAATAGAGAAGCTAAGCTAGAGTGTGTCCTACAAGAATAAATAGATATGCAAATGGGAGGTGGGTTAGGTTTGCGGTCAGTGACACTGACATTTGAACCGGTAGAAGGCTTCACGATCCGCTGGATGCATCAAGTCTATCCGCAAGGGAGCCAAGGAGTGCTTGAGAATCGAATTCCATAATGGTGGCATTGATGGACCAATTAGATAACCCCTCGGGTGTGGGGGGTGGATGGTCCAGCAGCCATGTGACTAGTGGGCAGGGTGGTTTCATACGTTTAGTACAATATGTTCAATACATGAATATGTTTCGTGTAGAACATACACAAAAATTTTAAGAATAAAATATACAATTTCATATGTTTATTTCAAAAAAAAAAACAGCCTATATACACATAAAATGTGCATCTTAAAGATACATCATGAAAAGCATAAAGTTTCATGAATTAGAGTTTAGAAAACAATTGCAAGGCCATATAAGATTTGAAACTAGAGTCATGTAGCATGCTCTATTGAGTACTTCAAAAAGACACAAAAGGATATATGCCATGGCACATGCTATCACTCCATGCTCATAAAAGGACTCAAAATGAGAAAATACAAAATGACTCATCAGGACGACTCAACATCCAACCTAGATAGATTGGAAGATGGAGAGCTGCCCTCACTAGAAGAGGCCTTAGACAGCTCATCAGGAGTTTGCTTTCCACGGATGCAGGATACACACGGCTTCTAACTCATCACAATATCCGGCAAACCTCAAACAAGATGTCCCTTAGACACATTCCGAAGGTAATCATAGTTGAGATGGCCAATCCGAGCATGCCAAAGCTTGGATTGTGTTTGAGAGGTAAGAAGAAGAGAAGTCAAGGCAGAGGAAGACCGCAACTTGTAGACTCCATTCTCCTCATAACTTGAAAGCAAGGACCTGTCGTGATCCATGATCAAGAATTCGAAAAGGAATCCACATCGAACTCCACCAAGAGGCCAAGGGCACAAATCATGTGCACCGAAAGCAGATGATATTCCAAGGCATAAAGCACCTTGGATGTATGGGCACCACCTTGCCCATCTGGAATAAGATGCATGTTACCTCGTCCTTGAATAGGGATAAAATAACTATCACCAATGAGAATTTGTCCATGCGAAGGCCACAAATGAGCAATACCCATTGTGGGATTCATGTGCTAGGAGGCACCCAACAATCCACTCCTGAGTGTATGTTGCCGTCAACGCAACATCAAAGGCCTTTTGGGTCGATGCCTCAACCACCTTTAAGTAGAGGAAAGTAGTTGATGAGGGAGCAACCACCGCTCTAGAATCCTTTGAAGATTTCTTCTTCTTCTCCTTGTGGGGGCAATCCTTCTTCTAGTGACTTGTCTTGCCATAGACAGGACAAGTAGACTCCTTTTTCTTGTCCTTCTTCTTCATTCTTTTGGTCCTTCTCCTTTTTCTGAGAGGACAGACCTACCAATGCCTTCGATTTAGAAGCATTGGTCCCTTTCAACTACTCCTCTTGGTCCAAGACCATAGGAACCAACTCCTCCCAACGAAGAGTCTTCGACCGACTTGAGGCAATCAAGATGGAATAAAAACCATTGAAACAAGGTAGTAAGTGTGAAAGAAGAGTTATCGCCATGTCTTCAGAAGTGATCATCTTTCCAACGTTTTGTATCTGCATTTGAAGCTACCTCAGCTTATTAATATGCTCCCGCATAGAATATGACTTGTGGACACTCATGGTCCTAATATGCACTTCCAAAGAAACTTGTTTCATGACGGTCATACGATTATGCATTCGATCAAGCTCCAACCGTATTTGTCGAGCCTCCGTCAAATGCTCTATATAAGAGATCACAGTTGTAGTGCATGAGGGAAATAAAAACAAGTGGATGCGAGCATTGAGTTTGTTCCAATGTGCTTGAGCCTTTGCCAACTCCAATTTATCTCTTGTAGAGTTTGGACTCGTCTCACAAAGAAGGATGATGGATAGCCACTGTAACAAGCTTTGCCAAATCATAGAACTCCAAAATGGCTAGCATCATTACCCCCCAGATCTGGTAGTTCTCGCCATTGAGCTTTTGATTTGATGGAAGAGCAGGTAACATGGGCACCTTCTGGTCCATGATCGCCTGAAACTCTGTCTCGGCCTCAAAAGACATCTTCACCTAAAATGCATGCACAAAACACAAAAAGCAGATCCCTCTAATTGTGTGAACGCAGCCTGCTAGGGCTCTTCTCCTTCTTTACTTACTGGAGGTGATGAAAATGTAAAATCTGCACTCGAAGGCCCAAGACACAACCTTTTTTCTTCTCAAACAACAAAAATCAATAGCAGCTTCAACAACTTTGCTCCTTTCTCGCATGCCCATACTCGCCTCAGACTTGTTCTGAGATGCAGCCCTCCTGCTCGCCCTTGAATGCTGCAAGTGTAGCCTTGTAAATGCTACAATCTCCTCTTTAGGTAGGTCCATCTTGCCCTTCAATGCCCTGATACCACGACAGAGTGAAGCACTGCGCAAGTGTATGACCAAGATAGAGTGAACAGAGGGAGATGAGAGAGAGAAAGAGATACCCGCAGTTTGCGCTTTTGCGCTTTTGCGTTTTGCGTTTAGGGTTTGCAGTCCCAAAAAGGGGCGCCATCCTAGACTGATTGTGCCTATTTATAGGCCACTCTTTCATTCATTCCTCACTGCTGATTCATTTAGTCCGTCACCTCTTCTCTCCAGCCTCTTCACTACCCTCACACCCCTTCAGAAGGACATTGCGGTTCGTGCTTTGTGGCTATCTTCATCATCTTCCTTGTGCTACGGCACTCTTGTTCCCTTGTATCACATTCACTCCATGATTCAGAACTTCATCATTCCATTCATTAGAGTTTCTTTTCTCTTCTCTTCTCTTCTCCATGTTTGCCGAGTTCACTCTGTGTTCCTCCTTGCCAACCCTATTGTCTCGCTGGTACGTCATCTTTTGACATGGTATCAGAGCTGGATCTGCTTGCCTTAGCAGCAAAGATCCTCCACTCCAGTGAAGGCAAAGACCGGTGGCGGGTTCGGCATCCACTTCTCTTCTTCTTCTGCTGTATCAACATCTTGTTTTGGCAGATTTCAAGTGTTTTTAGCTTGCTTGCCACACTCCTTTCGCGGAGGACATCGCAGTCTCAGCTGTCCCTTGCTGTCATCTACAGTCTGGCACTTGTTTCCAGCCTTCCACCCGCAGTTTGCAGTTGTTTACAGCAGAGCGACTATTGTTGATCACTCTCCATTCAGAAAACAATCTCGTTTTTGCAGATTTCAGGTATTTCAGCATGCTGCCCACATCCCAAACGTGGAGAACATTGCAGTCTAAGCTGGCCATTGTTGTCTAGAACAGTCTGGCGCCTGTTTTCAGCCTATTTCACACTGTTCGGAGCTGATTTCAGCATATTGACTGCTGCTGCTGTTTTTTTCCTGCGTTTTTAGTCTTTCTCTCTCCTGCAGGTTGTCTGTGTCTGCATTTTTAGTCTTTCTCTCTCTTGCTCCCTGCGTTTTTAGTATCTCTCTCTGTCCTGCCTGCGTTTTTAGCCTTTCTCTCTCCTCACCTGCGTTTTTCTATTGGTTGCAACCTCTTACTGCTGGTTACATCCTCCTCCCACTGGCAGCTCACTTCCAGCCCTTCCACTACCTTTCCACCCCTTGAGGCAGACATTGCAGTTCGTGCTTCACACTGGCCTCACACCCCTTGAGGCGGACATTGCGGTTCATGGTTCATGGTGGCCGACCTCTTCCTTCTTCAGCAAGGCACATTGGTATCCATGGCTTCTTTACCAACAGATGACCAGACTACTGGGTGCTCCTATTGTGGCATCACCGGACATACCATCGATGCTTTGCCGACTTCGACTCTTGCTCCCCACCCCCCTGAAGTATATGCGTCTTTCACTAGGCACTCCTTGTGCCACCTCTCCTTTTTGGGCCACAGAGATTGTTTTGCATTGGCTATCAGAGTACTATGCTCAAGGCACTAAGACGCATCCGATGCGCACTAAGTCCTTTCGAGCACATGGAGGATCGATTGGCGCTACGACCTCCTGGAGATCATCACAATGCCAGTAGTAGTCTTCTCCCACTTATTTTTAGGTACAGTGGCTTCCACGACCTACGGATCTGCAGTCGGCTCCATCGAGAGACAGTAATTATTTGATACCGTCTCCTCGTCAATCTACTCCTTCGAGAGACAGTGGTTGCTCGACTCCTTCCTCTTTTTCGGCTACCTAGTCCTCTCCACTGAGAGATAGCGATTGTTGCCCAGCTCTTGCTCATTCTAAGCCCCACCCTTCCCCACCCTCGACTACTCAGGTTCGAGAGGCTACCTCTAAGAGCTCTTCGGTACCCCAAATACCTTATTCGGCACGACCGGCGGCACTTCCTTCGTCATTAGACATTTCAGAGTTCATGATCCATGATTTTTTAGATTCCCTCTCTACTTTAGAGGGGGATGTTATTTCTTTGCTTTGAGAGGGGGCATCTACTTCTTCTTTGGCTTCAGCGGGGGCCTCTCCACCTCCCACCTTAGAGGGAGAACCTACTCCACATGAAGCTCTTCACCCATCCTCTACTTTCTTGGGTTGGCTGTCTTTGACCAATCATCTCTTCTACTGATACCCAGGATCTTCAGGTACCACCTAGATCGGGACCTCGAAGGTTCAGCTGCGACTTGGTGACGAGGCATTCGTATTCCTTTCAGCATGGATGCACGGAGCTAGTGGCTTCTCTCCCGAGGTTGAGTTTCGGGTTCTCTAGTTCACTTTGTCTAGTGTTCTTTACTGCGGGTTCCCTTTCCGGTGGAAATCTTGGATCTTAGGGATCCTCTACATCTTCTTCCTTCTCTTTTCTTCTTGCCTTGGTCACTTGGTCAACATGGAGCCCCCTCTCGAGATCGAGTACATGCATATCCTTATGGTTCTTGGCACTACACAAAGTCTGACATCCTCCTATGCATTGCATGTTTTCATCATCTTTGTACTAGGGCGCTTAGGCAAGTGAACAATCTCCCCACGAGGGACACTGTCCAAGTGGCACTTGCTGCATGAGCATTCTTCAGCATGTTGCATTGCACCTCCACCTCACTCTTCTCTTGTTCCCCTTTTTGGGCCTGAGAGGGGGTGCTAAGAAACCTTTCACCCTTCACCCGTAGTTTGCGTTTTTGCATTTCTGCGTTTTGCGTTTAGGGTTTGCAGCCCCAAAAAGGGGCGCCATCCTAGATTGACTGTGCCTATTTATAGGCCACTCTTTCATTCATTCCTCACAGTTGATTCATTCAGTTCATCACCTCTTCTCTCCTCTCCACTATCCTCACACCCCTTCAGGAGGACATTGCGGTTCGTGGTTTGTGGCTGTCTTCATCATCTTCCTTGTGCTACAGCACCCTTGTTCCCTTGTATCACATTCACTCCATGATTCAGAACTTCATCATTCCATTCATCAGAGTTTCTTCTCTCTTCTCTTCTCTTCTCCATGTTTACCAAGCTCACTCTGTGTTCCCCCCCCGCAAGCCCTACTGTCTCGCTGGTACGCCATCTTTTGACAGAATGCTATATAAGGAAGCATATATGTACACCGGCATAGAGTGTATGTTTGTGCATGTCTCCACCTCGAAGATCTCACAATCTGTGAAACCCGAGGCAGTCTCTACGATTAGCAATCTGGAAACTTGAGATCAGAATGACTGAAAGTGTATGGAGGCTGGGCAGAATAAATAGCCCAAAAGAAATGCAAAAAATAATTGCAGCCAACTGCCCAAAATTTGATTGATTGCACTTGTTATGCCACATGGCACCTGCGCTGACTGCCGCCTTTGCTGACATCACCTGTACGGCCAGACTGTGTCACGTGTCCTGCCTATTGCGATTGCAAAGAACTGCTCACGAATGTATCTGCCTGTCCAGGGAATGCCAATCTCTAACAAGAGGAAGAGGAAGAGGATAGGGAGAGGAGAGAGAGACGGTTGAGGGAAAGGGATAGGAAGAGGGTGTGAGATAGGGAGAGAAGAGGAAGAGAAGGTGAGGGAGAATGAAAGGAAGAGGGAGAGTTTGAGGGAGAGTAGGGTGATGAAGCTTGAATGGAGGCTTGATCTCAAGAGAGGGAGATTGAAGAAGGAGGCTAATTTGTGTGATGAGATGGGGGGGGGGCTGCCCTTTAATAAGGATTGAGGTGAGGGAGAAGTGTGAAAGAGTAAATAAGGTTTGAAAGAAGAGACAAAATTACAAGTTTGAAATCACAACAATAAAAAAAACGTTTTTCCAAGAAAAAAGCACCAATAGCCACTTTAAAATGGACATTGTCTTAAAATACAGATTTGAACGTTGGAACCTATACAATACTGTACGGTACTTATGTATAGTACGGTACCATACGAAACATGTAAATGGATGGAATGTAACCTTGCTAGTAGGTCTACATTGGTGGGGTGGAGGATGACCCCTCTTGACTGTGGAGGTGGGGGTGAAGGTTCATCACATGATGTGCTTTCTAGGTAGGGAAGATGGTCAAGTCGGTTTGCCCTTTGCCTTTGATCAATATTCCTTGTCAAAATGGCCAAGCTTTTGGCAATGTTGTCAATACCTATTCTTTTTGGGGATTTTGCCAACCTGATTAGAGAAGTTACTTTGCTCCTCACTACTTGACTTTGTTGTGATATTATTCTTGCCACCACCTTGCTTCACCTTTTTGGAAATCAAGGCCTCCTTTGAATACTGGGATTTTTTAAGAAATTGATTGAATAGTCGAGTGTAATGTGGTAGCTGACACTCAAACTCATAGAAGGTGGGTGATTGGGGTTGTGAGATGATTTATTGAATAAAATTGAAATATATTTGTGGTAATTTATTCATGAATAAAGTGAGTTGGTCATTAGCTAACTTGGATAAGCTAGTGGCGTCAATTTCAGCAAGCAATCGCTGATACCCAATAACTATAGACAAATCATTTCTCTCAGTGATTTTGAACTCTTGGAGCTCATGGTCAAGGTTGATACGTTGGCGGGTACCATTGCGACTTGCATAGTGGTCAACTAGATGTATCCAATACTGAAGTGTTGGAGTTAAGAGTGAAATTGAGGCATAAGGCCTTGCATCAACTTGACCATGGCTATGACATTTCTACTATTCCAAGAGTGAATTGCCTCATATGAGAACTAGTGGAGGTCAGGTTGGGATTTCTATCCCTGTACAAATTTCCACAAACCTTCGGAGACATGGTGCGTCACATTAGACCAAGTGGTAAAGTTAGACCTGTTAAAACGAGTCTTATCCGCAAACATATGCTTGGTTGAGCCAAATGATGGATGGCTTGATGAAGAGGGAGATATATGGGTGGCATAGGATAGAAAGGGAGGTAACTAGGTGCTACATGAGGTATCGAAGTGCTTGGCATGGTGACTCTAGAGATGTGCTTGAAAGGAGGTGATTGACTTATGCATGGTCCACATGTCGAAAACCTATATAGGATGGTTCACTAGGTATTGTCATGTTCGTCAATTGTGTGGCCACTGGAGAGATGGGAGAATAGAATGGTGCTTGAGACATGTGGGTGGGATACCCATGCATATAGGTTCCATGGACGGTTGGTTTGGAGGATAAACTTCCACAACCAGTGCACCCCCACTACCTTGATGTGCAAAAGTAGAGGACCTAAAAGGATTGGATGTGCCTATGTTTAAAGATTCCCCTAGCGTGGTGCGTGATTGGATAGGTGGGATGGTGAATGGTGATGTGATTGGATAGGTGGAATGGTGAATGGTGATGTGAATAATGGTGTGAATGTTTGAAGATCCCTCTAGTGTGGTGTGTGATTAGATAGGTGGAATGGTGAACGATGATGTGAATAATGGTGTGAAAGTAGATGTGGGTGCAACAGAAGAAAAGGGTGGGATGGATGGGATTTGAAATTGTAGTGAAGATGTTGAGGAAGTGAATGCATTAAAATGATTTTGAGAATTTGATGATGGAAATTGAAAAAATGTAGCTAATGATAGAAATGAAGACGAAATACTATCATCAGATTGACTATGAGACATAAAACTCAAAGAAGGAATTCTAGAAGAAAAAGTATGTGATTGTTTTTTGTATCCACATTCTATGCGTGTTAACACAAAAATCAGTCCTCTTCAGGACTTATTCCATAGTCAACAAACTAAAATCTATCTTTCTCATAATATTCCAAAATTTTGCATGGATGTAGAAGCAAAAGAAGAAGAGTCAGAAGTAGAGACTTGTGTACCTTGCACGAGAGTGGATGGATTAGGTGGGAAGAATGTAACTTACTTCGGATCTCTTTCTCCAAAAGGGGGGTCCATCCCTAATGGAGGCTTCAACGGTCCTGCAACATCTTCAGGTCTATGAACAACATCTAAAGGGAAATGGTCATGTTTACCTTCAATGGCTTGCTAGGCTTGATACATGAGAATCAAGTCATACTCAACCCGTGAAATCTTAGAGAGTTTGAAACTAACCTTCCTTCTTTGAAAGGGTGGTATATAACCTGATTAAGCACTAATTACAAGAAGCATAAAATTCACATAAATTGAAATGCAAATGTTATCACTTAATCTTGGAGACTAGACACTTGATTGGTGCCCAAACTAGTGCCCCTTGAAATATTTCTTTAACTTGTATTGCTAAAGGTTGAAGTACACTGAGATCTAGGCTAATCTCCTTCAATCTTCAATACATCCTGTTGTCAATAGCAACCGGTAACCCTTCAAACCAATTTGCCCCTTGGTTTGCTTGGGGATTGGCCTTCAATTTTGCTCCTTCGATGACAAATTTTACCTTAAATAAATGTTGGCTGGCTAGCCTCATGAAATCCTTTGAAATTTTCAAATTTTAGTTGTTGAATTTCAAGTACTAGCTCCAAATTCTAAGCACTCTTTGCAAGGTGGTTAGTAAGCCCTTATTTATGCTATAGGGTTGAGCAGCAGAAAATTTTCAATTGCACCCTCTTGGGACTGAATTTGGTTGAGATCTATTGAGCGGAGTTGTGAATTGGCTAAGAGAATAGAGAGGAAGTTGGAGAGAGAAATTTCAAAGTTCTATTGACATTTAATGCTGCCCTGCTGTGAATGGCTGACTTACTAAAGCCCACCATCAATAGGAGCCCCACACGTTGTTGCTTGCCATTGTGGGCCCCAAAATTGCTATTACTTTTTGGTAGACAGCCTATATGGGTTATCACCTACCTCCAATGGCCTCTTGATCAGCTGGGGGCAGCTCTTTGACAGCCTCTAATGGTTGGGTTGATTACCAATGTGGTTGGAAAGTTGCAGCAACAACTTTCTTTTTCTCTTCTAACCTTCGGAATGCAAGAATGAGGCTGTACTAGCCTTTCCTCACCGGCATGGGCAAGTTTTGCTAAGGCAGCCTTTTAATTGCATTTTCACCAATTTTCAACCCAACAAATTTTTAAAAGAATATTCATTTTGAAAATTAATGTAATTATTTATTCTTGCTTAGAAAAAATAATTTTACTAGTTAACAATTAAATTAGCTAGGCCAATTTGTCATCCAAGCATTCTTGAGCATTTATTAGCCCTTGAATTGATATTAATTAATTAATTAATGCCTAGTTCATAGCATCACCACTGACACTTTTTGGCCAATTAAATGATGTAAGCTAAAACTAACACCAAACACCACTTAGAACCTATCTTGTATAACTTATTGCAACTTTTGCCTTTGACACCCACTAACATTTTAGATTCTCAAGCTTCTTGGCTTGTCATTGTGACTTAATTGACTTTCATATCACGTGTACCTCACATTTACACATTTGAGCTGTACTTAATTAAATGCTAAGCCAAGCATAAAAATTTCATGTCCTTGTGATAGGGTCTGTAGACTCCATGATAGTCAAAAGTCTTTCAACTAATGTCAGGACCTCGTTGGGCAAGTTGTGAAGCCACTCTAGCTTGATTCTCAGCATGGGATGTATTGGAGATTGAAGTGGTTCGAAAAGAAATCATCTTTCCTTTGATAGTTCCTATTCTTGATGGTCGAGCTTCTCAATCAAGGGCCTAGGTTTCTTCAAAGAGTGCCTAGCTTAGATACCATGTAAAGAAATATTCGTTTGTCGATAACAAATACAATTGTACGACAAAGCACATATTGTCCTTGGCTTGTCGTTGTGAAATTATAATCTTGTGCTTGTGCTTGGCATTTTGTCTTACGCATTAAGGAAATATGCAGATATTGTACGACAAAGCACATATTGTCCTTGGCTTGTCGTTGTGAAATTATAATCTTGTGCTTGTGCTTGGCATTTTGGCTTCACATGTGATGTATAAGTTTGCTATTTTACAATGATGAGCTAAGGACCTTGAGATGTTAGTGGGTGTCAAAAGCGAAAAGTTGCACTAAGCTATTCTTGATAGGTACTAAGTAGTATCTAGTGTCAATTTTGGGCTAAAAGATTTTATTTGCCAATAGTCAGTGATGATACTAGGAACTAAACATTAATTAATTAATGCTAGTTTAGGGGTCAATTAATGCATAGGACCACTTGGGAGTCAAAATGGCCTAGCCAATTTAATTGTGGATGGGCACATTTAATTTTTTAGGTAGGGAAAAGGGTTGGAATTAACTTTCAGAATTATTATTCATAAAAAATTAGTTTAAATGGCTGTAAAATCCATTTAGAAGGTTGCCAAGTGGTAAAACAGGCTACCATTTGGCAAAACTTACCCATACAAGAGAGGGAAAGAGGTTGTTAGAGCCTCATTGTAACATTGTGGAGGTTGGGAGAGGAAGAAAGGGTGGTTGTTGCAATTTTCCAGCCATTGGTGATCAACCCAACCATTGGAGGTTGTTAAGGAGTTGCCCCTAGTTGATTAGGAGGCCATTGGAGGTAGGTGATAGCATAGCCTCTGTAGGTTGTCTTTAGGTAGGTAACAAGAAGTTTGGGGCCCATGAGGGGGTGTTTGCATGTGGGGCTCTTGTAGGTGGTGGGCTGTACGTCATTCGGCCATTTCCAGCAAAACAACAACAAATTTGAGCACTTTCTTGTGATAGAAATAAGAGATTTCTCTCTCATCAGCTCTCTCCGATAAAAGAAATCTCTCAGTACATTTCAGCTATTTTCAGGCCTTGGTGAAGATTAGGCTGTTGTACCCTAATTTATAGCAGAAATTAGGGCTTAGCAGCCACTCGGGTGTCGTGCTAGGAAATTGAAGGTGTAGCAGTTGAAATTAGTAGCTAGAATTCGAGGAATTGCTAGAGATTTCAAGAAGCCAGCCATCCCAATTGGATTTGGGGCTCATTTTGACAAGACAAGGGCCAATTGGAAGCCAATCCCATATTGGATCAAGGGGAAAATCAGATTGAAGTCTACCTTGTCATTTTTAACAGCAAGAGACATTGGATAGTGAAGGAGATTGGAGCCAAATCTCAGTGTGCTTCATCGAATTTTAATAGAAGGTAAAGAAATACCACAAGGGGTGCGAATTTTGGGGATCAACTGGGTGTCCAATGTCCAAGATTAAGTTGTAACATTTGTATGTTAGTTTATGTGAATTTTATTGCTTGCTGTGTAATTAGTGTTAAATCACCCTATCTAAGAAGGAAGGCTAGTTACGACAATGCTCATGCAGTAAACACACTATGCAGGGTGAATACAAAACCTTGAACTCTCATATCTTTAGGACTAGGGCAGAGAGTGTGAGCTGGAGAGTGTGTCATCCTCTATACGGATCCAGAAATGTAGTAGAGGGCTCCAAAAGCGTACAGCAGCAGCAAATGCAGATTTGGAGAGGCTGGATCAGTGTTAGATGAAGTTGGACAGCTTGGAAGAGTACATAGCAGGGTGGAACTTGTTAGTAGGATGCAGATGATGCTGCAACAGCAAAACACAACAGTATTGATGATGGGGCAGATTGAACAGCAGTGGCTGATCAGTAAAACGGCAGTATTGATGATGTCAGCACTCAAGCAGCAGCATCAGGCTGGAAACCCAGGCTGGTCTGATCTGCAGCGGTCAAAATGCAACACTTTGATGGTTGAGAATTTTCACTAGCTGACGGAGAGAGGCTGGATATAGACGCCAGCTGGTGGACAGCAACCTCAAACTAAGATATTTGCCGGAAAGGGGCGTGGACAACAGAGGACAGGTGCCAACAATCTGTGAAACAAGGATGGGCTGAGTGGTAGGCAGCTTGTCTATTTATAGTTGAGTGGATCCTCCCAAATTAGGGTTTGGCTTATGGGACACTGACCTAGGTGGTTATGCTCGGTAGATTCATAGATTATCATGTTTTGTATTTGAGGATCTACATGTGGATTGTTTTTGTTGGTGACTTGGAATTGATCTATGCATTTTGTCTCAATCATTTATCATTGATGTATGGATATGAAGTGATTATGATCTTTGATCTTGGAGAAATCGTCAGGATTTCGAGGATAAAATTTTTGGCAGGGATGGTTTGTTATAAAGTAGTTAACTACGCTTGATGACCTTTGACTTAGGGTCGTCTACACTAATTTATGGTTACTTTTCGGGGGTTTTTTAGTAGAGCAGGGCTAGGGCATATATAGGTCAGCTTTGTATTAGATTAGTGCTTTTGATTAGTTTAACCTATATGGTTCTATTGAGAGTTCTCTCCCACCATATCTTGGGTTTGTTCAAGGTCCACCATTGAGGTTATGTATGCAGCTTCAGCCCCTTTGGATACACACTCCTAAGTCCTTTCATTGATCTTGGTTGCTTGGGACTTTTCTCTTGGCAAGGCATGTTTGTTATTCCATTTATGACTTGCATTGGAGTAACGAAGTCATGGGGCTGTTGAAGCTTTACTGGAGATACCGTAACTGATGGAGGTATCTAGAGTGAGCCCTTCATGCCATGTATTTTGTGAGTATTTGGATATATATAGATGGGATGTTTCACCTTCTTGCATCTCTGTGTATTAGGGTTTTCTTCTTCTGTGTTTTGACGTTTGACAATTATGGCCCAAATTTGTAAATAGTCCCCTCATGTTATAGCGCACATCTTTCTATGATATTGCAATATGCCAGAATATATGTGACCTTTTCAGTAATCTCACACGAATGAAGGTTTGGAAGTTTGACAAAGGATCTTGAGAATGATGAGGCATGGCACACAAATTTTCAAGTACAAACTCTTTTCAACTTCCTTTAATCTTTTTAGCATTGCAACTTTTCTGGTAATTTACTGAAACTATGATTACCTTTTTGATTTGGACTCTATTTCCTTGTCAGCTAGAGATGTTCTGTTGTAAATTGTACATGGATTATGGCATTAGAGTGCAAAGATGAATCTGTTGCATGAAGCATGAAAGATAAAGAAATTGATCTGAAGATTATGTGTTTGGGTGCAGGGTTCAATAAGTCTTTTCTTGCGATGCTAAGACAGACTGCAGAATTCAATGCCTTGTCCCTCAAAGATATTCGTGTAGCAGCAGATGGAACAAGGAAGGTAGAATGTCAAGTTCACTCCAGTGGCTCAAGTTTTTTGGTCTGCAACCATCATCATTAAGCAGTTCTCTCATATTGTTTTGCTAACAATTTTTTTAAATTATTGCAGATGATATTTGGTTTAGGAGATGAGGATAGAATTGAGACTGTGGTTATCCCAGGTCCTAGAAACCGAGTTACTGTATGTGTTTCTAGCCAGGTTGGATGTGCAATGAATTGTCAGTTTTGCTACACCGGCAGGCAAGTCCTAAACTTGAAATGGATTTTGCTTTATATTCGCAGTAATAGGTTCTAGATTCCACTCTGCCAGCAATAGCTTTCCCAAACTCTATGAACCGTGTTTCTTTTGCGGATCACCTGTGTATTTCTTTTGTCAAACTCTATGTCCTCCTCTGCATTCCTTTCGCAAACTCTACATCCTCTATTTGAGATTCAGTAGAAATGTAGCCGGTAGTATACTTGTAACAGTTTACACACTCACCTAATGGATTCTAGTGAAAATAAACAGCAAAAATTGATGTGTAACTTGATTAACCTCATACTTGTTGAGAAAAGCTTTACCTTGGTTTTGTTCCATGGTCAAATTTTCTGAGTTCATCCTAAGGTTATAATCATTTGCAAGTCTACGAGGCAATCACATCCAGTATCACAGTTGAAAATGATTCTGACATGTCCCTGTGAGTTCATTATTGATTGTTGCTGGTGGCTGTATCTGCAGGATGGGTTTGACAAGAAATTTAACCACGGCGCAAATAGTGGAGCAGGTGGTCATTGCTCAACGTAGATATGCAAATGAGATAGGTCCAATCACAAACGTTGTATTTATGGTTTGTGACACAGCACTTGGATGTTTTCCCATTTTACAATGTTGTCAGCGTGTTTTTTTTCATTTCATCATTCTTGTGGGTAAAAAAGCATTTGCTTAATATCACTGAAAGACTAGGTGGTCTGTGAAATCAGAGAGTGATTGCCAGCATAAAGTGGGGAGAGAAACCGATAAACTGATATTGGTTGATGCTTGTAACAACAAAAGTACATTAATGTAAATTGTGCACTTGAATTCCGGCTGTCACAAAGGGCTTTAGCAGAGATGTCATGAATCTGCAGCTGCAACTGCATGGAAGGTTGAGATGTAGCAAATTTATCTCCCAAGGTTTTCTGCAATTTGGTACTGTCACTCAATCTCCAGAAGTGTCAAAATTTCTGGCCCTATTAATACAAACTTATGAAGTCAATAAAGAGAGCCAAATTTTGTATGTCTCAAAAGCAAGGTGGATTCTTAATGTATGTTGATCTGTACATTGAATTTGATTGATCCTAGGGCTATTTGGATAATCTTCAAGAATGATGTACAGCATGATACGTCAATGAAAATCGATTCTCAGTTGCTCTCTCTTTTTCTTTCTCTCTCACACTTTTTTTGTAAAATCACTGTTCATTATATCATTAATGTACAAAGAGAAGACTAGGGGCAGGGTAGCAGCCTGGATGAGGTGGAGATGATGATGGAAGAGGAGAGCCGGCACTGAAATTGTGTGATGAAAGTGGGAGTGCACACTAGGTCTTCTATTTTAGAACATCCGGAGCTAGTTGTCATCGTGAATATTCTCAACTCTCATTTAAATTGATTTAAGGCCGTTTGGGACTATTTTACGAGCCAGGAAAATACCAAAAAGATATGATAAATTAAATTGCAATTTTAGGTGGCCTAACATGGGTTGAGGGAGATACCAATGACTATTACTGAAATCGCCATGAGGAAAACAAGTACTTGTGAGGTGGAAGGGGATTGGAGGCATAATTACGCTGTACATGTCAAATGAATATAAAAGAAAGTTAAAAGCCAGGATGTTCTCCTTGAAAAGTGAGTGCTTGTTGCTGTTACTTGGATGAATCAGTGATACAGGGAAGTATGAGGCTGCATATTGTTTGTTTTACTGGATCATGTATTGTTAAAAACTAGCATTCCTCCAGAAAGCATGTTTGATCAGTTGTTCTGGTTTGCAGGGTATGGGAGAACCTTTTCACAATATCGACAATGTGTTACGGGCTTCAAATATTATGATTGATTTGCACGGTTTGCATTTTAGTCCTCATAAGGTAACCGTGTCTACCAGTGGACTTGTACCTCAGCTTAGGCGATATTGTCAAGAGTCACCTTGTGCACTTGCTGTAAGTTTGAACGCTACAACGGATGAGGTATACATTTCGTGAAGAAATTTTTAAATCTTGTGACTGTAACTTTTTAAATCTATAGTTCTGCCCTTTTTTTGCTGCTGACTAAACTAACAGACCAATTGCAATCATACATTCAGGTAAGGAATTGGATCATGCCTATCAATCGTAAATACAATTTGGATACACTGCTTGGTGCATTGAGGGAAGAGTTATCAGTAAAGGAGGATTTTAAAGCTCTTATTGAGTATGTTTTGCTCAAAGGAATAAATGACAGGTATTGCTTTGTTCCAATTATATAATGGCAAGGCAAATATACCACTAGTAACTTTTAAGTTATCTGTTAATCCTTTAATTTCAAGCCTATATTTGTGTGCTTGGTGAATGAGCAAGACATTACTTTTTGGAAAACAACAAATATACTTGGATCCATTCCATTGTAATGCTCAAGCAATCCAATGTGACATCTGAGTTGAAATATTGACTCGTTAAAGAAACAAAGTATACAAGATTTAGCCTAGTATGAATCAACCAAAGTAATTTCCCCACAATTGATCTATAAGTATGCTCATTGAAGGGCTGACGCAGGGAATCCTTAGAAAGCTTGGCAATGGGATCAAGGCCATGGGTCATGTGTGATCGTGCAGTATCGCTCAAGTAATGAAGGGCTGATGCAGGGAATCCTTAGAAAGCTTGGCAATGGGATCAAGGCCATGGGTCGTGTGTGATCGTGCAGTATCACTCAAGTAATGAAAGGCATACTTTTGTTGTGAGACAAAAATATTATCCCCAAATCAAACTACCTCCATCCCCAAGGAATAGGATAATTGACCAAGGTTAGTCATTAAATGTGGAACAAAGTTGGGTCTTTATATTTGCTATGGTAGCAAAATCTAAGCGTGTGATAAATAGATCATCGACATATAGAAGAATGTAGACGATTACCTTTGAAGTAGATTTTACATATGGGTTTGGGTCATAAGGGGTAAAATGGTAACCATCAATTTTAAGGAACTCATCCATCCTATGGAACTAGGAACATGGTGCTTGCTTTAATCCATAAAGAGCTTTCAGCAAACGAAAGACCTTGTATTTATAGTCCGTAGAAGAAAATTAGGGAGGCTGCTCCACATAGAGTTTCTCCTCCAAGTAACTGCTTAGGAAAGCACTTTTGACATCCATCTGATAGAGTGGCTAATTGTGGTGAGCAGCTAGTGCAACCAACATACAAAAGGATGTCAATCATGTAGTGAGGGCGAAGGTCTTCTCATGATCTATGCAATATTTTTATCGAAAATCTTACACAAAAGAGCGAGCTTGGTATTTATCCAAAGTTCCTTTAGCTTTCAATGTAGTCCTAAAAATCCACTTGGTCCCAATGACTTTCTTGTGGCTCAAACCATCCACCAAAGTCCAAGTCTCATTTCAGTTAATGCTCTCAAGCTCCTTTTCCATGGTTTCTCGCCATTGGGGATACTTTAGGGTCTCCTTCCAACTCTTCGGCTCAAAATACGCCATATAATTTGCCGTAAAGATAAACACAAATGAGACACTAGGTGTAATTTAGGTAGATCTTGAAGGGCATGCTGAAGTGGATTTTGGTGGAAGGATTGCCAAATCCCGTATGGTTTGTTGGTATCAATGAGGTAATGGATCTCACGGAGGGGGCCTAGGTACTGAAGATTTTGTAGATGGGTGAGGAGCAGGTAGCAGATCCGGTTCAGACAACACTATCTATGATATAGTAGGTGGAGAAATTGGCGTAGAGGTTGGTGTAGTAGGCTGTATAATATCCCTCTCATAAAAAAGGACATCTCTCCGAACAATCACCTTGTTTGTCCAAGGATTGAACAAGTGATAGGCTTTCATCTAAGGAATATTCAACAAAAGTAAGTAGATTAGCTTGGGAAGTAAGCTTTCCTATCTTATCATCAAGAGTGTGTGTATAAGCATGATACTCAAGAACTCGGAAGTGGGAAATAATAGGCGGAGTGCCAAAAAATGCCTCGAAGGGGGTCTTCGAAGGGACTGCCGCAATTGGGCACTGGTTGAGGATGTACTTTGAAGTATTAATAACCTCGATCCAAAGGCACCTACAGAGCTTTGTCGTAAACAATGTAGAGCATACCATGTTTACACAATTTGATTCTTACATTCTATGACTCCATTTTGAGAGGGGGAGTTAGTAGAGGTGAGCTAGCAAGAAATGCTGTGCTCCTATAGAGACTCAGTGAACTTGTGGGAGATAAATCTACCACAATTATCAACTTGTCAGATAACCTATAGAACGACTTTTCTGGTTATGTACCAGAAGCATCCATGATGAAAATTAGGTGAATTTGTCAAATTTATGCTTTATAAAGTACACCCACATGTATCTAGAAAAGTCATCTACTACCAAAAAGAAGTACAGAGAGCCATCAAGGGCGGCAATGGATGTCGGCCCACAAAGATCAATATGAATTAATTGAAGGGCACCTTAGTTATATGTATGGTCTTTTGAGGGAATTGAGTGCGGTGCTATTTTTTGAGTTGACAAGTTGGATTGACATCCTTGGATAGTTTAATGCATGGAAGGTCCTTAATCATTTGACGGCGTAACAACTCATAGAGAGAGTCATACCTAAGGTGTCTGAAGTAATAATGCCAAAGATGCTCTTTGTTCGTAGGGTTCCATGTGGTGGTCGAAGCTTGGAAGTGGTGAAACTCTGAGTCCTCAGTTGTTGGCGGGTGGGGAAAGAAACAGAGTCAACCTGTAGAGGCCACTAGGCTATGCCTCACCGTGAGCAATGACTAGACTAGTTTGAGAGTGACCTCAACTATGATCGTAGTAATGAAAACTGCTCACCCAAATCTGCAAAGTTGCTGAATGGACAAAAGGTTTACCCCAAGATGGGAAACATAATATACATCTTCTGGCAATGTGAGATCTCGGTCCTTGTCAGTATCAAACTTTGTGTGACCTAGACGATGGATCTTGACCCATGAGTTGTTCCCACATTGGACACTCGCGGCTGCAGTGGCTCAAGAAATAAAAATGTCATGGATGGGGATCATATGATAGTTGGCTCCACTATCCATGATTCAAACAGGAGAATATGTGTTTCCTTAGGTAGAGTGGCCTCTGTGGTCACCTCATCATGAGGTAACTTGCGAATGTGGACTAAGCTTGTAGCCTTTGATGTCTCTATAAACACGAGATGGGCCTCATGTCTAGCAGACCAATTAGACATGCCCACGGGAGTTAGAGAATGATATTGGCTATGATAGCTAACTGGTAACATTGTGGGTATGGCCTCGCCATTACCCTCGATTTTGGTTGCTACTACCTTGCCTCCCTTGCTAGGGTTTACCTGACTAAGGGGCGGGGGTCTGAGTCTTTTGTTTGGGTTGCCTCTTGCCTTTGATTGACACTCATCAAAATGATAGTGTTGGCAATACCTATTTTTCTCTGTTTGAGAAATGGGGCTTCAATTTTGTGAGGCCAATCAATCCTCCAAATAGATGGAAGTAGAACAGATACATGCTAGTCCTCGACTAGCTCACCCTGATTACATCCGTCAATGCAGAGCCCGCAATGCCATAGCCAATGTTGAGCTGATGCAGGGATTGCTTTCCAAGTATCACTCTCAGTTGCAGCACTTCCCACTTGCGTCAGAGCGTTGTAGTCATCTTCTCGACTGCTATGCGGCTGGTGATCGTACTCGGCGCATCAATCTCGACTTTGAGCTTCAAGAGTTCTCTATTAAGGAAGGGGATGATCTGAAAGTCAAGTTGGTTGAATATAGGCGGTTACTTGCCGAGTTCGCCACTACTGGCTCTCGAATGTCAGATGAGGATCAGGTTACATTCTTCTTGAATAAGTTGTCCGACAAGTACTTCAATTTCATTCAACACATCATCTTCCAACCTAGATTGCTAACCGGACTTAGAAGACGTGCACTGGAGAATTCAAATGAGTAGTCCATAGATACTTAGTCAGTTTGACCTTAATGTCATCCCTGTTAGTGATTTTGAAAATTTGAAGCTCGTGGTCGAGGTTTATTCGACAGATTCTATCCCGAGCCACATATTGGTCATTTGAGTGTTTCCACTTCTTTGAACCTAGGTCAAAGTGTTGTAGTTGTGAGTAAAATTCAGGGAGTAGACCTTGTATCAGCTCGACCTATAGTGGATGTATTTTTGGCCCTCCATGAGCGGACAACTCCGGTGAAACAAGGCATGGATTTAGTTGGGGTTCGAGCTCCTAGACAAGGTTTCACAAGTTCTGAGAATCTAGAGCATGTCTCATCAGGTTTGACCAAGTTGTATAGTTAGACCCATTAAAATGAGTCTTATCAATAAAAGCATGGTTAATTGATGAGGACGAAGAATTGTGGGGTGTCTAGAAAGAAGAAAAAGGGGGATAGTAGGGATAAGGAGGGGATATGGTGGATGGGTAGGAATAGGCTGAGAGGGATCCACAAGTGCTTATGCAGAAGGCATGAGGACTTTCAAACCTTGCATAATTGTTGGGTGAGGCACAATAGTATAACCACTAGGAATTGCAGGCATGAGGACTTTCAAACCTTGCATAATTGTTGGGTGAGGCACAATAGTATAACCAAATGGCCCACTAGGAATTGCCATGGTGGAAAGAAGAAAAAGATAGGGAGGGGATATGGTGGATAGGTAGGAATAGGCTGAGAGGGACCCAGAAGTGCTTATGGAGAGGCATGAGGACTTTCAAACCTTGCATAATTGTTGGGTGAGGCACAGTAGCATAACCAAATGGCTCACTAGGAATTGCCATGGTGGTAAATTGTGGTATCAACTGGTCCACACTTGGGTAAGCTTGGAAAGGTACCCCATGCTGAGAATATCACAAAGGTGCGTAAGGTGGAGGAACCTCCCCATAGGTGCATGAACACCACTCAGAAGTGAAGGTGTAGAGGTCCTAAAGGCAATGCCTATGTTAGAAGAATTCCCCAATGTGGTGTGTGATGTGACATGCAGTGTCTGAAAGGGGAAAAGTAAATGATGTGAATGGTAAGGGAGATGTAGCAGATGAAGTAGGTGAGTTTTGAAATTGAGGTGTAAATGATATGGATGCATTAAATTGATTTTATTGATTTAATGATGGAAATTAAAATGAAGATGAAGATGCAGAATGCATTGAAGGTGAAACACCAACCTCATTCTGACTTTGGGAAGCATTATTTGCTAGATCATGGAATCATTACACAAAAGTGGCTGTTCGTGGTTGTTTGCAAAATAAAGGAGCTAATTTATGGCCCCTACAAATTTTTCTGTTTGACACCACAGAAAGGCGATTCTGAAGTGTTTACTTCATAGCTAAGTACACTATAGGAATATTAATTGGAAAAGTGAAAGGTAAATCAATTATTGGAATCATGAAAGCCAAATGTTAATTGCAAGCTCAAGGGTGGGTGCGAGTTCTTCAAGCTCAAAAACTATGACGTGTCATCCAGAGGCACCTGTTTTAGGTAAAGAAACTTTGTTCAGATTAGACTCCAGAGATCTTCTGTGAGATTTGTCTGAAGAGAGCTGCTTTTCTTGCTTTATTGAGCAGTTTCTCTCTTTTACCAGCTATCTCAGTTTAAAGCTGTTGCTAGTGGTCTTGTTTGAAGGAAGGTGGGAGGGAGGGAGAGAGCCAGGGAGGAAGACAGGCAAGCAGGCAGTGGCTTATTAAAATTTATCTGGTTACTTTGGAGGCTAGTATGGAAGATGCACACAGATTAGTTAAGCTGGTCGAAGGTATACCGTGCAAAATCAACCTGATCTCGTACAATGCTCATGATGGGGCCGCATTTCTTCCGAGTTCTGAGCACCAAATGAAAAACTTTATGGATGTCTTAGCAAAAGCAGGCCTTGTTGTTGCTTTCCGTCACAGTCGAGGAGATGATCAAATGGCAGCTTGTGGACAACTAGGAAAAGTGGGAGTAGAGCAGGCGCCAAGACTGAAAGTCCCTGTGCAATTTCAAGCTGCATTAATGCAATAACTATTGCATGGATGTTTTGCTAGAGGCTGATTCAGCACATTTTCAACATTCGACAGCAACCACTGTGATGTGGATGTACTATCATCTCTAACAGTTTTGTGCAAGTCTAACTGCAAATATGGTCAGTGAGAGTCATTTCCATATGTATGTAGATGACATATTTTTTACTTCACCATTCAAACTGCATACTGCTATGGAAGAGACGTGCATGGCAGGTATGAGTTTCCCTTTCTTGTCCTATACAAGCCATTAATGTGTTAACATCTTTTGATTTCTACTGACTTTTGACATGACATGCAGGCCATCTGTTTGCCTCTTAATCATTGACAAACTCCTTGGTGGGAACACGATGAAGCCTATCTGGTATGAATGGGTTGGTGATGACATAAAAGGATCAAATGTGGAGATTGGAATCTGATTTCATTTTCCAGCAAAACACCACCCAAATATCAAATTTACCCCCAGCTCTTTACCAAGATATCTTCTCAATCCTTTTGAGAATAAGACACTGGACTTTCTACAACCTCCTCAACATTTTACTGCAAGTTCCTGAAAGCAAGAAGTTTCTCAGGAACATGGAAGTACTACAATGCTAAACCAGCTGCAGGACGTCTGAAACTTCAGGCTGTGTACTGAGGGTTAAGATTCAAAATTCGGTCTGCAACATCCAAGTTATAATACATCAGCAAGGAATTTCTTGTACAAAACATGGAAGGTTGTCTGTTGTGTTGAAGCACTGCACTGAGGACTAAATTCTGAAATGTATCAGGCTGTGTATCTCAGATTGTGGGCCTTGAAACTAATCAGACAAATCAATGTTAGTAATATGATTAGAGAAGGATGAACATACTGCAATGGCTAAGTTATGCTATATGTCATGTGTGCAGGTCAAATGTCCCTGGTTAAGGTTGTCTGTCTCTTCTTATTTGACATATAGATAAAATGTTTGGCAACCCATAAGAAGAGGCCAGGCAGATTTGATGTGCAGGTCAAAATGTAATTAGAATACTGGTTAAAAGGTTTCATGAAAGGTGATGTTCAAGGCACTTTGAGCATTGTGATCTTTCTTCGAAGTCTAAAATGAGCATCATTGGTGTTATTTATAAATGAGTATTGTCATCAATTTCCTTACTAGTGTGGACATTGTACCACCGGTTGGTACTTAAAGCTAAAGACCCTATGTCATGGTCATTTGCAACATAAAATTTGGCGTGAGGTTTCAAGAGTGAAGGCCAACAAGTGTTGTGAGTTGTCCAAAGAATTGGTTATGGCTTTGTGGATGTGAATTGTTTAGATGCTCCTAAACTTTACACATGAAGCTAACATTAGATTATTGTGTAATGTGTATGTAATATTGGGTACATTAACATTTAATAGGATTATTTGATTTAGATCTTACTAAACTTTACACATGAAGCTAACATTAGATTGTTGTGTAATGCATATATAATATTGTGTGTTAACATATTATAAGATCGAAAATAATAAAAAGATTCTAAAATGATAGGATGTGGACCTAAATGAAAATATGTAAATGAGCTATATTATGGCTCCACTAACTCGCAAATGGAGTGTATTCTATATACAATACAAATTTAAACATGGAGTGTCACGCATGAAGGAGCATCTTTTAAGGATACCAAGCAATGTAGCTACTTGCATAAATTCATCATCAAATATAAAAGTCTTGTTTTGGAAGTTTTGAGATAATAATAAATATAAAACTAAATAGTCTAAAAGCCTATGCATTGACAACCTTGAAGGAGTACAAATTGCATCTAGAGTTGAGGAGTTTGATGAGGTGATTGGTGTTCCATATGTTCAATTTGATAGTGGAGCAAGTTCATCTCATGTAATAGGCCCATTAACCCAATATTTGGAAAATGAAAGTGGTGCAAGATGCTCGTCTAGGATAGAGATTGTGCGAAGAAGTATTGAGGGTATGACTTGAAAGGCAAAATAACTTAATATTGCATCAAAATGGATACAAGCTTTATGAGAATGTGACATTTCTTTTGATGTCATATGAAATCCAATATTTTAGAATGCTTTAATGTCCACAGCTAAAGATAGATAGAAACAAAACAAAGCTATAGATATATCTAAAATTCCAAGTATTTGATTTTATGCCTTCATATGGTCGTACACTCGCATTGAATGGTTAGACAAATAATCCATGCAAACCATTGGTTAATGTTATCACTATATCATTGTATGTCCAAGAGACACACACATGGGTCCCACATTGGACTAAAATTTGCAATCAATCAATGGTTGACCTATTTGACTCATTGAATACTTTAGGCTATAGATGACCCGGTGATAGCAAATGCTTGGGGGAAGGGTGTTTGGCAATGGGTGAAGATTGAGAATTGTTTAATAGTAGTTGGAGTGTGATGCTAATCAACACAAAAATCATGAAGTGAAAATTGTTGTGGTTGATGGAGAAGGGTTGGGTGTATGTGCTAGTTAATTGATAGTAGACTCGAATTGACATATCCCATCGGGAAGGGTTTGGATCGTAGGGAACATGCACCAATAATCTACAAAAGATGGATGGAATGAGTGGTGGGTGGCTTGTCTATGTGTAGATTAGTGGATCCTCTCAAATTAGAGTTTGGCAATTTTCAAGAGCTAGTCCATTTCTATAATGTACGTTTTGTGGATGTTTTAATGAAACACACTCCATCTTCAGCTTCTTCATCATAGATGTATTTCATCCTTGTTAGTCAAAAAAATCTCTCTAACTATTTCTTTTAGACTAGTAGTGTGGAATTCCTATCGTATCTTTATTTTGTGCACCTTAGTTAAAAAAATAACTCACCCAAAATGGAAAAAAGCACGGTCTTAGAAGTGGTAGAACAAGCTGCTCAATACTTAGCCTTCGCACTCTTGCCAAATTTGTTTTCTTCGCGTTAAGAGAGAGTTTAAAAGGATCATTGGCCATAGATCATCACAAGCACAACTTACATAAAAAACATCAAATGATCTTCCTTTCCCATGCATCTTTGCTTGATTCATCTTTATGTTGATGCCACTATTTGATTAGGATTCAATGTGTTAAATTAGGTTATGCTACCATTGTTCGGTTAGGATTCAATAGCACGCACATACCCACACACATAGTGTGAACAAGTGAATGGTAAGAGAGAAGATAGTTGCTTGAATTGTCTTGAAAAGCATAATAGAATGTTTGTGGTTGTGTAACTTATCCAACTACCATGTAGGGGATATTTTTGTGTGTGTGTGTGTGTGAGAGAGAGAGAGAGAGAGAGAGAGAGAGAGAGAGAGAGAGAGAGAGAGAGAGAGAGAGAGAGAGAGAGAGAGAGAGAGAGAGAGAGAGAGAGAGAGAGAGAGAGAGAGAGAGAGAGAGAGAGAGAGAGAGAGAGAGAGAGAGATTCCATTTGACTGTAAACTACACTTAATTAACCAAAAATTGATAGGATATGAATAACAAGAGAAATTGAGACGAGTGTATAACAAGAGAATGGGTACAAACTTCCACTATGCATGAGAGAGCATATCCCTCATGCATGTGTTTATGGATATGTATTTGTTAGCTTTTGTGCCTTGCATGAAAAACATACTCTTGTCTAGTAATTTTCTAGAACTTGTCTATAAATATAAAAATACTATCTTACTCTTAGGTTGTAATACAAAGATAATAATAATAATAGAGAATTCTCCATGGACGTAAATAGATGTGTGACAATAAATCCTAAAATAATAATAACGTTGTACATAAAAATGGAAAGATGTGCTCCAACGATAAAAGTAATTGCATATGCATAACTCCATCTAATAATATGTCCACCAGAAACACAAAACACATTAATTTCCTGCCATTTATCTAGGAGGCATAATGTGACTAGGTTATACTTGATGCCACATATAATAAGTTACTATTATATGAAAAATAAACAAATAAAAATCTAAAAATAAATAAATAACATTATTTTGTGACAATATTATAAATATAAGAAAAGTATGGGAAAGTTAGATGATCTATGACATGTAGAGAGCAAAATATTATGATGATGGAGGAATTACATGACAAAAAATGAAGTTTTGGAGGAATTACTTAGGTGTGAGAAGTGGAAGGAATAGTTGATAATGAAAGATGATTGTATATAACCTATAAGGGCACCAAATTCAATGGTGGTGTGAACTAATGACTGATGAGATTGTGCATAGGGCAAGCCACCACAATGCATCAAAATGGACACATGACCATTTGCAACCACAACATGGATGTCTAGCTTCTATCCATATACATAAGCATATGATTGCTTTACATGTTCTAGATTATTTGTCTTCCTATACCTTTGCAATCTATTGATCATATGGGTACATGCAACCAACTTTGCCATTGAGCATAAAACAAAGGTAAGATCTCAGGGACCACAAGCTCATGCAAAATGTTCACTATATATTGCAATTTTGGTAAGATATTCAAGTGCCAAGTTTGGATGTTTTTTCACACTAGAATTAAATGAGTCTCCATCATGGTGAGAGGCAAGTATTGGTACTAAGTGTCATCAATATTAGTACTGAGTACATGTGGGTCTAGTCTGCCCACTCCCTCTAGTGTTGTACATGCCAAAACCTCATCAATCTCTCCCAATTCTCGATCTACTACCACATATCTTGCCAGCAGATGGCCCATATATGAACCTTCCCATCTCTCCTAATTCTCAATCTACTACCACATATCTTGCCAATAGATGGCCCCTATATGAACCTTCCCAATAGAATCCACAACTATATAAAATTCACAAAGAATTAAGATTTAATGTAAAATTTGCAAAACGAGATATAAAAGTCCTTCAAATTGTAGAAAAGAAAAAATTTAATGCATTCAAATTTACAAAGTAAAGTTAAAAAATGAAAAATACATGGAATTTAGTGCAAAAAAATCTCCAAATTTTTGAATTAAAGGTTTTTTTAAATTATGAGTATTAAACTTATTAGATCTAAATCTTCATATTGAGCTATAAGATAAGCCTTACGTGTTAGGGAGCTTGGGAATGGTACATTCAAGGACATGGTTGGAAACTTGGCATCATTGTTACTAGTCTTTTCAGAAAGCCACAAAACTAGCTTAAAGCCACATTAGTGGGTAAAACATGACTTGGTAGGATTTCATTAATTTTCTTAACTTTCACATGCATTATTTAAAAGTTATAAGATCAATCAATTCTATACTAATAACCATGATAGAAAAATTGAATTATCTTATTTTATATTTTTGACTTATTTTCAATATGGCATTACAAAGAAAGCTGCCAAAGTGGTATTATTTTATCTCTATACTCTTAACTTCAAGTGCTTCAAAAAATTGATAGTTTTTCTTCAATTGATATAATACGTATATGCATGAGTTTTATATATGTTATGTTATTTTTAATAAATTTTTATTTAGATGTTTATTGAGAAAATTGTTAAATTGAACCATCTTTTCATAAAATACCCTCAATGATGTCCCATAAAAAATAAACTTTCTTAACCAAAAAGTATATTTGTATTTTCTTCAAATCCTATTTCATGTTCACTACAAATCCCTAGAAGGAATTCCATTGATAATATATATTCAAAGAGAAATGAGAATTCTAAGAAGATATACAAATAGCCACAATTGTGGCTTTATTTTGCTAAAGACTACTATTAAGCTTGAGGTTAATAGGCCCCATCGAATGGTAGGCTCCATGCTCACAATTTCTATTCATGTTGCAACTTGTGGATGATCACACCACTCACTACCTTTGCTTGCAAGCACTTAGTGCCTTCTGACCTTTGAGTACTAATGTAGTCAAAACAAGAATATAACTCTTTATTTTTTTTTGAATCATGTACCATTTTGGCTTGTATATCTCTACATGAGATATGAATTTTAAAATCCTTAGTCTTACATTTTTGACTCTTATACAAATTTGAACACACCTTTCTAACATATAATAATCAATTTTCACTAGATCTTCAAGAATTTATTATTTTTATATTTATATTAAAATTTTCATTTTCATACAAAATCCAAGTGTTAGGCTTAATTATATGAAAATTACATGAATTTACTAGTGAAATTAAAAATGACATGTAAGCCTATGTGTATTGAAATATCTTGCATGCTAGATAAAATAATCCCTAGGCATGCACTATAAGATTCCCTAGGTAAGCTGTGATGGCCTAATTTAGAGATCAAGCATCATAAATGGACAAAAAGTTTGAGGATGTCCACTAAAAAGAATGCTTTGTGTTATACAATGTGTAAATCAAATAAAAAGCTCAATTCTTCTTCCCTTCTTACTTCTACCAAAACCAAAGCTTGATAGAGTGCGAGAGAAATATTAAGAGAGTGGGAGGGATTGCAAGAGAAGCCTCTTATCAGTTAACTATGTTGCATTTATATAGCCATATTATTTAAAAACATGTTTTATATGTCTACTACAATAGTAAAATCCATATAATATCCAAAATATAACTGATATTTCATACGAAATAATTTTGGTGAAAAATAGTTATTTCATAAAAAAAAGTTCATTTGTATAAAACATTTTATTTGGTATGAAATAATATTATTTATTATTAAAATATATTTTTAAGTATAAAATATTTTTTAGTATAAATGAATATTTAATATGAATCCTTATTCCTATATAGATCTTTAGACCTTTATATCTCAATCATACAAGACACACAATCGAGAATTCAAAAACAAAAAATGCTAAAGAATATGGAAGTGCAACACTGAGAAGATGATTAAATATTCCAAAAAATAAAATATTAGTAAAAGCTCGTGTCTCTATATGGTGAGATGAAGAGGTGCTCCTTGATTTGTAGCTTAGCTATTTTTAAGTATCATCCTCAAAGGAGGTGCTTTGTTATGCTTCCTTTTGGGTATTCTTAGACTTTGCATGCAAAGACAAAGAAGACAAAAAAGAAGTGTAACAAAGTACCTTGTCTCTAAGTGAATAATTCACAAAAACCAAGCTATACATGAAGGAAAGTCTCCTCCATGGTTGCTTGCTTTTACACACTTTTTTTTTTTTTTTGAATTCAATAGTTTCAATAGTGTTACACTTTCATATCTACTAGTATTATTTCTTTTAAACTTTTGATGTCTGTTACTATGTATTTGATTTCAATATCATGAAAAAGAATATAAGAAAGAAATAACTAATCAAATAAACTTTGACTTGAAATAAATGAGAAGTATAGACTAACAAAGCACCCAAATTTTGGAGTACTATACTATTACATTTTTATATTACCTTGATGTCTTTCTTTTTTAAAGAAGGCAAGATTTTGATCATTATGAAAGAAGTAGTGATTGCAAGCAAAAAGATACTTGAATATTTAAACGACATATCCTTCAATTAGTATAGTTATAAGATCCTCCACTTCCTCAATGCCATCTTGTTCATTATCCATTTCTAATTAATCCTTATCGTCACAACAAATTCCCTCTAATATGACATGATGGATTTGTTGTACATTTTTTAGAATGGGGACATAAGTCATTGAATGAGGTGCAATAAGAAAGGGATTTTCCGAGATGTAAAAGTTGGAAACACAATACATCAAGACATTGGCATTAGACACATTCAATCTAATCTTTCACTTTGAGTGCATGAAATTGAATAGAGTCCAATTTTATTCGTAGCTTCTAGATTATGTAGGATCAATCATATCCATGTAATTATATTGAAGCTTGAGAGTCATAAAGCCAAAATATTTCCACTAAGAAGGGGTCAAAAAACCATTTGTTACATCTATAATCCCTAAGCATCTTTTCCTTATGTGCATATTGTATTCATTGTAACTATGCCTACTTGGAAGTTTGGATCTAGGAGAAACCCTACATCATATAATGGAGCATTCATATTTGCCTGGCACAACTATGAAATACTTGTGCTGATTGTCTTTTCGTGCTTTGTGGCAAAAAACCAAAACCCCACAATCTATTTATGGCAAAAGACTAAAACCTTGATGTCTTATGTTTTATGCAAGAATAAAAACCCAAAAGTCATTGTAATTGTCAAGATAATAGGTGTGTGCCTAGGATATTGCAAATGCTAAGTAGTTAAAGGAAATTAAGTGCTTTTAAACCTTAGTCTGAACAAAAAAGAAAAAAATTTGGAAAATAGATAAAATATAATAATCCCACAAAAGTAATGACTATATATGTTAACCCTCTCAATGAAGCAAGCACAAGAAGGGCAAATGATAAGCAATACATTATTTCAATATGTTCTAATTAATTATTCCAAAGATGTTTGTCTATGCAAAATTGAGGGTTGGGCTCATCTCATGCAAATTGTAACTATTTTTGTTGAAGTCGAGTGAGTCTTAGCTACACTCTAAAATGCATGTAATGTAAGGTTGATCAAGATCTAGCCTACACTTGTGGCCTTTGGATGCCCAAAAAGGTGAAAACCCTAGAGCCATTGTATAAAAATGATGAAAGATAATGAAAAAAGCTATTCAAGTGTGTGCAAACTTCGCCTTCTAGCTTGCTTGCTACTATATTGTCTTGGAGTGAGTGTGAAGGAGAGGGAGCATGAGAGTATGTGTGGGGTGAGGGACATGGCAATGAGAAGCTCCTTACATTCTTTCTCCTTCTTCATCCTATCCTCTTGGTGAGTTGTGAATATAACCAGGAGTGTGTGACGTTAAGAGTGTAAGAGAGTGAGGGACATGTTTTGCGAAGCTCTCTTCTTTTCTTCAACTCCTCAAGCTCATCATTGGTAACTCCTCTCATTCATGGGAAACAACAAAAGTAAAGTCAAGAGTGAAAAAGTGCACATGTGGACATAGACATGGCTTGTTGATGTAATGACTACAAAGTGGTGAGCATTGCTAAGTGCTTTCTCTATTTGTATGGAGTCATTAGATTTGTCAAGTGTGTGAGTAGGCTAGTTGAGACATAGCCCCACACTCCATGGATCAAAATTTGTGAAAGAATAAAGATGTGTCCAATAGTCTTGACATTGAGCTTGTAGAGTACAAAATTTTGGTTTTATTAATGGACCAAGGACATATTGGCCATGCAATTGCTCATGACACTTTGCATTGCAAAATAAGAGGGATACACATATACCAACTTTGAAATGTGTGAAAATAGTTAGGTTTTATTTTGTTCGTTGAGTCAAATACATGGATTTTATTTTCTTTTGAATAAATGAGATTTGTGATAGAACTATCAATTTGTATATATGAGTAACTTAGATATTAGATACGCCTGCCCTATAGCTTTATTGTGCCATCTACAACATAATCTAATAGTGCCTCTATCTTGCAATCTATGCATCCTGCATTAGCGATGGGAGCGCCACCCTATAGTTTTTGAAGGCAGAAGCACAACCTTGTAGTTTATGAAGGTGTAACCCTGTAGGTCTATATGCTTTTTCTTCTCCATTAGGATGACTCCTCCAATCCTTGTCGCCTAAAGCGCATTGTGTGTGCCTTGGGACCCATTGCCCTACACCTTGAAATATGCTACATACGACCATAAAGCCACCCTATAGCATGTCTACCGTCCTTATCATCTGACCATAAGTTCAGATAATGAAAATAATAGAAAGATCGACCTATACTAGGGTTTCACTTGTATGCATACAAAACATTAATCGCATGTCTTCATGAGATGTTTAGTCACTTTGGTAACATATCCAGGAGTCTTCACATGATTTTCTAGGAACGGAGTTAGACAGAATTGGACTCTAAAACAATATGAATATCTGGCATTAAGTTCGAATGACCTAATGAGAATTTGGATGAATCTATGCACATTTAATGACTCATTTCGAGTGATACAAGTTGTCCAAGCTAAAAAATATTAAAAAATGATGCATTTACAAAAAAAGTACCATTTATGACCATTTTGGGAGGATTTTTTCATTTGCTTGCATTGGCTTGTTAATTAGGTTTTCTTGCTTTGATTTGAGAACTTCGATAACCCTATTTGGAGTTTGTTAGACAAAGTTATAGTCAAAACAAGTTGCAGCTAGGTGCAAGGCCTATACGAAAATGAAAACATGGAAAGTAAAAAGCAAGGCAAGAAAGGCAAAAGTTGTAGCTTTTGAGTGTTAAAAGCATAGAGAGATTATGTACATAAGGAGCATGAATGTATGAGGGAAGGCCTAGCCTATTTTTCCATTGATCATGATGAAATATAGTCGATATATGCCTAGAACATGATAAAATATGGTTTGTATATTCCTGGGGTGTGATTTGAAGCTAATGTATGACAAATATTGGGTTATGAAATTATGGTTTAAGATTCATGATGGAATATATCCCTAAATCAATAAACACTATAAATATAGATTATATGCATGCTCATCTTTATATTTTCTTTCTCTTTCCTCTTGTCGAATTCTCACAACTAGATACTAGTGTCTTCTCGACCACGCTTGCAAATTTCCTCAATATCTTTGGTGAATCTAACATGAAATTAAAGGGGATGTGATGCATATGATTTGGACATTCACAACATATATGTAGCAACAAGCAGTAATAATAAGCTGCAAAAGCTACTAAAAGGATGGATGATTCAATGATAGAGGCACTTCAATCAGTCAAAAATTAATTGGATCTATTTGATAAGTGGAATATAACTAAATATCTCAAAATCTATGACAAGGAGATGCAACTACAAGGTGTCTCAGAAGATCATCAAATGGTGCATTTTGAATTGATTGCGAAACGTAAAATTAGGATGCATGTTCAAGATATATGACCAAAACATGGTCAACATTGGGAGAATTTCAAGTATGCTCTTAAAAAATAATATCATAGGTTGGATCTAGAACAAGACAACAATCTAGAGATTGAGCAGAATGAACTTGGGGATTTTTCTATTGCTTCTTTGGATGATGTTTAGGATGCTACATTAACTATGAATGTAGCTGATGCTTTGATTAATAATGCAGATGATACATTGACCAAATGTAAATGATATATTGTTTGAGAAAGCATGACATACATGCTTTGTTTTATGATGCAAAGATGTTATATATCGATGTTTTGATAGTGAATGCAAATGCTACACTAATTGAGGATGTAGAAGATATGGATGCTTTAATTGAAGATGATGATGTGATGGTTAGAAACACTATATAATTTTATGTATGAGTAGAGTGCATAGAAGAAATTGAGATGGCATCACCACTTATGCTTGTTCTAGACGTGCAAAAATGTTAAAATGCTTATGAAAAGGATGATCAAAAGTCAATAGAATATACAATAAATATACAGGTATATGTGATGATATTTCTTTGGAGGTTGAGGACAATTTAGAGGGAATTTGTGGTTCACATGATGAGATTCAGCCTATGTAGCTATTGCATGTGCAAGATAAAGATGCTCTTCAAGGTGTTTTATTTATTCCAAATGCTATACACTTTGCTGTCCTATGGATGCATAGTGCAAACTATAAACCTAGAGGGAGAGAAACTACTTCACCTGCATTTCTATTTGTATTGCAAGGCATGCAAACATGGATGTTGGATACAGGGATACTATCCGTTTATATGTACGATGATAGAATAAGTGTAAATATGTTACATGGAACACAAGCATCTGAGCATATAGTAAAAGGGATATGTGGATATACTCAATGCTAGCTTATGATGCAGGGGGATCGACAAGCTATTATGTCTTTAAAAATATTATAGGTTCACTATGTCATTTGATCCAAGTGGGTCCAAATATTTCTTACAATAGGATGCATATGGATATTTATAGTATTTGAGCTGCATAAAATGTTAATGTTGTATGATTCTTGTATGGTAAACATTAAATATTTTCAGTTGATTTAAACTGGATTTTTTCTAAGCCATAGTCTCCGAAATTGAAATTTCACTGAGCCATAGTCTCAGTAATTGGGATTTTATTGAACCACAGTCTCAATAACTGGGTTTTCTAATATCATCTCAATGTGGATGCATATGATATACAGGGATTGAACAACCAAAGTTTCTTTACAAAAAATATAATTTGTAGTTAGATTTCTTCTATTTCTTGTGAATCTAATGAATTTTGTCTTCATTTTCTACGGAATTTGTTGTCTCTCTTATGTAAGCTCTTCTGCCCTAGGATCCTGGTAGTTTTAGGCTAGATACAACAAATCTCTTATATCATCCTACTCGACTGCCTGTTCAAAAACAGGAGGGACAAGAAGAAGAACACCATGAGGTCTAAAGAGATTAGTTGTCTAGCTATGAGTTGTCACCTAGTTTTCCGACCACTATCAATGGGTTCAACATTGCCTTGTGTTGTTGATTACCCTATTGCACTACTAAATTTCATTGCCAGGCAATTGTGTGACATAATTGAAGTGGTATATGGTTTCGAACTTTGGGCAAGGGTTCAAATTCCTTTGTAGGGTAGCAAGATGGCGCTGAAGGTTGGAACATTTTCTAGAAGGCCTCCCTACTATCCTCACAACTATGGCTCCTTTTGTCACTCCACCACTACCATCCATCCCCAACCCAAAACTCTTCTACTATCACCTTCTCTCTTCCTTTCTCCCAACTCTTCCCTCCTCCACCATAATCTTCTCCCCCATCAACACTATCTTTGTTTCATCAACCCACAGCCCACTATCACTTATGCCACTACAACATGCACAAGGAGAGAGAGAGCAATCGCTGCATATCCACTATACAAGGGGAGTCATTGCCACTAGCCAGCATTGCAAGAGGAGGAGCTACCATCATTGACTTATGTAAGAGGAGAGAGAAGCAAGAATTATAATCAATTCAAGGTATGATCCATTTGTCTCTAGTGTGCAGCGATTGTGATGCTTGTGAGTAATGGAGAAAGGGAACATCATGTAGTGATTACATTAGTGAGTGGGGGAAAAAATGAAGCATTGAAGGCAAACAATTGCAATAGGAATTTTTTTATTAAAAAATTAGTTGAATATAACTTATCAATTGTCACTTGTCAATCATCAACTCATTAATCACCAATTTTGCAATAGTCAGTTACCAATTTTCAACTTGTCAATGCCAACCCATCAATTGATAAACTCATCGATTGACAACTTGCCAACTTTTCAATCTCAACTCATTGATTGTCAGCTTATCAAATCATAACTCTTTAGTCACGCCAACTCATCGATCATGAAGTCATAAATTGTCAACTCATTGATCATCAACTTGCCAATTGACATCTTTTCAATTCTCATCAATTGATAATTTTTTCAACCCATCAATGCTCAAAGCTTGAACTTATTGACTCAAAATATTTCAAATCCTCAATTGGCAACCTCTCAATCTATTGAGAGATAACTTGTCAAGTTTTCAACCATAGACTTATCAGTTTGATAGCTCACTAGTTTGCCCCTTATTCATCAATTGTCAATTCGTCAATTATTGAGTGTCAGTGTGCCAATTGATAACTTCTTAATAGACAACTTCTCAAATCATCAATTGATAACTTCTCAACCCATTAATTGATCAATCTCTCAACTTTTTGACCAATCAATCCACAAACTTATTGGCCATCAACTTATCAACTAATTGATTGACAACTCATTGATTATTGACAACTTTTCGATTCGAAAACTCATCAATTGAGAACTTGTGTTGAGTGAGAACTTGTCAATGCATCACTATTTCAAACTTATCAAAACATAGCCTGCAAACTCATCAATGGTCAACTTACCAAGTTTCAACTTGTCAAACCATAGACTTGTCAATTGTGACAACTTGTCTAGAAATAAAACAACTCATCAACTTGTCAAGTCATCAAGGGAAACTTGTCAACACTTGAACTTGGCAACACATTGATAACAAAGACATGATCCCATCAACTCAACCAATCATCAAGGGAAACTAGTTTAAAAATTGACACAAACAAACTCTTCAACTCATTGACTTAACAATTGATTAAACTATCAACACATAGATGCACACTTTTCAACTTGAAACTCGTCAAAACCAATTGTCAACTTGTCAACGTGTTAATGCCTCAAATCATCAACACGTAAACTCGTGAAATCTCAATTCATTAACTTGTCAACTTGTCTAGATCAAATCATTAATACAAAAAGTCATCAAGTAGTTGAAACTTGTCAACCCATTGACACAACAAGTATTCTACTTGTAGTTGATGATGAGCCTTGGGAATCATATTGCTAACCTTGTAGCTGCAAAGCTAATTGTAAGGAGTTTCTTAATGTTAGAAAGAGTCATGTGTGTAAGCATTTTTGTGCAAGTTGAAAGAGAATTGCAGAGTTGAATGCTTGTCCTTAAAAATCACATTGTGCTGGGGAAAGCAAACAAGTTGATTGAGTACAAGTGCATAGTGGAATAAGTTAATTGCACCAATCATATTGTTTGGAAAAGTGTGAAAACTTGTTTGAGAATAGGACACAATTTAGGTTTAAATTGTTGAGTTGAAGTTGAGCAAAACCCATGCAACCATGACAAATAAAATTAATGGAACCCTAAATGATAAATCAAATAGAAAACTTGAGGGGGCAAGGCTCAAAAATTCAAGAAAACAACAATCGATTAGTACGAGGATCAATTTGACCTAGGCTTGACAAACATACAATTAGAAACATAGTTAAACAACCTTGCTAGGGTATAACACAATGGAAAAGGAGGTGTTGTTGAGAGATGTGCCCAAAGAACTAAAGGTAGTGCTAGAAAGATTTTGAGCTACCAACAACAAAGATGTTAGTTAGGTGTTGCCAATTGGTTTTAGAAGACCAATATAGTACCCATGGCTGTGGACAAAGGGAAGACACATTGGAAAAGCTATTGGACTTGACCTTAGCTTCTTAGCAAGAGAAAGAGAACATGCAATGAGATATTGTAAGGAGACTGTTGCAGAATGTGAACATTGCTAGGTACTCTATGGACTCAGTAGCCAGTGCAGTGGAGATTGTTAGATAATTCATGTGCCCTTCACAATAGGACACACATAGCCAACTTATTTTTGGCAGGACTAGACATCATGCTAAGATCTAGAGACCAATAAAAAATTCCATTAGTTGCAAAAAAATAGAAAATTATAGAGCATGGGATGACCCATACAACTTTATACATCAATTTGAACAGGTGTGTGAGGTGCACAATCTCATTGTGTCAATAACAAAAAGGCACAGGCCTTCAAAATTTTCTTGAGCAAAAAAGGAAGAACATGGTTTAAAGAGCTAGATGCAAACGAGAAAACATGCTTCTCTAATCTCAAGGACTTGTTCATCATGAAATTTATAGAAGTTGAATATGGAATTAACATTATTGTATAGCTCATGAACATGTAGTAACAAGAAAAAGAGAGTATGCATTCATACATCTCTAAAATGCAAATTTTATATAAACGACTCCTTACTAAAAGGCCAAATCCCAAATCCATCTCAAAAGAATTTTTCAAGGGATGAATGCATCTATGAAGAAGTCATGGCTAGTAATTTGATGATGATAGATAGGCATGACTTGAACATTGACTTGGACAAGATCATACATGTTGTGCATTGAGAGTGAAATTGAGAAAAAAGAAAAGGTTTGAAAACTATACTACATCATCAAGATGCAACGTAGAGCTTAGTGTAGCGCATGGCCTCCTTACTACATTCAAGCAACACCAAACTAAATGAGCTAGACTCACTAGTGTCTTGAAAAAACCACATCTATATTAATAGGACATTCAATGCATACATTATGGGGGTGACCACCTTCCGTTGGAGGGTTTCAAACCTCCTCAAGTTTGTAGGAACTATGTACATATTCGACATGATGCAATGTATTGTTGGGCTCCTAGATGCTTGCCATATGCAAATCTTTTAACAACAACCCATGTCTGTAGGAGAATAGGGTGCAATACTATCTTAGGCCTCCGTAGTTGGATCTGCTAACTCTTGTAAAAAAAACTAATTGCACAAGAAAAATCAATGCCTCATGCATACCTTGATCCCCAACCTTGATAGTGACTCATCCTTTGGTATACCTTGACCCCAAATTGGACACTTTGGTATACCTCGACCCCCAACCCGATAGTTACTCATTCTCTTACTCACTACATAGAGGAGCCAATTGAAGAAGAGGAATATTTGAATATGTATGTAGCCTATGATGAAGAAGGTAATGCGATCCTTATGGAATCTGATCTATGCAATCATGTTAGGGTAAGGAAGAGGAAGAACTCCAACTCAATTCAAAGACCCCATTGAATGCTAAAACTACGTCCGTGACATTGAACCGTACAATTTCTACTGGTGGGTTTCCCCAAGCTTGCAGGATTACATGGCTAAGTACACTAACTCCTGCTTTCCATGTGTCTACTATCCTCTTTCGTGTTGTTTTGTTTGTGTTTTTGTGTGTTTTTAAAATTATTTTATTTTTTAATGGATAATTGCAGTTTTTTTTCGGTGGGTTGACTTCGTTTTTTTAATTTTGTTTTTTGTATTTTAACCATTTCTCCATATCCCCTCCGAAGCCCCAATATAAGAAACTGAATGTTTGATCAATCGCAATTGTGTGTCAATTCAAAGTAAAGAGGAAAAAGCAACTTAAACATTGGATTCAACGTCAGGGTTAGTATGTGTGTCACAACATCATGGTCGACAAGTCTTCCGGTTCATGACTATCAGTTCATTCTACCCATTACTTCAACAATTGCTTCTTAGCATTCATGCCAATGCTCTTGGGTAGTTTGTCTATTCATGGTATCCATGTTCTACCTATGTGGCTATGTATGTGGTGATGTTGCCTCTCCTGCTCTTAAGTATGTGTGGGAGAGACCGGTGGGCTCATGGTTGAGAGTTCATTAATCTCATCCTCAATAATAGGTTCAGCATCTTGCAAGTGAGCTTGTGCTTCTTTTATCCATTCTTTGACCTTATCCATAGCCTGTAGGTGCTAGTTGGGGTTAGGGTACTCTCCAACCTTAGCACTTCCCTTCTCCCTCATCTTAGGAGTAGATGTTTCTCCTTCTGTATCAATAAATTGGTTACCCTATGTATTTTTGCATCAGTCCTCTTTATAGAGGCTACATCTAGGTTGCTAGGTCTAGGTAATGAAATACCAGTCTGCTTCATTTGGGCTCGTGTCATGACATTATGGGGATGGGTGCGGCATTGTTGTCAGGTGACTTAACACAAAAAATTTCAAGTGGCACAGATGGCATGATTGCTGAACTAGTGGAGGGTTTTCACCCAGGACAATCGACGAATAGGTGTCTGACTCTGCATTCGGGATAACTCAAGTTGGCCTTCTCTCTATTTGTTTGCTCCTTTTTAGGGCAGGGGGATGAGGTATGCCCTAGATGGCCGCACATCCAACATGATATGGGCTCATGGTTCTGACCTCCTCTTAGGACTCTACCTCTCCCTCTACCTAAAGCCATGACCGACACAGGCCTAAAGTCCATCAGTAGTATGGGATTACCCTCCTCATCATAAGAGACATAAGGGTTCACATACAAGTCATCCTCCAATGGTTCTTCTACAAAATGCGCTAGAGCATTGCTTAGAGGATGGGTCACTATAGGTCCTAGTGCTCTAGGGATTCTTGTTGGGATCCTTGGAGTGGTCGGGTTTGAATCATTAGATGCAGGTAGAGCCAAAGGGGATCCTCTTCCAAAGTAAGGCTACGTAACTCCTAGATAGTAAGGCTGAGTGTAAGATTGCTGGTATGGCAATCATTTGGATAATCCACAGTGCATAACATCATGCCCGAATCTTTTGCAATTGGCACAAGGCTAGGTCCTAGGATTGGGACACTCAGATGGGAACTGGTTCCCTCCACAATAATGCATAGATTGCACGTAAGGTCACACTGGCCTTCATAATGACTCTTGTAGTTTGGTTAGCTTTGACTTTAAATCAACTATCGCTTGAGTCAAGTCAGTATTTTTTCCTTTATCTTGCTCGCTAGGGGCAACTTGTTTGCTAAGTGTTGTGGTTCTCTCGGTATTTCTAAACATGTTATTCTCTTACTACATAGCCCTAGAGCTTCTCTCTCTGAGTAAGTCATCCACTTGTATAGCCTTCTCAAAAACTCTTGCCAGTATATCCCTTTGTAGGTTCGGGTTTCTTACTAAGGCCTTATAGAGTTCTTTGTTGCGGATCTCGTTTATGAATATAGTGGAGATTGCTCTCTCATTGGGCCACTCAACTATCAGTATCTTCTTGTAGAGACTCCTCATGTAAGTGACATAGCCTCATATATCCTCTCTGTCTTTGTGGCTAACATCATCAGCTTGACAATGAGGTCGGAGTATCTTGACTTCAAGAATCTCTTGATGAAGAGATCCTTTAGATCGTTGAAATTATTACGTTCGGTATTATCTAAATCAGTAAACCAATTCCGCCGTCCCTTGTCTCCTAAGCCAAGACCAAATACTTGAGCCCGTTGAGTAGGGTCCATCAGGTTTTTAGCCTCGCACACTTGCTCCATAAGTTATTTTATTTTCAATCTCTTTCGACAGCATAAGATAGTATAAGCTTGCTTCAAGAGCCTATAAGTGCATAATAACCACTCCACAGTGTCCATCTTGATGATTTTGGTCCCATAGATGTTTATTTGTAATTTTTAAGTATCTTTGTTTTCAACTTTATATCTTATTATATGTATTTTGAATAAGATATTGGATTTCTCATAATTTATTAAGTTTTCATTAATTCTATATGATTCAATTTTTAATTTACAAAACACACACACACATACATACACATAAATACATATATATGCATCTACGTATGTACGTAGGTATGTATGTATGTGTAGTAGAGAGAGAGAGAGAGAGAGAGAGAGAGAGAGAGAGAGAGAGAGAGAGAGAGAGAGAGAGAGAGAGAGAGAGAGAGAGAGAGAGAGAGAGAGAGAGAGAGAGAGAGAGAGAGAGAGAGAGAGAGAGAATTGATGGTTGATAATGAAATACATTTGTCAAAGCATAAGCTGCCTTCTTATCTAATATGGAAATGCACCTCTCTGTTTCTCTTTTTCCACACCATCATCACCAAGGAGAGAAATAACCTTGTCTTGGTGATATTTGGTATTTGCACAAATTGTCGATAATTTCAAAATCCCAATGTGACATCTCCATGGGAATTTTAAAATCCCCACTAGGTTACCAGGGGCCCTTGTAGATTTGACTACTCACAATGTTGGCTTAATAACATGTTAATGCAAGCTCATTAATGCTTCAAGGTCAATGATGATGAAAATTTCAAATAAAAAACTATTGGTAATTCATTACAATTAGACATTTATAACCAAGGTTTTATTACTACAAAAGATTGGCTAGGATAGAATATTAATTTGATAACAATCACAACATTGATGCTTACTAGTTGATGCTTTGTTTGATTACTGTATCATCTAGTTAGTCTACATAATTGCACATTTAGGATGATCTAGATTAATCATGAACATACATATGATCACCATCTATTTTATATGCAAGTGGCACTATAATCGATAACTCGTAACTAAGTGGGAACTAAATGTCACTTGAAACCTTCTTTTTAAGACCATTATTTATAGTTGCTAATATGGTCCTTTCATAAATCATATCAATGAAATGTGGCATTTAGGATGACATGAGATATTCATGTCACTATTAGTGCTTAAGAATCTATGGATACAATTACTACTTTATGGTGTTGTTTAGTCCAATTCTTATCATAATAATTATTTTAGCATATATTTTGCTTAATGTTTCCAAGTACAATCTTATTAGACATTGAAACATGGCTTACATAAATGAATACATAGTGTGCACACTTAAGTGGTCTAGAAAACAAGGTAAATTGGATTGAGTAAGTTTTATAAATAATATTGAAGTAACTTCAAACTACACAACATCAAGGAGATAGTGTAATGGTGATTGTGAAAAATATCTTGAAGTGGGTAGATTTCAAGTAGGGAGAGGAATATTTGAAGAAAAATATGATAAGAATTCCACTACCTCGATTACGACGAAGTGGTTGAATGATTAGGATGAAGTGATTGAATGCAGACCAACAAGCCAACTTTTACCAAAAGTGTCAAGCATACCAAATCTAGGACACCATAATGAATATATGCTTTTCAATACTAATGTCATGTGGCACCGTTGAAAAATCCCAATGTTCACTAATACAATGAATATGTGCCTCAAGCATGAGCTGAAAGTAGGAGAAATAACTTAGGGGTATTTATTAGCCCATTAATGTTATTGTTTATCCTAGATTTGGTAAAATTGAAATGAGAATTGTTTATACTTAGTTTTTCTAGCAATTTTTACTAAGTATATTCTCGAAGGACTAGTTTGGTGATTCTAGCCCTAATACAATTTGTCTATTTATGTGACTATATTTATGAGAATATCAAGTATAGATCTCCAATTATTCTCTATATAGCCAAATTAGAATGTTATTTAAGTTACACAATTGCACATTTGTTTTCGCATTCAAAATACTTTTTCTACCTTGGATATCTAGACTATAAAGGAGAAACTTTAAAAATTTGATACAATCACATGTACCCTAATATATATATTAAATGCTTCATGCTTACTTTATAGATGCTTATAGATATTTCTTTCATCAAGGAAGAACAACCTAGGATCATGCATCCATGAAACGCAACCCACAAACCGCCTAGGGTATGAGCTTTTGGTTTATACTCTCTACTCTCCCAAGATGATGTGACTTAGTGGTAGGGTAGAAGAAACATGTGGAGAAAATGATGCACATTGAGTGCATACATTGTTGTATGCACATCAAACGGGGAAATTTTACCAATATATTTTTATGATCTTGAGCAAACACAAGATTGGTACAATTTGTTTGTGGCTTTGTAATTCAATGAGTGAAAGATAAATTAAGATCCCTAATTTTTTGTTCACATTATTATGATGACAAGATGGTCAAGTAGTGTGCTTTGATGAGCAATTTTGAGAGCCCATGAGGTTGAGAGAAAAATGCGGCATGGTCACTAGTGATGTTGAAGACAATGGCTCCAGGATTCCTCTCTAAGTTGAAATCTTGCCACATCAAAGTCACAGACATATCCATCATGGTCCTTAGATAAAAACGCTTGATGCTCCCATACCTTCCCTTTGTCAAGATTATTCTCTCTAGTAGAGGCCTAAATGGCACAGGTCTTACAAGCATCAAAGAGAGTTCCACATCCTGCAAAAGTAGATTCTCTACTTTGAGACGTTTGTTTGAAAATTGATTAATCATAAACCATAATTTCCTAATCTAAAGTAATAAAAAGAAGCCAATGCAATATAAAACCACCTATTGTTGATACAATTTCATAAGACAAATTAACCACCTCAATGGGGCTTAGATTCATCAAGATTGATTGTAGCTTGTCCTTCCTTAGGTAACCAGATGTTGGTATTGTAGACTTTGGATCTCCATACACTAGCACTTCATCATCATTTTTTAAGGGAATCTACATGTACCAAGGAATACGTTGAAAATAAGATTAGCATAATGTGTTATTTCTTTATTTCTTGCACAAATATTAGATTGCACATCTACAAATATAATTATGATCTCTCTCTCTCACACATGCTATGATGGGAAGAAAATGTGGAATATAGGATACAAATAAAGGAGACACAAATCATAATGGGCTCCAATTGGGATGCAAACTATTGTAAAAGTAGATGGTCATACTAGTCTCCTATTAGGACTAACTATATATAAGTAGTGTATGAAACATAAACTTGTTTTTGAGTATGAAGTATAGAAGCCCCAAATGTCACATTTATTAGTGCCACCTATGATTTCACATGTTTAACCAAAAGTTTTTTAGATAGAGCATATCATAGTAGTTGACTTGTATTAATAAACCAACAATTAACACAAATGATTTTTGTGCAATATGTTGTTTACATTATTGTACATATTTGACATTCAATCTCCAAATTTCTAAACATCATAACTAGGTATGTTATATGTCATTGATGTGTTCAATGATAATAATGAACTACAACATGTTTGACATGTTTCATAGCACAAAGACATTTCTCCCTTTTGCAAAACTTGTATTATTTGTAAGAACAGTGCTAATGATTGATTATAAGAGAAAAATAAAAGATCACTTCATGCAAGAAAAACACTAGATATTAAAACCCCTTGATTTTAAATGGAAGATCACAGAGTATGGAAGTCTACAATTTTACTTTCTCAATGATTGATGCAAAATTAAACAACTAGAATGCAATATAGCGAGAAATGGAGACTTTCATAATCCCAAGTATATAGAAAAATAAACTAAGACATGATTCCTAATCAATAATTTTGCATTCTCAATTACATGCAAGTACTCATGAAAATAGTGTGCGTAGTAAAAAAAATAGACTTACAAATTAAGACTTGTTATATTAGTTTTCACTAATATTTTATTTAACATACATACACTTGGTGGGATGGTTGACAAGTAGTTATCTCCATCAATTGGCATAACTGCTGCTACAAAGATGGAACTTGAAATCTTTTGTGGATAAGCCTCCATTGCCATAGATATGAAAAACCCTCCCAAACTATGTCCGACTAATGTAAGCTGTACAATCACCAATATTTTAGCAAATATTCTAATGCATCTTTCACCATGGATAGTGCACATACATGGATATTATACCTTTCCAGGGCCAGTGAAGTTTCTTATATACGCAAGTAATGGCTTGCCCATATCCTCCCATGTAGCCACACCATTTGCATCAGTTTCATCAATACCAGCAGCTGTGAGGTCAATTGCAACAGCACCAAAACTTTTACTTCTCAATTGTAGGATCACTTTGTACCATGCCCAGGCACCATAACCAGCACCATGAACTAACACAAAAGTTGTATTGGAGAAATTGCCACATTGCTGTGAAAGACCAAAAATCAATTAGAAAGTAAGGTGGAAATCATTTTGAGTAAATAACTTTGTAATATGTATGGACTCTTTGTATTTGTACCTTGGATTGAACATGAAAATTTTGTAGAATGAGAGCTATGGAAATGAAAACAAGCTTCTTAAGCGCCATTAAACGAAGCATAAATCTAAGAAAGCTAGTGTAGAGTGCTAGTTTACATGTATAGGGATTGACATCTTATGCACAGACAATCAAATAAATGGTCAATGTCATATCGTGATGTTCCCAAGGTACCCCATGTGAGGATGCATACAATTGATTCCCGAGGTATCCCATGTGAGGGTGCATACAATTGATTCATAATTCTCCACGTTATCTTTCCCCTAGGTATGTTGACTTATGTGGCCTCAACTTTATTAGAATCCAAAATTTCATGTAATATAAAGGAGTATCACCACCATAATGCATTCTAATGTTGACATCTCTAACTTTATAATAAAACTATTGGAACATTGCCAAATCTATGGTGTTTTAACAAGTTTCCACATTCATGAGATTGAATTTTTTTATAAAAAGACTTCATAAGTGCACAGAATTCAAAACAATCTTCTTGGTTTGAGATTTTAATAACAAAATCATTTCACATTAGTCTTCCCAAAATTTTTTGTGTCATTATGCTTATCCCTTGCAAGGAGAACACAATTCAAACCAAAATGAGATATCAATTCTAATGCATCTTTGTGCACAATATCTAATGATAATTCAACTAGAATGCGAATATTTTCTTTGCACAAAGATTAATGGCAAATCACTTGAACAAAATGTGAAATTTGAAGAATTACACGATTTTATGGACTAGATGAAGGTATATGATAGCTATAACTACAAGCCCACCATTTCTAAGCTTCGATAAGTATGTCACAATGCTAATCCCTAGTTTTTGAGCATTTGTTCACTTCCCATCATCCTCAAATTTCCATGTTCACAAGCACATATCCACATATGCATGTATGTGCACATATCTACTACATGTGAATGCACACCCTCACATGATGCAAGAATGCATGGATGGGCCTACATGTGTGCACATGAGTGTGCAAATGCCCACAAGCATACACATATAAAAGATACTTACATTGACACAGGGTCTTTCCCATTTGATCTCACAAGCCTCCCTTTCCTCTTCAAACTCCATTTGATTTGACAAGCCTCCCCCTTCTCTTCTTATGTATTTTTTTTTCTTTGTGTGTAGCCATGGCCTTCTCTTTTCTTTGATTAAGTGTATGCAATGGAAGGAGGAAGCAACTTTCTTTCTTGCCACAATAAGTCTATCAAAGGCTACACTTTCTCCACACAACATTATTAGATATTGCAAAGCCTTATGAATAATGAGAATCATGTTGAAAACTTGGACCATCACTTCTAATCATTTAAAAAACACCCATTATTTCTTAAGATGCAAAAACACCAATGATAACTACAATTCATACAGCATATAAAGTATCAATGATCTTAGTCAATGATGTTATGTATGGACAAGACTTGGCTTGAGATTTTGATTGATAAAATGTTTAGTACATTAGGTAGAGGAATCTCACTCAAGTTTTTAGTGCATCAAAGAGCTTTCTTTCATGTTTTAAGTATCTACAACAAGTTTCTTTTCCTTTACTTTCAAAATAAACCAAAATAGAATACTTAAATGAAATGGAGTGTTATATTTGAAGTTGAGGTCTTCTTGATTTAGCATAGTGGCTTACCACTTGTATGTGCAAAATTGACCATAGATAACATTTTCCAACAATCAAATAACATCGAAAGCAGCATTTAACACAATTTTATTTCTTAATACTTGAGTACCACAACAGTCATGCTTCATAAAAATTAAGGACTATTATTGAAATGATTCACTAATTTCCAACCAACTTATTGGACTTCTTGGAAGAAGATGAGAATGATATATAATTAATGTATTTTCATATTCTCACATCATTGATTCATCCATTCTCTCTATCTATCTGTGTGTGTGTGTGTGTGTGTGTGTGTGTGTGTGTGTGTGTGTGTGTGTGTGTGTGTGTGTGTGTGTGTGTGTGTGTGTGTGTGTGTGTGTGTGTGTGTGTGTGTGTGTGTGTGTGTGTGTGTGTGTGTGTGTGTGTGTGTGTGTGTGTGTGTGTGTGTGTGTGTGTGTGTGTGTGTGTGTGTGTGTGTGTGTGTGTGTGTGTGTGTGTGTGATACGCACATATGCATGTATATTTGTGTGTATATGTGTATGTATGTCTAAGGTGCCCCTTCTATAACCCTTAAGGAGGCCTCAAGTAGTTGACCAAAACCCCTAATATCCACATTCATCACCATCTAGTATCTCCTTGGGAAACAACGAACTTACTTGAGTGTGGGGGTTGTAGTTCATCACCCTAACAAACAATTTAACACCATCTAGGAAGTGTTACTCTACAACCAATCAAAGATGAAAGTGGCTAACACTACACTCGGCTTATAATGAGCGCACTACTCATAATGATTTAAACGCACTATTTAAATCCTGCAAAACTCAAAACGCGATTTTTAAGGGTAAAATGATGGTTTTATCGTTTCTGCTACCTATAGAAGTGAACTCCCTGCCTACCTTACATGCAACAACTTATTCAGGGCACATTGAGAGGGTTCTTTGGATATATCAATTCCTTTGTTGAACCGCTTAGTGATCGAGGATGCCATCCCTTTCCTTTGCAAAGACATCCAGAGTTCTATTGAACTCTCAGTGACATCTTGTGCTCAATAGTTATATACTTCTTTCTCTGAAGAATTGAGGCAATCCAAAGACCACATGAATAAGGCAACCATAGAGCTAGCCTCTGTCAAAGACACTCTTTCCAATCTCCTTAAGCAGATGGAGCAGCATACCAAAATGATTGAGACCCAAAGAGCAAAAATATCTTCTTTGCAAAATTAGTTAGCAAGAAGCTCAGTCAGAGGTCACCAAGGTTTCTGAAGCGAATGAGAAAATATCCAAAGAAGCTCAAGAGTTCAAGACCCTTTTGGATACAAAACTGTCAGACTTGCAGACTGCTCACAATACAGTGAAATCCCAAGCCTCCCAGATTAAACAACTGAAGGACCAATGGTGCAATCACGATCCATTCCCCCAAGTCCCAGTGTCCCCATGAATCCTTTTATCTAGCAAGACTTGGCTGCTCTTCAACGGAATGCCACTTTATGTCCTTTATTTTGGACCAAGGTTGAGAGATTGCAATCTAGAATAGATATCTTATGGACTAATTTTGAGAATTTTATAGAGTTAATTCCTCCCGCCCACTCTTTCTTTGTTCATTATCAACAACAGAAGTTAGCCTTTTATCTTAAACTTTCAACCATGGATTTATCTCCTCCAAAGGATGGCTGGAGTGGAACCTAGTCTGTGGATTTGTTGTCTAAAGTGGTCAGGATGGTGTTTGAGGATTCGGTGGTTCCAGATTCAATGTTGATGTCCTATATGTACCTCAGAGGTGACTTGTTAATTCCAGATGATGAAGACCTCTCTTGGTATGTTGGAGATGTAGTCTTGCAAGCAATACTCTATGTACACCTATTGGAGCTTAAGATTGATGAAATGTTTCAAAAGTATTCTTCTAGAGTAGCTGACTGTCCAAAGGATTCTTGGCATCCTATGCTGGATTCTATGATCCTAAATTAAAGATAGTTAAAGGCTTTGTCTCATGTGCAAAATGTCAACCAACTAAGGGTGGATCTGTTATCCCATCTTTCCAAGCAAACTCCTTTTGATCCTTTGTTTTTTGAGGGCTATGCTAGACGTTCTGCATTAGGACCATCAGTTCCATCCTTCACCTACTATCAACACATGGCTCATAGGTATGACGCTTCTCTGTCTCTTTTCCAAAATACCCCAAATGTCATTTTACCCCTTCTATTTCAACCTAAAGATGCACCCCACATTCCTATTTTTACGCAATGTCCTTTTAGCATTGGTTGGTTATTTTCTCCCCTTCTTCCTTATCCTCCCCCATTTTCTCATTTCCTGTCCACATTCCCACCACATTTCCTTACTCCCTTCCTTTCTGATACTACTAAATTGCCGGATTCTCCTATCTTATCTTATTCTTCTTTTTACGATTTTTCTTATCCCTCTCTTCATCCTTTATCCCTTATTCCATTCCCATCTGTTTCATCTTTTATTTAGACTCCCCCTCAACTGGTTATAGAATATGAAGGCGATGATCAGACAATCCTTAGAAGAAGAAGTTGGACACTGGAGATTCTTTGATGGGACCCCAAATTAACTAGCCTATGATTCCAAGAGAATGGAAGATTGCAAATCAAGCCTTTCACAACTATTTACATTTTGCTCAAGTTCATTCTCAATCTTTGGATCCATCAGTGAGACCGACTGCCCATTTTTCATGGTATCTAGCCCTTATGCACTGTCACTCTCATAGTGATCAAAAGCAAATGCCAAAGTTATGTTTGGATGTCAATGTAGATGTGGATACCCATTACTTGGATGTGCTTTATTTTCATTCTTTGTGCTTGCCAAGCAAATTTGTTATCCTATTGGAGAGAATGTGTTGTTTACAATTCTTGCAAAATCCTCCCAAAACCTTTGTGGATGAATCTTTATCCCTAGAAAGGTTTAAAAATCATCAATCCTTTAAAAGGGATCATCTTCATTGATTCGTTATCCTTTGTAACTTTGATACTTGATTAGAATACATCTATCTATATTTTTCCTTCCAAAGAGATGCCATTCAGATATTGTTTGTGTAAGTGGTGTGAGTTGTAGTATGTGTATATTGTTTATCTTTGTTGAATGGAGCTGAAGTTGAAGATGGATTGATGAAGAAGATATTGGATTAAAAGCTAGCAGAAGATAACACTGATTTAAAGAAAACTCTTATATCCTTTATAAGTTTGTGTCACTATCATTTTTTCTTAAAATTGAGATAATATTCAAAAGGGTGTTTTCCTTTCGTTGTAGTACTATCAGATATATAGGTTACTTGTTGGGGTTGTGATTGGATGATTTTATGAAATGTTGTTGAAGACAAAAGATCACATTGAGCTCTTTACCGAACTTATATTCTTCTTTTCCTTAGGTCGCGAGGACGCTTCCTTTCTAAGTGTGGGGATGTATGTTGAGAGTGAAAAAAGACTGAATTTTTGACTGCTTTTTGTTATTTTTGGTGGATTGAATGATTGATTTGTTATGCTTTTTGATTTATTTTAGAATGATTTAGAATTATTTGGATAGGTTTGGATTGATTTTGATAGCTCATGATATTTTTTAATGAAGATATATTGATGTGATAGGTTCTCATGATGTTCTGATAGCTTTTGTATGATCTTGTTTGAGCCTATTGAGCTTTTATTTTCTTCTTTTTTGCTCTGTTTCATTTGAGTAAGTGAGGTTAGGATATTGAATGATGAATTTTGAGGTTTTATGATAGCTTATTGATTGATTTATGATGGGTTTATTTGGTTTTAGTTGAGCTGAATGTTTACTGTTTAGTTGTTGTTGAACCTCTGTAGAGCTTTTATTCATGTTCTTATTTTGTTTTGTTCTGTAAATCTTCTGTAAGTGTTTTGTGATATGAGGGTGTACTTTGGGAAAATTTTGTAACTTTTGGAAAGGATGAATCTAAGTTCAAAAGAGCTAAAACAAATGGAAGAAGTAGCTGTTGAAGGCTGAAGAGAAGACTGAAGTGAAATGACAGTGATGAGTTATGAAGAGTCACTGTAGTGACTCTAGTGCCCTTTCATACCTCCCATGCTGCTTGGAAGGGTTATCCATGATCAACAGAGTATTATTGAGTATTGTAGTAAGGAGATGATGTACTATTGATGGAGAGCAAAAGAGAGAGTCAGAGATAGCCAATTCTATCAAAACAATGTATCTTTCTATGAGAGATTGAGAGAGAGAACTATGAAGACAAAGAAGATGAATACTATGTGATTATTTCAATTCAAAATTGATGTATTCTTTTGTGTTTCTTGTTCTATTGATGGATTATATGAAGATATTGAATATTATGATTGATTCTATTAAATCCATGGGAGATATCTACTATGATGTTGCGTGAAGATTTGTTCTTTTCTGTGGTTCTCTAAAGAATGAAACAAAAGCTTGTTGATGTTACAAGATAGATTTTCTTGCAGTAGAAACCCTTTTTCCTTGGTCTTTTTCTTGGGGCTCCATTTAGCCATTGAATGTACCTAAAAGTCAACTATACATGGAGCCTTTTATTCTTATTGCTTGAGAAAGAACCGCATAGAAGACATCTTCTCTCTGAAGGAGATGTATAAAAGGAGGAAGAAATATGATTAAGCAAGGTTCAATTTGCTAGAATCTAAGATGACAACCCAAGTCACACATGCTAAGAAAAGAGAACCAACAGTTCAGAAAGAGAATGTTCCACCTACAAAGCTGTCAAGTTCAAGCTCCCAAAAGAGCCATAGAGTAGTACAATACATGATAGCACAATGCAAAATGGTCAAATACCACAGAAGGATACATAGACAGTCCAAGACGTTGAACCAAAGGTCCATGAGAAAGAAGATATGGATGTACCTTGAGTAATAGAGGAAGTGGTGGTGCATCCCTTTCTTGAAAAAAGAAAAAGAAAAAATGGAAGTGGATATCACCCCATTTCCTAAATGGTTGGAGAAGCCTATGGATCCCATAAAAGAGTATGATTTGGTGAAGGATTTGGACACCTTTTGCCTTGATTTGACATTTCGATAACTGTTAATGCTCTTACCCATTGCAAAAAGAGATTCAAAGGATTGTTAGGCAAAGACGTGGCCTAAAGATTGCCAATCCTGCAATTGTTACCAAAAATAATAAGACCCCAGAGCCTGTGAAAAAAGTTGATGTGGTCAATGCCTTCCTAGATCCTAGCACTCCAAATATTGGCATTTGGATAGAAGCCTACTTCATTGCAAGTACACTGATAGATGGAGGCTCTTTAGTGAACATTATGACGGATGTGATGATGAAATATCTAGGCATGTAAGCATGCAACCTACTCATCAATGGCTCATCAGACTGACTGATTAGAGCAAAATCAAGCCTTTAGGCATCCTTCCTTACATAAATACCATAGTTGCTGGCAAAGATTTCTAGATGATATATCTGGTGGTAAAGCCCAACTCTTATGGAACATCTTACCCCCTATTGCTCAAAAGACCATGGTTGTTTGAAGCAAGAGCAAGGACCAATTGGTTTAAAGGAACCCTAACCCTAGGTAGGGGATCCAAAAAGTGGTACTTGAGCTCTATGGTTTGTAGAAAGGCCATGGATCCACCTCCCTAGAAGTCTCATCTAACTCTTCCAATGAAGCAGTGGATGGAGCATTAGCAGAAGAAGACGCTGTCAAGAAAATTTTTCCAAAGAAAGTAGAGGTACAATCCCTGACAATGGGCACTATAATCTAACTTCCAAAAGAAGCATTGTCTTTGTCAATGGGTGAACACCTCCTACTTGAACTAGGAACAAATTCCGAAATTATTTTCCAATAGTGAGATAGAGGCATGGATGTATTGCTCCCCCTATTATATGGCCATACTAGAGGCTTTAAAAAAAACTAGAAAATGAAGTAGAGAACCTGTTCTTCTCTTATAGAGCCACTACTACCTAGAGACATAGATAGAGTCTAAAGAGAATTATGATGAAAGTGAAGATGTAGATGATGAAAGTGAAGTGGAAGAAGTTCTTCAATCAGAAGAGGATACTAATGAGAAGGAAGTCTCAGATGCCACATAAGCTTAGGATCCCATGTTGTCGAATAGTATGACCATGATACCCTTCAGATTAGTAAATAAATCTCATTATATGCAAAAGATTTATAAGAAGTGGTTTAGGAAAAATAAGCCTCCCTTCAGTAGTTACTCTTGTTGCCCTAATCTACCCTTCTCAAGAAAGGATGATGATGATGCACCTTCCCAACAAGAACTAGTCTTGCAACTTGAATAGAACTTAGATGGTCCCTATTATGTGACATTCTTAGATGCATCCTCGGAAGATGAGTTCTTAAGTCAAGAAGTAATTAAATCTCAAACAAAACCTAAAATAGACTTGATACCATTTCATATTCAAAAGAGTTAGATGAGTCCCCCAGTAAAGGTTGAAAGCTAGTTCTAGTTGCGCATCAGACGAGGCACCACTCCCTTGAAGGACTCAAATATATACCTAAAATCATTCCACAGGACCTTCATTCGAGAAGTGGAAGGTGAAAAGTAGTTGACTTTTATTTATGCAAATGACATGAAAAGACATCTCAAATTGGGTAGTAGCCTTCTAGAAGAGGAGTTGTTGACCCTTCATAACCTATTGAAGGTAAATTTGAACATCTTTGCTTGGTCTTACAAAGACTTCAAGGGGATTGATCCCACTATATGTCAACATCACATCAACTTGGAGCTTGATGCTAAGTTAGTATAACAATGTCAAAGGCGCATGAATCCCAATTATTCTATCTTAGTCAAGAAAAAGTTGTTGAAGCTCTTGGAAGCTAAATTTATCTACCTAGTGGGTTGGGTGTCACCCACCATGGTTGTACTTAAAAAGAATGAAAAGTTGTGGATCTATGTAGACTCTCAAAAGCTCAATTCCAAAACAACGAAAGATCATTTTCCTATCCTCTTCACCAACCAACTATTAGATACAGTGCAAGGTCATGAACTTTATTCCTTGTTGAATGGTTTTAGTGGATACAATTAGGTGCGGATTGTAGAAGAAGGCCATTCTAAAAAAACCTTTACCACAAAATGGGGGACATATGCTTACAGGGTGGTGCCATTGGGCTCTCTAGTAATACCCCTACTACCTTTTAGTAAGTTATAATGGTCGGCATTCTAAAATGACCTTTATGATTTCATTAAGGTATATTTAGATTATTTTTGTATCTTTAGTTCACTCTACAAGAATTGGGGACACCTAGAGAAATGCTTTGATCAATGCTAGGAGTATGGGATCTCCCTCAACCTTGACAAATACATCTTTGGAGTCTCTTTAGGGGTTCTATTAGGCCACATTGTTTCTATACAAGAAATAGTAATAGACCTTGCCAAGATTGAGAATATTGTAGCCCTAGCTACACCAATCAATATTAAATAGCTCAAAGGATCTCTTGGCCATGTTGACTACTATAGGAGGTTCATAGCACATTTTGTAGCAAAGGCAGTCCCCCTTGCACAAGCTTTGGAGAAAAGAGGAAGAGTTCATTTGGATAGATGATTGCAAAGAAGCTTTCAATAGCCTAAAATAGTGCCTTATTAGAGCACCCATACTGCAACTCTTGATTGGATGAAAGAATTTCATGTGCACATTGATGCATTAGCCAAAGGGCTAAATGCAGTTCTATGTCAAAAAGGCTCCTTGGAGATGGACCCAACCAATTTATTATGCAATCTAGAAAGTTATTGATAGAGAGCGAAACTATACAGTAATAGAGCTTGAGTGCCTTGCAATGGTGTTTACCTTGGAGAAGTTTTAGCATTACCTTCTGTCACAACACATTTCAAGTTTTATGTGGATCATGAGGCTCTATACTTCCTGACGAACAAGGCATATGTCAAAGACAGAATGATAAGATGGCTCCTTCTGTTCCAAGAGTTTTATTTTGAAGTGGTCACTAAACCTAGTTGTTTCCATGTCCTAGTTGATCATCTATCGTGAATCCCTCAAAGTGACAAAGAGGAGCAAGATGATCTAGGCCTTCTTGATGTAGTTGTGTTTCTAGTCGAGATTATGACCCCATCATATACATACATTGCAAACCCCCTTGGCAAAATAACAATAACTTCCTAGTATCTCTAGTAGAGAGAAGAAGAAGCTTCTATTGGAATCAGCCCCCTACACCTTGTTAAGCGGCGCTTTGTATAAAAAAGATAAAGATAAAGAGTGCTGCAAATATGTGTTGTAGGAGGTGAGATTGGGATTGTGCTGAAATCATGCCATGATGAGGCATGTGGCAGACATTTTGTAGGAGAAGCAACAACCAGGAAAGCTCTACTTTTAGGATATTAGTGGCCAATCCTCCACAAAGATGTCTATGATTATCGTAAGTATTGTGACACCTATCAATGAATGGAAAAGCCCACAAAAACCAATGCCATGTTATTACAACCTATCCTTCCCTTGAATCCATTTGAGAAATGGGGCATTGACTTTGTGGACCCAATTGACCCTCCAACGAAAAGAAAGCAGAACACATACATTATGGTATGTACTAATTATGTAACGAAGTGGTGTGAAGTCAAAGCTCTCAAATAAGATGATGGTAATAGTGTGGCTCTATTCCTATACAAGAATATTATTACCCGCTTTGGTAGTCTCTTGGAGTTGGTAAGTGATCATGGCACTCATTTTTTGAATAAGACCATGGAAGAGATGAAAGATCTCTATAAGATATGTTAGCATAAGTCCACACCCTATTACCCAGAAACCAACGGCCAAGTCAAAGTCACCAATCGCATCCTCTATTCGATCCTCAAAAGGGCACTTGCTACACATTACTATGATTGGGATGATTGATTGAAAAATCCCTCTAGGCATACAAAACTATCCATAAGGCCACAATAGGATAGTCACCTTTCTAGTTGAGTCTATGGTATAGAAGTTATCTTTCCTATCGAGTTGGAATTTTCCTCTTTGAGAGTTGCTGTCATAGAACGCTTAGGAGTTGTAGAGTCCCTATAGTGTTGTCTCCTACACTTAGAATGTTTGAATGAGACTCAAAAGATGGCCTTACAGTGCATGGAAGCCACACAAGCTCGATGAAAAGTCTACCATGATAGCTTCATTGCAAACAAAAAGAATTCAAAGAAGGTGATCTCATCTTGGGATATGATTCACACTTCGGTAAGTTTCCTAGAAAGCTTCAACCGCACTAGATAGGTCCTTACAAGATACCTGTAGTCAACCCTAATGGCTCTGTCCAAATCCAGGCCAAGGATATCTTTAATAATCCCTTATTGATCAATGGCTATCACTTGAAGAAATATTTTCCTTCTTGGGAATCTTGACAATCATAGCAAATAGCTCCTATTTCCCTTTGTCATCGCACCTTAATGCTTGTTATACTACTTCTAATAGTCATCATCATGTGGATTCTATTGATGATGCGGATGATTTCTTATGTATCCTCTGTTCCAGCTCTAGCCCCTATTCTATTTTCTTTCCTTCCAATCCAACAGATGTGGCAGGGTTGATTTTGAACATTGGGATTCTTGTTATTGAAAAGAAAAAAATAGAAAATAAAGAAAATAAATTATGGGAGGAAAGGACTTTGGTCCTTGCCATATCAACCTACTCTTTAGGAAAAGGTGGAAACACCATCGGGAGTAAGAAGAAGAGAAAAGAAAATAAATAAATAAACTATTATGAGAGAAAAGGAAGAAATTCCCTATCATAACAAGCCTCACTCCAAGAAAAGGTAGTAACACCATTGGGTGAGAAGTTGGCTATAGAAAAGATAGTAACACCCCATAGTCCATATCACCTAACTCATCAATCGAACTCTTCAAGATGCGATGTGCCTTGTCACTCTACAAAGCATCTAACTCCTCTAGCAAACAAAAATGCTTACATCCAAACCAAATTCCTAATATATCACCTACCTCCTTGGGTATATCCCTTCATTAACAGACATTGTTCATCATCGTCAACAAGCCCAAGCTGATCTTCATCGATAACCCCTTGAGTAACATGAGCATCCATCCTAATTAGATGGAGATGTGAGTGTAGGATACCCTCTATATTCATCAATAGAGCATCAAACAAAGGGGGGGTGAGTGACTAGTCCTTCCCCTTCAAATCTAAATGAGAGGGGAGATGTATGAATAGAGCATTGGACACACGGGGTGGGCCTCTCAATGTACAAAGCATGATCTATTCCTGTGCATGGCATTGTAAGGCTCCTTGGCCTTCCTTCTCACATTGTATGTCGGTACTACTTTGTGGAATGCATGATTGCACCATCAACTACTTGGTGGAATGCACGATGGCAAAACTACACACAAGGTATATACCCTTCACACAACTAGTAGTGAGGATTACATCAATGGGTGTGAGAAATTGGGTTTCTCTCCTATATCTATCAACAAAACGTGAGACAAGGAGAGCTGAGCATGAGTAATGTTTTCTTTAATCAATTGAGTGATGACGTTTGAGGGGCGTTTTGATACTAGAAATTAGGTACGAGGCTCCCTAGCCTTCCTTCTGATACGTATCCTAGATGGGTTGGAATGCACTGATGCACCATCAATTATGCACAATGGTATACTCCCTTTGAGCCATCCCTCTTATCAATTTCTAAACTAGGTATTAGATATGGATCTATTCTACATACAATCATAAAAAAAATGTTCTATATGATCTTTCCATAATGCATTGCCTTTTCCATGTCTTGTTGGAGCCCTTCCCCACCCACCCACCCTGTTACACCCGTACATGGGACCTCCTCTCTCCTATTTTGCCATTTTTTCTATTTTTTCCATCTTTCCATGTGAATGCATCCTTGCTTCACCAAAATTGCACTTCAATGTCACAATCCTATGTGTTGCTTTGAATGGACATTTTTCTCTTTTATAGTCCCCTATTTTGCATTACAGTTCATCATTTCTTTTTTTTCGACTACGTTTACGCTCTTCGACGGATGTATTTCCATGGGCCCATCCCCTATCATCTTGGAACTATCCCTTGGCCTTACAGCCATGTTCATCCCTTAGACTTGGACATTTTTCCCTTATATTACCCTTCATTTTGAGCTATGGTTCCTAAGCATTTAATTTTTAAAGGATCTTACACAAATCATATGTATTTCCATGTGAATATGCCATTTTCACTCTGAAACTATTGTTTGACCTTATAGTCCCCATTCTCCCCTTCCCTTGAACATTTTTCCTTTTTCCATCCCCTCATTTGATGCACAGATTAGCTATCATTAATTTTTGTGTACTTATACATATTTTACTTTAGTATTTTTTCATGTGATTATCCTGTTCTCATCGGAATTGTGTTCTACCTTAATGGTCATATGTGGCTCATCAAATTGGATATCTTTTCTACTTGCTACATTCCATTTTAGTAGACAATTTTTTCATTATTATTTTTCGAGTGTGTTTTTGTGTGTGTTTATCGGTATCTTTCCATGTGAACACCCTTTTTGTCACCCAAAGTGTCAATTGAGTTGTCCACCCCCATTCCTCCTAGTAGTCTTGTCCACTTTTCCTTTTCTTTGCCTCTTCATCTGACGTACGGTTGGTCCCCAATTAAAATTTTCATGTTTTTACACATGTTGGCTTCTTTGTGTGCCGCATGAACGCGAGGTTTTCATCTTGTGACATGCACCATTGGGTGCGATGTGTCACATTCAAACTTGTACATCAATTAAATTTTTTGTGTTTTTACACATGTTGACTTCCTCGCATGTCACATGAACGCTAGGTTTTCATCTTGTGACATGCATCATTGGGTGCAATGTGTCACGTTTGACCCACATGTGCTCTCCCCTCTCCTGTTGATCTTGGCAATCCAAAATTTTTAACCTCATCCCACACTCATGCGTGGGTTTGAGGGGGAGTGCCCGTGGTTAAAAATTCAAAAAAGCAAGACAGAATAGAAAACAAAAAAACACCCCCATAGTCACCCATTTCTTTTTCCTTCTTCTTCTTCTTCTTCTTCTTCTTCTCCTATCGCATCCTCCTTGCCCTCTCCTACCTCTTCTCCTTTTCGTTCTCCTCCCTCTCTCCCCCTTTTCCTTTCTCTTCTTCTTCTTCCTCCTCATTCTCCTCCTCTCTACCCCAGCCGCCTCCCCTTCTCCTCTCCCTCTCCTTCCTTCCCGCCTGCTAGTGGTAGCCTACTGGTACTATCATCCATCACCCCCCACTCGTCCCCTACACACATGGGCTACTTGCCCCCGCTATGCCACCCCCACCTGGCCCCTATGTGGGGTGCCATGCCTCGTACCTCCTACCTCCTCCCCTTTTACTCCTCCTAACCCACCTTTCCCGTTCCCTCCTATTTTCCACCCCCCCCCCCCCCCCCCCCATTTTCCCCCGTCCCCCCCCTCTGTATTCACCCCCTTCTCCACCCCGCCACCGGTATACCCCTTTATACACTCGTGTTTTTCCCTTCCCCCTGACAACAATGCCAAAAAAATGAACAAACCCAACAACCCCTAATGACCCCACAACTGTACCCTTTTTCTCATGGTTACATCTCATCCATCTTTGTTCACCTAAGGGCTTCATCTTCAATTTATGCATACCCTTGGCATGTGATGTTCTCGCAAGTGGGTTTTCATGGTCCGTGAGTGTGAAGCTTGTTGGATCATTCACGTGCGATTGCTGAAAACATTTAAACATAAAAATAACTTGAAAATTCATAACAAAAAATAAAAAATCAAATCAAATAAAATTATTAAAATATTAAAAAATAAAAAAAGCATAATCTCTGCATTATGGATAGTAAATATCATTTGAAAACAAAAAAAAAAGTTAAAAAATGAAAAAACCCACTCAAAACCTATAATTGTTTTAAAAAATATTTAAAATTTCACAAAATTGATTTAAAAATAGCATTAAAATATGAAAAGAATCCCCGAAATTCCATTCAAAATTCCAAACCTTTTAATATTGGTTGTCTTTTTAATTGGCTTATTTTAATCAAAAAAATAAAAGAGAAATAAAAAACCATAAATTTCTAAAAATCCATTAAATCAAAAATAAATTACAAAAAAATATACATGAAGTGTTTTTGTCTTTTTCCTTATGTTATCAACTTTCAGATAGGCTAGATTGTGCTTTGGTTTCCTTTGTGGATGTGGTGGTTACTTTTTAATATATGCATTCAACTTAGGATATGTATACATATACCCTAGAGGTATCTAATTTATGGGTTTTTTTCATGCATGACAAACCATATTTAATTCTTAAAATAAACCCAACTGATCACATTTTTCATGCGCATTCATGCTCAATACAAGATTAAAATAAAATAAATTAAATTATTTGTTCACATGACACACGCTTCATGTGCCAAACTCACACATCATAATTTGTAATAAAAGAAACAAGTTGTCGTCACTCATGCATGCACTGGGCAAAAGGCACTCCACACACATTAATTTTTAATCAATGAATTTGGATTTAGAGACCTTATGAGTTGGGATCACAGTCATGGATTGCACTTAATGCTCCAATCAATTTGATAAATATTATAATGGGTAATTAAGGAACCATTTTTTTCATTGCAAGGTTGAATCTACTCACTTCTCACTAATCACTAATACAATGACATGCTACGTGGGAGTGTGGGCAACGTAGTCTACTCATCCATCACTAACCACATGATCACTTCAGTCTTGGTTTAATAGTGTCCATGTGTTGTGATTTGTTTGATTTTCGGTATTTTGTTGGTCATGATATTACATTTAGGGGTATAGTATATATGTTTATTCTTTTTATTGCATGATACATGGACTACGGTACTTATGTGTTGCATCCCATGAAGCTTTCGATCACATGAGTGGCTAGGTCATATCAGCATTTCTATAGGATGTGGTTTGTTTGGGGTGGTCAATGGTCTTGTGTATGAGTTGATACTTTAATCGATCTCTTATCTATTTTTGTTCTACTATTTTGCATGCATTCTTTTTGTTTGTGTATTTTGTGTATTTTATAATCATCTGAATGGTACCTCAACCCGTCCAATATGTTCCTTTGGTCTGTCGAGATTATTCTCCATTGTTGAAATTGAACCTTATTATTAAGGCTCGTCTTCCAAATTTGTGCCCCTTTCATTGCCGCTTATAATCCTGCTCTATGTAATGAGTTCTTATCCTCTTATAGCAAGAGGGTTGGTTCTGTTCGAGATACCACTTTTACAATGATACCCATAGGTTCGGGAAAGCTTTGTCTCTTTCTTGCCATGGAGAGGTTTTTCCAATAGCTCATTAGCTCTGAGCAAATGAGAACATTGTTAAGGTGTTACAAAAACAAACATGTATCATCCAGATCCTAGGAAAGTTCTTATCTCCTTAGGTGTCTTGGTAGCAATGATCTCTCATCCATTTTGGAAGTTGTTGTGTTAATTTCTTTAGGACATGTTTATGACTGCAAGACTCGCTATAATTACCTGTGTAAGGAGTTTTTTATTGTCTCCAAAATGATGCTTAAAGGAGTGGTCATTGACTAGAGTTTGTACCTTTGTATAAAAATGGATCAACATTTTATCAATGTCACTAGGGGTAGTATGAATAATGTCACATATGGGTCATATTTGTATGCTTTTCTAACATACTCTACCCATGCTAAGGAAATTTCATGGCCTTCTAAAAATCTTCTAATGGTTCCTTCTTCTACAGAAGATCTTGAACACATTCCTAAAGATAATGATTTTCCTCCTCCTTTGGTGATTCAAAGAAAGCACTTAAAGCATGTAGCTGAAACTTTTCTAGTTCCAATTCCTCCAATGTTAGTCCTTGCTACATTAGGAAGTGCTCTTCTGTAACGTACCCACCTTGATTATGCGACAAGTGATGTTTTAGTAGTCGCCCAATGTTTATCTTCCAAACGCTGCCATCTGTACTCTAACTAGAATGATTGGATTTTGTCTGGCTAGTTAACCCTAGGTCTACCCCATAGGGGAAGCCTCTTGTCTTTACCCACGGAGGACCGACTTGAAGGTTCCTAATTGACCTAACAGTCACCTATCAACAACTAGCTCACATCTGGAGGTGTCCTTCGAGAGGCTTCTTGTCCAAAAGGAGCGACTGCCATTACCCTTGGTTCATGGAGTACAACACTTTTTTCCAGTAGTAGCAGACTAAGGATTCATGGAATCCCTCGCAGTGCTCTAGCACAGTTGCCATACCTTTCCCCTAAGATAATTTACAGTTTGGGTTCTGAGACCAAACCCTAGGTAAGTCAACAAATCAGCCCTTCCTAGAGTTTGTTTTTGGGAAAACCTCTCGGCTAACCAAGATCACCCTACCATATGACTGGATTTGTCAGGAATCCATCTACTCGCTTTCCTCTATGGAAGTTCTTAGTTATCTAATTACCTACCACAATACGTGAAACATATAAAAAAAGCTTCCAAGAATCATTTTATGCACAGTTTTTCATTTGCATAATTTACTCACAGACATACAATCAGAATCAAAAAAATTCGTTGATTATGTTCCATAATGTGTGTTCTCTTGCCCATACAAGAGAAAAATTACAATTTCACGTGTTGCCTCATCGGAACACATCTGCACGTCACCAAGATTAAATCCACCTATAGCTAGCATTTTTAGGTGTCCCAAGTAGAACTCGAGCCATACAGGGGACCAAGTAGTTCCTAGGTGCATAAAGGATTTACTAGCCAAAGCCCCCCTAGCACCTTGACCACCTCTTACTTAATAAGGTCTCTGCTAGAAGACCTCTCACCATCGGAGTCGGTTCATGCTTCTGCGGTGGTAAAAACACCCCCTCTTGGTATGGGGATTCAACGCCTATCCTTGGGGGAGGTATAGGGCTCCTCAAGTTATATCTGTTCCAATACTTAATTCAATCATGATCTAATCTAGAAAATCACCAACAATATTGATGTCTTCAAGAAGTCATGACTTCAATCAATCATGCAACTTTCAAGTGATGATTAATCTAGTAGAAATCGATACTTGAATTTCACATAATGAACTCTTCCCCTTGGAATTTAACTAAGGGTATCTAGATTTTGGGGTCTCTAACTTCCCAGTTTAAGGTTTATTCTTGTAACCAAGTTTCTTGGCCTTAAGTTAGTTTCTTTAACTTAGAGATATTTCCGGTCTTAAAATCTTCTATCAAAGCTTCTAGATTAAACTATATCCTTGACTAATTTCTTCAGGGTTCGTTCTTATTAAATCCATCTTGAAAATTTTCTCATGATTTCTCTTTAGTTCTAGAATTTCATAGTTTCCCTAACAGTTTCTAGCCTATAAGATGTTCTAATAATTTACCAAGTGAATACTCTAAGATCGCAATATTTCTTAAGAGACTTATCTTATTTCTATTGAATTCGGATAGAAATTTTTTGAAAAATATGTGGTATTGCGATTGGTAAAGGGTTGTTATCCCTGCCCGTGACTCCATTAGTGACTCCTGTGCTTGTAAATCCAATTGTTGCTTCCACGTTAGTAGGGTCATTCGCAATTTTTGATTTTGAATTCTTTTTCATCGGGGCCATGACGGAAATATGATTCGTAGAAGAAGAAGGACATGGCAATAATACCAAGTAGCAAAGGTGTAAGACTCACGATGATGATGATGGTTATTGTGGAATTCGATGAAGTAGGCCTCACAGATGGTTCTTCTTGCTTCGTAAAGAGCAATACTTCTCTCTCTCTCACCTTGGCAAGCAAGTGTAAGAACAAGAGTAGCTCTTTCTCTAGTATAGAGCAAGAGCGAGAGAATAGGTATGATCTCTCTCTCTCTAGTCGGTAGAATACGGACGAGAGTAGAGGTATGACTTCTAACTAGATTGATAGAATAGGATAAAGTTATTCAATGTCTTCTATTCTCAAATTAGAGTAGAAGAGGATGAGAGACCTTCAATGTATCCCCTTTCTTGGGTTGAATGGAATGATGTCTCTTTGTCTCATGGAATAGATTCTCCTCCTTCTCGATGAGTGTCTCGTCCTCGTCAAGATTGATCTTTTCCCTCTCCCTAGTCATCCCTAAGCCCTCAATTTATAGTTTTGCAGGGGGATAAAAGAGAGGATGCTTACTTTTTAGTGTTTTTTTAATTACATCATCGATGACAAAGAGAGAACGCTTTCTTTTTGCACTTATGATGACATCATTGATGGCATCAGAGAGGGAGCTCTATTTTTGTAGCGTGAAGATAAAAATTTACGAATATATGGGCGAGCACTGTGTGGCACGTCATCGAGCGGCCGTCACTCCAAGGCTTACGACCAAGGCATAGACCTTTGCATACTTGGCAACGGGCTATGAAGGCTTTGTTGACGACGTTGGCTGCGCACGAGAAGCTCCCACTAGCTTGTAGGAAAATCTTCTCGAGAGGTCACCCATCTCGGCAGTGTTATCACCCAAGTGCAATTAATTGCCAAGTGACTATCCACTAGGCTAGTTCTTGTTGTTGTTCTATACTACAAACATAGTTCTAATAAGCTAGTCTTAGAAGGGTCTACCAAGTCATTCTTCCATGAACTGGCATATAATACCTCATTAATAATAATTATCATCTTCATAATGAGATTCAGTTTCATAATTAGAGCTAGTTTTTTTTTTAATGTGCAACATAAATCAATTTTCTTTGGAATGTATACGCACATTAAAATAAACTAAGTAATGGGTACATTACATTTTCCCCTCAAAGAAATCAAGATCTCCCCATCTCGAGAGAAAATGGGGGTATTCTTTCATAAGGGTTACCTCATTGACCCAAGTGACATCCTCTTCAGGATAATCCTTCCACTGGATGTGATATTCTCTAAGGGCCCTATTCCTAAGGATTCTTTCTTTTACATCCAAGATTCTATCAGTTTGAAGTTCAAGTAAACCTTGCCTCAGCATTACAACTTGTTGATCATCTAGAATATGATTAGGATTAGGTATAGGGCTTCAAGAGACTTACATGGAATACATCATGAACTTTTAGGGTTTGAGAAAATTGCAGCTTATAAGCATTAGGTCCAAGACCCTTTATGACTTTGTAAGGTCCATTGTATCTTGGGCTTAGCTTCTTGAATTTTCCCAAGGATAAAGAACTCCTCTTTGGGTGTACACAGATAAAAACCTAGTTTCCTTCTTGGAAGATTCACTCATTTCTCCCTAGGTCAACATAGGCTTTCTGCCGATCCTTGGCAGCTTGTATATCTTGCTTGATGGTTTTGACTTATTCATCCATCTCTTCAAGCATCTTCTTAGAAGCTTCAACCTTCAAGGTAAGACTAGAGAAGTTTAGCGGAGTTAGGCATTCTTGCCCATATAGAGCTTGAAATGGGGTCATCTGAATGCTTTGATGATAGGATGATGCATTGTAAGAAAATTCCACCAAAGGTAGATATTGTATCCACCATCTAGGTTCTTTGCAACAATATGCCCCAAGTATGTCTTCAATAACCTGATTTACATGCTCTGTTTGCCCATCAGTTTTTTTAGGGTGATAAGGTGTACTAAAACAAAGCTGTGTACCAAGAGCTTCAAATAATGCCTTCCAAAAATGTGAAGTGAATAGAGAATCACGATCGCTAATAATTCTCTTTGGTAGTCCATGAAGTCTAAAGATTTCTTTGACAAATAACTTGACAATATTTGAGGCTTTGTAGTTTTTTGTGACTAAGAGAGAGAGAGAGAGAGAGAGAGAGAATCATCTTGGTCCCTCATTGTGCATGTCTTTGGTAAGTTGACATCATGTTGTTGAAATATTAATATTCACAGGCTATAAAATATAGTTATACTTCTTTGAACTAATCATATGTGTGTATGTGTGTGTGTGTGCACATGTTAAGACTTCTAATATACACACATAAATATATGCACACACACACACACACACATATATATATATTAATGAGAGAGTTAGAAACAATTTCACTCGTGCATGCATGCACACACACATACACATAGAGAGAACAATCAAGATTGTCTAGTGTATATTAGAGAACTAAAGACATAGCTTTAAATATTATGGCTTATGTAAACTCTAATCCACCTTAACTAAGTAATTCATCAATGGTTTGCCTAGTCTTTAAAATAAAATATATATTCTAGATACTTTGAATGTAAGGAATTTCAATGGAAGGATTTTAGGAATTTCAATGGAAGGATTTTAGGACTCAATGGAGAAGAGAGGGAGGAGAGAGAGATAAAAATAACTTTTGGATGAGAGAGAGAGAGAGGAGATAAAAATAATTATTGATGAGAGACAAGAAAGATGTGTCTTTTTAAAAATCATTAATAGGAGAGAAGAGAGAGAAATGTGAAAAATAGTTTGGATAGAGAGGTATCTTTTTCAAATTAATGTAGGAGAGGCCTAAAAGAGAGAGTGCTAGAAAAATTTGAAGCCAAAGCTAGAAAAATTTGAAGCCAAAGAAGGGGGCCCCCCTTCTTTAGCTTCAAATTTTTCTAGCACTCTCTCCTATAATACTACCTTAGACCCTTTCCTACATTAATAGCCTTGGATCTTTACACACTACATACATCCACACACACACTCTCTCTCTCTCAATACTACAATATTATCTTTGGACTTTTCATATATATTAATAGCTTTGAATTTTTATCAAAACACACACACACACACTCTCTCTCTCTCTCTCTCTCTCTCTCTCTCTCTCTCTCTCTCTCTCTCTCTCTCTCTCTCTCTCTCTCTCTCATGTGGCTTCAAAAAATCTTAGCAACTCTCTCCTATAACACCACAATACTACATTTGAGCTTCTCCTATATTAATAGCTTTGGATCTTTATCAAAATACACACACACACTCTCTCTCTCTCTCTCTCTCTCTCTCTCTCTCTCTGTATGTGTGTGTGGCTCCAAAAATTTCTTTTAACTTTCTCTTATAATACTACATTTGGGCCTTTCCTATACATTAATAACTTTGGATCTTCAATACACACACACACAGTGTGTGTGTGTGGCTCCAAAAAATTCTTTTAGCTTTCTTTTACAATACTACATTTGGGCCTTTCCTATAAATTAATAACTTTGGATCTTCAATACATACACACACTCACTCACTCACACACACACACACACACTCTCTCTCTCTCTCTCTCTCTCTCTCTCTCTCCCCTTGTGTGGTTTAAAACAATTATAGCAACTCTCTCCTATAATAATATAATCTTGCATTTGGGCTTCTCTTACATGAATAACTTTGGACCTTTATCAAAATATGCATACACATTCTCTCTCTCTCCCTTGGTCATTCCAGGTTGAATTTCTCCTTCTCCTAGCTTAGGGCTGAGTTGAATGTCAGTAAGTAGCTGCCTAAGTGATTGAATCTCCCCATCTTGGGCTTCTATCTTCAATTCCAGCTTTTTAATCTTATCGTTCAGCTGTCTGTTCACAATGTAAAGAGAGAGAGAGAGAGAGAAAGAGATTATGTGACTTGCTTTGACTTTTTTTTTGTTGGTCGAGAAAGGGGTGGCTAGCAACTTGTCGAGAAAAGGATTGCTTGCAACCCCTTTTTTAGATGAATTTTTTTTTCACAAGTCTTCTCCATCATTTCTTTGAGGGGACTTGTGAAATTTTTTTCCGCCAAACATAGGGGGTTGCCAGCAACCCCTTCTTGGCAATTTTTTTTTTCACAAGTCCTCTCTAAAAAAAATTTCACTAAACATGGAGCTATCTACAACCTTCCTAGCCAAAAAAAAAAATCATAAGTCCCCTTAGAGAGATGGAAGCAACTTCTGAATTTTTTTCACTAAGAAGGGGTTGCGGGCAACCCTTGTATGTGCAGCAAAAAAATTCATGTCCTGTTAGAGAGATTATGTATGGGGAGTCGTGATTCAAAGCTCTCTCTCTCTCTCTCTCTCTCTCTCTCTCTCTCTCTCTCTCTCTCTGAAAGGGTTGCTAGCAACTCCTGTTCGGCAAAAAAAATTCACATCCCCTTAGAGAGATGATGTTAAAGTCACTTCTTTAGAATACGTCACACTTTTATGTCTTCTTCAAAAGAGAATATAGCTGATCGTAGGAAAGTGATACCTGCAGTGCATTTGTTCTTATAACTCATTCTTCAATAAGGAGTTAGGGTGAAGCCACAATTTGTAAAATGTTTTGATGATATTGATTGGCCACACTTTAGTCCTACAATGATACTATTTGTGGATGATAGCATAAAGAAGATGTAATGTAACCCACCTAACTCCTTTACATATCCATTTACATTTCAAGAAATCCCATGGATACCATCCTCTTCAAATAGATGCTTCCCTATTTGACTGAGGAAAATCCCTTGAATACCATCCTCTTGAAATACATGCTTCCATGTTTGAGTGAGCTAGTAAGTTTTCATGGGGGAGTCTAGTAGTTTGTTAAAAAACACCCATTTCACCCTCCTGCAATGGAGTTGGGCTAATATTTAATGTTTGCAATAAATATGTTCATTTTCTTTGCTTATAGTAGTTCACTAACTTACAAATGCATTTGCATATTTTTTTTGTAGTTGTTATAGTAAGTTCATGCAGTATAATGTGAAATATATCAGTATATTAAAATATTTGATCTTTGAAATTTGGAGTTTAAAATGAAGAATTCTTGAAAGGAATAATAGCTACATGGAGATTGTGAAGCAATTGTTTGTAAGGGTCTATTATAAACGAATGCATAACTTCAGTCTATATGTGAGCCTAATCAAATGAGAAAGAGAGAGAGCAATGTGCAAGTATAAGTGGATGTGTCTATAGTTTACTCGTGTGTGCATAGCTAAAGTACTAACACATCAATATGTAATTATAAAATATGTGCAAAGAAGAGAGGGGGGATGTGAATGTATATGTAGTGTGATATCTCATATGCATGCGTAATTGAATTATTAACATTGCGATGATATTATCAAAGATAAGCACATAAGATTTATCTAGTGATGTAAATAAGTTGAGAGAGAACCACTAATTCATTGTTAGAGAGAGAGAGAGGATAAATGACAGAGTTGAGGTGAAAAAGACAAAGAGAGAGAGAGAGAGAGAAAGAGGTTGTTATTCAGAAAGGAGGAGAGGGAAATGGATGTCATGGATCCCCAACATATGAGAGAGAGAGAGAGAGAGAGAGAGAGAGAGATTGTTATTCAGAAAGGAGGAGAGGGAAATGGATGTCATGGATCCCCAACATATGAGAGAGAGAGAGAGAGAGAGAGAGAGAGATGTTTTTGAGGGGAGTGACATGTCGAGGGTTGATCCCTAACATATGAGAGAGAGAGAGAGAGAGCGCAGCGAGTGAGAGAAAGAGGGAGGAATGTGTAAGTGTCTCTGGTTTTGCTTATGTGTGCACAATAGAAATACTAATACATCACGATGTAATTATAACATATATACAAATAATTGAGAGAGGGGAGATGTGAATGTATATGGAGTGTGATATCTCTTGTGCATATGTAATTCAACCACTAACATTGTGATAATATTATAAAAAATAATCACACAAGCTTAATGTGGTGATGTAAAGCAATGAAGGAGAGATAACTACTAATGTGTTGTTAGAGAGAGAACACATAATGAGAAATGAAGGAGCATCATTGGTGCTTGATATATGCCCAAAAGAAAAAGAGGACCAAGTGGACTATGTGGAATAAAACTTAAGGTTGCCAAAAAAAGCTCGCTCAAAAGCTCACTCCAAAAGCTCACTTCTCGCACTCACTCCAAGGAAAAGGCATCCAACTTATAATTATCTTTCCTAGCAATTAGCATATCATTAACATAGAGCACCAAAATCATAAGGTTGCCATCATGAGTCTTCTTCCTGTATAAACACAGATCCATAGCACTACGGGTATATCCTTATGAATGCACAAAAGCATCAAACTTGTGGTACCATTCCCTAGGTGTCTACTTAAGGCCATAAAGCCTCTTTCTAACTTGCACACTAGATGTTATGTGCTCTTCAAAGACCTTAGGTTGTTGCATATAGATCTCATCATGTAAGTCCCCATGTAAAAAAGTCGTCTTTGCATCTACTATTGATAAAGGTCCATATCTAGAACAACAAATGCTAGTACCAAGTGTAGGGTCATCATTTTGACTACAAGAGAAAAGACTTCATCGAAGTTAATACCATATTCTTGCTTAAAACCTTTCGCTACCAATTTGGCCTTATAAGTGGGCTTGGGGAATCCAAGAATACTTTTCAGCTTGTATATCCACTTGCATGGTAATGCCTTCTTTCCAATACCACATATGGTTAGTTTATAAGGAGTTAAACTCTGATTGCATAGCCCTATCATAAGAGAGAGACTCACCTACATATATCACCATAATATAATTTATGGAGGGCGTAAAGTACTCATGCACAACTCTAGTAGAGTGTCTCAAAGCAAGCTGATCTTGCACAATAGGCAAGGCCTAGACCATAGGAGCATTAGTTGTTGTTGTAGGCTATCTAGTTGGCTATACGAGAGTAGGAGGCTCCTCCTATAAAGGATTACCCTGCATACCTCAACTATTTGCACAGGTTTCTTATGCATACTTTCCTCATGAAAAATGACATCATGGATGTGGATGACTTTGCAAGCCTACAGATCCCATAGGCGATAGCAAATCTCACTTTCATCCCCATAACCAAGAAAGGTGCATTTCACGGACTTAGGACCCTACTTATTGTGCTTGTCTTTGGAAATATGGTAGAATGCCTCACAACCAAAGATGCACAAATGAGCATATGATGGAGGTTTTTCAATCCATACCTCCTCTATAACTTGGCAATCAATAGCAATACAAGGGGACTTGTTAATCAAGTATATAACAATAGTAGTAACTACCTCAACCAAAAAGTGTTGGGGTAAGCCTGCTTGGCTAAGCATACTGCAGACTCTCTCCTAAATCATCATATTCATGCATTCAACAATACCATTCTAGGGAGGGGTGTATGGAGTAAACAATTGATTTTTGATACTCTGCTTATCACAAAACTACTCAAAAGCTTTTGAAACATACTCACCCTCATTATTTGATCTTAGGTATTTCAACCTATACCCAGACTAGTTCTCAATAAGAGCAAGCCAACACTGAAAGGTAGACAAGACATCCAATTTGTGCTTAAATAGGAAAAGCCAAAACCTTATGTGAGTAATCATCAATGAATGTGACAAAGTACTTCACACCACCTTAGCAACTGAGAGGGCATGAGACCACAGACATAAAAATGAACAAGAGCCAAAGGCTCACCCATGCACTTCATGCCAAACTTCTTATGCATATTATGTGTCTGCCAGTCATATAAACAATGATCACAATACTCAAAATACTTATAGTCTAGGGGTAGAAGATATTGCAAACTAGTAAGAATTTTCATTCCTTTCAAAGGCATGTGTCCAAGGTGACCATGCCAAAGAAATACATGTGGAACTATAGCCACATCCAAAACATGGTCAACTAACCCACATACAAGTAAAGGATAGAGGATACTAGACTTAGCACCACATGTAATAACAAGATTCCCATGGGAAGTCTTCTATGAGGAAATCACCAAAAGAGACATAACATGTATTATCCAAGGTGCCAACAGAGATAAGGCTCTTTATGAGAGCCGGTACATGACATATATTATAAAAATAGAATATGCTTCTTGAACCAAAATGCGACAAATATTGCCAATACCAATGATCTGCAATGCTAGGTCATTTCCTAAACAGAAATTATACTACTATAGGAGTGACTCTATGAGGGTCACACGAAAGGAAGTCCCTGAATCTATCAACCAACATTGAATATATCCTGACAAAACATCAATCAACTATGAAGCATCCAAAGAAGAAGTTGCCACAGTAAGATCATTGGATACATCAGGTTGCACTATATTAATCTCCTCAATCTTGACACTAGACTTGCTAGGCACAATGTTGTGATCATCATTCTTGTCTTGCACTTTACCCTTTCTCTTTTTCTTGCACACCTTCATGCATTTTATGACACTATGGCCGAATATGACCTTTTTCCCCACAATAATGACAATTAAGATTGGGCTTATGACCATAGGACTTACTCTGAGACTGTCCATGTGTCCTAGATTGAGACCTATTAGAGTCTCTATCATGGCTGTTTCCATTCTACCAGCCTCTCACAGTCAATGCATGTGACGTATGAGAAGCATCCACATTCTTTCTGTTCACCTCATTTTTCAAGAGGGCACTCTCAACATCTTGCAATTTCACCCCATTCTTAGCACACAAAGCCATATAGAAAGTGTCCCATGACTCAAATAGAGTACCAATCAAAAATAAAGGATGCAAATTATCGAACTCAATCTCCTACGAAACTAAATGAGTAATGATGGAGTGAAACTCATTCAAGTGTGTAAACATAGAAGTCCCTTGCTTCATATGAAGGTCCGTCAACTGTTTTAGCCAATACATTTGAGATGTAGGACTTGTCATAAATATTTCTAATATGTGTCCAAAGCTCATATGCAACCCGATTTCTAGTTACAACACTATAGTGAATCTACTTAAAGAGTGATAAAATGATTATGGACTTACATAGCTTATCCAATTCATCCCAATCCTTTGTTGCAATGTTTTCAAGTTTGGCACCCCCATTTTTTATTGCTCTAACCTGTAATTTTTGCATCCTGTCATATATGGATCTTCCAATAGTTCTAATTGGTTCCATCTTGTTTGTCGATATTAAAGATAGCACTATCGTGAGAACCATTAGCCATAATGAGATCAAGCAAGTACAAAGAAGGGTTAGACGGGCTATTGTAATACCCTAAAAATTAGCCCCAAAACCAATGCTAAATCAAGTGAGAGATTGGAGATTCTGCCAAAGTAATAAGTTATCCACAACCTATAAGAAAACAATTATCAAGTCTATGTGACTGCCCTCAAATATAATGCATAGAACTGAAATGACAGGTTGCTGTAATAAACTATAGTAATATGCCAACAACCAACTATGAGCAACCAAGAAGGAAGAAGCTAAGAACAATCGACACTAAAGACTGTCGCAACAACTGTAATGTGTCAGAAACTATACATGCAATAGGCATATATGTCATGCACAAGGTAGGTCTCAAGGGTAAATGAAGAGAATTGCAAGATGCATAACCCACTGATTAAAAGCTCAATACATAACCCGAAAGAATATAAATATCATAGACAACATCTTGATAGACATAAGTACTAGGTCCAAGCCAAGAGATCAAATCAACCTACGATAGCTTAACTGCATCCAATAAATATCAAGAGAGCACCAAGTCAGGTGATGTCCTTCCTTTTTGAGTTCTTTCCCTTTATGCTATGTGTGTTGTGTGTGTATGTGTGTGTGAATGTGGGGAATTCTCTTCTTTTGGGGATCGGCAAGTCAAGGCATGAAGTTTCCAAGCTTTGGTTAGGTATATTTGGGGAAGGATTGAACATTTTTCTACCTCTTGTAAAGGCATTGTTAGGCATTTAAAGATCTATTTTGAGAGTATTCCTTAGTGACCATATCATGCTAGCCTACTAGGCAATTGTTTCTAGGAGCCTATGCTAGTTGAGAGGTAGATAGAGAAGCCTACCAAAAATAAATATAGAAAATGATAAATATATTTTGAAAAACCTAGTATGTGAAGGTGTATAAAAAGGGGTTCTAATCCTTAAAATAGGAAAATCAAGAAAGAAAAATTCAAAGAGCAGATAATCATTGCCTTGCAAATGCTTGATAGGTTCTTGGGGATGAGTCATAGACCCAGGGCCGATGCCTTTCTTCCTGGGGTTGATATTTAGCTGAATAATAAATAAGGATGGTTGGAGAGAAAATAAAAGTGTGCTAAAGAAGAAAATGATTCAGTATTGCCTTGTGAAAGCTTAGTAGGTTCTTGGGTACCGAGATAGAACTTAAGACCACTGATGCCCTATTCTCATTGGGTCACAATATACCCAACTCTCTCCCTTTTTGCATGCTCAAGTATCAAGTCACATCTTGAAGTCAAAAACTGATAAATATAAAGTATCTAAAAATAAAGACTAGGCTATAGGAGTCCTCGCGTAGTAGGAGTTCCTGGTCTAGTAGGTAGGTTAGACCACCACTTAGGATGACTCCTTTGATAGTTCTTTTTAGTCAGTTTGTGTTGGAGAAGTTCAGTAAGAGCTATGTTTCGGTTTTGTTGTATATTTTTTTCAAAGTAGCTTGATACTCTTTATGGCTTTTAAATGTGCAGGTCAGTTCATGGATTCAACGGGCTAAGTCACCCTATCCTGTGATTGCCATTGAGAGTAGGATTTTAAGCCCAAAATAAAGTTAGAAATGTGTCAAATTTTATTAATTTTAGGTGAAAATTGAAGCTCGTTAGAGATGGCAAATGGAGATATGATGATTTTAAGCGATCATGGAAGGTGGGATTTAAAAGTGCTTCTAAAGATGGATCTCACAGTAGTCTCAAATTTTTAATAACCTTTTCAGGTGCAAGAATGAAGTGGAACAAGCTCCATGTTGGGGGTAAAGGCACCTCCGCTTAGCCACCCGTGTATTACTACACTGACAGTACCCGCCACGGCACACTATAGGTGGCGGGCGCCCATCACAATCACTTATTCTTTATTCTTTTAGTGGCAGTTTGAATAAAGGAAGGCCCGGCCACACATTGTGGTTGTTGGAGTTTCCATTTGTGTCTCTCTCTCTTCTTGCTCTTGCTCTCCGCCATAGCTCACTTCCAAGCAAGCTTCGATCCTTCTCACCTTTCAACTGGTATCAGAGCGAGGCTTCCCAACTTCTCGAGCTGATTTGTGGCATTCTTAGCTTCCATTCAAATACCTACAACATCGGGTCTCCTTCCCGGTAGCCATAGCCGACCTTCCCGAGCTACCGTCACTCCCTGGCTTCCCGAGCACCTTCTCGGCCTATTGAGGCACCCTCAGGGCATTGCTACAAAGGTATTGAAGTGTTCTTTTAGTGTTTTTCTTCAATTCTCAGGTTGCAGTCAAACAGGGCAGCCATAGCTCAAACCCTTAGAGCTCGGATCTTGCTCCCTGTCATGTAGAGGACAGGAGAGGGAGAAGAAGAGAAGAGAGAGAGAAAAATACTATAGGAAGAGAGAGAAAGAGAGTGATAAGGAGAGAGAAATACTAGGAAAGGAGAGAGAAAGACAGAAAGAGAGAGAAAGAAGCCATGAAAGCTGGGAGAGAGAGATGAAGATGAAAGGAGACTTATATTATAATTTGATGATCAAAAATCAAGTCCCTAACACCTTATATACTAGCTACTGTAGCTAGTATTTCCCCATTATTAAATCCCCCTCTCTTACATTCTATCCCCACCCAAAGGTTTTTGCCCTCAAAAAGAATTTGGGCACTTATGATAACTAGGCAGGAGCAGATCAGAGTACTACTCTACTGCATTATTATAGGGGTATACTTATGAATGAAGAGGTATTATTGTGTATGATGGGTCATTGGGGTATGTACGATACACGGGCCTTATTGGGGAATTATAAAAATAACTTTTTGACCCAAATATCTTGAGTAAATGCGAGCTACAGATAGTGGTGGACAGCAAGCTGTTTACTACAAGGCCCAGCTATAGTAAATCTGTCATAACTTTCTGTAAGAGACTCCGATCGAGGCATGCTACACATCAAAATGGAGCTCTTGGTAAGTGCTTTTAGTCCATGTAGGTTGGGTTTGTCTATTCAAGGTTCAGAGTAAAATCTGGTGTAAAACAGTGAACTGCCCGCAATCTTCCCTGAACTCAAATATGGCCATAGATAACCAATCTTTAGCCAAAATAGTCTACCCAAAAAAAAAAGATGGATGCTGGTCTAAATGAGATCCTAAGCAATCCATTATCCTCCTGGACCAAAAGGTATTCCGTCATAATGATTGTCCAAGAGGAGAGAATGCCCATCAACCACATACTCCAATCCACCTGGATCAAAGGGATACAATGAAGTGTCCCCATAATCAAGTCCATAATCACATCCATAATCTCCCGGATCATAGGGAAGCACAATGCCATCTTCATATTCATGTATGCCCACATCATGTATTATATCATCACCAGACATATGCCAGTCATCATAACCATGATCAAGGTACTCATTATCAAATGCGTGCAATGGCTGTTGTAAACCTTGATTAAGTGTAAATTGATGCTCAAGAATATCATCATGAGGTTTCTCCAAGAGTCTAAAACCTTCAGCATAACCATCTACATCTGTGAGTGCCTCATGTGATTCATCAACTAAGATGTCATCAACTTGTACATCTTGCTCTTCATTGTTCCCTTCTTGTACATCTTCTTGGTCTTCTTGCTCATCTTCTTGTTGATCATGTTGCTCATTATCCCAATCTTGTTGTTCAGCTTGCTCATTGCTCTCTTCTTCATCATCAGCACTTGGAAAATAACTCATCATTACATTTGGGTAATCATGAGGTATGAACTAATTGGAATATAGGATACCATAGTAGCTATGAACTTGCTGCTGATCAAAGCTAGAAGGGTACTGATAAGCATGACCATTATTGTCACGTCCATAAGAACTGGGCTGCTCAATTAAGAGAGGTTCACATGTATAATCATGACTATGTTGTTGAAGAGGTGGATGCTCATAAGCATCAGCATGTTGCCCATAATAGCCATTCTGCTGCCAAGGTTCAATGGAATGATACTGTGCATTATGACACGGTACATCATATCTATAAGCATTAACATGCTATCCAAATGTACTTGCATACTGCTTATGTTCATTTGCATGTTACTGTTGTCCATATTCATAAGATGCATGCAGATTATAGTGTGTACCGTCAGCATATACATGTTCTCCATAAGCATAAGCATCGGGTTCATAATGCCCATGAGAATACTCATCATGACCATAATACTCATCATGTTGTTGATAATACTCAGGGTGATGAGAATCCATACTTGATTCAATCCTTTCTCTATTGTCTTTGTCACCCTTCATAAAAGCAATATATCGATCAATTAAATCTCCAAGTTTGTCAATATTAGCCTATGTTTGAAGCCAACCTTGTTCACTAGATCTGGAGCTATTGAACTCAATTGTTGCCATTGTAAGCAAGTTGCTTTTAGAATCTTCTCGTTTGATGAGCATCAACAAAGCTGCATAACTTCTCTATTTCTGTTCTTGCCTTCCACAAGGTGAATTGCATCAATGAGCTATGTCAACTGCTAAGATCAGCATTGATGCCTCTAGTAGCAGCAGCTGGTTCATCTCTGTCAAGTACCAAGATCAATCTTTAGCAATCAAAGATCTTGCTCAGAAGCTGTTGCAGCATGGTCAAAGCTCTGGGGTTGCACAATTAGTCAACACTTCACCTTGCTTGGAATCATTGAAGCCATTAGCATGTCTTTTCTCTAACATGATAATCTTATCAATCAAAGATCTAAAATGCATGCAATAGTGTCTGAGCAGCCTCTTCTGCATGATTTTTACCTATGGACATACCAACACCAAGCACGGCAGTGCCAAAGTTTGTCATTACTACTTTCATATCTACAAAATCTACATTAATAAGACCTGGAACTGCAATGATGTCAGAAATGCCTTGTACACCTTGCCACAATACATCATTAGCCAAGAGAAAAGCATCATGAAAAAGTGTTTGTTCTTGGGCAATGTCAAGCAGTCAGTCATTTGATATCACAATCAATGTATCTATTGACTTTTGAAGCCATTCAATGGCCTCTAATGCATGCACAGCCCTACTACGTCCCTCAAAACTGAATAGATATGTAACCACCCTAATCAGTTAGATTGCATGCTTCTTTAGACATCCGAGCAACTACTGGAGCTGCACCAGAGCCAGTGGCTCCACCCATTCCAGCAGTTATGAAGATGGCAGGACTGATCACCCTGCAAGCCTTTATGCAGCCACCAAGAAAGTCGATGAAGTGCTTGCACACACTTATAACCACATATATGGACTCTCCTCTTCTCAAATGCTTTGCTGATAGTAGGATAGAAGCACCCATCTTTCACATAAAACTCCACTCCCTCCTCAGGGGCAGTGAAGACAATGGTCCCATTTCCAGTTTGGCAACGAATTTGACAGTGACCTCATCTGCATCTTTGGGGTTTTGCCACTTCTCTCCCTCTGTCAAAATCTTCTTAAATATGCCAGACACTGCTGTGAAGGGCAATAGAAATGTAACTGATGGATTGAACACCAGTCAGCCTACAAGGAAAGCAAGGAGATTTTGGTCTCCTAAAGACCCTGTCGATCAGTCCACTAGCAAGCTTTCCTGAAATGATGATGGATGGTGGGCAGTAGCAAAGGCTTTCTCAATCTAACGTTTTGAACACAGTTGAATTTCCAGACATGGAAATTCCCTCTCAAAATCAGCAGCTAATTTCTATGTATCTTGACATGGTAGTTGCTCATGGCAAAAGCAGTTATTCTGAAACTGATGGTGTAACTGTTCATTGTCCTGGAAATGTAGCTGCTAATGAGGATGGAAACATTCTGTAAAGTGATGTCTCAAATGGGCCATCCTTTTTGCAAGTGAAAGCCTCTTCTCTTGTCCATGGTGATTGTGAAATGCCTGAACTCAAGGCCTAATGATGTCGAAGAGGAGCACACTTTACAAAGTGGGAGCAATGTAGGTGAAGTTCAATATTAACCCATGTCTTCCAAACATCCTAGCTATGGGGTAGTAATTATCCCAAAAGTGTGTGTTGTGATACCCTGCAGTCAGCTCAGTTGGATGAGACCTTGAGCCATAGTGCCAGTGAATGCCAGCTACCTTCCTTGACAATTTAACCCCCATTCCAAGAAATACACCTTCGGCTGCATTGAGAACCCTCTCACCATGAGCAAGTAGTAGGTCAGAGTACCAGCTCAAGAAGAATTCACTGTATGGTGCAATAACTGTGTTGAGATTGAAGCGGAGGTACAAAGCCTTCAAGAGGAGGTCATTTTGCATGTACAACCTTTTCTTTCTGTGAATAAGGCCTTTAATGTTCATGATGTCCTTGTTGGTAGATTCTTGGACCCTGGCTGGAGTCGCAGAGGGAGGTAGAGGCTAGAGGTAAAACCTTTCTTTCAGATCCATGTTTGTGTCATGAGCTTGGTCTGCATTCTTAGTTCCGGGCAAGCCACTAGACGGAGGAGGAGGGCCCTCGATCTTGATGTTGGAAATCTTGCCAAGTCCGAGAGGCTTCCTCTTTGCACTGATGAATATTGCCAAGTCCGAGACCCTTGCCTATCGAATGCAGTATTAAGGAAGCTAGCAAGAGTCTTCCAAACCATGATCTCATCATATTTTCAAGGGATTCAGGAGCCTCAAGGCTCTGTAAGGGTCATCATTCAATTCTTGGATATAATAGCAAGTTTTGTTCATGCCGCTACTCAAAACAATGATAACTATGAGCCCCATACTTCTGGAACTTCTCAGATAATGGAACCATTAATTACATCAAGACAAGTCCCTTAAGGAAAGGCGTCAAATGCTATAGTGTTGCTAGCTAGATCAAGCAACAGGTAAAAAGGAGGCCTGCGCAAGAAGCTGCATTCAAGATGAAGGTTGTTTATGTGTGTTATTGATGTATTGATGCTGCATCGCTGAATGCAGCCATCTCCTCCCTTGTATTGAACTGTTGCCTAAACTTTCTTTCACTTGAAGACTGCATGAGCCTTACTGACTAGGCTCTTACAGCCATTACAAAGTGCAACCATTTCTTGCCTTGTAGATATCAATCTAACGAAAACAGTAATAAGCCCTGCCTTGCAAATATCATGCTGTGTGATTTCTTCACTAGAATGAACATTGTGTTAACACACTAGCCAAGGGAAAAAGCAAGACATAAAGAAAATGGTGGACAGTGACTCCACATTTTGAGGAAGAAACCTAGAATGAGGTTGTTAGAACAGCACAAGAGGTTGCACTCTTGCAAGCTGAAAATGGTTGCCATCACTCCATGAATAATCATCAAGATGGTTGTCTATTAGAAGCAACGATGTCGAATGCATTTCTTGTAGTTATCTCCCACAATGAGCAAGTGATCAGTATAGTAGAAGGGATTTCCTCCATGAAAGCTTGGAAGAAATCTCCAAGAAGAAGCAGATAATGCATGTTCTCAAAAGGTAGAAGGGGAAATAGTCTCTTCTAAGTCTTTTGAAACCCTTCTTTCACCAAGAACCCTAAAATTTACTCAAAGTTAGTGACGAGCTATTAAATCTAGTCTTCTAGCCTCTAAACTTGGTCCAAGGACTCCATTAATGCTCATGACTGCTATCCTCCTAGTCCTTGACCTCTGGGTCCTTCAGTGCTCCTCCATTTTAGTGCATGTCCATGTGTACCTAAAGCTTCTTGGATTTTTAAATTGAAAAGGATGGTAACTGAGCATGTAAGGTAACTAAATGGATCAGAACTAGAGCTCTGATACCACTTGTCATGAAGAGGACATGAGAGGGAGAAGAAGAGAAGAGAGAGAAATACTGTAAGAAGAGAGAGAAAGAGAGTGACGAGGAGAGAGAAAGACAGAAAGAGAGAGAAATAAGCCATGAAAGTTGGGAGAGAGAGATGAAGATGAAAGGAGACTTGTATTATAATCTGATGATCAAAAACCAAGTCCCTAACACCTTATATACCAGCCAATGTAGCTAGTATTTCCCCATTATTAAATCCCCTCTCTTACACTCCCTCTTGCATTTGGTCACTTGAGGCTTGTTGTGGGCCTCCCTAGGCACCCCCCAAAGCCTCTAACCACTACCCTTGAGGCCATGTTGATGCACAGGAGCAGAAGAAGGGATCAACAAATTTGTGCCATTTTTTTGGATGTTCTGGACAGCACACTACAACAGCTCACCTACTCCTCATTGATGGCTATGTCATGCTTCTTCAGGCTTGGCAATGCACTTGGCAATGGTCTCTAAATTTGGTTGAAGCCTCCTTGATCATTGGCATCAGTTTTGGGTCTGATCTATACATTCCCAAGACTGTTTACAGCAGTCCCACAGTCATGTTATGCAGAAATAACATTGGCATCTAATGCTATGCTTGTTTGAGCACTTCTATTTAACCGGTTTGGTACCTATTGATGCCTGATTGTTTGGGGGATGCAAGGCACATATTATGCCATCATTTTGGACTGAATTTCTTGCTAAAAATACTCAGTTTTGAATTGTAAATCACTATTGTAGCATAATGGTCTGAAGCCTATTATCTCATGTTTGGTTATGCCTCTTGGTTTCGGGCTATGTCTTTGGGATGTCTTTGGGATATGCAATGAAGTATTGACCTTCCGGGTATGACATCGAGCTTGTCTTTGGTTTCGGAATGCTTTTGAGCTTGTATTAAGCTCCAAATTGGTTGTTCTTCACTAGCATTTGGCTTCAGTTGGCATGCTTTGGACCGGTCTATGCCTATTGTCACTACTTGACACTTAGGCCTCTTGCATTTATGCTTTGGTCAGATATGGATGCCACTTGGTTTGCCCATGCTTGATAGTTACTTGGAGCTTCATCTTCAAATGTATTTGAGCATTTTGGATCTACTGGGAATTATATTTGGTTGTCAATTACATGCTCTTTGAATGCTTTCAAGCTTATGCTTTACAAGTCTGAGATCGCTTGGGATTTATGCTCTCGGATGTACCCTACTGGGATTTGGCATGTACCCTACTGAGATAGCTTGGGATTTATGCTCCCGGATGTACCCTACTGGGATTTGGCATGTCTGATGCTATTTATTTGATGTATTAGCATGTTTCTTACTCTCTTTGCATCTGACTTCACTTCCAGCGGGAGCCTCTTGGTATATTCAGATGTACATAGAGTCTTATTTACAGATGAGCTTCAGCTTATGGGACAATTACATGCATTTACTCTCTTGAGAGCTTTATGTCTGCAGTTTTTCTGTAGTGGGCTGATTTGATATGCCTATTGGGGCAGGCATCTATCTCTGTCACAAGTTTGTTAGTTTTGTATGCATCTTGGATGGTTATGTATTAAGCTTCTTGCTCTATCAGTTATGCTTGTGTTTGGTCTCTTCTCTTATGCCGAGACCCATTACGTGCATGACTTCTGGACCTATGAGATGTCTCTTGCCTGCTGATAGGTTATTGGTTTGACAGTTCTTGGTACCTTCTTGCCCCTGGAAACTCACTGTTGGATGTATCTTGTTACCTGGCAGTTGCAGTGACATATGTATCAGTGATTGCTTCATTTTGGGACAGTTTTACATACTGCTGTCATTTATTACAGCAAGTTGAACTCTGCAGATTTTGAGCACTTCTATGAGGGTAATGCTTACTATTTGATGTTATCTTGGTCATATTTGTTGAAAGGTGAGAAGGATCGAAGCTTGCTTGGAAGTGAGCTATGGTGGAGAGCAAGAGCAAGAAGAGAGAGAGACACAAATGGAAACTCCAACCTTTCAGCCAGTTTAGTAGTGGTTTTAGTGTATTTTCTGCTAATTACAGCAACTTGCAATTTTACTTTTTGCTTTGATTTGGGATAGTATAGCTAGTCATTTGAAAGATACAGCTCTATTTAACATTGCCAAGTTGGATGGTACCAACTATGGGTATTGGAAGTCCCAAATATGACAGGTTTTGGTGCAGAAGTTGCAAATTAAACCCTTGCATTTCAAGGGTGTCAAACCTAAGGATATGGATGATGATGTTTGGATGGAAGTTGATGAGCTATGCAAGTCTACCATTATTTTGTCACTCTCAGAAGAGGTCCATCATAATGTTGTTGAAGATGAGAATCAGAGTGCATGGGATTTATGGAAGAAGATTCAGGAGCTTTATGCGCAACAGAGTCCTGCATCACAGATGTATTGGCTGAAGCAGTTAATTAACCTTCGTAGTATGAAGGAGGGGACCTCCCTTTCATCTCATTTCAATTAGTTTCATGCTATCATGAAGAGTTTGTTGTCACAAGGTATTGAGTTCAAAGACAACTTGCACCTGTTGTTTCTGCTTGGCACCTTGTCTGAATCATAGGACGTCTTCCATACTACCATATGCATGAATAAGCTTGATGGGCTAAAAATCAAAGATGTTGAGAGTGCTTTATTGACTTAGGAAATCAATAGGAGAAACAATTATGCTTCCCACTCTTCACATGCATTGACTGTTAGAGGTGGTAGAAATGGCAGGCATGATAATGATCATATGGGCAGGGACTCTCAGAAGTCCAAGTCCAAGTCATGTGGTCACAGTAAGTCTCGTGGATGGAAGTCTAATCTTACCTATCATTATTGTGGGAAAGCAAGACATATTAGGCCACAGTGCCATAAAATGTACAATGATAAGTGCAAGAAAAAGGAAAAAGAAAAAGTGCAGGAAAAGTCTTCTGAGCGCAGTATTGTACCTGCAAAGTCCAGTGTGAAGATAGAAGAGGTTAATGTCATGCAGGCCACTGATTCAGATGATGATTATATACTTGCAGCTTCTTCATGAGATGCCTTACAAGCTTCTGAGATACATTCTATGTATGCCCAGTGCTGACTCTTGGATTCAGGTGCGTCCTTTCATGTGACACCCTGTCGAGATTGGTTTCATACCTATTCTACTGTGTCTGGTTCTATGCATCCTGGTGATGCGTCTTGGTGATTACAGGTCTCTTGACATTGTGGGCATTGGAGATGTTAGGCTGTAGTTTCCTTCTGGCAGTTCTTTTATTTTGCATGATGTACCCCATGTACCTGCGTTGACTCGTAGCCTTATGTCAACTGGACAGCTTGATGATGCAAGGTATTTTGTGTCTTTTGGAGACTCTGCATGGAAGATTACTCGTGGTAGGCTTGTACTTGCAAGAGGTGCCAAGTCTGGTAGCCTCTATCCCTTACTTGTATCAGGAGCTACATTGGATCATGTTTTGTTTGTGGGTTCTATTCCCCATGTATCCCTTTGCCATGCTTGTTTGGGGCATATGTCTCTTAAAGGAATGAAAATGCTCTGTGCTTTGCAGTATCTTCCACCTTTTGACTCTTCTCATTTTGATTCTTGTGATCATTGTTTGTATGGCAGGCAGACTAGAAATACGCATAAAAAGTCTAGTAAGAAATGCATGGGTGAGCCCTTGGCTCTTGTACACTGAGATGTATGTAGGTCCATGCCCTGTCAGTCACTTGGTGGGGCAAAGTACTTTGTTACTTTCATAGATGATTACTCATGTAAGGTTTGGGCTTATCCCATAAAGAGAAAATCCAATGTCTTAAACACATTTCAGTGTTAGCTTGCATTGGCAGAGAACCAGTCTGGAAAAAGACTCAAATGCCTAAGGTCAGATAATGGGGGTGGGTATGTATCACATGCTTTTGAGAAGTTTTGTGATGAGCAGGGTCTAACGCATCAGTTGACCGCCCCTTACACCCCTCCCTAGAATGGTATGGCTGAACGCATGAATAGGACCATTCAGAAAAGGGTTTGTAGCACGCTTAGCCAAGCTAGCTTACCACAGTACTTTTGGGTTAAGGCAGTTACTACTTCAATGCATCTCATTAACAAGTCGCCTAGCAATGGCATTGGCTTTCAGGTTGCAGAGGAGGTATGGGCAGGCAAGCCCCCCTCTTATGATCATTTGCGTATCTTTGGATGTGAGGCATTTTGCCATGTGCCCAAGGACAAACACAATAAGCTAGATCCTAAAAGTGTCAAATGCATTTTCATTGGCTATGGAGATGCAGGAGAGATGGGTTACCGTCTCTGGGATCCGGAAGTGCGAAAAGTGATCCGTAGCCATGATGTCATCTTTCACAAGGACAAAATGCATATGCAGCCTGAGAAAGTGGTTGAGGTACGCAGATTTATCTTTCAGGAGGAGCCACCTACTCCCGTTTAGCCCACTCCATGGCCAGTTAGACAGCGCAGCATCACCTAATGCTCATAACCCAGATGCTAGACATACTGATGTTAGACAGGATGTCGGTCAGGCAACAGAGCCTGGGTTGAGACATTTTACTAGAGATAGACGACCTCCTGACCGCTTTGCATCCTCTATGGATTATGTACTGGTTACAGATGCAGGAGAGCCTCTTACTTATGATGAGGTTATGTGCACGGGTAATTGTCACTCTCAGGAGAGGGCTATGCGCAATATGAGCTTGACACATTGCATAAGAATAAGACTTGGGATTTGGTTTCCTTGCCTCTGGGTAAGAAGGCTTTGCCATGCAAGTGGTTGTACAAGCTGAAAAGTACCCCTGGACACCCCGAGCCGGCATACAAGGCTCGATTGGTTACTAAGGGTTTTAAGCATGAGCATGGTGTTGACTTTGATGAAGTCTTTTCTCTTGTGGTCAAGATGACCACCTTACGCTTAGTCTTGGTCTTGGTTACACAGCTTGACCTAGACTTGTACCAGATGGATGTCAAGATGGCTTTTTTGCATGGGCACTTGCATGATGAGATTTACATGGAGCAGCCTAAGGGCTTTGCAGACCCCGGCATGGAACACCTCGTGTGCAAGCTTAAAAAGAGTCTATATGGCTTGAAGCAAGAACCTAGGGAATGGTACCATAAGTTTAATGCATTAATGCAATCACAGGGCTACAGCTGCAGTGCTATGGATCCATGCTTGTACACGAAGAAAGCCCGTTACAGTTCTTTACTGATTTTGGTACTCTATGTGGATGATATGCTTTTAGCCAGGACAACTCATGAGGAGCTAGATGCTCTTAAGGCGCAGCTCAAAAAGAGCTTTGAGATGAAAGATCTGGGACAAACCTCTCATATACTTGGTATGCGCAGTACGCGTGATCGATCTCAAGGACTACTCTATCTATCACAAAGGGAGTACTTGAGTGCTTCCGCATGCAGGATGTTAAGCTTATTGGTTGTCCATTACCTTCTCATGTGAAGGTTTCACAGGCCGATTGTCCGCACACAGATGAGCAGAGGGCCAAGATGGCCAAGATTCCCTATGCATTAGCTATGGGCAGTCTTATGTATGCCATGATAGCCACCCGTACAGATATTACTTTTGCAGTTGGGGTTGTGGCACGTTATATGGCTACACCTGGCAAGAAACATTGGGATACCGTGAAGGGTATCATGAGGTACCTAAAGGGCACATCAAATATGTGTCTTTGTTATGGCAGCCAGGATACAGGAGTCATGGGGTACACTGACTCTGATTATGCAGGACATGCAGATAGTAGGAAGTCCACTTCTAGCTATGTGTTCACTTATGCTGGAGGGTCTATCTCTTGGATGTCCAGGGCGCAGAAGTGTACGGCCCTTCTACTACAAAGGCCGAGTATATTGCAGCCATAGAGGCTTGCAAGAAGGCTATCTAGTTAGGCCGTTTGATTGCAGACCTTGGTATGCCAGATGCTATGCCTACACTGCATTTGGATTCTATGAGTGCCATTCAGTTGGCCAAGAATCCGATCTTCCATGCAAAGACGAAACATATTGAGGTGAGTATCACTTCATTCCCGAGGTTGTTGAGAAGAGATCTGTTGACCTTGTCAAGATTCTGACTGAACAGAATCCTACAAACTTGCTCACGAAGAGCCTAACTACTGAGTGCTTTGCCTTCCTCATCCTGTTGTACATGTGTACATGTTGTATTGTCATTTCTTTTTTCTCTCTCTCACTGGGGCAGATTCGCCTTTACTTTGGGAGGTTGTTGGGGGTAAAGCAGTCTCCGCCTAGCCGCCCCTGTATTACTACACTAACAGTACCTACCACTGCACACTGCAGGTGTGGCGGGCGCCCATCATAGTCACTTATTCTTTATTCTTTTAGTGATAGTTTGAATAAAGGAAGGCCCGGCCACACATTGTGGTTGTTGAAATTCCCATTTGTGTATCTCTCTCTTCTTGCTCTTACTCTCCGCCACAGCTCACTTCCAAGCAAGCTTCGATCCTTCTCACCTTTCACTCCAAGTAGTGGAGACTCCGAGATGGACATATGAAAGTTTTAGGATCGCGATTTGGATGTTGGAAGTTAGAGTTACTAAAGTCTAGGTAAAAGGAGTCAAAAATGCAATGTAAAAGTGACTTTATGGGGAAGAGTTGTGACCCTTGGGACCCAAGGCCCCCCAAAAATTCACGCGATGGGGGGGGAGGGGAGGAGGGACTTTTTTTTTGCAATGGAAAAAATGAAGGTTTCCTCTAGGCAACAATGAGAAATTGAGAGAGAGAGAGAGAGAGAGAGAGAGAATAAGCATATCAACAGGTTGCACCAATCCCTTCCTTGACTTTTTTTTACTTTGTATCACTAGTCTTGGCTCCAAAAATGATGGCCTAATTAGAGAGATAAAATTTTAGTATTTCTCTCTCCTCTAATGGGCAGTTCATCTGGGAATTATTTAGAGAAGATCCGGATGGAGATTAGTTGTCCGACTTAAACCAAATTGATGTGGGACCATGCTGATGCTAAGGAGTGATGATCAACACTATTTGGAGACCAATGATGGGTTTTATTGCTATTCATAAAATCAATTCTTGAGACCCGAAACATGAAAAATGGTGATAAGCCTCCTTTTTAATAGATATTTGGATTCTTTTTATATTTTATGGTGCAAATCTTGTTCATATATGATGTACATTTATTTGAAGCTTTTTTGTGATATGTTTGAGGATTGTGAAGTATAAAATGCAAAAACCATGTTTGTGTGTGCAAGTTATTACTTTTTGAAATCTCGAAATACGTGTTTTAAGTGAAAAAGTGATATTTTTCTTGGTTTCGAGCGATCAAATCATGTTCATATGGGATGAAATTAAATGTGATGATGAATTAAAGTGTGAATTGATGTCTTGAATCTAAAATAGTAACAATTCATGACAGAGGAGATGATTACGAATCAGACCATGTCCTACCTTCTGAGGATATTGACGTACTTAGCATTCGTGAAAGTTGGAGAGAACGTAGAGTGATGCTATGGACAGAAGGCAACACTGTGTGTGTTGGGACAGGGGTTATAATATTGGCTTTTCCATATGATGTGATAAACTTTGAATTGCTAGGCGAAGAGGATGTTGGTGTGGTGGTAGATAAATCCCTTGATCAAACCATAGGAACATACATAGATGACAACCTCCACTGTGTCACTTTGGAAAGATGGCCTATTAAACAAGTCACCAGTGGGGCCACAATGATAAGTTTGGGGGTGCTCCCTTTATTTGTATTATGAGATGCTAGCCACTTATATGTTTGGGCACCCCTCCTTCTTGGAGTCAAGAAGGGCATCACATTGGACTATGATCTAGAGATTGTATTTACAAATGCGCTTTTTTTGATAGATCAGTTCATAGTATCTATACATCATGGGGTTGTCTAGGTGAGTATAAGAGTTTCGATGCCGCTAATGTCCTAGAGCTAGTCTTAGGCCCATTTTTGGTCCCAAAAAATGCTCTTCTTAATCTCCTCTTGATGAAGCTTTGTGACTTCTATTGTAAACAAGAGAGAGCACATGCTATGAAAAAAGTTTGATTCTTAGTATTCAAGCTAAATATGGTTGGACAACAAGCCATTTATCCATAAAATCTTGCAACAAGCTTGAATAAGTCTCTATTCCAACTCTTTACACTCTTCTTTGAAGCATTAGTCATGATTTCATCCTTAGATATTCAACCATAGCAGTTTCAGGATAGTAAGGAAATTTTGACAATTTCTTAAAGATTTGAGAGGGCTTTTGTGCTCCTCGGTCTTAGAAAGGTGAAGGCACGCTTTTATATACAAGAAGCATGTGGACAAGATTTAGAGGATTCTTAATCTCTAATTTAGGGGAAAGTAGGGTAGCCACAAAAATCTTTAAAAATTTGATCAATTTGTGATTTAATGCATGGGGATTATGAGGTGTTTTATTTTTTAGCATCAAGTGCAAGGTCATTCCATCAAGATTGATCCAACATTAGAGCAATAGACCTTAGTGCATTTCCTTCTTCTTGAATGCTTGGGTAGTGATAGATTACTAAAATCACTTGGATTCTTGTTTCTAATCAAGAATTGAATCATTTCTTGAAGCTTTGGATTGAGCTTTAGCTTTACTTGAAGATATTAGTTCAGATTTATGGGCATTTGATCATTCTTCAATCACATACAAGCAACGATGGTTCAAGTTCTTCATTCTTGAAACTCTTTGAAGACTTCAAGTGGACTCTTAATCAATGAAAGGCTTATATAGAGCTCCCGTCAACTATTTTGAAGGCATTTGATCTATTTCAAAAAGCTACATCAACCTCAAGCATCAAATAAGGTATCATCTACTCATTTTGAATCCCTCCAATTTTCATTTGTTGAGGTTTACCCAATAGCTCAAGGAGGGGTTGAATTAGGTGTGTCCTCTTTATTTGATTGCTAAATTTAATCCACTTATGTTGAATATTGAATATATTCATTGTTGATTGAGTTTTTATAATTAAATGATAGATAATTCAACCCTTAGCTTGATTTTCGTCATTGATATCTTTCATGATTGAAACATGCATGATGTTACATTCCAATTTGAAAATTCTAGTGAATTCTTGCTCACATGATTGCCTTAATCTTTGAATTTTGATTTTTTGTGATCCTACACATTGTAGCCAATAAAATTGTAAAAGGTGATTTTAGTAGATTAGTGAGTCACTAATTAGTAAAGATAAACCTTTCTCGGCCTCTTCATTTTATTCAACTTTCAAATTCCTATATCTCATTGAATGTCCAAAGCCTTATTTCATCCATGCAAAGTATCCTTGTTTTCAAGAGCACTAGCTCTGCTATGCGTATATACCGACCAAGGAAAAAGGTAGAAGCCAACAAGCCAAATAGCAAGACAAAAGAGAGGTGACCCTCCCTTGCTATTTAGGACTTTGTAGGGGTGCACAACCTCGCCCAAAAGGAAGTTTACATACCTTGCAGAGTTTCAAAGTCCATTTAGGTGCCCTATCTATTCTTCTATCCCTCACCATAGGTGGGGGACTATAGAAGACCACTCAGGATAGAATGGAAGAAGATTAGAAAATAGGGCACTAAAACAAGGTGAAATAGAGCAGTGAACATAGAGGAATTGTAGGTCATTATAAGTTTACTAACCTTTTATAGGTGGTTATATGGTATTTGAGGGGTACATATGTTGTACTTCAAGGGGCATAGGATTTGATATATATATCCATGGTTGAATATGACTAAATAGGGCAATTACAAAGTCAAATAGGTTGCTATCATAGTCTCGACAAGCACAAAAAAGTAAAATTTAGAATTAGATATTTTAATTCTAGCATAGAACTTTTATACTCTACATATAGGCAATGAATCAAGATTTACTTCTAATAAAGAAGTTTGGAAATCAAAGTTGCAGAGCAAAAGTTATACCCATTTCTTTGATAGAGGTGGTCACTAAAAGTAGCTCCTCGATAGCTGGACAGGGTACACTATATTGGTTTGGGACTACCTCTTATCCAATTGCAACTTGAAAATTTAGCAAATCTATCATACCTAATAGTAAGATTAATTTTGAGCCCATAAACGCAAGGATTGAAGGGGAGTAACTCTTGTTATAGCACATTGTTGACAAACAATCCTCCTTTACTGCAACTATTCCAATGGCTAGGAATAAGAAGAAAGAGCAAATGTTGGAGAGCATAAATGAAGACTTAGCTGAGTATCAAGCAAAGATAAACTCGTCTATTAGAGCCACAAATCATGGATAAAAGGATGGAAATGATGGTAACATACATGAAGAGTCACAATGGCCAAGAGACCCTATTGATGTGGTACACATGTTTGAAGTGAATGGATCACATGATTCAAATGAATTCCAAAAGCTTTCTCATAGGATTGAATGCATGAGTGAGGGTATCACTCAATTAAACTAAACAATTGATAATAAGTTTAGACAATCACTTTGAGAAGTTTGGGTAGTATAATCAATTGTTGGTCACTAAGTTTGATTAGTTGATCTCCATTCTCAGCAACTTGGGTAATAAATGGCAAAGCACTTCACCTTTCAATGATAATGGGACATCAATTCCAAATGACAATGTGAAGACAAGGGCAACTTTTTTTAGCAAACAAATAGTGAAAAATACCAAAAAATGGAGAGAATTATGTTTTTGTGCTTTAAAAATTAAGAAAAAATATGCTTTAAAAATTAAGAAAAAAATATGGATAATGTGTGTGCATGTTTGGCAAGGTTGAGGTATGAGGTATAGCCTTAGCTCACCCTTTTTTTTTGTGTTTTAGTGTGTTTTTATTGCTTTATACATTGAAAATGACAAAAAACAAAACCCTACACCTGTGCAACGATGCAACACATAAACGGTAAGGGGGGAAAAAATGGTTGTGGAAGTGTTTAAGTGCGAAAAATGAAGTAAATTCTGATTTTTTGGTTGTGCATGTCATATAGGACGATAATAATTTAAGTCTAAAGAGGCTAGTAGCATGATTTTGCCGATTTGTTTTAGAATAAAATTTTTATGCACAATAGGCATCCACAATAAAATGTTTGCGCCTATTTAAAAGATTAGAAAAATAATCAAGGTGTTTCAAATGTGTTTAAAGCATTGTTTCTATGGCCACTATTATAAATAGATTTTTCATGCTTCTCAAATGTCTAGATGTGGATGGGTAGATAGGAAATTACTCCTCCATCATGGCTCCTAGGTCATGGTGGTTCCTTCAATAGTAACTCACTCTCAAATAATGACCTTATCTCTACTAGAAACATACATATACTTACAACAATACTATGTGACCTTTGACCATTTGACATTCCCTATATACCCCATGAGAAGAGACAACAATATAAGGAGAGAAGGACAAAGAAGAAGAAGTCTATCCCTAATCATGGGCAACCAAAGACACCCATGAAAGAAAAGGAGGAGAGATAAGAAATTTTTCATTGTGTGGTCAAAGGAGTCCCCTTTCAAAATTCCCTTTATTCCTTTAAGCTTGGTATTCCTAGTCCACCTCCTCTTTTTCCTCAATTCCTCCCTTTCCTTTGTCCTTTCCTATGCAATCTGTGCAATGACCTAATGAGACAAGTTAAAACTTCGTGACTCTTAAAACTTATAATTAAGATTTAAAAGGGAAACCCTAATTATATTAATCTAAAAATGTTCATCCTTATATCTCATAACACTAACAAACCCCACTCCATATAAGGAGAAATATGTAAAGTTATATCTACAACCTGATCCTATTCTTCCAAGTGCCTTTGGAGCTACATGATGGATGGAATCATTCCTTTTCCTTCATTGTGGGATAGAGAAGTTGTCCTTGTGATTCCTTGTGGAAGATCGAACCCTATCCTTAGAGGAGTACTCAAACATTTCAGTGTGGGAGTGTGATGGAGGCAGGAGTTCCCTTACTCTAGTGGTCCTAGATTTGGAGTCCCTATACCCTACCATGGCTAGGCCTTGTAATCAAAGTAGTTTTACTAACAAATTTGGAAGACTTGTTTTGTGTTAGACAGTGGTTCTTCTTCAACAAGGTTTGCGAGGACACTTCACATTTAAGTGTGAGAGGAATATGATGTCACCAAAATAAGCACAAAAATAGTGCACAAAAATGTCCATGCATATATCGTCATTTCATCTTTTGTAAATGGAATAATATTCATTTTGTTGCAAAAGCACTAAAATACACCTTACATGAGGGGGCCACATCCACATCTATCATTAATAAATGATATGCACAAAAGTGTACATACATGCATTTGTAAAAAGTTGAAAGAATTGAAATGTAAAGGCTAAGGCCTTACAAATGTAAATGTATCAAAATTCAAATAAATAATAAAAAATATGAAGGGATGTGTGCCTTTTGGAAAAAAGGTGAGGTGGACTGCACGGTCGATTAGGTGTCTCTTTCTCTCCTTTCTTCCAAGATACACACATTCTCCTTATGTATGGTGCTAATCTTTCTCTCTCCTCTCTCCTCTATCTTTTGTGCAAAAATTCCTATTTTTCCTTTTTCTCTTTCTTTTGTGCATAATGGTTGAAGCTATGGATGAAGATGACAAATTTGTTTATTATTAAGAGAGAGATTTATGGTTTCTTTTCAGCTTTGAGATTAATGGCAAAGCCATAGACATAGATTGTGTGTGCTTTGTTCTCGATTTTATGGTTGTTTCTATTCATGGGAGGGTTGCTTTTTGAAAGCAAGTGTACTTTTATGGCACGGGAGGTAGAAGATTTGGGTCTTATTGTGGGTGAGAAAGGGATCAAGGTAGATCCAAAGAAGGTACAATGCATTAAATATGGGCCCATACCACAAAATTCTACTTCATTGAGAGGATTTCTAGGACTATCCTTCTTCTATTAGAGATTCATCAAGAATTATGCCCATATAGTAGCTCCTCTCACAGTTGATAGATTGAAGAAAGATGCATTCTTTAGGGATGCTACAGCCACGAAGAGCTTTGATAAGCTAAAAAGTATCCTTATTTTAGCACCTATTTTAGTATGTCCAAAGTTTTCTAAAGAATTCACCATCTATGTTGATGTTAGTGGTAATGGTATTGGGGCTATTCTATGCCAAGGACATATTGTTATTGCCTATGGAAATAGAAATTTGGATGACAAAGAAAGGGAACTCTGCGTCTATGAGTAAGAAATGTTGGCTATGCTTCATGCCATCAAGAAGTGGCATCACTACATTTATGGCAACTATTTCAAAGTCAAAAGTGATCATCGAGTGCTGAAGTATTTCCTTTCATAGCCTAACCTATCTCCTAAGCAAAGAATGTGGTTAGCTGTATTACAGGGATATGATTTTGAGATCTCTTATACGGTATACAAGGATAATATAGTGGCAGATGCATTATATATTATATGGGCATGTTCCATTTCTACTATTTCTACTCTCTACAAAGATTGGATCCAAGACATATATGAGAATATTTGTTAGATAAGCAAACAACCAACATCATGAAGAAATTATAGCAAGGCAATGAATCTAAATTTCCCAATTGCAAGTGGAAAAATGGACTTCTTTGTTTCAAAGGTAGAGTATATCTGACTCCTTATACATCTTTTAAGCAAAGGATCTTATAGGAGATGCATTCTTCTCCTTTGGCAAGGCATATTGGTTTATTAGAACCTTTGATAAAATCTGTAAATGCTTTTATTGAAAAGGACTTTAGAAAGACATCAAAGAATATGTGATGTGGTGTTTACTATGCCAACATAATAAAGAAACAGGTGGTTGGAACTCCAAGGTACAACTTACCACCACAAACGGATGGACAAACTGAAAGAGTCAACAAGTGGTTGAAAGTCCACATACCACATGAGTATAGGCACGCCATTATTTTAGGCTTTATATAGCTTTAAGATTCAAGTACCTTCAATATTGTTTCTTATGAAGTGACTCCTCTTGGTATGGTAGAGCTAGAAAGATGGAGGCCCTAATAAAGCAATATAAGGAAAATATTTGAAAAGCACAAGAGATTGAAATCTTATGCTGATGATAAGGGAAGCATGTGGACTTTGAAGAGGGAGAATGGGTCTTCTTGAAAGTACCTAAGTCTCGTTATGCTTCCCTTAAAAGTGGACATAATAAGCTTGCTCATCACTATAATGGTCCACATCAAATTTCAAGAAAAGTTGGAGATCTTGCCTACCAACTTGATTTGCCTTCAATCACCTATATTCATAATGTTTTCCATGTTTTCCAACTCAAAAAGTATATTGGCCATGATATTCAAGTTCTTGAAGAACTACCTCCCCTTGATGAGGATGGGTTAATCATGTGTGAACCCAAGAGGATTGTTGGGAAGTGAAAGAAGGTTCTAAGGAACCGTATTATCATGGAATAGCTTATTAAATGGAAGGGATTGCCTATGGAAGAATCTTTTTGGTAGCATGCTTCATAGTTAGAACAATTTCCATGGCTTCTCTAAGAAGATACTTAGCTCACTGAATAATGGACAACTTATTGTATGAAATTTTTGCATTTAAAATAATTAGCCTACTATTTTCAAAATTATATTTTGAAGGCATAGATGGATATTTGGAATTATACTTCATTTATGTACCTCATATGTCCCAATTTGACATGTCTATCCAAAGCTACATGCCATTTTTTATAGCTACCTTGTTCATGATAGAATTTCAAAAATTCACTATTTGATCTTTATGAGACTTCCACAAGGCTACTACAACATTGAGTCTTCTCTATTCATTTCTACCATTCATTTACCTTCTCCATCTTCAAGTTTTGAGGATGAAACTTTTGGGTAGGGATGGATTGTCATAAAATGATTTTTGTATCATTTAGCCTTGTGAGGGGTCTACCTAATAGAACATGTAAGAAACCATGTGAGTTCAAAAGAAAGGTTATTATATTTTGTAAAGTTTACAAGAATACATTTATAAAATAGATTTTTTAATTATAAAATTTTAAAAAATATAAGTTTAATATAGTAAAAGGGGTCATTTTAAATCCTTATAGCATGTAAAGAAAGGGTATTTCTTAATATCCTTTGAATTCACGTTATATAGATGATTTCTTATAGGTGGACCCCCTGAGCATTTAGCTTAGGGAAAATCAGCCTGAATTGAGGCTAGAGTATAAAAGGAAAGAGTGTGCCATTGTAAAGATATTTTTAGCACATTTGTCAACTTCTCTATTTCTTGGAGTTTGAGGGTTCTTGCCTTTCCCACCAACATTGAGGGTGAATACTCAATTCCCACCATAGCAAAAGGTGGATTTCTTGCATAGCCTCTCATCCATGATTCTCATTGTACCTTTGATATCATCTAGCTATGGCTTTATTGTGCTGTAGATTTAATACATTTTCACCTATAGCATGGCTATGGCTTGTTAATTCAATTATTGTTTCTTGAATTTCTCATTATTTTAATTCAGTCTTCTAGGCTAAGTTCATTTCAATAAGCTTTGAATTATAAAGCATTACAAATCCCCCTCTTTCAAAATCTTTTATATGACGTGTCAATTGACCCATGCTTGCCTTCTTGAATACACTACTATAGGTAGATAATGAGCAATCATTCTATCATCTTCCAATTACATCAGTTGTTGATGTAACTTGTTATACATCAACTCTTTAGGAGATAATTTGCAGGTAATCGCAACTCCCAAGCTAGGTACTATATGTTCCATAGGTACCCCACTTCCATTCCATACACCAACTTAAATAGAGTTAAACCCGTTGTGACCTTATAAGCTGTTCTAAAGGACCATAAAGCTAGATCTAGCTTTGTATCCCAGTCCTTACGATTGTCAATCACAATCTTCTTCAAAATATGCAACAAGGTTTTATTTGAGCTTTTGGCTTAGCCATTGAATTATGGATGATAGGGAGTGGATTCTTATGCAATATTAGGCCTTTTGTTGTAAGCTTTTGTAAAACATCAGTAAGAAAATGCTTACCTCTATCACTCACTAGGGCTTCCAAATCTTTTCATGATATTATAGAAGAGAAATAATATCACACTATCTTATATAAAAATTATTGGAAATTAATTTTATTTTTAAATAATTTTATATTTTTTCTTAATCATAATATTCTTAAAATAATTTAGACCCTATCTTAAATTTTAATAAATTTTAAATTTTTTCAAATGCTTTTATGTCCCAATTAAATTGTGTGTGTGTATGTGTGTGTGTGTGTGTCTGTGTGTGTGTGTGTGTGTAAAGAGAAAAGGATAGAAAAAAAAAGGATTATAAGGTCAAAGCATTAGGAAGGAGGCCTTAATAGGCATGGGGACTACCATTTTGTCCCCCTATCCCCCCTCCCCCCAGTTTCATATAAAATGAAAACCCAAGTTAAAAATTTTGTACTATATTAAATTTTTTTCTATTATTAAAAAAATCCCTTAGGTAATAAAATAAAAATAGATTCCCATTACTAAGCCCTCACTTAAATTCAAACCCTCCCCCTCTTAAAAGATATTTAAATAATTGGCCCTCTTTTCATTTTCAACATATAATGATGATGAATCTACTCTTGAGAGTAAGAAAGGAAGTAAAAATTAACAAGTTAGAGGTGAGGAAATTTTGCAAGGAGTTAGAGGCAATTTATGTGTCATCCCCCTACCCAAAAATCATTTTCTTTCTCACCCTTCCCATCCACAATAGCCCTTTATTAGTGTATCGACACAGTAAAATCCTTCAACAACCATGCCGAAAATATGGCTTTATAATACCATTAAGATGTAGTATTTTATTTTTAAATAAGGTTGTCAAAAATATAGTCAAAATAATGCCCAAATTTGTAGAAATTCATGAAGAGTTAAAAGATTTTTTCTTTTTTATTTTTAATTTAGGTTATTATTAATTTTTATCCTAAAAGCTCTTTTTAAATTATAAAATGATTATTATCTTATTTTCTTTAGCATCCATATATTTAAAAATTAAAAATATAGTCAACTTAATATCAAAATTTTTAGAAAAATATGTTGAAGTTAAAAAATAAAATCAATAAATTGTATTAAAAATAATATTAATTCAATATAATTAAAATTATTAGTTATAAAAATTATCAATCAAAGAACTAGTTAAAATTTATTATCATTACTTAAAATTAATGTAAATTTGTTTTAAAAAACTTATTTAGCATCTAAGATAGTTGATTTATCGAATCATTAAATTGTAAATTTAATACCATTTCCCCTAATTAAAATTAAACTCTACAAAAAAGTGTATTTTCTTAGATAATGTAATTTTAAAATATTATTTAATTACATTGTAAAAATTAGGATAAAATGCCCAAATGGTTATAATTTAATATTATTTTTGTAATAAATTAATTTAGTTCTCATTATTTAGTGAGAGTGCATTCACACATATAAAAATACTTAGGCATGTTTTCATAAATGAAAAAATAAAAATTAGAGTGCATTCACACACACATATATAAAGTACATTCAAAGACATGAAATGAACTTTGTTGATTAAGAATAGATGAAATTTTCTATTTGTTATTTTGATTTACTAGAAATCTATCTTGGAAGGAATGATTTATAGAAAATTAGAAATTAATTGTGGTTGCTTTTACGTATGTCAATAATTATACTAATTACATCCATGGCTCTAGTAAATGGACATGAATGAGGCTTAATGCCATCCCCAAGGCCACCTCAGTTACTCTTCACATGGAGTACATATACATTACCTAAGATAGTCAACCATTGCTAAGGCATGTTGGTCTTCCATATAGGAAGGTTTCACCCTTATGGTAGATGAGAATGAGTGGGGCTCTAATTTGAGTTGTAATCTCGATCCTAAACTAGAAATAGGGTAGGAAACCTATATAAACCCAATGTGGTTGAGTGTTGGAAGGCCAACCCATGATGAACAGAGCAAGGATGGTATCCCGATTTTGGAATGTTTCACTTTTGAAGCAACTGCATATATGAGAATAAAAATAAAGATTCAACAATGTTGTTTGTATATATCATCACAACATGGTAGTATGCCTACTTAAAATACTAAAATATGCCTTGACACCATGGAAAGAAAGTGGATGGTTTCTTGACTAAATCATCTAACGATCAAGTGGACCTGGTTAGCCATGTGGTTTTCTCCAAAAGTTTAGAAAAATTTAACAAGCATAACCTTCTTAGGAGTTTATTAAGCACCATTTTAGGGGACCAATGTGAGAATATGCCTTATGGACAAAGGGGTTGATGCTCTACTTCCCCTTGGTTTTCACTCTTATTGAACCAAGTGCGGAATTTGCCTATCTCGACCTTGGATGATCCATGAAAGGCATTTGTTTTAAGCTCAATGTTAGATCATTACTAGAGACCATAATTGTGTCTTTGGGAAACTTAGATCAACCCTCATGGGATAAGAATGGATGCTTTGCATGCAAGGTAGACCTAGGGAATACCTAGTCACCTAAGTTTGCTCACTTAAAGTTAGCCTAGATAAAATTAGGATCGGGTACATTTCAACTACACGATGCTGCTCAACCAAGGTGAAAAGGTGACTATCTTAAGCAGCCATTTGGTGAAATGGATCAATTTTCAACAAATTGATTACATGATGCTACTTAGCTAAGGTGAAAATACACGTTTAGCGGCCATTTTGGAGGTGCTATTGGTACCATTTTGTGTGAAGTGACTCGAGGAGGTATGTTGTCTAGTACTACTATGTTGGGGGGGGTCTTGATACCTTGTAATGGATGGAAAAAATGTGGCATTTTTGTACTTAGTGTTTGGGTAATTCACAAGAAACTTGCTCTTAGATAGGAATGCTCTTACAATATTAATGTTTGTCCTCTTCCTGTGTGGCATGTCATTGGGTTACGAGTGTGGTCATATTAGGATTGGCTAGATCAAGATCCACCGTCATAGTGAAAAGCTTTGCAAAGGTGCCAAATATAAAGATTAGCTATAAAGCATTTGGTAGGGGGGACACTAGGTTTGCTAGGCCAATTCTTCTACCATTTCATAGATGGAGCAATAGCATCGACTCTCCTTTAAATGACCTTGGGAAAATGGCTTGTGATTGCTAACTCCAAAGGGAGATGTGTTGAGTTTGTGCATGATGGGTAGATTAGTTGGAGGAAAATTAGTTAGAGTTTCTTTGTGAGATGTTCAATGATTGAGTAGGCTCATGGTTTCTAATGCCATGGATGTCTCATAAGGGAGTGAGGGTATCTGAAGGGTTTATAGGTCAATAAACCATGATAGGCCTAGTGTCCTTTATTACATCATGGTGGTGGATAGTCTATGCAGTGTTTGATGTGATGGACTCTACTTGTTTGGATGATGAAATGGGTTTGTTAGGTGCAACCTATTACTTTCTATGAGTTGTGGCAATGGTATGGGGTTGCTAGTATTATGGTTCTTAATTGTAACTATGCATTAGGTGAAATATGGACTCAAAAAGGGCATTGTAAGAAAATGATTAGGAATTTTAAATCTTGGATTAGTCTCTCTTCCATGGTCATCATTGTATGTGTTTTTGTCCCCTAGTCCCCCCAATATTCCTAAGCTCCACCCTACTTTTTGTTGTAAGCCCCATCTAGAAAGGAGGGGGTCTCCTTTTCTTTTCACCCAAGTAACTAACCCTTTTCATCATCCAACCACTCTTTCAAAAGTGCCACATCAGCAACTTGGATTTATTTTCAGCCCTAAATTTTACTTTTTTGAATGTCTCACAAACAATAGAATTTTTCCCCTCAAAATGTGCTCAATCATATTGCAAGTTGAAATACTCATTTTTAATATATTTACAAATTAGTTTATACTTTTTTATATCCTTATAAGTGGTTCTTGGGACTTACAAAGGTAGTTACATACCCTCTTTATGCCCCACTACTCCTTCTAAGTGCTACATTAGCAGGCAAGATTCATGATGACCCCAAAAAGCAGATTTTTATCTCCTCTCTCAAAAACTAGTATTTTCCATCTCTAATTGTGCCTGACCATATAATATACATGTCTAAGAATTTTTCATGCATTTTTTAATCCTCTACTTATTATAAATCATTATTATTGTGACAAACTTAGTCTACTCCATTCTCTCACCTACCTTGCATTTCCTAATGGAATTGTGTAATGACATAAGTAATCATAAGAGAAAAGTGGATTTGCATATTCAAATGGATGAAGAATATTCTCTTACAAAGACCCCTTATAACAAGCATGACGCCCTATATGTAATAACCACTTTCCAATATTTTTCAGAGGAATATCAATCTTTGGATAGATGGTTCCTTGTATCCTACTGACCCTATCACTAGGCTAAATCCATCTTTTAATTTCACTTCTTAGCTTCTCACTTTTTTTGGGGATGGTGAACAAGGTCTACTAGGTTATTGCAAATGCTTGGGTGGCAAACTTCAATTGTATCAATATTATCAATCAATGTTATAGAACACTCACCAATCTTTGCTACAATCCTAGGGTTCTCTAAATGTATTGCAAAAAACCCTTCAAGATCAAGAAAACAAAGTGCAAAAACTTGAGGAGAATTGAAGCAATGCAAAGACAAGGAATAAGAGATAGCAAAGAACACACAACAAATGTTGACCTTAGAAGAGAAGAATGCTTCATTGAAATCATGTTTGGAGCAAATGGTGAAGGATAAGAACATTGCAAAAGCAAACTTGCAACTAGCAAACTCCCATGGGTTACAAAGAAAGAAAACATCAACTACTACCAATGTTGTCACTATCCATTAGCAATGGAGCGTGAAAAAGATGTGCACAAGCATAAGGTCTATGATTTCCTGCTAACTTAATTCAATTTAGAAATAACTTCATTCCTTAATAGTGTGTGCCTTTTTAAAGAAACTTTTTTGATGATGCTAAAGGCCAAAGGTGAGAGAGCTAGTAGTTGAAGCTTCTAAAGGCATTCTTAAACTTTAGGCATCTGATTGCAATTTTGAGAGATCCTCAACATCGAGCCCTCTTCCTTGTTTCTTTGAATGAGATTTTGTTAAGGATGTTATGAATAGCTTATTGATGGAAAAAGTTCAAATTGCATGTCATACAGCCAGGGTTATCTAACAATGTTACGAGACCATATACAACATGATAACAAATGCACTAGCTCGCAACAAGATAAAACAATATGGTCTTGCCTCATCCATTTTGAATTTGATTTATGCACCAACGAACACAAAATGCATCAATTCAAGAGTCAATGGAACAATACTTTTTTATCATGGAGTGGTTGGAAGTAGAAGGTAGTAACCTAAAAATTTTATTTCCTTTAAGTATAATGAGTTCAACAAAATTTTTGTTAACCTAATTAAGTTGCAATGCACAATGGCTTGTTTTTGCAAGGTGTAATGCATAGAAGGTATTGACTTGTGATATAAGATTAATAACACTATCCAATGCACTTTTATGTATTATGCTTATGATTAAATATGTTTATAATAGGCAATGGTTTAACTTTGGAGTTCTTTTGTGAAGTTAGACATATGCCAAATTATAAAGGGATGCAAGTTGGAAAGAGTAGACCTTACACTTATGAATTATGCAATGGCCTACTCTAAAGATGAAAAACTTGTTCCTTCATTTAGTGTGTAGTCGAAAAATGAAATTTGGTGACTAGTAGTAAAAAGTAAGGTGCCTAAGAAGCACAATATGCTATCATGGATTTTTTAGTGGACCCCTTATCTCAACATGATTGTTAGAAAAACAAATGGTGAGAAGCTTTATGTGGAAGGCATCAGAGAAATTAATATCAATTGGTGATTGGGTGGTGATATTAAAACACTCAAGTGTATGTTGAATTGTGACACTAAGGAAATGGCATCATTACTGTGACCATAATGCATGAAAACAAATAATTATTCTTAGTCCTTGGAACATATCATGTGGAATAATGGAGCAATAGCATACAACAAAAAAGCACTGCCCAATAGGTCGTGCTTAAACAAGAATTAAAAAACCATAGTTGATGTTGACATCATGAAAGATAGATTTTGAGACCCATTTTTTGAGTGCAAAAGTGGCCCGAGAGGAGGCATAAAATAGTAATTTTTTATGGAAAATGAGTCAAGCGTGGATCGATGATTTGGAGTTTTCCTAGATGGATTTCGATGTCAAGAATCTAACGCAAGTGTCTATTCATCGATCAGAGTCCATTTGACCCCCATTTAATCCCTACAAGATTTCACATTATAAAGCATCTACTAGATCTCAGAGCTAGAAAGAGTGCGACGAAGGCCAGGTTGATAGATTTTGACGCCACGAAACCAGTCGTCCAGTCGGATCGTGATTTTGAGGCCATTTGCCTCCTCAACAGAGCTGAAACCACTTTCATCCAAGTGTGATCACATAGAATATAAATTGGATAGCTTAGTAATTAGGCTTTGAAGCTTAAATAAACCAAAGTCTCATGATTTGGGGAGGGGGTGTTTTTTTTTTGTGCTTCCTCAAATAATCGAATTGCTGAATTTGCACCTGTTGCAGCGGAGGAGAGGCATCATAGGCATGAGATCCACAATTTCTTTACTTTCTATCACTTGAAGTCTTGAAAAAAATGATCAAATGAACAAAAGTTTTGATTTTAGTTTTTTTCTCTCCTCTCTTTCTCTCTCCTCTCAGTGCTTGTTTCCATGGATGATTCTATGTGAGAGAGGGGTGGGTTGAGATGAAAGATTTTGGACATGGGATGATGTTGAAGAATTATGAAACATAGATTGATGGTTGAAGAGGCATCAGTGGCCACTGATGAGCATCAATGGCTTCCGAGTATGGGATACATATTGATTTTCATGCAGTTTTATGCATAAGTGGGATTTTTTGTAGTTTTATCATGCATTTTGGTTTCATATGGTTGAAAATGGTTGCTACTTCTTGCAAATTATTTGTTCTATCAGAAATATCAGAAACCTAGCAAGTATTAATTGTTTAATAATTTTGTGCTAAACACATAAAACCCGCAAAATACGATTTTATGATAAATCATGAGTTTTACTAGTTTTGTTGTGTCATATCATATTCCTATAGCATGAAATGGTGAATAATGACAAACCTTAGTATTCTTAATCATTCTACATCAGAAAAAAACAAAAAAATGGAAATATATATAAAATAAATCAAGAAAAGCTAAGAAATTTGGGTTTTATATAGGAAAAAATATATTTTATTTGCCAAAAATTTACAAAGAATTATGAATGTGTTCGTGAGTGTATGATGAGGCTAGGGCATGAGGTTTAGCTCAACCTATCCCCATTTTTATATTAAAGTGCACATTTATTGCTTTCTATTAAAAAATGACATGAAACATTCTCTATACCTACCACCGCAAGTAAAACATTAAATGGCAGGGAGAGAGGGGGGTTTGTGAGTGCTAATTATGGTCTTAAATTTGATTTATTTACTACACTTTGCAGATGGGATTTAATTATTTTAAGCATTGGTACAGTGGCACAGAATAGTCCAACACTACCTTAGTATCATCGCAAATATGCTAGTAACAAAAAATCATGAAAAGAATTGGTTGTGCACATCCATGATGTTGATTTGATTAAGTAGAATATTTGTACACTTAACGGCATTCACCTTCGCATTGCATTACATATACATGGTATCATAAAAACAAATCTTGGATGCATCGCACTTGATTGCTACAATCATTGACTCGTGTTGAGAGCGTAAGGAGTCCCATGTTGTAGGATAGTATGTTCATTTCCTTTGGGGACTGATATGGTAAGGATTATAATATCTCCTGGAACACTCTATGAAAAACAAGACGACTATGTTAGATACGTGCTATATGTTTGGACGATGCATCTTGGGGCAATTCCTCAAGGTGTAGGAGAGCCATAATGGAGTCGCAATGCTAAGTTGGGGGTGCTCCCTATGTTTGTGCTATGAGGTGCTAGTCATCATATGTTGGGGTACTCCCTGTGTGGAGTTGGGAAGGGATTTGTTGGACTATGAATAGTAAAAATGCATTTCTAAGTTAGATCAGTGTGTGTAGCCTCCTGCGATAAGGCCGTGGGGTGTTTTGGTTGAGCATAGAGGCCCAGCTAGTGTCAAGCCCATTTTTTGGTCCCAACAACAGGTGGTGCATTTGTCGGGAGCCACTAATAAGTGGCAATTTCCAAATCTTGGTTTAGGGACTAGTTGTTTACGATATACCAAAGGGCATCGAAATAGATCCATTATTTTTTGATAGAGAAAAGCTCTTAGCTAACTGAGACCACCTAGCCATAGCTATGGATGGGGACCCATCCACCCGCTTTCCTCATCAACAGAGTATTTTTAATTACCTAATTACCTACCACTTTAGGTTTGACATATAAAAACAAATTGTTTGTGGCATAGGTTCATTACACATCTTTATTCCACAACAAAAAAACACTGTAAAGCAATTCTTTCTCAAATGGTTCCTTTAAGAAAATATATTTTTACAATGCTTCCTGTCTTGACTCGACATAATATTAACTCGAAGGTATTATTCTCACTAAGTTTAGCCCCTAGAATAGTATCAGGACTTCCAGAATACTATATGGGCTCGAAGGATAATTGACCATGGTAAGAGTCTAAGAAATTTGTGATCAAAGGCCCCCTACTATCCTCATCTCCTCTTGCTAACTAGAATTCTCTACAATGGGACCTTTTGGGTTGTGGTTGGTCCATACTCATCGACATGGAAAAAAAAACCCCATTGGAGTAGATTTTATTCACATTGACCTTAGGGAGGTCTATCATTATCAGGGAACACTGCCTCAGTCGGTAGTCTGTGCCCATTTATCCATCTTTTATCCTGATAATTTAAGAAAGATCAGAATCCAATTTACAACCACAAACAGCTTACTTCAAATGTTTTGCACACAACAGTCTTAATGAATTTTCTTCCAAGACAAACCACTTTCCTAGGACAGCAATATCAGGGCTAAAATTAGTGTAATTGGCAATATCTTCCAATAATCCTCTTGGATTACTCTTTCCCTTGGGATCTAGCCCAAGATAAATTTTAACAAGGAGTTTATTTTTCTAAACTTCCCTCTTCTATGGTTCGAACAACCCACCATCAATCCTTCCAAGGTTACTAAAGGACTCCTATAAGCAAAAAAATTTGTGATGAACTTTTTCTTTTTTCTTTTTTAACGGGATTACATTGGTCCTTGCCTAGTGATAACTCACTAGGTCCACAACCCTTCAATATTTTATTACAAAAAGTATTCTAATAACTCTACCTCAAGACTTTTCTAATAATTAGTGTTTGTATTTATCAATTGGAGGTTCCATCAATTTTATTTATATTGGATTCAAAATTTTAACTACTTAAATATTTCTTATTGCAAAAAACATAGTCCCTGAATCTAGTTCTTGGTAATTCCTACTTGATACAATAAAATCATAAATTCTTTCAAATAGTGTAGTATTTTCCATGTGACCTATTCCTAATAAATCTCATGTAATCCAAATTAATGCTTTTGAATTTGTAATTATGAATATTAAAACATTCTCTTTAGTAATTTTTCTATGCATGATATTAATGTAGTTTTTCATTTGCCAATTCACGAGATGATGATCTATTCATCGTATTTAATATTTAAAATGCTAGTCAAATATGGCACCCAGGGATTTACAACGATCGCTTGGTTGTTATTGGTATTCGTAGTTTTGTTTGTAGTGTTGGTACTTGCCATTCCATTTGTAGTGGTTTTACCCGTAGCATTATTAGTCGCTCTCGCTTCCACGACCTTTGCAATTTTTCTCTTTGGGGCCTTAGTCTTCAATCAAGGAAGTGTAGAGGAGACTTTGATAATAGAGCTATGGGTCCATCATGATTTAATTGATAGAGAATACGGCAATAGGAACTTGAGAAGAAATCAAGTAGAGTCTCGATCTTACAAGGGAATGAAGGTAGAAGAGATGGGATTTGACTTAAAAAGGAGACAAAGTATCCCCCTTGTCTTTACAATAAAATTTCTATCTCTCTCTCTCTCTCTCTCTCTCTCTCTCTCTCTCTCTCTCTCTCTCTCTCTCTCTCTCTCTCTCTCTCTCTCTCTCTCTCTCTCTCTCTCTCTCTCTCCTTTTTTGCCTTCTCTCTCTTGCTCTTCTCTCTTGATTCGAGTAGAGTCTCCTCTCTTGATTCAAGCTAATGTCCTCTATGGCTTGTCATGCCTCATATTTATAATTTAATTGAAGGGGGGGGGGGGGGAGGGGGGTCTCATGAGTCATGACCAAGAAGAGGATTTCTTTATGGAGTGTATCTTGCCACTCCAACTATTTGGGAGCTTTCAAGATGCAATATGATGCTAGTGATTAGTCCTTTGAGGTCCAAAGTGGTTGTAGAGATGCCATGAATTATTTGCTTCACTTTAGGTGAACTTCATTCAATCTAGGCCTCTTGTCGAATTGAGAAAAGGGGGAGATAGCTTGAGTCTTTTGTTGAGATAGGAGGAAAGATTTTATGCTTTCTTTTTGTCTTTCCAATTCCCAATTTTGGAGAGGGGAGGAAGATAGCAAGGAATTTCCAAAAAGGAGGGGGCAGTGCATTTTGTTCGTCATATTCTTCTCTTCATTAAGCTTTTAAAAAGCTTAAAGATTTGTTTTCCTTTGCCTTAATCTTCTTTAAGTCAAGTTTTGACTTGCTTGACTTGCCTAAGTCTTTAAACACATCTTCTTTGCCTTAATCTTCTTTAAATCAAGTTTTAACCTTCTTGACTTGCCTAAGTCTTTAAACACATCTAGTCTAATCTAGACTTAACTAGCCATAGTAGCCGTATGCATAGCATTTTTCGTGTAGAGGTATTTGCAACCATATCAATCTCAAAAGGTGTCGAGGTATGGGATATGGATTATTTTATTTGAGGTACTACTTTTGATAGTCTAAGATTTTCATATTTAATATATGGAAAGTTAGGAAAATCAAAACATCACAGACTTGCACTATTCTAGTACCACCACCTAGCCTCCCTTCAAGAACTTGAATCTTTAGCATAAGAATAAGGCATTGAGGAAAAAGTAAAACTTAAGACCTCCAAACTGAATTTTCTCAATCCGTGAGAAATAAAAAAGAAGATGACTACAAAGAACTCTCTTATATGGTAACAATAACACTAGTCGATAAGTACAAAAAAACATAAGTTTTAATATCTAGAGCATGGGTGGTAACCAACTCATTATCATTCTCACAAAATTCAAGATATGTAGAATTGGAATATGAGACAATTGTAATGTTCAGCCAATCAATCTTCTATGTTGTTTCACAACACTTAACTGTTCAAGATCTTCTACACAAAGATAATAACTTTACCTTATTCCCTTACACTGTCAAGCCAAGATCCAAAAGCAAAAAAGGGCCGAAAGGGCTAGATGGCAAGATAAAACCCTTAGGTGATATTCCGCTCAATGGAGTAGCTTGATATCCCTACGAGAGAGAGGTCTTAGTAACCCTAGTGCTACAAGCAGTTCTTTAGAAGGAGGAGGAAGCTCTAGTGCTTCCCCTCTCTTAGTAAATCAACCCACTTTGAGTGGGGTAGTAGCTCCACTAGTTTAGATCACCTTAGCAAATCAGATTGTCGTCATGGTGCAACCTATTACAATTCCTATCGAGACATTGGATCTGTCAACCTTAGGATTCCCTCTTCTCATTTTTAATGAGTTAACAGAGGAAGATGCAGAGCTCCACATTAGTGAGTTCCAAAAGTTAATGTTCAACTGTCAAATTCAAGATGAGGAACATCTAATGATATTCTTTAATATGACTGTGAAAGGAAGAGCTACAATATGATATTGCAGCTTAGAACCTGGAACCATAACTACAATTGATCTATTTTTCATGGCCTTCTAAAGAGAGTTTTCCCTTGAGAGAGGTGGTTAGTATTGGCTATGTGTTCTCAATGTAACACGTCAAGAACCTCATGAGAATGTTTGAGTGTAGCCAAGAAACTGAAAGAAGTGTTTCGTAAATTGCAAACCTATCTTCCCATTCGAGATTTCCTCCATTGCAATACTTTTTACATGGGTTGGACTTTAATATCCAAGTGCAGTTGAGTAGTGTTACTCTTGTTGACATTGATACTATTATTACACGAGCAAAGAAGGTAGAGTCAATTACATGTGGCCTGCACATCTAGGGCAATTTTGAATTCGAGTATAGGGCTTGGAAATAATTTGTCATTGACTAGTGGAAGTCAAGGGGCACCCATGACCAATTCAAATGGGAGAGGAAGCATAATGCAGAGTGTGCCCATGCTGCCAGCTCCTCCTAATGTGACCATGCTGATGGCTCACCAGATGGCTCCACTAAGTAATGGAAGCCAAATGAAAAACCCTAATGTTGTCCTAATTAATCAACAACAATCAATCCCTAATTAGGTGGTTAGAACAACTAAAAAACAAGTAGATAATCATGGCTATGAGTCCAGTGCATCAAATGTTATTGGCAAAGTCAAGGACATGATGAAGTATTATACTAATATGATAGCATAACAGTATAGAAAAATAGCAATAGATGTTAATCTTCTAAAGAAGCAACAAAACTTGATGGGAAGTGGACACCCTGAAGAGAGTGGTCCATCAAGGTTTAGTTGTAAGTGGTGTAGCGGTTAGCACTTTTTGAGAAATTGTCCTAATATCAAACGCAACATATGTGGGAAGTCTAGCCATCTAGCTAGTACTTATTGGAGTAAGATCAGCTCTCTTCAACAAGGGAGTAAGCAGCCATGTCCAATAAATCATTGAGAAAAAGGGAATAACCTTCAGCAGGGTGAGGGACAAAAACAAATACTTCAAAGAGGAAAAGCTACCACAGAGGAGCTGCCCAATGGTAGTGGTGTCAACCTTATTGAAGTTGTGCATGTTAACGCCACTGAGGCTTCCAATTTGCAAGCCATTACAAGAGGAAAAAAGGTTAAAGAACGTAATAGGGATAATGTAGAACCTATTGAGATAAACCCTAAACATGATGATAAGGGGATACAAGTCCTCAACCTTGATGTGGAAGCTGGTTCTCTAAAAGCTATTGGGCTGATGGAAACATTGACCCCAACAAGGAGCTGCCAAAGAAGAAGGTAAAATATAAGAAAGAGGAACCAAAGCCTGTTCAATGAGACCAAGAGAAAGAATGGTCTAGTGGGGAAAGAGAACCATTGCCAATTATCATGATTTTGATTTAGCAACTTCTCTTTGTGAGGTAAATCCTAATGTGAATCTCTTGTAGTTGATCAAGTTATCTCCAAGAATGCGTAAAGTGTTTAAGAAGATTCTTCACACTAGGTCTATGTTGAGCCCTTGGGTAGCTTGGGTGGGAGATTATTGGTTTGAACATGTTTAAAAGCATTTTCCAAGGGTAGCAACATACATTGGAAAATGTTTAAAAGCATTTTCCAAGGGTAGCAGCATACATTGATAACATATTAGTGGATCATGCTATTGTAGACACGCAATCCTCCATCAACATTATGAGTTTAGAATTGATGGAAAGATTGGGACTGGAAATCCAAAAGGATGCCTCCACAATTATTTGAATTGCTGATGATAGTTTAAGGAAATCTGAGGTGGCATTACCAAAGTCCACATGACTGTTGCTAATGTGGAATTCATTCTGGACTTTAGGGTTATCAGGTTTGCAGGGTGGCCAAGCTATCAAGTACAGTTAGGAAGGCCATGGATCTTGCAATCCAATTGTCAAGCTAATATACCCACCGTTGGTCGTCCGATTTTTGGCAGATGTGTGATAATGGATGCATATCTTGAATCTCCTCAAAGTGAGAGAGTACCTTTATCTTCGTTAGAAGTAGATGCATTAGAGAATCCATCTGGCAATGAGACTTTGTCAAGTGACGAATCTAAAGAGGGGTCCACTACAGAGGATGTCTAGTAGGTGACTCTAAATGAGCCGATAGAAACTCAAGATAGAATAAGAGACATGGATATGATTGAGCTGGACCTTGGTATGTTGAACAATCCACGACAATTAAATTAGGATCTATGCTTAGTCTAGAAGAAAGGAAGGGCTATGTGTCCTTAATCCAAGAATTATGTGACATTTTTTCATGGAGCTATTATGAGCTGAGGGGTATTCCTCCTAGTTTGGTTGTGTATACCATTCCCTTGAAGGAAGGTAGCTACCATGTGTGACAAAATGTGAGGTGTATGCCTTTTGAGCTAAGGGACTGACTATTTGAGGAGCTGCAAAAATTGCATAAGGCAAGCCTGATATTTTTTGTACAACACACGAAGTGGTGTTTGTCCGTAGTTTTCAGGAAAAAAAACCAAATCCGGATTTGTGTAGATTTTAGGGAGTGTCTTGTGGATTTCGGGGATCCAAAGGAAGTCTTGGCTGAAGGTAGTGACCTCAAGGGTCTATTTAAAATTGATACAGCCTCCATCCCATCCTGGTGTGCTACCATAATACACTATCTATCTACAGGAGAGGCTAGATCAACTTTATCAAAGCATGAAAAGAGAAAAATTAGGCAACAAGCCATGATTGCATGAACACTATATGAACAAGAGTCAATTATGTTTATTGCCAATGTGTCATGCCTGATTAGGTTCCATTTAACTTAGAGGAGTGCCATGACTCTACTTATGAAGGGCACTTTGCTGGACGGTTGACTACACAGAAAGCTTTGAGAGCTGGATATTGATGGCCATCCATTTTCTAGGATGCTTTTCTGTATGTCAAGAGATGTGGCAGTAGGGAGAACAGGAAGCACCCACTAACTTATATCATGGCTATAGTACTATTTGAGAAGTGGGGCATCAATTTTGTTGGACCTATATATCCTTTGACAACTACACGAAAGCATTATATCATTATAGTGACAGAATACCTTACAAAGTGGTTTGAAGCTCAAGCTACAATGAAGGACAATGCTAAGAAAATAGTTAGTTTTATCATGGAACAAATTGTCTGCCATTTTAGTCCATCGAAAGAGTTAGTATGTGATCGTGGGATACACTTTTTGAACAATGTCATAGAAGCCTTTGATGGAAGCTCTAAAATTAAACATAATAAAACTATCCCATATAATCCAGAAGTGAATGGACAAGTAGAGAGTACCAACAAACAGCTTGTGGGGATTTTATCCAAGACAGTATCCGAGGGTAAGCACGATTGGGATAAGAAACTTCATGTGGCTGTCAGGGCTTATAACACAAGATCCAAGAGAGCAATACGCCACACCCCATTCAAGTTGGTATATGGGGAGGAGTATGTCTTACCCTTGGAAATCAAGTTACCCACTGTGACGTTTGCTCTAAATCATTCATTAGGTGAGACAAAAGCATTACAAGAAAGGTTCACTTCCCTTGCATAACTTAATAAAATATGATTGCATGATCTATTACATCAAAATGTAGGGAAGAAGAGGATGAAAGTACTCCATGATCTTTGAGCTAAAAGATATAAATTTGTGAAGGGTCATTTGGTGCTATATTATGATGCTCGTAGTGAGTTATGTTGTAGCAAGCTAGAACTCAAATGGGATGGCCCATATAAAATCGGTCGTATAGGAAAGAATGGATCTACAATCCTTTAGGTAGATTTGCAAGGGGTAGAGTTTAAAACTAAAGTGAACTTTAATAAGTTGAAGCCTTACTATGTCTAAGGGCCGACGTCATACTTGGTGCCTTTGCAAATAGTTCAGGATCTAGCTTAAACCTGTAATGGGTACCAAGATAATCGAATGGGCAGAATCATTCCTTATCTTGAACATCCCTATTTAGAGTCATGTTACCACCAAGAGTGATCTGGTGGGGTAAAGGCTATCATATTACTGAGTGACAAGATTGATCTTTTACGCGGGATATTAAGGTCTACTATCACCACTATCATAGGGTTCTTACTAGCATCCCTATCAACTTCAGTGAGGAAGGTGGGATTGTACCTGTCATATATCCTCTCTCTAGACTCAACTTTGACTATCATAAGTATGAGTAGGCTGATCGATATGGCATGGCCTATAAATGAAGAATGGGTCTATACTTTGTATTTTGATGGAGCTTCTCAAGGGCCCACTAAGCATGCGAGTGCTAGGGTGGTCATTAAATATCCTTGGTGTAGCAACTCACTTTGGATTTCTGTTAGATCATGTTGGGCTATCCCTCGTGGGTTTCATCCCTTGATTTTGTCAAGGGGTAGGGTGAGAACTGTTCTTATGCTTTGTCGAGTTTTTTTTTTTCGTAGTAGCTTGATGGTTTTTTTTGTTGTTGTTTGTGGAGGCCACTTCGTGGATTTGACAGGTTGAGTCACCCTATCTTATGGTTGCCAATGAGAGTTGGATTTTGAGGCCCATTTTTTTAGCACAAAAGTGGCTCGATAAAGTGTAAAATAGCAATTTTTCATGGAAAATGATTCGAGTGTGGATCGATGAGTTGGAGTTTTCCTAGGTGGATTTTGATGTCAGGAATCCAACGCAATTGTCCATTCATCGATCAGAGTCAGTTTGACCCCCCCCATTTAATCCCTACAACGTTTCATGTTATAAAGTGGCTATTGGATCCAAAAGCCAAAAAGAGCATGCCGGAGGCCAATTGGTAGATTTCAACGCCACAAAGCCATCTGTATAGTTGGATTGCAATTCTGAGGCTGTTTTCCCCCTCAACGGAGCCAACACCACTTACCTCTAGGTGCGAACACATAGAATATAAATCAGATAACTTAGTAATTAAGCTTTGAAGCTTAAGTAAATCAAAATTCTCATGATCGGGGGGAGAGGGGGGGATGCAAGAAAACTTTTGCACCCCCTCAAATCATCAATTTATTGAATTTGCATCTGTTTTGGAGAGGAGCAGAGGCAATGCTTTCTATCACCTAAAGTCTCGCAAAAAACAATGCAATGAACAGAAGGTTCTGATTTTAGTATTTCTTTATCCTCTCTCTCTCTCTCTCTCTCTCTCTCTCTCTCTCTCTCTCTCTCTCTCTCTCTCTCTCTCTCTCTCTCTCTCTCTCTCTCTCGTCCTTAACCTTGACATGGAAGGGGGACCTTTACAACCTGTAGAGAGTAAAGATGACGCCAAGAAGGAAAAAGATTAACCAAAGGAGAAAGGCAAGAGCTATAAGAAGGAAGCACCAAAGCCAATTCAATGATCTAAAGAGAGAATGGTTTGGCGAGAGAAGAGAGCTCTAGCAAATTATCATGAATTCAATTTGGCAAGCTCTCTTTGTGAAGTTAAACCAGACGTGAATATCTTGCAGCTCATTAAGCTATCTCCAAGAGTGTGAGTGCATAAGGAATTTAAAAAGATTGTGCACACTGGGTATATATCATAGAACCTTTGGGCATAGCATGAGTAGGAGATGATTGGTGGGAACATGCTGAAAAACATTGCCCAAGGGTTACAGCCTACGGTGATGGAATACTAGTGGATCATGCTATCATAGATACATGATCATTTGTTAACATCATGAGTTCAGAATTGATGGAAAGAATGGGTCTAGCAATCCAAAAAGAGGCCTCCACTATTCTATGAATGAATGATGACAATTTAAGACAACCTAAAGGTTGTATTACCAAAGTCCTTGTGACCATTGCGAGTGTGGAATACATTGTGGACTTTAGGATTATTAGGTTCGCATGACAACCAAGCTATCAAGTATTGTTAGGAAGGCCATGGATCTTGCGATTCAACTATCAAGTTGATATACTTACTAGTCATTTGATATTTGCTAGAGGTGCCAATCGTGTGGTAGTAGATGCTTACCTTGAGTCTCCTCAAAGAAAGAGAGCTCCTCTATCCTCTACGGAATTAGAGACATTAGAAGATGTATTTGCTAGTGAGATGCCATCAAGTGATGAATCAAAAGAAGGGTCCACTACTATAGAGGACATCTATCAAATAACTTTGAATGAGCCAATAGAAGCTCAAGATTGAATAAGAGACGCGGAGGTGATTGAGTTGGATCTTGGTACACCAAATGATCTACGGCCAATTAAATTAGGGTCCATGCTCAGTGTGAAAGAAAGGGAGGACTATGTGTCCCTTATCCAAGAGTTCTGCAACATTTTTGCTTGGAGTTATGATGAGCTGAGAGGTATTCCTCCCAACCTGCTCATACCATTCCTCTAAAGGAAGGTAGTCATCGTGTGCATCAGAAAGTAAGGTGTATGTCTTTTGAAGTGTGGGATGGGTTGTTCGAGGAGTTGCAGAAATTGCAACAAGCTAGTTTCATCTTCCCTATATTCAACACACTGAATGATGTTCACCTATCATTATTAAGAAGAAGAAAATTAATCAAATCCGGCTTTGCGTAGACTTTAGAGAGTTGAAAGAGCAAATAGTTAAGGACTACTACCCGTTGCCCATTTATTGACCAGATTTTGGACTGGTTAGAGGGTAGGAAAATATTTTTGTTTATGGATTACTTTACGGGATACAACTAGATGGAAATTGCAGAAGAAGATAAAACACTACTTTTTGGGAGGGGGGGAAAAGCCAAATTTTGGGGCCAAAATTAGCCCACCTTGTTGACATGGCACCTATAAGTAGAGCATTAACTTGTTATGTAATTGTTTCTCACGAGTTCAAAGTACCATATGTATAAACCATAAAAAGGTATACTACTTTGGAGGCATCAACTTGCTATATTAAAAAAAGCATCTTAGGCAAGATAAAGACTATTGTTGTCTCTAGTTGGAAAATCCCTAAGTTAGCTTCAATAAACCATCACTTATTTGCCATCCTTTGCTTCCAAGCTCAAGCTAGCAAAGTCACTGCACTTTACAAAAACTCATCCTTCAAAGCCTATTGCTCTTTAGCATAAGTGATAATCCCCTTCTTACTCTTACCATAGATGAAGTATTTGTTGAATCACAAGATGAAAGAAATTAGCTTTTATTCTATTATAGAAGCTTCAAAGGTAATCTTGTTCATAGTATGTCTTGATCAGCCATATTCTCTTACTTTAGGCCAAGATTTCACATGGTATGAGTCTTGCCTTTGATCAATTAGATTTGCTAAAGGCATTGTGTGCATTTCATAATTAGTCTCAAAATACAAAATTTTCATATTCATCAAAGGTTGGTCATGAGATACAAACTATCATGTTGATTATATTGATATTTTGGATTATGCTCTCATACATTTCAAGGTCTACTTCAAAGTGTATGCTAGACTAAAGTACCTTAGTCACTTCACTTAGAATCAACCTTGCTAGTATAATGGAATATATGTGGCTAGGGGGATGTAATAAAAAAACTAGTATTGTGGAATGTATGTGGCTATGGAGTATATTGAACTTCCTTCCTCCTCCCCCATCCTAAAAACATCCCCCCTAGGGCATAAAATTTACAATGCATTTAAGGTAGAGAAAACTGAAGAAAACTCAAAAGAGTAGAGATGCTAATGTTAATAATTAAAAAGACATAATCAAAACTCCCAAAGAGAGTTACTCAATTAAAGAAGGAAGGCTAGGTAGTTATTCTATTGGAAGTGAAACAAGAAAGAGAATCCAACAAACCAATCAAGGGATCCACAAAGGTAAAGGAACTAAATCTCGTCAGGGAAGAAAAGCCTCCTAAACTTAAATATATTGTGAGATACCTTTTGGGTGAAGATGAACAAAAACTCATCTCACTACTTACTAAATTCTGAGATATATTCACATGGAATTATATTGACCTTAAGGGAGTACCACCGCATATGACCCATACTATCGTGATATATCCATATGTCAAACCCATGAAACATACCCTATCCAATGAACCTAAGACACACATATCTTCACGATAAGAATTGAGCAAGCTTCTCAAAGCAAGCTTATTTACAAGATCAAGTGTATCAACAATCATGGTTGTACTTAAGGGAAATGGAAAGATTCAAGTGTGCATAAACTATAAGAAAGTAAATGTAGCTACTAAGACAAATCACTAGTCGTTGCCTTACATCAGAGCGTGTGGTTGAAAAGGAGGCTTATAGCTTTCTCAATGGCTTCTCAAGGTATAATGACATGTAGATTCACCCCAATGAGTTGTACAAAATAGCCTTTGCCATTGAATGGGGAGATATTTGTATACATCATCATGCCCTTTGGATTAAAGGACGTGCACACAATCTTTCAAGGCCTAATGTGTGCAATCTTTAAGGACATGCTTTGTAAATAGCTTGAATTTTGTTCATTGATGATCTTTTCATCAATTCCTCATAAGGTGAACACTTGGAGGAACTTCAAGAAAACTTCTAATTATGTAGGAAATATTAGCTATATTTAAATCCACTAAAATATCAACTTTGGATCAAATATGAAATCATTTTAGGATAGGCCATGCCTAAGAATGGGATTGTAAATGACTCGTTAAAAATTCATATTATCTTGGAGCTACCACCACCAAAAAATGAAAAGGGAGGTTTGATGCTTCCTTGGCCACACCAATTACCATCAACACTTAGTGCTTAACTACACATCCATTTCAAGACCCTTACACAAGCTCTTGGTGTTGGACCAAAAAATGCCATTAAGCATATGAGACTTTGAAAAAGAATCTAATCAATGTCTATTTTTACAAGTCCTTAATTGGAAGTTGATGTTTCATGTGCACATTGATGTATCCAAAATTTCCATTAGAACAATGCTTTAATAGCTTGGAGATCACAACATGGATTTTCTTGTGAGCTTACTCAACTATGGAATGTGAAGGACTTGGCATCATGTATACAATTAAGAAATTTTAGTAGTACCTTCTTGCCACTCCTTTCACCTTCTTGTAGACCATCAAGCCTTGCTATATTTTATAAACAATCTATGCACCATAGGACACATTGCAAGATGGTTGCTACTATTACTAGAATTTTAGTGTAACATTATCTTGAGAAAAGACAAGAAATATTATATGACAAACCACATGTGAAGAGTGACAAGTGAGGAAAAGCAACTGGAATCAAAAATAACTTCTAAAATTCTCAATTGCTTCTACAAGAGGTGGCTCATTTGTTTTAAATTCGCGTAATACCCTATTGGGATCCCATTGGGATGATGACATCCTAAATATATTGACAAAAAAATTATCTAAGTGTCCAATAGAAAAATCTCAATTTTCATGTCTACTCATTTAAATGAGACCCTACTAGCATAACAACCTACACAAAATGCTTGTGTGAGCTTGTCGCAAGTCACAAAAGAATTGTAGATAACCTTACATTAGTCTCACATTGGTCTTCAAGGCTCTATTGATTGAACAAGGATACTATGAGGGTAGCCTCATATTTCAACCTAAACATAGCCATTCATGCCAACATCCTAGAACCCATGTCAGCAAAACTATGCCTTTGTAAGCTATTTGGGTATACATATCCAAAGTCACTCAAGATGTGACCACATGTGCATCAACCTCTCCTACACCCAAAAGGGTTGTGCCTTGAGCATAAACAACTAAAGAAATATCAACTTCAAAACCTACATAAGAGGGAGTAAAACAGATTAGCATAGCTCATAATACATAGCTTGACAACATGATAAGAATGATATAATCAACAACTAACCTATAATTGCTATAACATCTTTGATGGGTGTCATGAACCCAAAATCACAAGTTGGACTAAAGTCCTCTTCCACTTGTTGATGGGTTAATCTATCAAGCCACAAAACTAGTTGAGAAGATTGATCTTCTAATTGCACATTATTTCACCCAACTCTACAACACATTAGAAACACTCATTCAAGCATATGAGATGATACATTTGGGAATTGCCCACCAACAAATGACAGAGCTTGGCTCTGATTGGAACACTACTTGGAAAAATAGTGAATACATATTTTGCAAAAGTGAGCTAGTTCAAAATGATAAACTCACAAAGCTTCTAGAAATGAGCACTAAGCTATGTCTTGTCCCAAATTGGGCACCAATCACAAAACCCAATGAACTTGCTAAAGTGGCTAAGATTTGATAAAAATGTGAATCCAAGCATCCTTTGCTTAAGGTTTGGTACAATCATTGACTTAACACTACCTATAATGACAAATCAATTAATGACCAACGTGGAACAACAACGAATTGTAAAGACTATGTACTATGACCCAATATACTATAGTGGATTTCACATTGCACAATTCTTATTGCTTGTAACCTACCATATCCTTTTGAGCTTGAGCAATATCCTTATTGAAATAAAACCTTTTAGAAGAAGAACTTCATGTGGCAAGTTGACTTCATGGCCCAAATTTGTTAATAGACATAGTAACCTATCTTTGCAAACTTCTATATTGACCATTTGATTTGGATGCACTTGCCGAGCTCCAGTTTAATCCCAAAATTTTCAAGTGGTGGCTACTTCAAAACACCATGCCAATAACCACTTTTTAATAACCTAAACCCTTTGTACTTTCAAATAAAATGTAATTATTTAAGAAAAAGGGAATTGACAAACATGAAAGTTAACCTTATAGTTAGGAATTTGTCTTGTCATTTAAAAGGGGGGAATTAAAGGAACCATATACATAAATTGAATTATACTAATTCATGAAGAAAATACAAAATTTGAATAGTACTCATTCATGCAAAAATGGATTTCTGTCTGTAATGTCAAAAAAAATTTTAAGTGCATTGTTTTGTTCTCATAATTCTCACAACTTTTTGTTGTTGAAAATGCAAATAGCTCCATCCGTAAGAATATTTGATCCTGAATTCTGTACAATAAAATTAATGACTCTAAAAAGAAAGAAAAAATTGTCTTCGTGATAGACCAATGCAAAAAGTATGACTTATAACCCACCACGTAGGGCCTAAATGATCTTAAATTCTCTCAAATCAAAAACTTTGAGGTGCTAATCAATTACACTAGCATGGCTAAGAACTTGACTGAACAACATGTGTTGCAACATTATGCCAAAGTGTGCAGTGAACCAACTCACTTAGTCACATGCTTGAGCTTCATTCGTAACTATGAACCTAGTTCTAGAATGAGTATGTTGGCCTTCTAGGCAAGGGGAAAGCAAATAGTCAATAAAGTCACACTCACACCATAGCTCATAGAACTTGCCTCCTAAATATAAAATAAACAAGGGAAGTAAAAAGGACCCATGATAACTCCTACAATTCTATAAAATGGAAAAAAAACATGATCTCATGTAACACAATCTCCTCTTTAGCGCCATTGTGGAGGAAGAGTTGTGCACAATAGCCCAAATCTTTGATCACATTTTCAATTACAACAAACCTAACTCTTCCAAAATGAGGGTTACTAAACACCTCATGGAAGATATAGTTGTTGAAGAGATCGTAACTAGGGATTAGAATGACCTTTGGATAGAAGGAGTTCACCAAACCATTGTCAAGGTAAAGAAAGTAGTTGTGCAAGCTTGTGGATGTGAGCTTCTTTGAGTCAAAGGAATCATTATCATTAGCTTTGCAAGTGCACACACTAGTGTATTTAATCTAGGAATTACACTCTCCATTGATGCATCACTTGTATTAGGAATTATTACAATATTGTCAAGGGTCATCATGACAAAAAAGCAACTACACCACCCAAGACGATCTAGGAAACAAGAGAAAGAGAAAGAAAAGGAGCTAGAATAATGCACATGGAGCAAGGGAAACAAGACAGAAGAAGTCAAACATCTAGTAGAGAACAAAGTAGCCAAAAGGGGAAGAAGAGTAGAGAAGAGAGTAAGGAGAGTTCATCTACCTTGAACTTTGATAAAGGAGACATCCTCAAAGAATGAGCAATAGCCTATATTGCTAAATGGAGTAAGAAGGAAGCCAAGATGAAAAAACACATTGAGAACATCCAAAGGACCCTCTTACAGTCAATTTCAAAATGAAGACAAGAAATGATATACACACTTGTTTAGCAAATTCAAGAAGTCATGAAGTGAAAGGTGGCTCAAGTAAGGATAAAGAAAAAGTTATTGAGAGCTTACAAAACCTTGATCTAGAAATTCTCTAGTAGCTAATGGCGTAGATACAAAGCTTACAAACTAAATAACAAGTTTGGAGAAGGTGAAATCTATAGAAGAAGTCATTGCCACTTCACAAGGTGATAAGCAATACCGTGTGGACTTACAAGAGCATAGAACTTTGGCACTAAGCATGGTAGGAAATCTGGATACCTTAGAGTTACTATATTATAAACTTCAAAGGGTTAGCTATTCAAGGGTACCAAGAGATGTACAATTAGATTGGGTGTTGGAATGACTCGTGATTTGACCTTTTAGATGTTTATATTTGATGTTCACAAATGTTAGGATTTGGTAAAAGAGAAAAAACACAAAAAGATATTCCAACTATAAAGAAAAAACTGCAGCCGTTGTAGACTTGTGAAAACAATATTAGGAGAGAGGCTCTATCTAGGTCTCTCTAGCCATATAATAATTTTGAGATCCTATAAATCAAAGAAGTCCTACCATATTGCCTCCTTCATGAAGAATATCCACATTATAAGTGCTTCATGCTATACCAAACCAAGTGTTGGTATGGAGAGCAAAGAATTGACTATGTCTCATAGCAAGCAACAAGAGTCAAATACATTTGATCACATAAGAAACTAAGTCCACCTTAACCATCAAAATTGTATCTGTATATTGAATTAGTTGCACTTATCATTCTCCACTTAATGATGGTATATTGAGTATGGTTCAAGTGGTAAGGGTGGAGAATGAAAGATTTCTAGGTGTGACATATGCGGCAAAATACTTCTAGAAATTTGATGGAGCTCTCCCAATATAGATAGAGGCTACATTAAAGAGTGTGCCTATTAACTTTCACATCTTGGTATCATTTTGTTGTTTAGGATTTTTTGTGTATAGTTATGAGGGCCTCTAGTACTTATTTTGTCGTTGGAATGACTCAAATATTTAACATTGGTTGGATGTGGCTAATTCCAAAAGTAATCCAAGTACTTGCCTTTAAGAAACTTTGTTAGTCAACCCAAGGATGATGAGCAGTACATACAAGTCCAAGAGAATACTTTCCTTGGTGATTGGCTTTATGAACATAATAAATGTAATGCATTACTAACTAACCTATCCACTAACTAAACAAACTAATCACTGGGAAATTTAATAATATTACTATAATTTATATTTTTACTTTAGGCTTTTCTTAAGGCATCACATGCGAGAAGATCAAGTGCTCATATTAGCTTCCCTTAGTAGGTGCTATTGAACCATGGAGAGAACTCCTCCTCCACCACTGGAGGACGATCGAGAAAATACATGTAAATGCTTGTTAACCCCAACACGAAGAAAGCAAAAGGAAACAAAAAAGACGCAGGGAAAAGGCGGAAAAAAGGTAGCTCGACTAAAGAAAGAAGACGAGGAAAGGCCAAAAGCACAAGGGCAATCTTAAAAGTCCAAGGCAAATGCAAAAGGGGAAAGGTGCATTTTAAAATACAAAGGCACACCCTGAAATCTTGTAAAAGAGTGCCAGGCGGTGGAAAATCCGAAAAGCTAAAACAAAAGACAAAGAAAAAGGCCAATGCAAAGAGAAACGGAAGACAAAGGCGCACAAGGAAAAGCGCAAGTCAAACCATTGTAAAAGAGCGCAAGCGCATCATGGTTTAATTCAAGGAGCGCCGGGCCGTGCAATTTGTAAATGTAGACGGGTGGTGAAAAGGAAGCTAGGAAGATAGAAGGACAATGGGAAAAAGGGCCTAAGCTATAGCCGACCATGTAAAAAAGGGGAAAAGGGGATGACCGCCCAAAAGGGATTTAGGGTTTTGTATATAAAGTTGAAAAGTGAATGAGAAGCTCATTCTTTTGGTGTGTGGCAAAAGGAGTCTTCATCTTCTTCTCTTCTTCTCTCCTTCTTGCTTGTGTGTGCTCTTGAGAGAGGGAGTGTGAGAGTGTGAGGGAGTGAGTGTGTGGGAGTGAGGGATCAAGAGGGTGAAGCTCTTCACCATCTCCTCTTCTCTTCTTCTCTTCTCTTCTCTTCTCTTCTCTTGCGCGCACGGCTATGTAGGATGGAGCTTGGAGATGGAGGAGGATTGAGGATGCTTGAGCTAGCATCGAGAATCGTGGAGCTACCGAGGTGTGCAAGAGAGGAGGCTACTCACATTGGCATCAAGGTAAGCTCACTACACTCGTAGGATCGACGGCGCGTCAGAGTGCTAGGTGGTGGAAAATTCGGAAAGCTAAAACAGAAGACAAAGACAAAAGCCAAGGCAAAGAGAAACGGAAGACAAAGGCGCACAAGGAAAAGCGCAAGTCAAACTATTGTAAAAGAGCACAAGCGCATCATGGTTTAATTCAAGGAACGCCGGGCTCTCACCCGTGCAATTTGTAAATGTAGATGGGCGGTGGAAAGGAAGCTAGGAAGATAGAAGGACAATGGGAAAAAGGGCCTAGGGTACGGTCGGCCATGTAAAAAAGGGAAAAAGGGGATGACCGCCCAAAAGGGATTTAGGGTTTTGTATATAAAGTTAAAAAGTGAATGAGAAGCTCATTCTTTTGGTGTGTGGCAAAAGGAGTCTTCATCTTCTTCTCTTCTTCTCTCCTTCTTGCTTATGTGTGCTCTTGAGAGAGGGAGTGTGAGAGTGTGAGGGAGTGAGTGTGTGGGAGTGAGGGATCAAGAGGGTGAAGCTCTTCACCATCTCCTCTTCTCTTCTTCTCTTCTCTTCTCTTGCATGCACGGCTATGGAGGATGGAGCTTAGAGATGGAGGAGGCTTGAGGATGCTTGAGCTAGCATCGAGAATCATGGAGCTACCGAGGTGTGCAAGAGAGGAGGCTACTCACATTGACATCAAGGTTAACTCACTACACTCGTAGGATCGATGGCGCGTCGGCTAGGTGGGAGATAGCCATTAGAGCTCGCTTGAAACGCTTGAAGCAATAAGCGATCTGTGGGTCTTGGCGGTTAAGCGAAAGCTCCCACAATGCTAGTCGCTAGGAGTACAACATATCGATGCCAAATGTGACCGAGAGATAAGGCAACTAAGGCTTTATGCACCGTGCCCCTTCATGCACCTTTGCTTTGTAGATCTCATTGTGCTTAGCCTAATCAAACTTGAGAGCTTTGTCTACTTCAACCATATTGATTTCATGGTTGCATAGTGCCTTCTTGAAATCTAGCTATGCATTTTGTGAAATCAACTACTCTACTTACTTCCATTTTCTAGTATTTACCTAACCTTGACTGCATGCATTAACAATTGCACATGTGGTAGATGCTTTAAATTTGGCACATCAGTCCATAAAAATTTGTCAAAGTGGTTAGAATCCACCCTTGCATGTTGGATCGTTGGCTCTAATCCTCTCAGCCATCCTCCCTATTCCTCAACCAAATCATTCTCATATTCGGTGTGCTACGTCCTTGGTAGAAAGGAGTTAAAAGCCTATGGGGTCGTGCTCAAAGGTGATGTGCACACACACACACACACACAGCCCTAGCACATGAGGGCCATTGGTGCTTTGCCAAAAGTGAGGATAAATGCATAATTGACATGTACTCGGTGATTTGCTATGAGCACATAGCTCTAGCATAAACAGAGTCAACTAGTGTTCACAAAAAACATTTTTGGTAGCAAATACAAAAACCTCTAATGCAAATTTTTATAGAGATTTTTGAAATAAATTACATATATTTACAATTTTTATAATTAAAATTTCGAGATTTTAAATTTTTTTTTGAAAATGTTGGCAATTCACTTTACATTAAACCTTGATTTTTCGTGAAAGGTAGAGCTGACTTTCATTTTATAATAATATCCTTAGCATTCAAGTATACGTGTAGCTTTGTTACTTGCTGCAGCAGTAAAAAGTAGTGCCGAACAGCACCTGTTAGCGCACACATTCTCTCTGTCGCCGCCCTACCTGATGGCACACACGTGCTCACCTTGAGAGAGAGAGAGAGAGAGAGGGAGAGAGAGAGATGTGTCCATGGACAGCTAACACCACCATTATCCATACATACATACATACATACACACATACATGCTTTGAATTTGGGAAAGCGAGAAATTCCGATCTTGCCATAGATCGAAAAGCTTCAGCGTGAGCAGAGTATGCAAGCTTGCGACAATTGCTGCTACCTGTGAAAGAAGAAGAAGAAAGAAGAAAGAGATGAATGTGGAGGAGGAGATCGGGCGTCTCAAGGAAGAGATCAAGCGTCTGGGCAGCCCCCAACCTGATGGAACCTACTCTGTGAGTCCTACACCCCTTCCATCCATTCATCTTTAACAGACAGAGAAACAAACCGAAATGCTGTCTGTAACTATCCCACTTGTCTTCATTTTTGCATCAATGCACAGATCACACACTTCAGTTGATCCCACCACTTGAGGCCCTCTTTGCAACGATTGCCGCTCTATTGCATGGGGGGCAACTTGTTTTTTCGACCTGCATCTGTTCATCCGAGTCACCATCTCACTGAGCTTGTGTTTGGCTTTTATACCTTGAGATCTCTAGCTTCGTTTGCCTGTGCTTGCAATAATGGTGCCACAATTTGACGATTGCATGCGCCAAAGTGTGTTGTCTTATGCATTCAGATCTTTCGGTTAGCTTGCTTGTGTTTGCGTGATGCCTCTATACAGCGTATTGTGGGCATGAATGGGACACAGGCATCAGCGAACACAAAGATATGTGCCATGTGCACATGCACACATATATAACGATGATCTATGCCTACCTGCTCACCTTTTCTATGGACACACGAGAGAAATATAATGTACTACCGTAGTCTACATGTTTCAAGCAAAAGCAGTCAAATAATGACTGCTGCAGGGAAGGTGTAAAGATTGGAAGATGCATCTCCAAGGGATGCGCGATTTTGAGGTTTCCATATGGACCACAGATCCTAGAGTGTCGTCTATGCAAATGACTGATTGTTTATAAGCAGCAAGCTGTACAGAACAGCAGCCAAGTAGCCAAAGTAATTTCCCAGACAAATTGTGCCTTCGACTTATGGAGGAACCACTGGGCAGAAAGGCTCAAGATAGCATGTGTTTATCGTCAATCACTTGTTAATCTGTTTTATTGATTCACTGGCATGCATTCGAACAATGTGGGCAAGGACTATACTCCTTGCTGCTATAGTGGTGCCAAAAGGAAGTAGGCTACCTAAACAATGGCATATCACCGTCAAGCATTGGGGGAGAGGAGGGCAGCTCAACAAAACCTTTGCAATGGGAGATGTCGTTTGTTCCAAGAAGGCACAAATTGGCACTCACAAATTCAGGATTGTTAGCTCTTTGGAATATAATTCAGTTCCTCTTTTCTGATGCAATGTTGCCAAGCTGTACTCCACAACTGCTCGGGAGAAAAGACAGAACATCATCGATTTACAATGCCAATAGGCAAGCATTAAAGCTTTGGAGTAGCTACCATCATAATCCTCCCATCGCAGAGTGTCATTAATTGTCCATCTATTCCAAACTTTCCTTAAGTACTCCTATAAAATGATAACTGATTCTTAAATACTTCTTCGACAAGAAAATCTGGAACGAGTATTCCCAACACCTCCCATCCATCTACCACATCATTATGTGTCTCCTCTTCATGACCCTGAAATTTAGGATCAAGGATAGATGTTGTTGCATTCAAAAGTGAGTGGTAACTGTCCCGTCGGTCTTAACTAAGAGATCACAAGGTGCAATGATATCAACACCAATGTACCCCATGATCTTATTAAAACTGTCATAGACTTTGCCAATAATGCCCATCACAATCTGTAAGGCTCGGCAATTGCAGAATTGGCCAGTGTGCTTCACCTCAACACAAGTTGTTTATGATAACCATGGTTTGGCTCTCCTGTCTAAACTATAAGCTTATAATAATTGTTTTCACTCCCCTTTCCAATGATGGGGAAAATCCATAACTTCCTGATATCTCTTACAATACCTCAAAGCAACATCTAGTCTAGTCTAGCCTAGACTAGCAGTTATGACCATCTACCTGGGCATCTGAGACCTTTTTTGCACTCCTTACCAGTCCAAACATTTCTGCATGGCCAAAATACCAGTGGGACACATGAAATTTTGTCCCGGTTCATTTGTTGGTGGTAGTTTGCGTGGTGTCCATATAATTTACTAACAACATTGGGAATACGAATGTGTCCAGCCAAATTACTTCATGAATCCCCAATCTTGGAACTTAGTGAGGACCTCTCTTTTTTCTGGCTAAACCATGCCTCCATGCTGGTGAAGGATGTGCTTCGGAACCACTGCTTCTATCTCACCAACTCTCTCTCTTTTGAGGCTCATCTGATATGTTTTCAAGTGGTTGTCTAATATACAGTTTCAACCACTCAACCTGGAATACAGCATGCATTGTACAAGTGGGTGGAAGTCGAAGCTTTGTGCCATCATTGATCTTCTCAACTATGGTTAAGGATCTGAAGTTGTGGAAGGATAACTTGGAATATCTCCATCCCACCTCCTTTGACCTGTGCTCCATGATTTTTAGGAATTCCCAATCCCATTTCAGATGACACATTTCCTATTATTGTTGGCCTTAACTTTTGTAAGACTCATGAGCCTTCTGCCATCCAGTCTTGGATTGACTTCAGTATCTTGGCTTTGGTCCAAAACCAAAGCTGGCATCTGCATCATCGAAGTCAATAATGCCTTTTTAAACACACATTGTGCCAAGGTTGATCTGTGGCAGACAAAACACAATAATTTGAAATGGATTGAACAAGTGGCAAAAGGGGCTTCCGCTTTCTTTGCTGATCATGACCATCTCAATTGAGCATGTCAAATATGAGTCAGTTCAAGATTTCTGTTTAAATATCTGAATATCTGTATGAAGATTTTTAACTTTACTGTGTTCCAAATGTTATCTATAACTTATCATGTAGTTCTAATTGTTGGGTCTTGACACCACCGCACACAACCCCGACCCCCCCCCCCCCCCCAACACACACACACACACAGAAAGAGAGATCTTGCAATATACTTACATATATTTATGCAGGTAAAGTTTGGAGTTCTTTTCAATGATGAGAAGTGTGCAAATTTGTTTGAAGCTCTTGTGGGTACTTTGAGGGCAGCCAAAAAGAGGAAGGTTGTGAAGTTTGACGGCGAGTTACTTTTACAAGGGGTCCATGACAATGTGGATGTTATTCTTTTAAACACTGAAAGCTCATAAAAGGAGTTTTGCACTCATGGAGCCAAACTTATAGTTTTCAGAAGTTGTATACATCATTTTTGAGAAATCCAACTCCATAATGTAATTTATTTCATGATTATTGGTATTTGCTACAATGAACTCTTCTTTACCTTGAATGAAAGTGCAGATTTTTACAAGTCTGTTATTGTGTTGGATAGAAGGTATGTTTACAGACCTTGGACTGAAGGTACAATGTATGCAAACAGCCTTTTGTGGTAGAGAGCCACTAGTAGAAGAGGCATTGTGCAGTGAGTGGAATGCCATTTTGTGTAGAAGTTTTATCTGGTTGTGCTGCCTCAAGCTTGGGCAGTCAATGCCCTTGCCTCTGCACTTGTAGAATCAGGCTTCTCCTGCAATGTGATATTACCATCACATGTTCCTCAAAAGTAAGGTTCAGTCTCTACACCTGGATCAACATCCTCACATTATGTTACACCTTTTGCATGCATTTATTTCTTGTGTACATTTAGACATGTTTCTTCCATGTTCACTATGGCCGACAGTCTTCCAATAGAGGGTTCATCAAGCGTTTAGTTAATAACCTTTTGAAAATTATACCTTTTGGGCACATTTGGATCTTCCCCACATTTTTACCAAAGCTTTACTTTTTGTGCTCACTAAATACTAAGGTTTACTGTAAAATGGATTGTAAAATTTCAGAAAGACCTTCAAATTTGGAAGGTGTAAAACCTTGGAGCTTTACAAAATTTGTAGTTATAAAATTGGAAAATATGCATAAGTTGACTTAAAAATCTCTTCAAAATTTTGAGTGCAAGGTTTTTGTATTTGCTATCAAAAATGGTCATTGTGAACAGTGACTTTATTATGTGTGGGTGGAGACCAGACTCTCTTAAACCCTAATTCAAGCTCAAAATGCGTACATTTCCTTATTCTCTCCTCACAGATCTTGAAGGATGCCAATCATCATGTTTGGTGAATATCACCCTTGTAGATGGGTCATTGGGTGGGTGAAACTCCTTGGGTTTATAATGATAAATGCCTCTTAGTTGCAATGTAGCAATTGTGTTTTGGTTTTTTAAAATATCTCAAAAAGAGTGCAGTTCTAAATATCTCAAAGAATTGTTGAAAGAGGTCATATTACACTATTCATTCCTCCTATTATAAGATTGAGAGGAACTATTGCAAAGACTTCTCATATTGCATACACTGCATTCCCTTAATTTTATTCAAGAGTCCTCAAAAAACACACGTGTTTGCAAATTTTTTCCCAACACTATCCCTATGCTCTTCTAGTATGGTATAGTGATGTAATGTGTCCTTAAGGTTATATCACGGAATCTTTCCTTTTGTGCACCTTTTCAAGTGTAACATATATCCTCATTTATACCTGAGTTCACTAGCTCATTATTGTTTATACACCTAGCATGGCAAACATTTTGGAAACCTAGATGTCAAAGCAAAATTCTTATCATTAATAGCCAATCAAATAGTTGGGATGCATTTCACATTGCATTATTGTTGTATCATTTGCATAAGCAAGCAAGATTGCAAAGGTTAGATATGCCCTTAAAGCATCTTAACCCTCACATATGTAACCATCCAAAAAATACTTTGAAGATTGAAAGTTGTATCTCATGCATTGAAGACTCAGAAGCTTGAAAATGTGAATGCACTAGAAAGTCATAATGGTTCAAAGAACCTACTTTGAACATTGCATTAAGGTCCTCGTGTGGAAAATAATCAAGAATCCCAATTGAAATGTATAATAATACCTCATATAACCAAAAGTTTATAAGAAATATGTTATTATTTCCTTAGATTTGTTCTATAGCAATAATAGATTCGAGCAATGTTTGAAACTAAAACTACATGTTGCTCTCATTAGAGATTTTGTCTCAAAACCAAAATGCCATCTTAAATAGTTATTGTGGAGATCCTAGTTTGTAAACGTTCTCATTATTTAGCCATTTTGTTCCTTGTCAAGTGGAATTGTTGAAGCATTACTAGAAGTATATGCGTAGTCAACTCATTGGGGTTGCACCACTACAATGCACATGGGGTCCCTGAGGTCCTTATTCTTGCAAGTGATTAACAAGAAGACATATAGTTTGAAAGAGTTTTTATGGAGCATTCTTGAGCCTCCAACAATTGAGATGACTTGTAGTCTTACTAGGTTGGTAGTTGTTGCACAACTTTTAAACCTCTACATAGGTATTATACCTCTTATAAGGCAAACAATTTGAGGCTTTAGTTGCAATTTTTCCTTACATAGCCCTACATAACAAACTTTTTAACATCAAAAGTCAATTCCTTGAGAACTCTAGTGTATTAGTTACGAGGATATGCTTTGGGTTTTGGCTACTTTCATTTGTTTGGATTTGTTCATTATCTTGTGTGGTTGGTGTGCTCTCCACTTTCTTGTTTGAAGGGATGAGAGAAAATGAGTTCTTGCTAACAAGATCTATGTAGGATTGTCATAGCTCACAAAAGTCTCCTTAAGAACCTATCAAGCCAACATTTCTCAAATTGACTTCAAAAGCTACTAAGTATTTCTCAAGTATCTACTTAGGGACCTACTCTTAAGTGTGTATTTATGAACCTAAGAACCTACCCATGTTGACACCTTATCGAAGCTCATTTAGCCATTGATTTTAGTGCCTAATATCAAACCTTGTCGAATCCCAATTGAAATGTATAATAATACCTCGTATAACCAAAAGTTTATAAGAAACATGTTATTATTTCCTTAGATTTGTTCTATAGCAATAATAGATTCGAGCAATGTTTGAAACTAAAACTACATGTTGCTCTCATTAGAGATTTTGTCTCAAAACCAAAATGCCATCTTAAATAGTTATTGTGGAGATCCTAGTTTGTAAACGTTCTCATTATTTATCCATTTTGTTCCTTGTCAAGTGGAATTGTTGAAGCATTACTAGAAGTATATGCGTAGTCAACTCATTGGGGTTGCACCACTACAATGCACATGGGGTCCTTGAGGTCCTTATTCTTGCGAGTGATTAACAAGAAGGCATATAGTTTGAAAGAGTTTTTATGGAGCATTGTTGAGCCTCCAACAATTGAGATGACTTGTAGTCGTACTAGGTTGGCAGTTGTTGCACAACTTTTAAACCTCTACATAGGTATTACACCTCTTGTAAGGCAAACAATTTGAGGCTTTAGTTGCAATTTTTCCTTACATAGCCCTACATAACAAACTTTTTAACATCAAAAGTCAATTCCTTGAGAACTCTAGTGTATTAGTTATGAGGATATGCTTTGGGTTTTAGCTACTTTCATTTGTTTGGATTTGTTCATTATCTTGTGTGGTTGGTGTGCTCTCCACTTTCTTGTTTGAAGGGATGAGAGAAAATGAGTTCTTGCTAACAAGATCTATGTAGGATTGTCATAGCTCACAAAAGTCTCCTTAAGAACCTATCAAGCCTACATTTCTCAAATTGACTTCAAAAGCTACCAAGTATTTCTCAAGTATCTACTTAGGGACCTACTCTTAAGTGTGTATTTATGAACCTAAGAACCTACCCATGTTGACACCTTGTCGAAGCTCATTTAGCCATTGATTTTAGTGCCTAATATCAAACCTTGTCGAATCCCAATTGAAATGTATAATAATACCTCGTATAACCAAAAGTTTATAAGAAACATGTTATTATTTCCTTAGATTTGTTCTATAGCAATAATAGATTCGAGCAATGTTTGAAACTAAAACTACATGTTGCTCTCATTAGAGATTTTGTCTCAAAACCAAAATGCCATCTTAAATAGTTATTGTGGAGATCCTAGTTTGTAAACGTTCTCATTATTTATCCATTTTGTTCCTTGTCAAGTGGAATTGTTGAAGCATTACTAGAAGTATATGCGTAGTCAACTCATTGGGGTTGCACCACTACAATGCACATGGGGTCCTTGAGGTCCTTATTCTTGCAAGTGATTAACAAGAAGACATATAGTTTGAAAGAGTTTTTATGGAGCATTCTTGAGCCTCCAACAATTGAGATGACTTGTAGTCTTACTAGGTTGGCAGTTGTTGCACAACTTTTAAACCTCTACATAGGTATTACACCTCTTGTAAGGCAAACAATTTGAGGCTTTAGTTGCAATTTTTCCTTAAATAGCCCTACATAACAAACTTTTTAACATCAAAAGTCAATTCCTTGAGAACTCTAGTGTATTAGTTACGAGGATATGCTTTGGGTTTTAGCTACTTTCATTTGTTTGGATTTGTTCATTATCTTGTGTGGTTGGTGTGCTCTCCACTTTCTTGTTTGAAGGGATGAGAGAAAATGAGTTCTTGCTAACAAGATCTATGTAGGATTGTCATAGCTCACAAAAGTCTCCTTAAGAACCTATCAAGCCTACATTTCTCAAATTGACTTCAAAAGCTACCAAGTATTTCTCAAGTATCTACTTAGGGACCTACTCTTAAGTGTGTATTTATGAACCTAAGAACCTACCCATGTTGACACCTTGTCGAAGCTCATTTAGCCATTGATTTTAGTGCCTAATATCAAACCTTGTCGAATCCCAATTGAAATGTATAATAATACCTCGTATAACCAAAAGTTTATAAGAAACATGTTATTATTTCCTTAGATTTGTTCTATAGCAATAATAGATTCGAGCAATGTTTGAAACTAAAACTACATGTTGCTCTCATTAGAGATTTTGTCTCAAAACCAAAATGCCATCTTAAATAGTTATTGTGGAGATCCTAGTTTGTAAACGTTCTCATTATTTATCCATTTTGTTCCTTGTCAAGTGGAATTGTTGAAGCATTACTAGAAGTATATGCGTAGTCAACTCATTGGGGTTGCACCACTACAATGCACATGGGGTCCTTGAGGTCCTTATTCTTGCAAGTGATTAACAAGAAGACATATAGTTTGAAAGAGTTTTTATGGAGCATTCTTGAGCCTCCAACAATTGAGATGACTTGTAGTCTTACTAGGTTGGCAGTTGTTGCACAACTTTTAAACCTCTACATAGGTATTACACCTCTTGTAAGGCAAACAATTTGAGGCTTTAGTTGCAATTTTTCCTTAAATAGCCCTACATAACAAACTTTTTAACATCAAAAGTCAATTCCTTGAGAACTCTAGTGTATTAGTTACGAGGATATGCTTTGGGTTTTAGCTACTTTCATTTGTTTGGATTTGTTCATTATCTTGTGTGGTTGGTGTGCTCTCCACTTTCTTGTTTGAAGGGATGAGAGAAAATGAGTTCTTGCTAACAAGATCTATGTAGGATTGTCATAGCTCACAAAAGTCTCCTTAAGAACCTATCAAGCCTACATTTCTCAAATTGACTTCAAAAGCTACCAAGTATTTCTCAAGTATCTACTTAGGGACCTACTCTTAAGTGTGTATTTATGAACCTAAGAACCTACCCATGTTGACACCTTGTCGAAGCTCGTTTAGCCATTGATTTTAGTGCCTAATATCAAACCTTGTCGAATCCCAATTGAAATGTATAATAATACCTCGTATAACCAAAAGTTTATAAGAAACATGTTATTATTTCCTTAGATTTGTTCTATAGCAATAATAGATTCGAGCAATGTTTGAAACTAAAACTACATGTTGCTCTCATTAGAGATTTTGTCTCAAAACCAAAATGCCATCTTAAATAGTTATTGTGGAGATCCTAGTTTGTAAACTTTCTCATTATTTATCCTTGAACGAAATAAAAATGTACTCATTTACAATATCTTTCATCCCTTTTGAATATAAGTGCTTTGAGTCTTGTGATCATTGTTTATATGACAAGCAAACACTAATATATATAAAAAGTCCAATATGATACAAAAGAATGAGCCATTGGCTCTTGTTCATTTGAATATGCATTGGCTCTTGTTCATTCGAATATGTGATCCCATGCCTTACAAGTTGTTAGGTGGTAGGAAGTATTTTGTTGCTTTCATTAATAACTATACACATAAGATCTAAACGTATCTTATTAAACAGAAATCAACGGTCTTGGCTACATTTCAATGTCGGCTTGCTTTGGTTGAGAACCAATCTACATATAGATTGAAATATCTACAGCCAAATAATGGGAGTGAGCATGTCTCTAAAGCCTGAGCAATTTTGTAAGGAGAGGGATATTAAATGTCAGCTACATGTCCTGTATACCCCACCCAAGAATGATATGATTGAGCACATAACAAGACCATTCAGAAGCGTACAGCCATTTTGTTCCTTGTCAAGTGGAATTGTTGAAGCATTACTAGAAGTATATGCGTAGTCAACTCATTGGGGTTGCACCACTACAATGCACATGGGGTCCTTGAGGTCCTTATTCTTGCAAGTGATTAACAAGAAGACATATAGTTTGAAAGAGTTTTCATGGAGCATTGTTGAGCCTCCAACAATTGAGATGACTTGTAGTCTTACTAGGTTGGTAGTTGTTGCACAACTTTTAAACCTCTACATAGGTATTACACCTCTTGTAAGGCAAACAATTTGAGGCTTTAGTTGCAATTTTTCCTTAGATAGCCCTACATAATAAACTTTTTGACATCAAAAGTCAATTCCTTGAGAACTCTATGTATTAGTTACGAGGATATGCTTTGGGTTTTAGCTACTTTCATTTGTTTGGATTTGTTCATTATCTTGTGTGGTTGGTGTGCTCTCCACTTTCTTGTTTGAAGGGATGAGAGAAAATGAGTTCTTGCTAACAAGATCTATGTAGGATTGTCATAGCTCTCAAAAGTATCCTTAAGAACCTATCAAGCCTACATTTCTCAAATCGACTTCAAAAGCTACCAAGTACTTCTCAAGTATCTACTTAGCAGCTTGCTCTTAATTGTTTGTTTATGAGCCTAAGAACCTACCCATCTTGACACCTTCTCAAAGCTCATTTAGCCATTGATTATAGTGCCTAATATCAAACCTCTACATAGGTATTACACCTTCTCTTGTAAGGCTAACAATTTGAGACTCTAGTTGCAATTTTGCCTTGGATAGCCCTACATAACAAACTTTCTGACATCAAAATTCATATTCCTTAACAACTCTAGTGTATTAATTACAAGGATATGCTTGGGGTTTCGACACTTTCATTTGTTTGGGTTTGTTGCTTATCTTCTTTGGTTGGTGTGCTCTCCACTTTCTTGTTTGAAGGGATGAGAAAAAATGAGTTCTTGCTAACAAGATGAATGTAGACTTGTCATAGCTCTCAAAAGTCTCCTTAAGAACTTATCAAGCCTACATTTCTCAAATTGTATGCTTGGGGTTTTGACTACTTTCATTTGTTTGGATTTGTTCATTATCTTGTGTGGTTGGTGTGATCTCCACTTTCTTGTGATGAGAGAAAATGAGTTCTTGCTAACAAGATCTATGTAGGCTTGTCATAGCTCTCAAAAGTTTCCTTAAGAACCTATCAAGCCTACATTTCTCAATTCAACTTCAAAAGCTACCAAGTACTTCTCAAGTATCTACTTAGGGACCTACTCTTAATTGTGTGTTTATGATCCTAAGAACCTACCCATCTTGACACCTTCTTCTCAAAGCTCATTTAGCCATTGATTATAGTGCCTAATATCAAACCTCTACATAGGTATTACACCTTCTCTTGTAAGGCTAACAATTTGAGACTCTAGTTGCAATTTTGCCTTGGATAGCCCTACATAACAAACTTTCCAACATCAAAATTCATATGGGCCTTAACAACTCTAGTGTATTAATTAAAAGGATATGCTTGGAGCTTTGACTACTTTCATTTGTTTGGATTTGTTGCTTATCTTCTGTGGTTGGTGTGCTCTCCACTTTCTTGTTTGAAGGGATGAGAGAAAATGAGTTCTTGCTAACAAGACGTATGTAGACTTGTCATAGCTCTCAAAAGTCTCCTTAAGAACTTATCAAGCCTACATTTCTCAAATTGTATGCTTGGGGTTTTGACTACTTTCATTTGTTTGGATTTGTTCATTATATTGTGTGGTTGGTGTGATCTCCACTTTCTTGTTTGAAGGGATGAGAGAAAATGAGTTCTTGCTAACAAGACCTATGTAGGCTTGTCATAGCTCTCAAAAGTCTCTTTGAGAACCTATCAAGCCTACATTTCTCAAATCGACTTCAAAAGCTACCAAGTATTTCTCAAGTATCTACTTAGGGACCTACTCTTAAGTGTGTATTTATGAACCTAGGAACCTACCCATGTTGACACCTTGTCGAAGCTCATTTAGCCATTGATTTTAGTGCCTAATATGACTTCTCTTGTGATTTTGGTTCAAATAAATCTAATAAGTAGATGTATTGCATTTTACTTTCGCTAATATCTTCTATCATTTTGGTTCGAAAGTTCATACACCTTTTGCTTGTGTGGAAAAGGTCCCCACTTTTTCCTTTATTGCACCTGGTAGTCCATCGAAATAAAATGGTTAAGAATGGTTGAGCTCATCTCAAACCAAATAAATGCTCATTGTCTTGAGGTACAACTTCCACTAGAGAGCTACACACCATTTATGGGTCTTCTAAACATAAAGAATCAGAAATCCATCTATTTGCCACGCTTTAGTTCAAAAAATCCTCATAAGTAGATGGATTCCATTTTTCTTTTGCTAATCTCTTCTATCATTTTGGTTCAAATGTTCATACATGTCTTGCTTGTGGAAAATATCCCCACTTTTTCCTTTGCTACACCTCACAGTCCATGTGAGTAAATTGGTGAAGAATGATTGAACTCATCTCAATCCAAATGCTCATTGCCTTGAGGTACAACTTCCACTAGAGAGCTGCATACTATTTAAGAATCTCCTAAACATAAAGAATCTCAAATCCATATGTTTCCCACGTAAAAGCAAGGGCATTCTTCATCTCCACCTAAGGATAGACAAGCTTCCCATCTGCCTTGCCCTTAAACTTTGGAATGGTCAACTTCATTGCCATACTTGCATCATTATCCCCAAGTCCACAATTAGCTTTCAAGCATTTCAATTTTGGCAAATCATGTAAATTTGAAACAAAGCCACAACATATATGATGCCCACTTTGGGCTCCAATTTGTATCCTTTCCAAATGTTTATCTAAATTACTCCTTTCTTCACTCCAAAGGAGTAGATATTCCAAATAGATTTGCTTCGCACATTCCATTCTGCCAGGTAAATGACAGATCCATGTCACAAGTCAACCTTGAGAAATAGTAGCATTAACTCTTGTAACCAAGATAGAAGTTGTGCCTTCAAATTTAAAAACTAGAATACATAAGCCTAATTTTTATTTGAGAACTTCCACCTTTGAACCTTTGATCTATTTGATGCAAAAATTGAGTACCTCTTTGAACAAAATACTATGGCTAGCTCCAATTTTTGAAAAGGCAAGCTATCTACCTATTCTTCCTATAGTAAAATCATGTTGATGTGAATTAGGAGTTCTCCCCCCTCTTCCTAGTTCTCATCCTCTTTTCATGAGGTGTCATGTTAGGTGTACGTGTCTTCTTGAACATGAGGCTACATTTGAGATTGGATTTGCACCTGTAACTATATATAATTGCCGTAAAAGTATGATTAAGTACTTGTTCCTTTCAAGGTTACAAACTTGTGCCCTTTTATTGGGATAACATTGGTTATAGCTAGACATCCATCAATCTTCTATCTGAATTGGGGTGGACAAAAGCTTTGGTTGGAAAGAGATTCTAGAGCAGAGTTTTGGCCATTCCTTGATCTTATTTGCTTCTCTTGTGGTTCTCAAAATACTAGCCAAGTTTAGGCAAGACACCCCCCAAGGAGGTTTATGGAATCCCACAAGGATCCACTGTGATGATGGAAGCCCATAAGAGATTACTGAGATCAAAACCGTGAAATGAAATTCAAAAAGCATACAAAATTTGAAGGCATGGACACATTCGTCTGAGCAAGTATGCCAACCACTTCACATTTCATGTATATCCCTATTGTAATGCATGTCACTCTTGTTCAAACTTAAAACAATCAGCACCAAGATAGCAGTCACACAAGTCTGTCTTTAAATCCCATATACATTCTGAATCTAGCTTAATAATTCACAAGTTTAATTCACCTGTGATTCATTTGGCAAGTGCTTGATAACAAGCGCTTGGATCAAGTCTCAATGCAATGTATTTTACACAACAGATAAGAAAGATATGTTCTCTTCATTTCAATGAGCTTGCACTGACATGAAAGCTTGAATTTGCCCTTTTTAAGAATAATTAGGCTTTTTCTTACTTGATCTTACAATTCCGTGTGTATAAAATATGGTCACTTCATCCAAAAATCAGTAAATGGCAAACATATAAAAATGACGAGCTAAAATTAATTAACGGAAAACCCACATACGTGGCTATCTTTAAATTCATGAAGCAAGAGTGCTTTTAGCATTCAAGTGTAACAACATTAGGACTTGACAATGTCATGCTCCGCCAGCACCAAATCTTACATAAACCCATGTACTCATGTGAAAGGTTAGCAAAATCTTCACACTTCTGCAGCACGTTAAAATACCTTTTGCATTTCAGGTAAAGCAATTTCCAGCAACTCCAGGTTTACCAAGATTGTTGGAAACAGTCTTGCCATTTTTTTCTCTCCTCTCGGTTTGTCCTTGCAGGTGATGTATCACGCACAAATGTTTGAAAACCAAAGAGAAAAGCCAGCAAAAGCCCCAAAAGCAATTGCGAAAAAAATCAATGGCAACATGACAAGCTGTACCATCATCCCATATCAACTGGGAAAAAAATCTAGTCCAAGGGTAAGTAAGACCTGCAAGATCCTGCTTTGTAAGAAAACAACATAGCAGTCCTTGACTAGTGATCTGACCCCACAGCATGCCAAAACTGCTCTGCTCCTGTGTACCAAGGTCCACAACTCCAGCTTGTATGCAGCATTATGGTGCAAGGATAGCAGAAAATCTTTTATTGGCTTGCAACATGAAGCTGATTACCCGGACCTTGAAAAATATGGATTTGTAGTAGACTACACCATACAAACCAACCATGAAATCAAGCCTCTTGGCTTTGAGGATCACCTTCATATTCCACCAAGCTCTCATCTACCACAAAACCCCAAATAAGCACAAATCCAACGATGGCAGCAAACTGAGCCGCAAGAAAATATTTGGCGCGTCGCTTCAACCTTTTTTCTTTCTCAGATCTGACCTTGTCTTTGGGAGGTTTACGTGAAGCTGTAAAGGAAACAGAGAACTCAATTATAAAGCAATCACATTGTAATTAGCTGTCAAAATATTATAGCAGACTTGGTGCACATAGTGATGCTGCCTACATTTTCTTGTATATGTACATGTAACTCTACGAAGAGCCACTAGTGTTAGCTCTTGCATGGTACATAAAAAATCCCTCCTCTCTTCCCAAGAAGAAAACAGAAGTAAAAAATATTCACAAACCTTATCTCGTATATATACATTAACTCTAGGAAGACCCACTACTGTTAGCCCTCTTCCAAGAAGAAAACAGAGATAAAAAAGTATTCGCAAACCATAACTGACCAAACACTCTTAACCTCAAGCATATGCAGAATTGCAAGATCCTTCAAATAAGGCTTTTTAAAAGGAGTAACTGGAGGAGTTTGCACTTTCTCAAAGATCAATTTCAAAAAGAGGCTGAACAAGCTTCTGGTTGAGAAACATAACCTGAGCCCCATGATCTAAGAGATTCTTTAAAGGCATATTTCACAAGATGTTCCCCAAGGCTTTGTACACATCACTGTCACTGTGATTGTCTGGTCATGCCTTCCAGGCTGAGGCACGGTATGCTTCATAGTGTACTCAAATTTAGGTGCTTAAAAGACGCACCTTTGAGTACATGACTGCCACACCTTACTGGTGAATGAGAAATCTGTTGCCACTGCACCTACTATCTGTGTCAGTCACAATCACCAATGACAAGTGTACTCATAGCTGTCATATTTGCTAACACAGTCCTTGAAAAGAAAGTTCAGAACAAAAGGACCCGTTCAAAATAGTGGTTGTTCACACACCTGAACTGGTTTATTCTAAAAACAAAGTAGGGCGTTAGTTTGCACCACCACCTATCACATTTTCTTTTGTAGCGTTTTCGCTTGCAACCACTTAATTATTAGTCCCCTTTTGGTGGTGGTTGTGAAACTTTTAGAACACCTAATCATCATAGCCTAAATTTGTTGTTGCTCCTCTTGGTTCTTTGGAGTAAATTGGTAGTAGCTATTTTGGCCTCTTCTTCATTGACCGTTCCTTAATCTTCAATTTGGCAAGGTTTTTTGCCACTCCTCAAATAAGTGCCTAGGATTGTGGCAATAAAAACACTTCCCTTTTTTCTTTTTAGTGTCACTTTGTAATAAGCCCACTTTAGCTCTTATAAGAAAGGCCAATCCTTCAATGCTACTTTCCCCTTGACCAATTCTTTCCTGTTCACAAGTACTTGTGGGTCCCTCTTTGATTTTTTCTGCCTCCCACCCTCTCCCCCTCCTTGACCTTACTATCCTCCATACACTAGGACACCTCACAGTACTTCGTCCTCATCAGCCAAGCATGCATTCACTAACAAGACTAGGTCAAATCTGATGAGACATGTCTCTCGACATACAAAACTTGTGGGAACTTGTCCAAGGGCTCGAACCCCAACCAAACCCACACCTTGTTCCACCAGAGGTGGTCCACTCATGCAAGGCCAAAAATGCCTTTCCTACCGTCGAGCTGATGCAAGGTCTCTTGCCACAATTCCATTCATAGCTACAACATTTTGACCTAGCATCGGAGCATCGGAGCAGTGGGAACTCTCTCGACTGACCCCTATGCGGCTCAAGATAGGACTTGTCGTATAAATCTTGACCATGAGCTTCAAAATTTTAAAATCACTAACAAGGATGAATTCTCCACTGCAAGGGCTCCTAAGTCCCCTCATGACCAAATCACATTGTTTCTAGCCACCTAGAAAGTATTTCCACTTTGTGTAGTAGGTGATCTCACAACCCACCATGCCTACATTTTATGAATTTCAATGTCAACTACTGCCTTACGCTCAGTTGTTCAATTAGTTTCATAGTGCTTCCTCTAGAAAGGGAGGACTTGTTGTCTCTTCTCAAAAGGGGAAATAAGAACAAGGCAACAAAACTCAAAATCCAACACAAAACCCAACTCAAAACCAAAACCAAAGCTAAGCGAGATACAAGAAAACTCCTAGGCATCCTTAAAACTCAGGTAACAAAATATACTTGAGAAAAAATAGTATTGCCGACATTGTTAGAAGGCTGGCCATTTGAACGAAGAGTATCGATCAAAGGCAAGAGGCATGCAACCAATGAAAGACTTAGGTCCTTGCTCTTCCATCAAGCAACCCCCAACTGGAAAGGCAAGGTTATGCCCTTGGACATCACAATTGTTATGCCCTTGGACATCTAGATGGGCGCTAGTAGCATTGGTCACAGTGGTTACAAAGTGACTTGGTACGAATGCACTAAGGACACTTTAGGATTAGAGTCCTATAAATAAGACTCAAGCCCCTATTGCATACATTCATTGTGTAATCACCACTCTTGGACTCTTGGCTCGTTGGCCGACATATTTGTACACTAGGATGGCGTGGGCTATGTTGAGAAACCCTTCACCTGCAGTTTTGCGTTCTGTGTTTTGCGTTATGTGTTTCACAGTGGACAGCCCCAAAAAAGGGGTTGGGCGCCCACAATGGGGCACCACCCTAGACAGCCAGTGTCCTCCCTCCGAGCGCCATCTTAGACAGTCTCTTGCCTGTTTATAGGCTGCCTCTATCACTCATTCTTCACGGCTGATTCATTCAATCCGTCACTTCTTCTCTCCAGTCTCTCCACTACTCTCACATCCCTTCAAAAGGACATTGCGGTTCGTGGTTCGTGGCTGTCTTCATCATCTTCCTTGTGCTAGAGCACCCTTGTTCCCTTGTATCACATTCACTCCATGATTCAAATCTTCATCATTCCATTCATAAGAGTTTCTTCTCTCTTCTCTTCTCTTCTCAATGTTTGTTGAGTTCACTCCATGTTCCTCCCTGCAAGCCCTACTATCTCATTGGTACGTCGTCTTTTGACAAGCTAGTGGTATGGGACGCCAACCCTTAGGATGCAGTCGTTACCCTGAGTATTGCTAGCTCCCAAGCTCAAGGGTGAGCTTGTTTAGCTCAAGAGTGGGAGGTGAGTTTGATGTCCAATCCCTTTTGTGGTGACTTTGGCTTACGTCGTGTCTCGTATGCAAGTTGGATCCTAGGGGGATATTATATTGGTATCAGAGCGTCAACTTGCAATTGGAGTTTGGACACAAGATTTAATGATGCGCACAAAACCACTTTTGCTCATGGAACCATGATGGTTCACACTTGATAGGTACGCCTTCATCTCGTTAAAGGTGGTATGGGACACTGCTGGCTGAGGGGACGTGCACAAGGGGTACATGCAAGTGGTGGGTATGAAAGCAAGGTATGTTTTTTGTTTTGCATCCGTGCTCGGGCTTTGTGTTGAGGCGATGCTTGTGTGCAATAATTTTTGGCGATGATAATGACAAAAGTTGAGGAAGTTGCCACTCTAAGGCTATGGTAGACCATTGTCAAAGGCTGAAGTCTTGTAGCCCAAATAAGCATCAAAGTTTTGACTGACCATAATTTTTGTCAATGTAACATTTAATGTTATTATTAATTTTAATATTGATGAAATATTAAACGCCATCATTACTTTAACATTTAATGCTAGCATTTCTCTTAATATTAGCCTTAAATATTACTTAAACATTCCTATCAAATGATGGATATTGTGGAGACAAAAAAAAAATCATATTGTGAAGAGAGAAACAGTCATGTCATAGAGAGAAACAATCGAATTGTGAAAAAAGAAAAGTATTGATTAGAGAGAGAATCTGAGAAGAAAACATAGTTGTTTCCGATAGGCCATCTTAAAGCTCAACATGGTAGATGAGACGAGAGATATGGAGATGGTTAGGAATGGCAAAGCAATTCGAAGGAATGGTAGATGAGGGGCAATCAAACCTCATGGACAGCACGTTCCTAAAAGAAAATGAAATAGAATTATGAATCATCTCTTTTGAAAAAGGAATATGGTCTTCTCTTTGGAAGGGTTTACCAAGACATCATTATCCACATGAAGCTACCCCCTTCCTTGACTACACCCACCCACAAAAAAAAAGACTGCTTTTTAGTATTGCAAGCTGCCTTTCCTATCATCTACTCTCCTCTCGCGCTCCTTCATCTTCGAATTATCTTACTCTCTCTCCAAAAGTTTCACTTCTTTTCTACACTTTTTTCTCTCATCAATATCATGGCTTCTCATGGGGTATCTCCTTTTGATGCACCCATTCCCAATGAACATCAACACATGGAGGATACCTATTTGGCTTCTCTCGAACCTGAACACATGCACATGCAACATCCCAAAGTTTCTTCTTCTTTCAAATCGAACGGAGTTTCATCTCTCGTGGTGACTCTCCAAGCTCAAGTAAAAGAAATGCAACAATAATTAGCCGAGCTGTATACTCCCCATTTTGCATTTGTACCCGCAGCCATGAGGACGTTACCTCTTCAATTCCAACCCAATCCATTTTAAGGGAAGAAGAAGGAATGTGAAGAGACGAATATCAATTCATAGCTCGCCAAGTGGACGGCATATTTTGATTTGTATCAGTTTGATGATACCCAACACATCAAGCAGATACAAATCATGATATGGAGAAAACCATGCACTTGGTGAGCAAGTCTACACCCTAAGCTGATAACTTGGGCTGATTTTTAATCCATTTTTTGAAGACATTTCGGGACAGATTGAAAATTTCCGAAAATTATTTGAGCTTGATATGGGAAGAAAAGTTTGGATGTGTAGTCTCAAAAATTTAAAGATCTATTGCATAAAATGAAGGCCTTGAATGATCCTCAAGCACTGCTCTACGTGAGATACCTTTTTGGATTGCCGTCAAATTACTAGAATGAGGTGCTTCTCAATCCTCTTCATTTGATTGAGGACGTCTACAGGTATGCAAAAAAAAATTATAACACTTTGACTGCAAGCAAGGCCAACTAGTCGACCGGGGGTTCAAATCGAGCTACCTCAGTTTTTAAGTCAAAGAAATCAACTACCCCAGCAGTAACTCATCACCCGTCTTCAGAGTTGCATAGGAAAAAGGACGGTAAGCACAAGGTTACTCGCTTTGAGAATCGCTTGAAGGGCCGTTGTTTCGTCTACCATCAATGGACCACCTTCATGGTGATCGCTAGTGCCCGCAGAACAAAAAGGTGAAGTCAATTTCTTTGACTTCCATAAATACGCTTGGGACTCCAAGTACATCTTTTGAATGTTTATTTGAAGACGATTTTGTTAATACTAGCAATAGCAACAGTAGTCTCATTAATAAAACTATTTTTTGTTCACGTGACCTTTTAAAGGTCACTAGGGGTACAAATGGCCAAGAAATTATAATTTTATTTGATCCTAGTTCTACTCATAATTTTATTTCTCTCATTTGATACAAAGGTTATGGCTCCATACGGTATCCGCTAACCGAATGTATCATGTCCGATACGCGAACGGCCTTACAGTAGATTGTCAAGATTACATGGTACTGAACTTGGGTCTCTCAATCCAATAGTATAATTAAATCATGGATTTCCAACTTATTAGCCTTGACTATATCGATGTCATTCTTGGCATGCCATAGTTCTTTGAAAACTTGTATATTGATTTAAAAAATCATGTAATTTCTTTTAAGCTTAATAGTCATTTCTATGTAATCGAGGATTGTTTACCCTTTGAGATCACAAAAAATAATGTACATAAGATTTCAACAATGGAGCTTACTCAATGTTTTTCCAATTCAAATGTTTCAACTTATGTTTGTTTTATTGAAAAAGTTCAATTATAGATTCTTGATGTAATTCCATTACTTTTAACAATAATCTTAATATTAATTCAAATGTAATGGAGTATTTGGATTCAATATTGCATGAGTATAGTAACATCTTTCCGTCCAAGCTATCTAACAAAATTCTGCCATCTCGTAAAAACTTAGATCATAGGATTAAAACGTTGCCCGATAGCCATTCCATCTCTCAGAAACTTTATAGATTTACCGTGAAAGAGAATGATAAGATAGCTAGGCAAATTCAAGATTATTTAGCTAAGGGATTTATTGAGCCAAGTAAATCCCCATGGGGTGGATCTATCCTTCTCACTAAAAAGAAAGATGGTAAGATGTGCTTCTATGTCAATTATAAAGGTCTCAATAAGGTGACCATCAAGAACAAATATCTGCTGCCCAGAATGAATGACCTTACAAATCAACTTTGTGGTACACAGTATTTCACCAAAATTCATCTAAGGTCTACATACTATTTAGATAATGGATAGCTTCGAAACATGCCAAAATTGTGTTTCTAATGCAATAATGACATGATCAATTTTTAGTCCTACCTGTTGGATTGACCAATGCTCCGGCAACTTTCAAATTGATGATAAATAATTTATTTCGTCCAAATCTTAGAAAGTAGAAAGTAGTTATAGTAAGTCGTTGGAGAAACATGTCGAATACTTGCATATCATTTCATCTATCTTGAGAGCAATTGTTTGCCAAACTATTTATGTGCAAATCTTTTCACACAAAGCTATTATACCTTGTCATGTCATCTCAATTGATAGCATTCATCTTACCTAAAAAGGTACAAGTAGTACTCGATTGGTCTATTCCAAAAAACATAATGCAAGTTTTTTTTTTTAATAGATTTTACTAGATCTTTTCAAAATTAAATTAAGAACTATACTCATATTGCTGAATCCTTGACACATTTGCTTAAGGGTGTCCAAAACAAGAAAAAGCACATTAGTTCGCTAGTTGTTTAGACTAGTGAACTCGATCAATATTTTCAAACATTGAAATAGCTCATTACTACTGCACTAATGTTGCAAATTATTGATTTGAAAAAGCCTTTCGAGGTTCACACAAATCTTCTTGGTAATTTGGAAAGGACCGTAATATCTTAAAGATAATTTATAGCACTTTGCCGATACTCATTGAATTAGAGTCTTTTGGGACTTTAAGGTAAACCCACATGTCTGTTTGGAGCTCTCTACGAGTACAATGTTGGTTAGCATAAAACATAGCACGATCCTGGGCTGTTTGAATCCTTTTCCTCGCAATTGTCAACATTTCTTGCATATTGTGCAAATAGTCACCTCAAACTGTATATTCATCCCCATCAGCTATGTGGCAATAGGTGGTTTCGGCTCATAACCATACATAAGCATAAATCGGCTATAACCACTAGCTGAATTCTTAGCACTATTATAAGCAAACTTAATCTAAGAAAGATAAACACTCCCTGTCAAATTGTCTACAGGAGACTTATGCACAATGCATATTCTCCATAGCTTGATTCATTCGTTCGGTCTGCCAATCGATTTTTGGATGTTCCAAGGACAACAAGGACATAACAAAGCATTCTTCAAATAAAATTTTAGAAAAGACACATGAAGCCTTAAGAGTATTTATCGAATTCTTGGAAGTAGACTTTGCCTTTTTGTTCTAGGGACATTCGTGATCACCGTAAAAATGACATATTTGATAGCAGACGAAACTTGGCCCTTCAAGCGATCCTCACTGCGAGTGACCTTACGCTTGCCATATTTTCTCTTGTGCAACTTTAAAGTTGACTAAGGAGTTGTTGCAAGGGTAGATGACTTCTTCAACTTAAAGGTTGAGGCACCTTGATGGGAACCCCCAGTCAATTGGCTTCCCCTACTTGCAGCCAAAATATTATCAAAATTCTTTGCATGCCTGTAGACATCCCCAAGCAAGTGAAGCGGACTATCTAGTACCTTATTCTAGTAGTCTGGTGGCAATCCAAAAATGTATCGTACAGCACTTGAGGATCATCCACGGCCTTCATCTTATGCAATAAATCTTTAAATTCTTAAGAATATGCATCCAAGCTTTTCTTCCCCATATTAAGCTCAAATAATTTTCAATCTGATTGTCAGTCACGAAAGATTTCCGAAAAGTGGAGAGAATAAGCCCAAGTTGTTGACTTAGGGCATAAATCCACCCGCCGAGCATATGCCTTTCCCTATAAGATGATTTGTCTTTACTCAATGTGCTCAACATCATCGAACTGATACAAGTCAAAATACGCCATCCATTTGGCCAACCATGAGTCAATGTTCATCTCGTCACATTCTTCTTCTCCCTTTAAAGGGATCAAGTTGGAATTGAAGAGACAAGGTCCTCAAGGCTGCAGACATAAATGGAAAATCGGGAGTGCAAAGCTCGACTGATTGGCGCTACATCTCCTTCACTTAAGCTTAGAGAATTGCCACAATGGACGAATGTCCTTCAAACTTGAAAGAATAAGAATCTTTAGGATGCTGCCCATGCGTGTGTTCAAGTTCACATACGGGTATCCTCCATGTGTTGAGATTCAGTAGAAATGGGTGCATCAAAGGGAGATACACCAAGAGAAGGCATGGTATTACCAAAGGGAGAGGTTTTGAGAGAGATTGAGAGAAGAGTTAATTTAGAGTTCAAGGAGTGTGAGAGATAATAGCAGAAGAAGCAAAAACATTCTACATTTAATGCAAAACTAGAGTCCTTTTTTGGAGGGGTTGGGTCGGTGGGTTAAGGAAAGGGGGTAGCTTTGGTCGCTTCAGTCAAGTAGTAAAATTAGTACAAAAGCCCAACATAATAAAGCTTGATAATGTTCAAACTCTGTTTCTTTCTTCGTTCTTTTCAAAAGAAGAAAAAAAAACGTGGGCTAGTGGGAGTTTGACCATGCAGGTCAACAAAACCGACTAGCATCTACAACTATCTCTAGGGGGGTGTCGACCCCTCAGCACATGTTGACTTCCTTCTCACACATGGCATATTCCACCTCCCCCTTTTGAAGGGCCGAAAATGGTCATCCACTTACCTGCTGACACTCGTCATGGCACAAACATACGAACTGCCGTCCATCTCTGCTACAATTGACCCACAGCACCCCTTCTACGATTGTTCCCACATAATTATCTGGAACGGGGAACGGAAACAAAAACAGGACCCCTTGGAATGGGGGGAACACCTAAGGTCACAGAACGGGGACAAGGAAAACAACACATGTATTAAGTATCCCAATTATGCCTTGCATGACCCAAATTGCCACAAATTGCCCCAGTTGGCCCTTAATGCTACAAATTGCCCAAATTGCCTTAAATGTCCCAAAATTGCCCCAATACCCCTCAATACTCCAAATTGATCCAAAGGCCCCAAAATTGACTCGATTACCCCCATAACTCCAAACTTCCCTAAATTTCCCCAAATACCCCAATTTCCCTTGAAACAAGACAACACAAATGGGTGATTACCTTGGAATTGAAAATAGAGAAGGCTGAAATTTGATTGTGATTTGCAAGATTGATAATGTATCAAATGCGAACTCTGCATGGACTCATGATTGACTTGTGGCTTGTTTTGATACTTTGAATCTTTAGCCCAGAGATGAGAGAGAGAGAGAGAGAGAGAGAGAGAGAGAGTGAGTGAGTGATTAGGTGCATATTAGGCAATGAAGATGGATGACCAAGTGGCAAGAGTGTGATACAAGCAAGAAGAAAAAATAGGAAAAACAGCATTTTTTGTCAACGGGATTGGAATGGCCGTTCCAAATAGGGAATAGCAAGGGGAACACCAAGGCATGGCAAGGAATGGTAAGAAACGGGCCAGGGAACGGCAAGGAATGTTCCCTAGCCATTTCATCTCCTCTACGGGTTTGGAACATGTTAGGCCATTCCTATGGACCGGAATGGCTGTTCCCTTTTTCTATGGTTCCCCAACAACACACACGACTGCCTATCTCTCTCTTTCTCACTATTGTTTATCACGACAACACTCTGTCTCTTAACAAACATCGTCTGACTTCTTTCAATTGCCTCTCTCTCTCTTCCTCACTATTGTTCGTCACCACAGTAGTCCATTGTCTCTTCACAAACATTGTCCTTCTCTATCCACAAGTTTCAATGAGTCTTTCTCTCTCTCCAACACCCAAAGCCCAGATTGACGATAATACTAACATTAGCATTGATGAAAAGTAAAGCTAACATTCACATTGATGAATACGTTAACATTAAAATTAATGGTAGTATTAACATAAACAATAAATGTACAAACAACACTAACATTTAATATTACACTAGCATTAAATCAAAGGTAGCATTAATGTTGAATTTTAATTTACTATCAATGAAAATTTTATGTTCTTGATTTGGGCTACAAGGTTTCCTCCAATGATAATCTACCATAGCCTAGGAGTGGCAACTCCTTGGACTCCAACCGTTGGAACAATCGAAAAAACTAATATGCACTAGCATCATCCCAACACAAAACCCGAGTATGGGTACGAAACATACATTGCTCTTGTATCCACCACCCGCAAGCATACGAGAGCCCTCGTACACGCCTCTCCCACCAATATTGTCCCATACTACCCTTAACGAGATAAAGGTGTACATGTCAAGCATGAATCATCACGGTATCGTGAGCAAAAGTGGTTTTATGCATGTCATCGGATCTCGTGCCCAATTGCAAGTTGAAGCTCTAATACCGAGGAGACCCCCCCTTGGATCCAACCTACACACGAGACGCAATAAAACTCAACATAAAAGGGACTAGACATCAGACTCACCTCCCAATCATAGAGTTGAATGGGCTCACCCTTAAGCCTGGAAGCTAGCAACACTCCGGGCCATGACCACATTCCAAGGTTGGTGTCCCATACCACCAACCCACACCATCCTAGTGTACGGATGCACTAGCCAATAGGCCAAAAGTCCAAGAGTGGTGATCACATAGTGAATGTATACAATACGACCTTGAGTCCTATTTATATGGCTCGGCTGCCCTACCCCCAAGGTGCCCTTAGTACCTTTGCACTAAGTCACCTCATGACCACTATGACTAGTGTTACTAGCACCCATCCAAATGTCCAAGGACATAACACTGAGGATATTGCTAAGGACAACAATCATTCATAAGGAGGGAAGTGTTATGCCCCTAGATATTCAGATGGGCGCTAATAGCATCATCGGATATTTGTCCAAGATTTATCAATCCAATCAGTACGTACTAGTATTGGAAGGTACAAATTGGATGCCATTAGACATGACAACCATGAGAAGAGCTTTAGCGAGGAGATCTATGAAGTGGTCTTTCTTCTTACAATACTTCATGGTGATCCTAGCATCCAAGATCTTCTCATAGATGATATGGTACTAAATCCCTGGGTGCTTTGTCCATGCATGGAATACCAAGTTTCGGGCAATAGCTATACAACTCTCATTGTCAACACAAAAGAGAGGTAGCATGGCTCTAAGTACAATTAAGCTCTTCCAACAATCTTCAATGCCACACAATCTCACATGTGGTAGATGATGCCACTCGATACTTGGCCTCCATAGAAGATAAGGCTATCATTAGTTGCTTCTTGCTATTCCAAGATATAGCACTTGCATCCAAAAAAAAAAAAAAAGTAAAAGCTAGTTGTCGATCTCCACAAATGAACATCACTAGTCCAATCGAGTTTGTCCATCCACGTAATACCAATATAGTGTCCCTTTTACCTATTGGATAGAAAATGCCAAGATTCGAAGTTCCCTTGAGGAATCAAAGAATCCTCAAAGCAGCCTACCAATAAGTTTTCTTGGGCTCACTCATAAACCCTACAACCAAAGCATCTGGAAAACAAAGGTCGATCCAAGTGTTGAATAGCCAAATCAAGGATCCAATCAGCCACCAGTAGTTGGGAGCACCAACAATCTGTGAATTTGGCTGAAGTCTTCCAATTAGTTTGCATAGGAGTAGAGATGGGATGACATGTGGTCATCTGAAAGGTGGTAGAGAGCTTCTACACATACTGATGTTGGGGGAGAAAAATCCCCCTCTCAATCTACTATATCTCATGACCTAACAAGAAATGCAAAAGGCCAATGTCGGTATCTCAAACTTCTCCTTTAAGGCATGCTTTGTTTGCTTAACCATCTCTGTATAGTCACCTATAAGTATGAGGTCGTCCACAAATAGCATAAACACTCTGACCATACCGGCTTAGGTGTGGACATGCAAATTTGGATCAAAGTTAGACCTCTGATACCCCAATCCCTCCCAAGGAAAGGCATATATCTTATCATTCCAGGCGAAAGAGCCTATTTAAGGCCATAGAGGACGTTCTTCAATCTATACACCTTACCATTTAAAGTAGACAACCCAAGTGGCTGCTCCACATAGATATCCTTCTTTAAGCCCCTATGCAAGAATGCCGACTTCACATCCAGTTGGAAAACTAGCCATCTCCTATAGCTAACTATGGCAAGTACAATACGAATAGTGGCCATCTGCATGGTAGGAGCAAACATATCATCAAAGTCAACACTTTGCTTTTGTGTGAATCATTTGCCATGAAGAGGGCCTACTCCTTGTCCAACATGCCATCAGTAAGATATTCGGTCTTGAAGACTCACAGCACTCCTATCACCTTGTAATGAAAGACCTAAGCGCTAACACCCAATTCTGCTCTTGATGACTTGGAAATGTGTGCAAAAATAGAAACAAATGTGCTCGTCATGAAAACATTTTTTGTAAAATGGCATTTCATTTTTGTATTTTTTGTTGAAAATCACATATTAAGCAATGTATAATTCTGGGTCCAAAGGTTCACATTAAAAAATGTTGAATTTAAAAAAAAAGGCCAACACCTTTTATCCCATTCTATAAATTGAGAGGTCTTTAGACTTAAGTCCATGTATGCCATTCAATTTTTATAATTCAAGAAATGAAAAGGAGGAAGTTTGTGTCATGGGATTTGAGAGGGGGGTTGTTGAGTTGGTTACAACCTCTTTCTTCCTTGGTCTTCTCCTCTCACAACTCATTTCCCTTTATGTCACTTTGGCAAAACTCTTGCTTCTTGTTCTTGTTTCTTTCTCTCGTATGTCCCATTGCAAGATCTAATGGAAAGTGAGGAACAGGAAGAGAGTAAAGATGGTGATAATGATAGATCTCCCGTATGCCTGATTCTTGTGTGTGTGAGCATGGCTTTTTGGTGAGAGGACGGGTGTTTCTTGCAGGTTTTAGAGTGCACGGACATCGTAGATGCCACCATGAGGCCTGCTCTCTTAGTAGATTTGATGTTGTTCTTAGGCTCTTTATTTTCGGCAATCTTGCCATGGGGGTCAACTCATGGATGCTCTTAAAGATTGCAAGAAACCATGGTCAAGAAAAAATTAATCATTTTGAGCTATGAAAGGCTAGATATTGCAGAACTTCAAAGATTTTTTGGTTATTTGAAGAGCAACAACACAGAAACTTAAGATTGAAGGTTGGTTTGAAAGAAAAGATCTAAGGAGTGTTGAGATATCGAGCTCCACTCGTGATATGCCAGGGTGACCGTTGTGTATTTATATTACCGACTTATTAGCTGCAGATGCGGTTGGTACACCACCCATGAATAATAGCTAGATGACAGCTATCCATATCTACTCTAGTTCGTGGCTCAGTTAGTATGCAACCTTAGTTAGTTGAGTTTGGTTTGAGACCCATATATAGGGTTCTTCTATTTCTCTATACTAGAGTTCTTTTGGTTTACACAACTAAGAAGAGGAAAACCGTTTTCAGCCTCCACCTTTGTGTGTATTCCCCCATTGTGTAAGTGAGAAAGCTACAAGTGAGACTCCTTCCTTCTCTCCCACAATCTTGACATGGTATCAGAGCTTGGTTCATGGTAAGGAGCTCAAGAAAGCAAACCAAGTTCGCGGCGTTCTGGTAAGAGCATCAGTGTTGCTTTTATTTTTCGAGTTTGGGAGCAAGTCTCTGCAGGTAGCACAGCCGGAAAGTGCAAGAGTGCATTGTCTCAGATTGAGACGCCCTTCGCAGTGTAGCAAGAGGGCAGTATATACTGTGGGAAAAGGGCTTTAGCCCTTGGTTACCCTATTTTTTTGATTCGAGGCCATTTCGGGGCCTGTTTTGGAGGCGGAAGCTTTCCGCACGCACTCAAGAAAAGGCCCTGTTTTTTACTGTGCGACCACTGTTCTACAGGTCGGTGAAAAGTTACCATAGAAATTGCATCGTATGCCTGTGTGCAGAGACATTGGGAGTTACAGAATCATCCTTGTTGCCTGTTGATGCAAAATCGTCACTAGAAAGTGACTGTGTGGTCAAATATCACTTTCGTCAGTCTTGCAGATTTGCCCTTGTGAGGCTGAAGCTGTGTTTTTTGCAGTGACAGAATTTTTTGCAGTGTTCTGTAATGGCATCTGATTCTCTTTCACAGATTGTCACTGAAAAGCTTGATAAGAACAACTTTCAAGCATGGAAGTTTAAAATGACGAATTTCCTTATGGGAAAAGGATATTGGGAATTCGTTGCAGGAAACGAAGAAGAACCAGTTCTTCCTGATGTTCCCAATCAACAACAAATGCAGGCATTTAAAGGATGGCATGAGAGAGCCAGAAAAGTTATATACTGGCTCTCTATCAATATTTCAGACTCTATGATTGTGCATATTCAGGATGCAAGTACGCCAAAGAAGGCATGGGATACTTTGTCAAAAGTGTATAGCACAAATACGCAAGCCAAGAAAATGCAGCTCAAGCAAGAGTTGCACAATGTGCAAAGAGAAAGTATGAGCATCAATGACTACCACATAAAGGTGAAGAAGATTGCAGATGCACTTACTTCCATTGGGTCGCCAGTGGAAGATGATGATTTAGTTTCTGTAACCTTGAATGGTCTAGGAAAGGATTATGCACAGTTCTGAACATCAATTTCCGTCCGTGAAAGATTTCTTGATTTTGAGGAGTTGATTGCTCTTTTAATTTCTGAGGAGCAGAGAAATGGTGGTGCATCTTCTTCAGGAGGAACTTCAAAAGAAGCTGTCTTCTACTCAAATGCTGGAAGAGGTAGAGGTAGAGATAGAGAAGGCCGATCTGGAGGCCGTGGTAGAAATCAGAATATGCAGCAAATTCAAGAAAACCAGTCCTATGGAGGAGGACGTGGTAACTCTAGAGGCAGGGGAAGCCAAAGAGGTTGTGGTAGATGGCAAAGAGGCCAAAATGGAAACAGCAATGTTGAATGCTACTACTGTGGTAAAATGGGTCATATGGCTAAAGACTGCTATAAAAAGCAGAATGACATTATGAATGGAAATTTGCAACAAGGGAATTATGCATCTTTTAGTAGATAGGGTGATGACAGAAATAAGCATTTGTTTATAGTGCAGCACATGACCAATTCTGTGACAAGTGCAGAAGAAAGCAACGATGTATGGTATGTTGACTCAGGTGCATCAAACCACATAACAGGTCATGCAGAATGGATGCAGGATGCAAGGAAAATGGAAAAACCAGGATTTGTGGAGACTGGTGATGATACTGCACATCCTATTGTGCAGATTGGAAAATTTCCTTTGTCTATGCAGGATAGGAAAAAGAAATACCTGTCGGATGTATTTCATGTCCCGAATATCACCAAGAACCTGGTTTCTATTGGTCAAATGGTTGAGCAGGGCTTGCAGGTCAGATTTAATTCTTATGGATGCTTTGTTGAGGATATGAAAAATAAAGGTCGCTTGATAGTAAAAGAAAATAAGAAGGGCAGAATATTTACGTTGGATGCAAACGTGCCTAAATTGAGTGCAGCAATGTTTACACATGGGACCGGTGTAGTTGCAGATATTGATATCTGGCATAAATGCATTGGTCATATTAATGTACAACGACTTAAATCAATGCAAGCCCAAAATATCGTCGCAGGATTGCCTAAATTCAAGGTTGCAGAAATGCATAAGGTATGTGAAGCCTGTCAATTTGGAAAACAAGCAAGAAAACCATTTCCTAGACATGTTCAAGAGAGTAAAAAGCCATTGGAATTAATCCACTCTGATGTGTGGACTACTAAAGCTGCATCTATTGGAGGCTGTCATTATTTTGTCACTTTTATTGATGACTATAACAAAAAAGTTTGGATGTATTTTATAAAAAAGAAAAGTGAAGTGTTTGGGCATTTCAAAACTCTTAAAGCTATGGTTGAAAAAGAAACAGGCCTGCAAACAAAATGCCTAAGGTCAAATGGAGGGGGAGAGTACCTCTCAAATGAGTTTGCAAGGTTCGTGCAGGAGCATGGCATAAAGCAGCAATATTCATGCAATCATACTCCACAACAAAATGAAATTGCAGAAAGGAAAAACAGGCATATTGGAGAGGTATCTCGTACCATGCTCAACGAAAAAAACTTGCCAGATTTTTACTGGGCTGAAGCAGTTGCTACAACAATCTATATAATGAACAGGACTCCCACTGCAGCAATACATGGGATGACTCCAGAGAAGAGATATACTAGTAGGAAACCAGATATTTCTCATTTGAAGATTTTTTGTTGCATTGCCTATGTTCATGTGCCAGATGAGTTGAGATCCAAGTTGGATCCAAAAGCTGAGAAGTGCATCTTTATTGGTTACTCTCTGCAGCAGAAAAGGTATAGATGCTATAACCCTTCTACTCGTAAGTTTACAGTGAGCAAAGATGTTGGTTTTGATGAGATGAGTAGCTGGTATAAACCAGTAAATGTGATTGATGATGTAGATGCACAAAATGGTAATGCTGCACAAAATTCACAGAAGCAGTCACAAAATATTATTGGACCTGGAGTGTCCTCTAGTAGTGGTTCACATTCTTCGCCATGGAAAGGCAGATTGAGATAAGGAGAATCTTCTCAAAACAATACAGATAGTGGTATGCAGGTTTCACGAAAAGGAAAAGAGAAGGTAGATCAGCCCATGTTTGATGTGAATGCAGGTCACTGTTATGTGGATGGTGAATCCAGTGGCTTAGACAGAGCATTGATTATGAGTTGGGTATTCCTTCTATTGTTACACCTGGAGTAAGGAAGACCAGGGATGTTTTGAGAGCACCTGGGAGTGAACCTACTTTGCGCAGGTCTACCAGAGCTAGGTATCCTGTGGATAGGCTAAAACATGATGGATTTACAACCATTCACTATGCCTATATGGTCAAAGTGATACAAGAACCAGAACCCACTTCTTTTGAGCAAGCCATGGGAAAAGAAAAATGGGAGAAAGCCATGGATAAAGAAATGGATGCCTTGAAAGCAAATGCTACATGGGAATTGGTACCATTGCCTAAAGATAAGAATGCAATTGGTTGTAAGTGGATTTATAAGGTGAAGCACAATGCAGATGGTTCTGTGATAGATACAAGGCAAGATTAGTAGTCAAGGGGTATGCACAAACATATGGCATTGATTATGAAAAAACATTCAGTCCGGTTGCAAGGATGGCAACCGTAAGAGCAGTCGTTGCTATGGTTGCATCAAAGGAATGGTCTTTACATCAGATGGATGTAAAGAATGCATTCTTGCATGGTGATTTGCAAGAAGAGGTCTATATGGAGCAGCCACCAGGTTATGTGCATATTGTTCATCCTGAGTTTGTTTGCAGGTTGAAGAAAGCCTTGTATGGCTTGAAGCAAGCACCTAAAGCATGGTCTGACAAGATAGGACAGTATCTTGTCACTATTGGCTTTCAGATTTCCAAGGCAGATTTCTCACTTTATGTGAGAAAAACAAAGAAATGTATTATGCTACTTGTCATTTATGTTGATGATTTGATTATAACAGGTAATAGTGATGAAGATATCCTTCATGTGAAAATGCTATTGAAGCAGAAGTTTAAGATGAAGGATTTGGGAGAGCTGCGTTATTTCTTGGACATTAAGGTGATTAGATCACCAAGTGGGATACGGCTCTTGCAAAGGCAGTATGGATTGAACATGCTGTCCAAATATGGGATGACAGGCTGTAAGCCTATTTCAGTTCCTTTGGAGCAGAATGTGAAGCTGAGCGCAAATGCAGGTGAGCTTCTCGAAGACCCTACTATGTACAGACGCATAGTAGAAAGTTTGATTTATATGACTATTACCAGGCCAGATTTGAGCTATGTTGTTGGATTGGTAAGTCAGTTTATACAGGATCCAAGGAAACCGCATTTGGATGCGGCTAGACGCATACTCAAGTATGTGAAGTCCATATTGCAGTATGGACTATTGTATGAGGCTGGGATTCAGATACAGTTGCATGGATACACTGATGCTGATTGGGCTAGTAGTATTTCTGATAGATGATCTACCAGTGGATATGTGTTCTCTTTTGGGAGTGTTGCAGTCACTTGGAGCAGCAAGAAACAGCCTACAGTTGCCTTCTCGAGCAGAGGTTGAGTACAGGGGTGCAACAATGGCTGCATGTGAGGTAGCTTGGTTGCATAAGCTACTTTATGATATGCATCAGCCTACAGATGGGCCAGTTGTCATTTATTGTGACAACATGAGCAGTATACACTTGGCAAATAACCCAGTCTATCATCCTAGAACAAAGCACATTGAGGTGCATTATCACTATGTGCAGAAGAGGGTTCTATTAGGTCTTATTGATCTAGTTTATGTCAGCACAGAGGATCAGGTAGCTAACATATTCACGAAGGCATTGGGCGCAAAGAAGCTGCGCAAGTTCAGAGACCTGCTTAGTGTGCAGGAATTGGGATTGAGCTCGAGGGGGAGTGTTGAGATATCGAGCTCCACTCGTGATATGCCAGGGTGACCGTTGTGCATTTATGTCACCGACTTATTAGCTGCAGATGCGGTTGGTACACCGGCCCATGAATAATAGCTAGATGACAGCTATCCTTATCTACTCTAGTTCGTGGCTCAGTTAGTATGCAACCTTAGTTAGTTGAGTTTGGTTTGAGACCCATATATAGGGTTTTTCTATTTCTCTGTACTATAGTTCTTTTGGCTTTTACAACTAAGAAGAGGAAAACTATTTTCAGCCTCCACCTTTGTGTGTATTCTCCCATTGTGTAAGTGAGAAAGCTACAAGTGAGACTCCTTCCTTCTCTCCCACAATCTTGACAAGGAGAGGTATCAAGAGACACATTAATGTTTGGAGAAGGAAGATAATGATCATAAAAAGCTTAACAAGAGCACTATCCTCAATAGTCAACATTGTTTCAAGCCATTGCATTTATGCCGCTTGATGGTATGAGTGAAAGAAATGATGAAAGAGGGAGCTTTCTAATCTTCGAAAGCAATCGATCATATCTACTTACTAACCTAGAGGAGCAACATGGCACCAACAATCCTCGCCAATATCAGTGCTGGAATAGGGTTGTCAACAATCAAATCAAATCAATTGAGTAATACCCCTCATCTTGACTAGGGTTGTATTGGCTCACCAATAGCACCTCACTAGTTGTCTACTTCTCCCTTTATACCTAGCATATTTGCCTTCACCTCCAACACCATTTTCCCAAGCATCATAGAATTCCATTCATCTCCTTAACCCTTCATCCACATGGCTTGCAAGTAGAATTCCATCTATCTTATCCTCTCTTTACCACTCTATCTATCTTATCCTCAACACCATTTCTTTCCTATGTTGAGGGTGATGTCTTTTTGTTCAAGATGATTAAAAGCCCTCTCTTTTGTGTGTCATGAGTCATTTTTGGGTGGTGTGCTCATAACCAAGGCAGCTGTGAATTTCTCTTTTGTGTGTGTTCGCTTTTTCCCTTCCAATAGGAATTCAGGAGACCAAAGAAGAAAGATGAAGATCAAGCCTTTTCATGAGCTTATCGTGGTTCCTCTTCAAGTCGGTTCGCAAGGAATGATGACCCAAAAATGTGTGCAAAAATAGGTACAAAAATGTGCTCACCATGGAAACATCTCATGTAAAATAACATTTTACTTTTGTATCCTTTGTTGGAAATCACATATTAAGCAATGTATAATTGTGGGTCCACAGGTTCACCTTCAAAAATGTTGAAGGAAAGAGAAAAGATCAACACCCTTTGTCCCATTCTATAAATTGAGAGGTCTTTAGATCTTAGTCCATGTACGCAATTTGATTTTCATAATTCAAGAAAGGAAAAGGAGGAAGTTTGTGTCATGGGATTTGAGGAGATGGGTTGTTGAGTTGGTTACAGGCTCTCTCTTCCTTTATCTTCTCCTCTCCTGGATCATTTCCCTCTCTTCCACTTTGGCATAACTCTTGCTACTTGTTCTTGTTTCTTTCCCTCGTGTCCTATTGCAAGATCTAATGGAGAGTAAGGAAGAGGAAGAGAGCGAGGATGGTAATAATGATAGATCTCCTATTTGCATGATTCTTGTGTGTGTTAGCATGGCTTCTTGGTGAGAAAAAGGGTGTTTCTTGCATATTTTTTTGTGCATGGGTATTGTAGATATCATCATGAGGCCTCCTCTCTTGGTAGATTCGAGGCTATTCTTGGGCTATTCAGCTCTATAGGCTCCAAACCTTGTTTCATGGCCTTTCACCTATGTTCATACTTCAATGTCTCTCCAGCTGATGTGGGGATGGCACAAGTCATCAACCCGTAACAAATGTGTAGAAACTTTCATATATGTCACTTATTACGACAAGAATGTTGTAGTCCATCCTACAGTTCTACTCCTCAAGAATACCTTCAATGCCTGTATCACAAAGGATCTGGCAAGCCCATCAAGGAGGAGACTGAATCCCCCCATTTCTCAATCTCTTACAAAGTCTCTAGATCAGCCACGTGCTAAGAATATGATAGCTTGAAAGCCTAGGCCAATTGAGTAAGAGAACAAAACTTTTCGTACCATGCCCGTTGTGCCTACTTCAGCCCATACAAGGCTTTCCGCAAATGGCAAACTTTCTTTTCCATACCCTCCGTTACAAACCCTAGCTAGCTAAAATAAACTTCCTCATTCAAGTCACCATGCTAGAAAGTAATCTTACTGTCAAGCTAATGTACATTCCAACCATGATGTGCAGCCAAAGCAATGATTGTGCGGATGGTCGTCATACATGACATGGATACAAAGGTCTCTTTGTAATCAATGCTCTATCTTTGAGTATAACCCTTTTGAATGCTACCATCTACATGATGTTTAAGCTTAAAAGACGCACTTAGTGCCAATGGGATGCTTGTGAGATTAAGACAGGATTGAAGCTCAGCACAGAATGCAATAGACAGTGTGAGAGTGAAGCACGACACCCAATGCAATAGATTGAAAGAGTATAAACTGAAAGTACAAGGTACAACCCTTAAACCTTAGTGTTGTAGGGGGTGTTCACACTCGAACACGATAAGTGCCCGTAAGTGTGTAACATAAGCACATACAAAATAAGACCATAAGTTTGGGGGGGAAACCTCTTCTACCAAGAGTAAAAAGTGTCCCAGCGTCCTATTGATCACCGACACTCCTACGTGAGCACCTAGCGTAAGTGAGGCGTAAGTGAAATACCCAACAAACCCCCCTGGAGTGAAGAGTGATCAAGAATACAAGAATCATCCGCCACCAAAGGAGATCAAATTTAAAGCATTGCGAAATGCTTCAATTTTGTCACAAGGAAGAGCTTTGGTGAAGTTGTCTGCCACATTACTTGTGGTAGGACAATAGACAAGGCTGATATCATCTGCATGTAGCCTCTCTCTAACAAAGTGATAATGTATCTCAATGTCTTTCGTGCATGCATGAAACACTAGGCTCCGTGCCACTGCAATGGCACTCTGACTGTCATGAACAAAGGAGTAGACTCTGTAACAGATACATCCAGATCAGCTAGCAAGCGTCTAATCCATACACATTCAACTATGGTAGCGAAAGGTGCCTTGTATTCAGCTTCACATGACAATGTGGCAACAATGGATTGTTTCTTGCTAAGCCAAGATATGCAAGATGAGCCAAGAAAAAAACGATTGCCACTAGTGGAGTGGCATGAATCATAATCACCAACCCAATCAGAATCACTGTAAGCATGTAACTGCAGTGGTCCCCCCTTGGCATAAAGCAATCCAAGAGATCTAGTACCCTGCAAGTAACAGAAGACACGCTTAACAGCTTGCCAATGTGACATGCGTGGCTGATGCATATATCTGCTTAGGGCTGAAACTGCAAACTGTATGTCCGGCCTAATGTTGCATAGGTAAATAAGATATCCAATTGCTGGAGCATATGTGTGTATATTAAAAAAATCAGTCATCATGTAATGATAGCTTTAGTCTAAGTTCCATTGGTGTACAGACTGGCTTGCAATCTTGTAAGCCAAACTTCTCAAGAAGTTTACCAATGTATCTTGACTGTGATAAACCGATACCTCTAGCATCATGTATGAACTGAATGCCCAAGTAATTATGCAAAGACCCTAAGTCTGACAAGTCAAAAGCTTGCTGCAAATTTTGTTTGAATGCTGAATCTGATCAGCATGTATCCCTGTAAGCAAGAGATCATCAACATATAGACAAATGATCAGCATGGATCCCCCCTCTTTACATACGTAAAGGGAAGACTCAGATGAGCTGTTTATGAACCCTTGGCTAAGCAAGAAAGCATCTATCTTTGCATACCAAGCTCTAGGAGCTTGTTTCAAACCATATAAAGCTTTTTTTAGCTTGCAAACCAAGTGTTCCGATCCCTCAACTGCAAAACCAATGGGCTACTGTACATATACTTCCTCATGAAGTTCCCCATGTAAAAATGCAGTTTTAATATCCAACCGATGCACAGTCCATCCATAATGGTCTCTCCAAAAGAGGCAATCCATCTAGCATCTGTGTACGTTGTAAGAGCATCAAGCTACCAAAGTTCACATGCCCCATCCGAGCATGCGATAACTTTACCTATATCATAGCGAGTAGATGCCGTGTACACTGACTGATCAACTGAAAGAGCATCCAACTCATATAACCCATGACATAAAGTGCCCATCAAGACCAAAGTCATGTGTTCTTTGTTTCTTACCATGCATCTATCATTATCAAATGTGACCTGCAATCCACAACGTGCCAAAGAAGGAATAGAGAGTAGATTCTTCTTTATGCCTGGCACAAACAAAGCATCCTGTAGACGGAGAATAGAGCCATCAATGGCTGTGAGTACAATCTCCCCAATACCTCTAACACGGTATGATGCATTGTTGGCACATTGTACAGACTTGCCAACTGGAGCTGCGCCAACAAAAGCAAATAAATCTATGCGAGATGTAATAAGCCTAGAAGCACCACTATCAAAAAACCAAGTGCCTACATCCTCAATAGAGCTAAATGCTCGATCAGCCCAAGAAATGTCATAATTACATGTGTAAAAGCAATAGTCCCTGTCTGCAACAAAGGGCGTGGACTCAGTAGCAATGGAAGGAGCATCAGAAACACACATTCATGACTCCTTCTCCTTGGCAATGCGCTTTCTGCACTCAGTGATGTAGTGGCCTGACTTCTTGCAATAATGGCATTTGCCATTTTTGGCTTGCGTGTCCCCTTGTTTTTTACTTCCCTGTGAGGTGCTGGAAGTCCCAGAGCTCTACAGAGTATTCTTTACTTGGCTGCCTTTGCCCTTCTGTCTAGCCATAAAAGCCTGCTCAGAGGCTATGGTATCCACACCACTATTTCTTCTTGTTTACTCCTCTTCTAGAAGCAAACTGACTAGCTGAAGAAAAGTGATTGGCTGTGTGGCAATCCTCATGGTGAGGTTTAAGGCCGTATTAAAAGCCAAGTATGAAAGAGGTAATGAGTTCAATGTAGTGGATATCACCTATGCATTTAAATAGTACTCATCAACATTCATAAGTTGCTCATGCAAGTCTTGAATTTTATTCAAGTGATCTTGAATAGAATCACCCTCATCCATTTTCAATGTCTCAAGCTCTTTCTTTGGGCAGCATGTTTGTTGTCCCATGAGATATCCAACAGCCATTTAGGCATTGTCTTTGCTTCCCAAATAGCAGCCCTCTTTGCGGTCATTGCATCATCATGACCTGTTGCCTCAATGGAGGAAAAATCTGGTTGAAAATCAGTATGGGGAGGTTGCTGAATTTGCTGTGATGGTGCAGGAGATTGAGCAAGTGCATGCTCAACAATCTCTAGCAATGATGTGAATAATGACATAAGCGAATAAAACACATCTTTGGGGCCAACAATTGGCTGATTTTTGCAATCACACGAAGGCATTTCTGAATTTTCAGCAAAGACAACATCTATGCTGACAAACACTTTGCCTGTAACCAATTGATACAACCGATAGCCGTTGCTCTCAATATCGTACCCCAAAAAAATGCATTTAATCGCTTTGTCCTACAAGTTGTGTCTCTTTTGAGATAGAATATTGTTGAGAACCCTTCCCCAAAATTCATTTTTGTCCCTACTTTTTTAGGGTTTCACTTAGAGGACAACCCGGGTTGGGCGCCAACAATCTGGTGCCACCCTAGATCGCTAGTACCCTCATACTAGTGCCCCTCTAGACAAGCTTTTGCCTATTTATAGGCCACCTAACTCAGTCCTTAGTAGGTCTCTCCCACACTCCATTAGTCATCAAACACTCTCTCTCTCCCATCATCTCTCTCTCTCATCTCCTTTCACCATCGCCATCTCCTGCTCTGCCATGCACCAACCTCCACCATCATCTGGGTAGCATTTTGGTGGCAACCTCCCTCCTCCTTACCTGGTGCTTCTCTTCCATCATGGCCGACAACTCGTGTGCTCCTACACCTTGTGTTTGGAGTCCACACCCTTCTAGCGCCAACTTCCACCTGCCTAGCATCATCTTCCATCCTTCGGGTGTCACTCTTCCACCTACATTTGGCTGCCTAGAAGTATCCTCATCAATTGGCATCATCCTCTTCATCTTGGTATCAAATTTGCAACCTTTATACGCTACATTTGCCAATCACGAGGATCCACCCATTTGTGTTTGCTACTTTTGGGATCTCCACTTCAGCTGGCGACCTTCTCCACCAAGCATCAGCATCAAAGATTGTTGACACTTGCGTTTTCAGCTTCTCGCTCATCCTTACCACATCTAGTTGCTGGCGTCAACTCATCAAGCTTGCATTTGCAAACTCCCAGGCTTCTTCGGCTGTCTCCCTACTCTAAGCACCAATCTTCATCCCTAAGTTGCAAGATTCAAAGGCTCTTTTTTTTTTAAGTCTCCCTGCTCCATGCGACATCTCATCATCCTTGTGTTTGCAAACTTAGAGGCTTCTTTGGCAATCTCCCTGCTCCATGGCATCTTTCGTGCTATGGCACCCTTGTATCAAATTCACTTTATTTCAGTCCTCCATCATCTTGTTGATTTGAATGTCTCTTCTCTTCTCAATGTTTGGCTTACACTCGCTATGTTTCTCCCCGCAAACCCTACTGTCTCTCTAGTAGCTCGGTTATTTCTTGACATGGTATCAAAGCCAAAGGCACTCAGTGAGCCGTGAAGATCCTCCGTATCAAAGAAGGCAAAGACAAGTCGCAAGTTCAGTATCAACATCTAATAATTACTCTACTTCCGCTACATCACTAGGAGATATCATTTTTCTCCCTACCACCCTCCCTTTTACAAGTTGCCACTTCGGAACCATGGCATCTTCACTGACAAATGGCTTGTCTATTGGTTGCTTCTATTGCGGCAAGGACGGTCCCACCCTCGCAAATTGTTGCTCCCTACTCCACTGGAGTATATACATCTTCCATCATGCACTCCTTGTGCTACCTCTCCTTTTTGAGCCACAGAGATTGTTCTACATCGGCTCTCAGCTTACTATGCTCAAGGCAATAAGACACATCCGACGCACACTGAGTCCTTAGGAATGAGCACGAGGAGGCTCTAAGACCTCACAAGGCAATCAATTCTCCTAGAGCACACCACACTGCGCACAGGTTTCCCCCACCCATTTTCGGATTCCAATGGTTACCACGGCCCACATCTCCTCCACAATCCACTCCCTTGAGAGCATGCGACTACTCCCCACCCTTGGCTCACCCTGAGCCTTCTATCCCACCCTCTTCTACTCAAGTTCGAGAAGATAAATCTAGGTGCTTTTTGGCCTCTACTCCTTTCGACCCCTAGATACCTTCTTGTCAGAGTGCAGCGGTGCGGAAGCGTAGGACTGAGAGAGAGAGAACGCAGAGAGAGAAGAGAGAGAAAGAGACAGTGGACGATGAAGATCTGCTGTATAAAGAATGCTGAATACAAAGATATGCAGATATATACACGGGCGCAGTGCGCTGGACTGCGTGTCTCCACCTCGACGATGCAACCTGTTGTTCACCTCGAAGTCCGCTGCAGTCTGCACTGTCTGCTGTCTGAAATCTGCGAACAGAGACGGAATCTGCGCGTGTCACCGGTCTGTAATCTGCGAGCAGAGAAGTGTACCAGACTGCTGAAAGTGCCAGGTATAAATAGCTGAAAAACCGGGGGAAATAGGGCGCCAGAAATGGCCAGGCGGCTGCAGCCGACTGCCTGCTGCAGGTCGGACTGCCACGTGACAGTCCGACTGTGCAGTCCGACTGCACCAGACCTGGCCTGCTGCCCTGATCTGATCTGATCTCTAACACCCCCTCTTAGAGCCTGGGCAAGGCAGAAGCCTGAGGGATTTGGAATGTCTCCGAAGTAGAGCCTGGGGAAGTGCCTTCGTAAACAAATCCACAAGATTGTCCTCCGTCTTGCAGTACTCCACAGTGATGGTCTCATCCAGAAGCTTTTCTCGGATGAAATGGTACTGGATCTCTATGTGCTTCGTCCGGGCATGAAAAACAGGGTTCCTTGCCAAGGCAATGTAACTCTCATTGTCACATCGCAGCAATGTAGGACGAGTCTGGGGGCACCCAAGCTCCTCCAATAATCTCCGAAGCCACACAGCCTTGCATGTGGTGGAAGACGCGGCCCGATACTCTACCTCAGTAGACGAAAGGGCTACCGTGGGCTGCTTCTTGCTACTCCATGAAATAACACCTGCACCCAAGGTAAAACAGTAACCTGTAATAGACCGCCTGTGGTCCACATCACCGGCCCAATCCGAGTCGCTCCAACCTGCAAGTACAAGATCTGACCCATCTGTCCCTGCGGGGTAATGAATCCCTAAATCAGACGTCCCCCTCAAATACCGAAGTATCCTCTGAGCAGCCTGCCAATGCACCGTCTTAGGTTCACTCATGAACCCTGCCAAGAGCCCAACAGCAAAACATAGATCAACCCTGGTATTGAGAAGCCAAATCAAAGACCCAATCAACTGTCGATAGCGGGACGCATCCGCCAAAGGAGAAGCTGAATGGAAAGTGGCCTTCCAGTTCAGATCCATAGGAGTAGATAGAGCCCGACAATCCTCCATCTCAAAAGACACCAAGAGCTCCTGTACATATCTCTGTTGAGAGATGAAGATCCCCCTCTGAGACTGAAAAATCTCATGGCCCAAAAAGAAATGGAGTAGACCCAAGTCCGTCATCTCGAACGTCCGATGTAAAGCTGACTTCGTCTCCTGGACCTGCTGTGCATCATCACCTGTGACAATCAAATCATCAACATATAAGACAAACAGCACACAACCATCCTCGGAAGTGTGAACATACAGCTGCGGATCGGCCTTGGACCGCCGATATCCCAACTGAGATTGGAGGAACGAATCAATCTTCTCGTTCCACGCACGCGGAGCCTGCTTGAGGCCATACAAGGCCTTCTTCAACCTGTAGACTTTCCCATCTGAAGATCCAAAGCCAGGAGGCTGCTCAACATAGATCTCTTCCTTCAAATCACCATTGAGGAAGGCCGACTTCACATCCAACTGATAAACAGGCCATCTCCTATGGCCAACCAAAGCAAGAACAGCTCTAATGGTCGCCATACGAGCTGTGGGGGCAAAAGTGTCATGACAGTCAATCCCTGGGCACTGTGCAAAACCTTTAGCAACAAGGCGAGCCTTGTGCTTATCCAAAGAACCATCGCTAAGGTATTTGGTCTTGAAGACCCACTTGACTCCAATCACCTTCTTATTCGGGGGGCGAGGCACGAGTGACCAAGTGCCATTCCTCTCAATAGCCTCCAACTCGGCTTCCATAGCTTTCTTCCATGGGGCGGACTGTAAAGCCTCCTTCACGGAGGTGGGCTCTCGATCCTGCATAACACGGGTCATCAAACAATAGTTGGAGCAAACAAGCTCCGTAGAATGTGCCTGGTGCCTCCGTGACCGCCGCGGACCATCCTGCGGTCCCCACTCCTCAGGAACCCCCTCGATCCCTGAATCACGGAGTGTGTCACGGGCCCAGCGAGGAGGAGGCCGAACCTCCCCTCGTCTTTCTCCATCAGCAGAAGACTCTGGAATATCCACCGGTGGTAACTCCGCTGAGGTGTCCGGTGGAACAGTAGACTCTGTGTCAGAAACAGAATCATAATCAAAAGGCACAGGCTCCAGTGGAACTGTAGAAGGAGCCCAACTCTCCCTTGGATCTCCAAGAACGGGATGCTCCTCACCCGTTGAAATAGCTGGAACCTCCACAAACCGAACATCACGGCTAGTATACACATCCTGCTTAACGGGATCATACAGTCGGTAGCCTTGGGACTGGGAGCTGTAGCCAACAAATACCTGTTTTCGGGAAGTTGTTCAAATTTATCACGGTGAGCCTTGGGAATGTGAACATAGGCATCACACCCAAAGACCCGAAAGTAAGAAACATCTGGCTTCGTCCCAAAATAAGCCTCAAATGGGGTCATCCTTTCCACGGCCGAAGTAGGGGATCGATTAAGGATGTGGACTGTAGTAGCCACAGCCTCGGCCCACAGAACCTGAGGGGTCTGTCGGTGCTCCATCATGGTGCGCGCCATCTCGATCACACTGCGGTTCTTCCGTTCAAGAATACCATTTTCTTGAGGAGTGTTGATATTGGCAAACTCCTGGTGAATTCCTCTATCTGCACAAAACCGAGCAAACTCATTAGAAACAAATTCACCTCCCTTGTCGGATCGCAAGGTCTTCAACTTCCGGCCTGATCGGTTCTCCTCAAAGAGAAGCCAATCCTTCAAGTGCGAGAAAGCTTCTGACTTTAATGCCAAAAAATAGGCCCATGTCATCCTGCTGTTGTCATCCACGATCAGCATGAAGTATGAGCTCCCACGCAAGGACTCATTCCTCATAGGGCCACATAGATCCGTAGATACTAGCTCCATCGGTGAAGTAGACCGCCGCGAAGCTGTGTGGGGAATGGCATCTCTATGCTGCTTCCCCCGAATGCAAGAGACACATGGCTGCTGGCTCACCACTATATCCGGCAACCCTCGAACAAGCTGTCCACGTGACGCCCTCCGAAGATAGTCATAGTTCAGGTGACCAAACCGAGCATGCCATAACTCTGACTGTGACTGAGAGGTAAGAAGAAGAGTAGAGAGGGCGGTGGAAGACTTCAGTTTGTAAATGCCGTTCTCCTCATATCCGGATGAGAGAACCTTCCTCGATGCACGATCAAGGACTCGCACCGTAGTACTGTCAAACTCCACCAGAAGACCAAGGGAGCAAATCTTATGAACTGAAAGGAGATGGTACCCTAATCCTGGTACATGCAAAACCTCTGAGGTATGGGTACCACCTCGTCCATCCGGAATAAGCTGCATCTTACCCCGACCTGCAATAGATACTGAAGAGCTGTCTCCAATGAGAATATGCCCACGCGAGGGTCGCAGCTGGGCAACACCATCTGAGGAAGGAGTCATGTGCCGTAAGGCATCACTATCAACGATCCACTCTCGAGCCTGGGGAGCCGTCATCGCAGCATCAAAAGCATTCAGTGAAGCGTTCTCAATGACAGCTAGATGAAGAAATGCAGCTGATGAGGGTGCAGCCACCGCTCCAGAATCCTTGGTGTCCTTCTTCTTGGTGTCCTTCGTGTCTTTGTCAGGGCAATCCTTCTTCCAATGGCCAGTCTTTCCTCAAATATGGCATGTGGAGTCTTTGTCCTTGTCCTTCTTAGACTTGTTGTCCCCCTTCTTCTTATTTTGGTCCTTCCCCTTCTTCTAAGAGGCTTGACCTGTCAGCGCCTCCGACTTGGAAGCATTCTGTCCCTTTAACTGTTCCTCTTGGTCCAAGACCATAGGAACCAACTCTTCCCACCGAAGAGTAGACTCTCGCCCCGAAGCAATAAGGGCAGAGTAAAATGTACCGAATCGTGGCGGCAACTGGGACAATAGTGTGATCGCCATGTCTTCGGAGGAAATCGGCTTCCCCGCATTCTGAACCTGCATCTGAAGCTGGCTTAGCTTGTTAATGTGCTCCCGTAGCGAAGAAGACTTATTTACGGACAAGGTCCGCATCTGTACCTCCAAAGAAACCCGCTTCATTAGGGTCATCCGATTGTACATCTGATCAAGCTCCAGCCATATCTCCCGAGCCACCGTCAAGTGCTCGATGTGAGCGATCACGGCTATAGTGCATGATAGAAAGAGAAAGGATCGAATCCTGGCATTCAGTTTGTCCCAATGAGACTGGGCCTTGGCCAACTCCGCACGAGCATCGGAAGAGAGTTTGGACTCATCTCTTACCGAGGGCCGGTCAATCTCCTCCTGTACCAGCTCCGCCAAATCATAGGACTCAAGGATGGCCAACATCATGACGCGCCAAATGCGGTAGTTGTCGCCGTCGAGCTTCTAATCAGCAAGAAGAGCCGGTAAGACAGGCACCTTCCGGTCCATAATCGCCTGGAACTCCAAGTCAATCTCTATAGACATCTTCACCTGCAATGCCTTCACAAACACAAAAGCAGCCCCCTCTGACTGGGAAAACTCAGCTTGCTAAGGCTCTTCCGCGTCCTGAACCTTCTTCACCCGCCGGAGGCGATGAAAAAGCAAAACCTGCACTTGTAGGCTGAAAACTCAAACTTCCTCTGCGTCAAACAGCAGTAAACAGCAGCAAATCCACCACCTGTACTCCTTTCCTGTGCGCCCACACTCGTTTCAGCCTTGTTCCAAGGCGCAGCCCTCCTGTCTGCCCTTAAACGCAAAAAACGCAAATTTGTGTCGCAATGGAAACTCCTCTTCAGGTTGATTCTGCGCTCAGTCAGCCCTCAAACACTGCCCTGATACCATGTCAGAGTGCAGTGGTGCGGAAGCGTAGGACTGAGAGAGAGAGAACGCAGAGAGAGAAGAGAGAGAAAGAGACAGTGGACGATGAAGATCTGCTGTATAAAGAATGCTGAATACAAAGATATGCAGATATATACACGGGCGCAGTGTGCTGGACTGCGTGTCTCCACCTCGACGATGCAACCTGCTGTTCACTTCGAAGTCCGCTGCAGTCTGCACTGTCTGCTGTCTGAAATCTGCAAACAGAGACGAAATCTGCGCGTGTCACCGGTCTGTAATCTGCGAGCAGAGAAGTGTACCAGACTGCTGAAAGTGCCAGGTATAAATAGCTGAAAAACCGGGGGAAATAGGGCGCCAGAAATGGCCAGGCGGCTGCATTAAATGCAGCTGACTGCCTGCTGCAGGTCGGACTGCCACGTGGCAGTCCGACTGTGCAGTCCGACTGCACCAGACCTGGCCTGCTGCCCTGATCTGATCTGATCTCTAACACTTCTTTGGCACCACCTGCAACATTTCCTCCATCATCACACCTGGGGGTCCGTGATCCATGAGTTGGAATCCCTCTCTCTCTCAGAGGGGGATAAAGAGGGGGATCCTTTTTCTTTGCCTTCCGAGTGGGCATCTCCTTTTTCTTCAACTTCAAAGGGGGCTCCTACTCCTTTAGTTTCAAGAGCGGGACCTAACTATTCTCGAAGTTCTTCCTCTGCTATCTTTCACTTCAGAGGTTTGACTCTCTTTGGAGCAATTTTATCTCCATTAAAACCCGACATCTTAAGGATCTATCTTCGGTCACGGCCCTTGGATTTCAACGACGACTTTATGACTAGGCCTTCGTATTCCTTCCAGCATGGTGTAACAAAGCTAGTGGCTTCTCACCTGAGGTTGTGTTTCAAGTTCTATTGCTCATCTGATCTCCTTACTATTTTCATAAGTCTCCTTTCAGGTGGTATTCTCAGGTTACATTGTGGATCTTCTTCTCTTCATCTCACTCCTCTTTCTACACTCCTTTTTGGGCCTGAGAGGGGGTGTTGAGAAACCCTTCCCCACTATTCATTTTTGTCCCAGCGTTTAAGGGTTTCACTCATTGGACAACCCCAAAAGGGGTTGGGTGCCCACAGTCTAGCACCACCCTCATGCTAGCACCCCTTTAGACAGCCTTTTGCCTATTTGTAGGCCACCCACCTCAATCTTGGGTGGGTCTCTCCCACACTCCATCAGTCACATCAAACACTCTCTCCCATCATCTCTCTCTCTCTCTTCTCTCCTTCCACCATCGTCATCTGATGCTAGGCGCCAGCCTCCACCATCACCTGAGCTGCGTTTTGGTGGTAGCCTCCCTCCTCCTTAGCTCGCACTTCTCTTCCATCATTGGCGACAACTCCTATGTGCTCCTACACCTTGCATTTGGAGTCCACACCCTTCTGGCATCATCTTTCACTTGCCCAATATCATCTTCCATCCTTCAAGCGTCACTCTTCCACCTGTGTTTGGCTGCCCAAAAGTACCTTCATCAACTAGCATCCTCTTCATCTTGGCGTCAGATTTGTACCCTCTATACCTTGTGTTTGGCAGTCAAGCGGCTCTACCCATTCGCATTTGCCGCTTCTGGGATCTCCACTTCAGCTAGCGACTGTCTCCTCCACCAAGCGTCAACATCAAAGGCTGTTGACACGTGTAAGCACTAGCTCATCATGCCTGCGTTTGCAAACCCGAAGGCTTCTTCGATTGTCTTCCTACTCCATGCACCAGTTTTTATCCCTCCCTTGCAGATTCAGAGGGTTCTCTTCTTCGGCAATCTCCTTGCTCTAAGCAACACCTCATCATCTATGCATTTGCAAACTTAGAGGCTTCTTCGATAGTCTCCCTACTCCAGGGCATCTTTCACGCTACAGCACCCTTATATCAAATTCACTTCTTATTTTAGTTCATCATCTTGTTCATTTGAATTTCTCTTCTCTTAGTGTTTGCCATACACACACTATTTTTCTCCACGCAAACCCGACCTTGTAGTAGAAGCACTAGCACCTATAGGTGCATTAGGGCTTAATGGTCATACCTCTAAATCCATGAAAATTCCCCAAAAGCCTTTCACAACCAATACATGTTTCATCATGTATGACCAAGTGGAATAGTTGCTACCATCAAACTTGTTATCAACAAAAAGCATCCCAAACAGCTCATTCTTATTATATGCCATCTTAGCACATGCTGAGTATACAAATGCAGCTGAGGCAGCTGCTCAAAGTTGTCCGAAAATGGAGAAGGGAGTTGCTGTCCCAACATCTATGAGTGAAAAAAATGGCTAAAAAGTAGAATGAGATGGGAAAGAGCTTACAACCAATGCAAAGGTTGATGTATATGCTATTCAAGCATTTGCACACAGAAATATTTGGGGAAGCAAGCTAAAATGTTTCAAAATCCCCAAATTTTGTGTGCAAATGTTAGAGAAATTGCTGAATTTGCACAAATTCGATGAAGATCCACGTGATGGAAGGTGAAACCAGCAAAAGGCCCAAATTTTAAGGTGGAAATTTCAGAAAATTGCAGAAATTGGGCAGGTCAATAAAAAACCCCAAAATTTTCAAGTGCCAAGCGCGTGAAACTGAAAATTTCTTGGAAACTGAGGATGACATGGGCAAGACGAATTGGAAATTGCAAAGATTTCTTAACACCCCCAAATTCAAAAATTAGGGTTTCTGATCTTTTCTGTGCAGCAGAGAATGGCAGAGACAGGCAAAGCCGGGCAAGACCAACCACAATTTGCAGAAATTTCAGAAAATCCCCAAATTCAATAATTAGGGCCTCTGAGTTTTTTTTTCCCCTGATCTGCAGAAAATGGTGGACAAGGCTGAGAGAGTTCATGTGCAGGTGCTGTGTGCAAAACAGCGTGCAGGCTGCATAGAGAGAATGCAACAGAAAATGTCACAGTTGAGGTGACAGCGGCTGCTGGCAGCAATGCTATGAGGGGCTCCACGAGTTGGAGCTGGCAATGTAACCGATGCAGCAATGGCAGCAAGGCCAGCGTCACAATGGCTCTGATACCACTGTCAGATCAAATGGACAACTCAATAGACAAGAAGTGGAGTAGAGAGTGAGAGTAAGAGTAGACACACAAGGAAGCGTGCAAGAGTACCTTCACTAAAATGAATCACAAGAATGAAAATACAACTTACAAGGTACAACCCTAAGTTTATATAGACCTACACACTTTAGTGTGTTCACAGAAGGAGAAAACCCCTCCCATGTAAGAGAGTAAGAAGTGCCCATGGATTGGGTGTGCTCACACCAAAACGTTTCGAAGGAAAATACAAGGTTTATTTAATAGAAGCCATATTCAGAATCACATCACAATGTTGTTGCCTTTCATGCGGGACCCACACAAAGGGTATGGCTCACCCCAACATCCAATAGAGTGGCCTTTTGAAGGTGCTCATGGTTGAAGTAACCAAACCAATCACACCATAGCTCGGTCTGAGATTAAGAAGTAAGCAGATAGAGAGGTAAAAGCCAATGTGTCTCAAAACTTGTAGACACCATGTTCTTCCCTCCCATGACACACCACCTCCAATGTCTAGCCATCTAGACTCCAAAGGGACTCAACATTGAACTCCACAATGAGGCCTAGTTCACATATCTTACGTACCAAAAGCATATGTTAATGAAGATCTGGAACACACAAGACCTCTAACGTAAATGCTCCGCCTCTACTATGAGGGTGATCTAAATCTCACCAATGCCCTGAATAGGGAAGACATAACAAAAGAGTCATGGCCATGTCCTGTGAAGAGATCGTCTTTCCAAGATTGAGAATCTCCATCTACAATTACTAGAGTTTGTTGATATGATCCTTCATAGACATCAACTTGTTCAAATCCAAGATTTGCATCTACACCTCCAAAGAAACCCTCTTCACATGGGCCATCATGTTATATAGCTGCCCCAAGTGTAGCTAGATTTGCTAAACACTCATCCAATGGTTGATAAGAGCAATAACTACCAACATACAAGAGATAAAGATGAATAAGTGAATGCAAGCATTCAACTTGTCTCAATGTGCTTGGACCTTCTCCAACTCCAATTTCTCGAATTGCAAATGGGTGGAAGAATGTTTGACCTTTAGAGAGTCAATGGCTTCGGACATGAGCTCTACCAAATCATAGGACTTCAAAATGGCCTCCATCATCGATTTCCAAATGTTGTAGTTCTCACCTTGAATAGACTCTACACATGTTAGGTAGTCCCTCTCTAACTCTGAAAACACAACTAGCTAGGACTTTCTTCGCACATACAAGGAGAAAACTTTCCCATTGGAGGCAATAAAAACTCAATCATGCTCTAAAAGGATCAAAACACAATCTTTTCCACACTTTGACATTTGTTCCTACACACAAAAACACAAGCCAATCTGTGTGCACACACATTTCTGCTGGGTCTAGTTATATGTCAATGGATGGCCCTCCTTCCCACACTCATACATAGAAAATGCAGCCTTTGTGCCACACCGAATACTCCTCCTCCAATCTATCGTCTTCTAATCAGCCCCTTGACAGCTCTACTACCATGTTAGAGTGCAACATTGCGGAAGTAGATGCATGCACTGATCGTAAGAACTGAACATGAAAGGGGGGTGCAAGGAAGAGAGAGAGAGAGAGAGAACACTGGGAAAATCTGATGACTTCAAGAAAAGCTCAGCTACTCAGATATATCATTAGATGGTGGAGGCCACGAGATGCGTCACTAGAAAGGCTAATAAAAATATGGCAAATTCATGTAGCGAAAAGAAGTGGCAGGAAAGATTCATCCAACTCTGGATGTCTAAGGTCTCTTATCAAGGTAAAGTGTTCATGTGAAGGTGGCTTATTGGGGGTCTTCCAACTGAGGATGTGTTGCGTGCTCGCAAGATCTCTGCTGGTCGTTGTATATTTTGCACTACATGTGATGAGACATTGCTCCATCTCTTTGTCTCTTGCCTTGTTGCTCAACAGATTTGGAGTTTTGTTTCCCGTGTGTAGTCCTCAATGACTTAGCACCAGAAATCAGGTCATTCGTGGATTATGGGAAGATGACCTCTATGTCTACCTTGTATTCAGATTATTCCTACCTCTTTCATTTCCTTAGAAAAAGAGCCCTATGGCATATTTGGCGTACTCAGAATGCCTTTATTTTTTATTCAGTATCGGGCATCCATGGTCATGTCGCCCGTGTTCGTGGTTTAGTGTTATGGCAAATCTCCTCTATGGTGTCAGCTGATTTGGTTCTTCCTGACATTGTTGCTCCCCAGGTTGATGTTGTTCGCTCCACACCAACTGTCCTTTCTGTGTGATATTTCTATGTTTGAGTCTTCGTAGACTTCTGTTTTTTCTTTGCTCACCTAATGGTCTGATGTAAATATTTACTTCTTAATTCAATTATCTTCACGAAAAAAAAAACACTGTGAAAATGAATGTTGAACAAAACTCGGGGCAAAAAAGTACAAGGGGCTGCGCGAGTATCCACTCAGCTAGAAGCACTCTAGTACACAAGTCACTGATTGAACCATACTGACCACACATTATTGAGCGGCCTAATGAAAAGATTGAAAAGGAGGAGAAAATGAAGCCAACCTTTCTCCTCATATAGGGTAGTAAATAACCTAATTAAGCACTTAATTAGAGCAATTAACAAATTCACAAAACTGAATTGCACATTTTACCATACAATCTTGAACATTGGACACACTATTGGCCCCAAAACTGGCACCCCTTGCAATGTTTCTTCTATCTTATATTGCAAATGGAAAGAGAACAATTGAGATCCTCTGACCTCCTCTCCTAATCCAAGTGCCTCTTGCTGTCCAACTTGTGGGATGATGTCACATGCTCCAAGAGGGCTCCAAACTACTATCACATGTATGTTGTAGAACTAATCCCTGCTAGCTGCAAATCACATCAGCAGCCTCTCCCTGCTCTCTAACAGACTCCTTATCTCTCATAATGGCTCGAATAGACTTCCACTAGCCCCTAAAAACGTTTTTCCCACTTGCATGGGCAAGTTGGCCTTCTAATCCAATTTTCCAACGTTATCCAACTTATTAATTTAATTTTCAGAATATTAATTCTAAAAACTAATTTAATAATTATTCTAGTGCTGAAAAAAATGATTCCACTAGCCAATAATTAAATTGGATGGGCTAATTTGTTTCCAAGTATCCTTGAGCAGTTATCGATCCTAGTCTCTAATGTCACCATTGACATTAGTGGCCAATAAATTGGTCGAGGCCCAAATCTGACAAGTACCACCTAGTACCTATCAAGCATAATTTATTACAACTTTTGCCTTTGGCATCAACTGATATCTTGGGGTCCTAGATTCCACACTATGGAATAATTGACTTGCACCTCACATGTGCAAGTCACATTATCACATTTGATAAAATTTTAATCAAATGCTAAGAGAAACAATAAAATTTCATGTCCTCGTAATAGGAAAAGAATGCAGGTCAGCTTGCAGACTGGGCGATTGGGGAAGGTCTGCTAGACTGCCATGTGGCAGCCTACGTACTGGCCAACTGGGAAAGGTCTGCCAGACTGCCATGTGGCAGTCCGCTGACCCGCTGACTACCCAGGTGCTGCCCACTGCCCCACCCACCTGACCACCACCCTGCACTGCCCACACTTCATGGAACTTCCTGTGCTGTCATACCTGCCTGTCTGGCCTATTCTGCCCATCCAGGAAGTGACTGCCAGCAAAAACTTGCTCCAGGAGCCTTGAAGTTTCACAATTCTATGCATTTCACAAGCGGGCAAGTGATCAATATTTGTCCTTAAATCTCATAATTTTCTTTAAAAATATGTTTTGGTTTGGTGCTTCATGTCCTG